>NC_092817.1:19272500-19872500 GCF_023375885.2 Dermacentor andersoni
ATTCAACGTTGCACGTGAATTTCTGTCCTGCCATGAACCACTGCCTCACACTTCTCAAGGCGAGACTGCTTTCCCCATACGTGGGCTGCATTTGCCTGTGTATTTAGATGGGCCGTTCGTCCCTTGCTCCATAGAAAACGAATCACACTTCTTTTCTCGTACGCCATGGACGTGTGAAGCACAACCGCCATCTTCAACAACTGACAGCAGCACCGTGCCGCGAAGCTACCGGCAGATAAGGCCAGCCCGGTCCAAGGAAGGTCCACCGCTGGGAATGGATGTGTTAACTTCGCATTTACAGGCGTAATTTGGTTTTAAAAAATAGGAGCAAAGACTTTCTCATTCGCCCTCTTATGCGTCAGCTGTCTCGTCTGCAAAGCTAACAACTTTTGTACGTTTTCTCTGGCTCTTTTGTGTGCTTTCACTTGTGTATGAAACTGATTATCTTTCTCAGTGTCTTCTTGCCCTCCTCTGTGCACTCCTCAACTCTTCCGTAAAGATTTTCAAATGCCCGTGTTCCTTGACTGTCTGAAGTCCTTTTCAGTGCTTGACAGTCTGCGCGATCGTGTCAATGCAGGTAATCTTAAACTGTTCATTCAATCTTTCTTTTTTTTCTGTCTTCTTTCGTAACCCTTTTTTCTTTCCCGGTGTAGGATAGCCAACCGGAGACAGCTTGTCGTTAAAGGGACACTTAAGGTTACTATGAAGTCAAGTTAAAGTGATAAAGCAATGCTCTAGAATGTCTAAGGCGTCAATATAATCGCGAACAGAGCTTTAGTAACCGAGAAATTGAGGTGAATGCATGACACGCTTTGTGACCCCCCAGCGACATTCCGGTACTATAGCCCGATGACGAAGGCACTCCTCATCAAAATTTATGTCACTAGTTCTGAACTACTCGCATTAAAAAGATCATTTCATTAGGTTATAAGACGGAAGAATATGCTACTTGTCTACTTCTATTCGATTTTAATAAAAAATACCATTTTGACGTTACCTTTGAGTAAGGGTGGTCGAAAGGTTGCGTTTTCGCTCGACTCTGCGCGCTCGACTCTGAGTCGCGCGCGCTTTGGAGTTTCAGTTGTTTCGTTATCGCGTCGTGCTGCACTGTTTCTGCTGGCTAGCGAAACTTGCATTGGGAACAAGCAGCGAGAATGCCACGTCCATGTGATGTTCTGGGATGCGCGAATGGTCCGCGGAACTTGGCCAAAGGCAGTTGCAGCGGTGAATCCAACGTTACTTATCACTGTGTGCCAACGAGTGAACCTCTCCGTTCGAAGTGGTTAAGTGCCGTACCTCTGCCACAGCGCGTTGGCAAAGAGCCAAAATATCGCATACTGTGCTCGCTGCACTTTCGTCCAGCGGATTACTAGTTCAACGCTGACTTACTGAAGTCGTGTGGAGTGCCTTTCAAAGCAATGCTTTCCCGTAGCGCTGCTGCGTCGGTCTTGCCTGCATTCTCCGAAGCGCAAGAACAACCGCAGGTCGAAGACGGGGCGGTGAGTGCGGCATTTGGTTTTCACCAAGGAAAAGCTACAAAGTGCGAATATGTACAGCTATGACATACAGTTGCCGTCGTATACTAGTAGTACGCAACGACGCCGGCAGCGCGAGCCCTCAGCAACAGGTCACGTTCATCAGTGCTTAAATCGCTGAAGTCGAGCCCAGCATCGCGAGCCAATGTGTCGTTGTCAGGTTCGTCCATTGCAACGAGCGTCAAAGTTGGCGTCATAAAATAAAGAACCAGCTTATCGTCGCGCGCTTTCCCTTCTGCTAGCCACCATAGTTCCGCTTTCGCGCTGCTGTCGGCTCTGTCTTGGCTCTGTTTCTGGCCGAGCGTTTGCGTTTTGAGCAGAAAATCTGTAGCGTCGCCTGCGGGCGCCGTTTTACTCACCGACGGTGCAACGTCACTATGAGACCATGACCTCACCACTCCTCGATCGCAGGGTTGGTGATTTGAACTGCGCTGGAGGTACGCGGACGCTTCAGAACGCATTTTCTCTTAAAATAAGTCTATTCTTCGCATGAAACAAGCGTTTCTGTTTCTGGCCGCGCGTTTGCGTTTTGAGCAGAAAAGCTGTAGCGTCGCCTGCGGGCGCCGTTTTACTCACCGACGGCGCAACGTCACTATGAGACCATGACCTCACCACTCCTCGATCGCAGGGTTGGCGATTTGAACTGCGCTGGAGGTACGCGGACGCTTCAGAACGCATTTTCTCTTAAAATAAGTCTCTTCTTCGCATGAAACAAGCGTTTCGAGGTTTCTGGGACGGTATTTCAACAGTCCACGTTGACTTAATATTAACCTTTAGTGTCCCTTTAACCTCCTTGTCTTTCTTTTACTTTCAGCTATCTGTGCTTTTTCTTGCGTTTATTATTATTTTACCTTTGATGAGGAGCAGCCGACGCGTAGCCCCTTTAAGTTCAAATCATTAACATCAACAACAACAACAACAACAACAACAACAAAATCCTGTGTCATGTTTCACGCAAGTAACACGGCTCCGCATGAAATTGATGCAAAGATAACCGGGCATACTGTTTCAGCATTACGCATTCAACATGTAGGTGCAGGTACAGATAACAGCTGACATTATTTTGTGTCAATTTCGGTACCTTAATTCATCGACCTTTCTGTGACCTGGCTTTGTGTTTTCTGCCTTTAGTGTATAAGGGAGCTGACTTTACGTTCGAGTGTGTTTTATGTGGTCTCCGTTGCGAGCTTTTTTTGTGCATTTGTGTCACCTAACAAAGCCTGACTTCTTCGTTCTTTCTGCCTTTCTTTTGTATTGACTTATTATTTAATATGCATCCGATTCAATCTAAAACGTAGTAATCGGTGTCGCTTAAAGGCGTCAACATATCTGAAGTATCATTAATAACATAAAAGCGACGCAGGGAGGAACACAATCCAAAGAGAGGACAGCCCCTTCGAGAATATTTTTCTTCCCTTTTTTTTTCTGTTACCTATTTTCTTTCTTCTTTCCTCTCTCTCTCTCACTCTCTCTCTCTGCAGTTGCATTTAAGCGGTGCGCTGTTACGAGTTCCAACGAGTTCCGCGGAGCACGAAAAGCGTCGCTGCGCGTTAGATGCTTTTCGACTTCAGAAATCTTCGAGGGGCGTTGTCTGGTTGGAATAAAAAAAACACACACACACACTTTCAGTCAGTGCGGTAGACCGTTGACGATCTTAACGCTTTCTGGTCAGCATTGCCTTGTATCTCCCTTTGTATCACACGTTCGCCACGAAGTAAGAAGGTTGGCGCTTACTTCCCGCAATATTCTTGCGTGTGGTGCCCACGAAGTAAAGATGCTTTGCTGATTACCCTTGGTTCGATCCAAACTACATGCATGCATGCAGTTTGGGATCCCTACCCTGAGGCTGAAATCAATAGTGTTGAGACGATTGGGAGAAATCCAGAGATCTACAGGTAACAATTTTTTTGGAATCTGATTCCCCCTTCGAACGAACAGAAATGATGATATCCAGCCGCTCGAACCTAGAAGAAATAAACAGAGACTCTAATTCATTAGGCTACATTATGCTGATAAATTATCCCTCGACCCATGCGGCTATTCATCGTGGTTATCGATTATGCACAACCGTCACCGTAACCGCGTATTCTGCACCGACAAACACGTACAAAAGTTATTTTTTTTCCGTTATTTTAAAATAAAGCAGTTATCTATTTATTTCCAGGTCCCAATCTACCAATAATAATTTTATGTTCTCCACTGCTGCATTCTTCTTCATTGCTTCGCTTGTAATTGCCATTGTATCTATTTGTTGCCCTAGCTGCCTGTCTCGGCTATAGGCGCGCAGTACTTAAAAATAAATAAATAAATAAATAAATAAATAAATAAATAAATAAATAAATAAATAATCAGGATGCTGCCACCCACTATGTTAGAGTGCATGAAACGCCGAAAACTACAGCAGAAGCGCGCCAAGCAAAGAACAGAGGGTGGTATAACGAATTTGCCTCCTAACGGCGCTAGATCATAAACTGACGACGCAAGCTGTAGGTGTACTTCTTATCATGGCTATTACGACTGGTAGAATGACTTATCATGCGATAAATGTTTTACTGATCATTACGAGGTAAAAAAACAAGCCAGTCCGTCAGGTGGCCGTATAATCGCACTTGCGCTTACCAATACATAAAAAATGCCTCGCAAGTTTATACTATATAGGTAATATTTATAGTGACTATACTTACTGCGCAGTAAGTATAGGTACTATACAGGGTGTCCCAACTTCATTCCCGAAGATTTAAAACATATGCGAATGCCTCGTAGCTAGACAGAACCAAGGTAATGTTGTTTGCCGTCGCTTGGAGATAGTCAGATTATTCTTTTCGTTCCGCCTAATTAGTTCATTAGTCTTAATGAATTAATCAACTTCGTAAATATCATAATGAGAGTCAAAGTGTCAATGAGACGATTGTAGAGCAACATGGGAAACTCCCGATACAGCTTTCTCTTTTTCAATACGTGCTACATAAAAGTGTTTCTCCGAGCGTGAAAGAAGCACGCGAATACACGCGAAAAGAGTGCCTTGAGCGGCCGGTCGCGCGCCAATTTTGCGTGTATTCGCGGTCTTTTTTCACGCTCGGAAAAACACTTTTATGTAGCCCGTATAGAGCATCAGAAAGCTGTGTCGGGAGTTTCTCATGTTGCTCTACAACGGTCTCATTGACACTTTTACTCTCATTATGATATTTGAGAAGTTGATTAATTCATTGGGACTAATTACCTAATTAGGCCATACGAAGAAAAATATAATCTGAGTATCTCCAAGCAACGGCAAACAACACTACCTTGGTTCAGTCCAAGCTACGTGGCCTTTCCGTAGTTTTAAATCTTAGTGCATGATGGGACACCCTGTATAGCGCCCACAGAAGCATTTCTCCGCGTTCTCAGTATGGATGCATGTTGCACTGTCACGCGTATATCTTTCGCAAGGCTCACAGGAATAGCGCTTAATCATAGACGGTACACGCTGCAAGCAGCTGATGAAGCACGGACGGATTACGTCGCACGACGTGGGTTTTGTTTATCCCACGAGGGCATCAAGTATAGCCGTTCTGCCAACGATCGCAGGATGCGGGCCCCTTGCGCCTCGGTTTCGTTCGTAGCAGTAGAAAAGGCGATAACGCACGCGTGCGAAAATGCCTGCATACGACTTCGAGCTATGTTTTCCTTTCCCCGTGCGGTCTGCAAAACGCGGCAGAGAGACGGGGCAATTTCCGCCCGCTAGGTGGCACCTCCATCGTAGCGAGCCAGCCGTCTCAGTGTCGTTAGGTGGCGCGTGAGCGAGGCCTGCGGAATGGTCTCCGCGATGATTACTACGACTCGAACCGTGACAGATTTATCTGCTTGGCGATCCAAGACGAACGGAAATCGGCCGCACAGCGCTGCTCAGGCTACTGCGAAAGCAGAAAACCATTCGGCATGCCTAATTTTGTTTCATCAGCCGACCTCGGAAACGTAAACCCCCTGCCGAGCAACCGCTAAACCTTCCTCCGCCCAACGACCCCAGTTATTATAGAAGGCTGATCGTATGCGTGCGCGTTTGCATGAAAGGAAGAAAAAAAAGCAACTTGCTGTATACTACTGGTGGCGCGATTAGGAACGCATCTTTCCGCCGCTGGACCGTACGCATCTACAGTGGCGCTGGCATCGAGGTGCATCGGAACCTTTCGTGATGGTGATGGCCATGCAATCATCACGATTAGGATTATGACAATATTCCGCAAGGACAATTTTGATCGCTTCCGGAGGCGATTATGCAATACGGTCTTGTACCGATTGCCAGCGACATCAACGTCTGCTGAACGATCAAAACGTGACGGCGCCTCGCGGGGAAATGACGAATACCGTACATATTTTCGAAAAACGTTGAGACTGGCCGTAAATGATAATTTCTTGTAGCCGGCTCGTTGGATATTAAGCTTGAGAGCGGAAATGTTGGGTAAACGACCAACGGAGGTGCGAAACTTGAGGGCTGAGTGAGACTTAATTTTTTCAGAAACGCTATCGAGCAAAGTTTCTGTTCATATGTGCAAGCTTCCAAACGTCCAAACGTCCAAATAAGCAAAACAAAAGAAAGACAACAATTTACTACGAGCGTCATTTTTAAAAGAAAGTTGAAGTTTCGCCCTTAATTCGAAGCAGTGACGCGATAGTTGCAGCAATATTATAGGGAATATAAGTCTTGCAGGGCTTTGACTGGTGAAGCTTGGAGTGAACATTGAAAGACATGCATGAGCAATCTCCTTTCTGGAAGCAGAAACATTGATGTTGTTGCTGTTGTTGCTATTTCTCTGCGAAAGTTGTACATACCTACCATGGAGGAACGGCATTCTTGTTGCTGTTGCCTCAACACATTATGTCGACCTAGCCCACGTCATCTTCTTTTGTGGAGGGTGGCGCTACCTGATGGTAAACAAACGGACACACATGGATTCTTCCTTTTCGTTTTTATCCTATCTTTCGCTATTTACCATTGCCTTCGTTTAAATGCTTTCAAATTGGCGCTGGTTTATAGACCATCTTCAGAGCGTGACGTCGGTCAATCATTGCCCTCCAGGAGCATTGTTCTTTTCTGTCGTAACATCGGCAGAAGTGCGATATTCTGCACGGTTCCGCGCGATACCGGTTGCAGTAAATATTCGCGGGCGAACGTGGCGCAATCTTCTGTCGAGAAGAATAAAACTATATTGATTGTCCTGGTAATGTTCTTTGCTTCCGTACTCCTCATTTCATGGCGCTAACCCCCGACGCGAGACTGGCCAGGAAGCCGGCGGTCATACGAAGGAGGGAAAACAATACTTAGAAGAGAACTGAAAGTGATAAACCAGCGAGAAAAAGCGTACACAAGTAAGAAGATGACGGGTCAAGGACCAGCACAGTCCTGTCGTCTGTTTCATTTTGTGCGTTGTATTTTTCGCTGGTTTCTCACCTTCAATCATGTACGAACTGGCCCATCTCTAGACCTTGCTAGAAGAAAATTTAAGATGGGATAACGTGAAAATTTTGCAAATAACATTGCAATAGTATATTTAAGGGAAACTGTTACTTATTTTTAAGTAACCGTGTGATTTACATATAGACAGCAAAATTGTCAGTATTCAAATAATTTTGTATACGATCGGCAATTTTGCGAAGGATCCAGTTATTGATTAAGAAAAATTAACATGGTATCCTCCTTGTGTCGTGGAGGTACTCATAAACGTTCATGCAGGCGTTCCTGTGGCTGAATTTTATGCGGTAACCCTGAAGGAAAGAATATTTTGACAACTTACAGGAATCCCTAGTTGTCCTAATGAGAGTACGAAATATTTTTCTCTATGGTTTTGAAATCTATGGCACGTTAAAAAATATGCTCGATGTATTCAGGTTCCTGATATGACATAGCGAGGACGGTGGCGGACATGGCCTGTATAGATGAAATTTTAACGGTGGGATACGGTAGCGCAATTGTGTGCGTGAGATTTCTATTCACGGGCAGTGTGGGACACCATTGATTGTCCCGTGGTAAAAGCAAATTGTTAAATTCTAGTGCTTGAACTTTCAGTTTTGTAGAATCTTGGAAAAAAGAAAATTGCCTAAAACTAACCGCACTGGCATGAGCCGAAGTCAACAGAATTGGCATAATCAGTCCATCAAGGGATATCCACGCGACTTCGTCGGCCATCTTGTTTAAAAATAAACCACTATGACGAGGTATTCATAGCAAGCGCACTAGTGGTATATATGTTTGCAGGGATTAATGATACGAATTATTAATAAAGTAGTGTCTGAAGGTGAAGTGATTGATGTGCACACTGACAGAGAATCGGTCACCGGGGTGGTGAAGTAAAGATACACGGTTATTTATTCGTCGTCTTTCGTATTCTGCCTGTCGCATTTTACCGCTCGCTCCGTTTAAGTTCTTTTACCTTGGTGCTTCCTTACGGGGGGGCGTAGGGCGTTGCGTCAGCCCATCATAGCAGTTAGCAGCGTGACCGCACTCCCCAGGTGCAGCATTGTAATGCGTTAGTATTCTTTGGGTACTTAACGCACTTTTCGGTTGCTATCTATCTATCTATGTATATTTGTATGTTTGTATCTAACAGTCTTCCCGCCTGCCTGGGTCACTGGGTAGACGGTGGTCGAATGGGTAGCACGTTGAAATTCTGTGCTGAGGTATCGTAGTTCGAAACCAACCGTGGCACCAGCTTGGGTCAGTGAATATGTGGCAATATGTATGAGCATAAGAACATGTTCCCAGAACAAATTACGCGATATTTGTCTCCGTACTGGCACTACTTCTTTATTCTATATGGCTTAGATTAAGCTTCCTCAGGTTGTGCTTGCGTAGTCCTTTAGCAGGAATTAACGTTAACCTGCGATCAATTCAACGCTTCAGTTCTATTGATGTTTGTAATAATTGTAAGTTTGATAAGTTTGATTAGGTTTTTCCAAAAAATGCTAAGCTAATATTCCATTAGACGCTAGCTGAACTCTTGAACGAGTATCTGGAGAATTTCCCTTCACACGTGGTAGTGTCCACTACCACCTCACAGAAAGATGACAGATCGGCAATTGGCTTTTGATCTGAGTCACTATCATGGAGCTTTGCTATCTGTCTTCCGGATTACACGTCGATTTTTGGGGCTGAATTCCTGGCCATTTGCTTATCCCTATGCAAAATTGCCGTCAATGTGTCACATACAATCATGATGGCCGACTGTCTCTCAGTCCCCGAGTCGCTTGAAAGTACGAATAATTCACTACTGCACCGGTTGCTGTATTTTCTATTCCAACTTACATTTAAAAAATTCGGTTTCTGTGGACTGCTGCACATCGTGGCTTTGTGCACAATAACATTGCTGACAGTTCGGCAAAGGCCACGTTTAGTGGGCGCGTAGGTCTACTTATAACACCGAACCTTACACTGCTTGCTGTGACAAGGTTCGGAAGACAAAATTAATGTGTCGGCCGCAAAAGCGAGTCCCTCCTTGCTACAGCGGAATTCAGACAATTTGCATTCCCCTGGAATGTCCGGTCGTGAAGCTCGTGAAGTCCAATTAGCTGTTTAAGTTCGCAGTGTATTCGCTTGATGAAGTCGGCGAGCGATAGCAGACCCCAACGGTGCAAGTTGCAGGCAGAGATAATTTCACTCACACTCATAAAATCATATCTCAAGGCATGACTCAGTTTCAATAATTTGTGCTTGCATCGGGATTGTTGGTTTAACTTGACGCAATGCCGGCGCTATGCGACGGGGACACGAGACGAAGGAGACGCAACAGGAACAATATTCCGTTTGTCTCAGTCGCCTAAGATATAAAACATTTTTTAAAGCTTGGTACAAACTACTTGAGGTATGCATGTAGTATTATTTCTCTTATCATTAATTTTAAAATAATTTTACCTGCCTCTTCTCTACCTTCCCCTAGTGGGTAAGTACCATTGCTCAATAAATAGAACAACGAGAGAAAGAGCTCGAGGTGAGCGTGATCTCAGCGTGATGCCGAGCGAGCTGCTCCAGCATTTGTAGGCCTCATCAACCAGCATCGCGCTATCCCTGCACTTCCTCTCGACGCAACCGAAGGCTTCGGGTGGCCCTTACTGCGGCGAGAAGGTACTCTCGTTTCCAGTTCCACGCTCAACCATTCCTTGTCTGCTGCCCCGGGAAAGAAGTTCGAAGAACATGGCCGGCAAGCCCGACAAGGCGCGCAACTTGTTAATATCAGTTGAAGGCGCGCAAGACCTTCCGAGTGCTGAAGGCAACGAAGTGATCAAGGCGCCCAAGAACAAGCGGAGGAGAGGACGCAAGAAGGACAAGCGAGACAAGCGTCGCGAGCGCAAGGACAAGAAGAAGAGGCCGAACGCCGAAGACGCCGAGGGGCTGGAAGATGTGCGCGAATTTTCGAACAAAGAGGACGAGTTCGAGACCGAAGTGGCGTGGTCGCCGGTGTCCGCGCCCAGATCCAGCGAAGACCAGAAGCAAGAGCTTGGCTTCGGGATATTCTTCGATATGATGAACGAGGAACTGGAAGGGCTGCGCGACAACATCGAAAGCCACGAACGCCAGCTGCTGGACTTCGCGGCGCCATTGGTGTGCCGCATACCACAGCCACCGAAGCCGTACATAACGCGGCTGTGCTGCTGCACCAAGTGCTGCGGCCGCTGCTGCGACATCTACGGCCACCAGAAGAAAGTACTGCACCCGCCCATGACGTCAGACGTCGGTACGGATTCAATGGAAGCAGATCTGCTCGAACAATCCACGAAAAGAATCCGCAAGAAGAGACCCTTCACGGTCGACATGGACTTGGACACGACAAGCGTTGGCTACGGCGGCGACTTTATGTCGTCGTTGTCTCGCAAAGATTCCACGTTCAAGTTTGACTCCGTCGATAAGGACAGCGATTCTGACAGCCTGGAGGACTCCGCGAAAAAGATTCCCAAGGGTGTGAGGCGTCATCTGGCGGCTACGAGAGTCGTGCGCAAGAAATCCCAAGATCTCCGGCAACCGTCCACAAGAAACAACATCGATTCCGCATCAGGCACCTCCACGCCGGCAAGCGATCTCCTGCGCAAAGCGAGGATGTCACGCAAAAGTTCTATAAAGAGACTTTCTAGTAGCCCGCAACGAAAATTACAGGGGAGACACTCACCGCAGGCGTCCATGCAGTATGATATGGATCGCCACTGGACGAGGCTCCAAGATTCGACCGATGTGTTTCAGGGCGCCAAGACCTCTGACAGGCCTGCCCTTTTGGCAGACCAGGATGATAGAAGTGTGTTTGCAGATGACACAACACGCACTCTTGGCAGCCTAGGAGAGTCCACTGCAGGTTGGCAAGCACCGGCTATCAATTATGATCCATTTTCCCTCCAGGCACAAAGCGCTTCTCAGTATTTCGACTACTTGCCAACTGTAGGTCGGTCCGAGTTATTGTACTACACAGATCATCCCGTAAGCCCTTTTAAGGGGGAAGCACTCCTTAGAGCCGTTCACTCTTCTCCGATTGACGTCTACTCTATGAGAATGACACCTGACGCTCCATCGAGCTACGCTCGGCAAGGACCGTTCAATGAGTGGCCGCCTTTTCGACCTCCGCCAGCTCAGCCTCACCAGGATAGGCGCCTTCCACCGCTCACTGCCGCTGCTTTCGACCTTTCCGGGAAGGTCAACGTCATGACGAGGCAAGCTAAAGACACGCTTGACGCCGCCAGGGTACTAAAGAAAGCTTCTGACAATGCGCTTCAGACAGCGATCAGAGATCAGTATTTTGATGGCCGTTTTTCTGACCAATTGTCCATGAGCTCCATGGAACGAGAGTCGCAAGAAAGTCTCATGTTCCCGAACCGCTCGCCATACCCACCCCAAGTTCGCACGGAGCTGCCACAGCAGCAAACACCCCTGCAGCAGGAGCAGCAGCAGCAGCTGCCGCAGTCATTTCCGGAAAGCCGTCCAGTGGCGAAATCTATTCTCAAAACTGCAGTTTTACCCAACAGGTCACTTTCCTTCAGACATTTAGGCTCCGAAAGAAGTACCGAGCCTTCATTGGTCGATGATGACCACTCTTTTTTGAAACCATCACTGCCATTGGCAGTGGGACCAAAGGTCAAAACTAAGCCAGCCGAAGCTGAAGCAGGTGGCGAGGCGTCGAAGTTAGAAGGTCGACCTCGAGCACGCTTTGCAAATCTTCCGACAGAGACGACACCAAAAAAGATAGGCATCCCGCGCAGAGGAAGTGTGTTTGTTCACGGGAACCTTCTTCCGGATGAAGATGACGAGGGAGACAAGAAAATTTCTTCCATGAAAACTGCCTCGGACGAATCTTTTGCAAAGAAGTCTAGCACTCCGAGCGATACAGATTGGCCTCCACCGAACGGCGTCGACGCTGTCCAACGCTTGAAGCTTTCGATTTCTAGCTTATCGAACGTTCAAAGCAAAAGACCAGAAACGGATAACGAACCTGGGAAAAGGCAGTACTTGACGAGCTTTGTTAATAAGAACGCAGAGGGCGCTAAGGTAACTGTAAAGAAATTGGGCAGCTTTCTGGTCACCGACATGCGAGGCGCTCCTGGCTTCGCTGAGAACTGGCAGCGCCGACATTCCTTCGAGTCGAAAAGAGAAAGCGTCCCAGACGGGAAGAACAAGCTCGAAAATGCCACCATCACGGACGTTTGGAGGAAACAGGACGTAGTTACTGTTTGTGACAGGTCGACTTGCATATCTAGAGATCGGGCAACCGCAACGCCGGAGCATTGGGAAAATCCACAGCTGTGTCCTTTGCCACTTCGGGATTCATGCAGATATCTTTCAACGCTCAGCTTTCTGTCGTCGTGTTCTAAGTGCGCTCCAGAAGACTCTGAAGAATCTGATACCTTCGTAACACCGAGGAGTATGACAAGTGTTGCCAGCTCTTCGCAGACTACACGTTACGGCATAAAGGATGGCCCGAAGTATTCAGATCGCACATTGGTGATTGACAGCGACAGCAAGGTTGCATCTCCGAGAAAGAGAAGGCCGTCGAAAAGTCGTTCGGAAAAGCACAACAGGAAGCATTACGCGAATCGTCGACTGAAGTCTTCGACTACTGAGAAAGAGCCTGGTGATGCTCCTGAGGAGAAGGCCATTGCTGCTGTTGATGGCACCGATGCTTTGCGAAACGTTGAAGACCTCCACAAAGACAATTGCATCGTGACGACGAAGTTGTCGGACACTTTGTTGGACGTTGGACTTGTAATGAGTCCCGTTACCGCGCATCCGGACCAAAGCGACGCTAAAGGTAGACGCGCTTCTATGCCTCGAGAGGGGGAAAGTGGTACCACTGGCAAGCGTGCTTCTGTGTCTAGAAAGGGCAACGAAGACTCGAAGAATACGCCTGCCTCGCCAAAAGCTAAGGAGATGCGAGCATCCGAGAGCACCGGAATGGCACCGACAGCAACGAAACATCGAAGGGAAAGTGCTGCGAAGACAGAAATTCAACCAGAGCCTGAAACGAGCTCGAGGCGAGCATCTCATGACCCGAAGCCTCGAAATAACTACGGGAAAGCCAAAGAGGAGGAGAAACACAGCGTGCCTACCGTAGAACCATTGGCACTGGAGTCTGGGGAGGCAACGCCTGCGCTGCGTGACTACCCTGACATCCAACAAGCCACCGGTGAGAATCCAGGCAATGATGTACCGGCCGTCGATGGAGAGGAGGAAATTGGCGAACTGCCCGGTCTTAAGCAAGAAAGTCGCAAAGTGAGTGCCGCAGGCGCCGAGCCAATGAACGCTTACGTCAAAAAGATCAGTACCATATACAGTGCACCGACTCACGCCGCCCACGTTGAGAGCTTTCCTGCTCATATGGATCACCAGGAAACCGCTATTGAGGAAGGTGTTTCTGAGCACTACGACCTCCAGGAGAACGTTGAAAATTCCAGCCCTGAGGGTGAAGAAGTCGAAGGATACCAAGTTGAAGAAGGCGTCGAAGATGAGCACCGTGAGCACGAAGAAATTCTTTCTGGAGAGGACGTGAAGCCAATGTTTCTTCAAGCACCAGAGCCAGAAGCCCAGCTTGCTGCAGTCGTCTCAATACCCTTCGAAGGCGACCGAAAATTCTGGTTTTACAAGGACAGCACGGTGTCCTTATATCCAGAGAGCAGTTTCGGTGTGACTGCCGCGTTTGTTTGCGCAGGCTGGATAATCCTTCTGATGTTCCTCACCGAAATGCATCATGGCTGGTTCGCCGTCCACAGCCCGACCACAACGTCGTCATCAGCACCAACATTATCGCACACAATTCGAACGCAGCCCTATTCCATTCCAAAGCTTCCAGAGACTTGGGAGCCTCCAGATATCACCGTTACAAGTTATCCGCCCATCCCGCTTGAAACAGGGGTAGTGCCACAGATGGACACGTACTACTGCGCCACGGCACATTGCGACAAGGAGGCCCGATATTTATCCAGTTTCATGCTAGGTGACCCCTGCGAAAACTTCTACGAAGACGTCTGCGCCAATCGTACTCGAATGTGGCCCCTACCGGCACCAGGTGCTGCGACGTCGACAAACTCGATGATGGCGGAACAAATTCAGGCCAGTGTGCTCTGGTACATCAAGGACTACGGCAATAACGACGTAAGGATAGCGCGCAACCTGCTAAGCACATGCGTCCACGAGGCTGAACAGGAGCGAGTCGCCGCTGTGAAGAGTATGGTCAGTGAACTGCTTGGCGTGTCCTGGCCAATCGGCCGGTCCTATGAGGTATCTCTTCCCAATCCCTGGGAAGTGGCTGGAAAGCTTGCCCGAGAATTGAACCTCGAACCTCTCGCCGCTCTGTCTATCGACGTTCACCCGGAAAAGGCGGGCGTAATGGTCATCGGCCTCGATGAACCCGCTCTCTTCCAACGACGCAGCTCTCCAGGGGTACATCTGTCGAACCTGATTACCGCCAGTGTACGGGAGGCGGTCACAATGGTGACGGCAGGTCCTGAGGTCGAAGAAACTTCGAGACTAATAATGGAAACCATGTTCACCATCTGCGACTTAGCCGTTACACCGTCCGTACGGTACATCGGTTCCGAGAACTACCGCCTGACCCCTCTGGGTGATATGGAAACTGCCGTCAAGTTGATGTTGGACGTAATATTCTTGCGCTACACCACTCTTGAAGATGGTACAGAAATACTGGTAAAGTCCCCTGCTTACTTTGAGCGTCTACTAAAACCAAATGTGTCACCCAGTCATCTCGCACTGCTCAACTACATGGGCTACCGCGTGGTCCTCCTTTTCGCGGCGTTCACCTCCTCGTCCGCTCTTCAAGAGGTGCACTCGATTCTCGTCCACCGCACCACGAGCCTTAGGGGCGGCACCAGACTCGACCTCTGCATCGGTGAGGTGGAACACGTGCTGCCAGCGATGTACGTGCGGGCATTCTTCAGGCAAATAAGAAACACCAACTTCGACACCCTCGCGCGTGTCTGGTCCTCTAAGGTGGAGCAGGTGTTTCAGCGCGGACTCTCCAGACTTTCTTGGTTCCGCAAGCACGGCTACGGCTTCGGTGACTCGTTTGACTTGCGCCTAGCTAACCACAAGCTGTCCACGAGTCGGATGCGGTACTTCTATCCCAATTGGATCATGAGCAACGCCAGCTACGCCGCGTACGCGTACCAACTTCAAGCGCGTCTCGATCAAGTGCGCGGCTCCGCCGAGAGCAGCGTCAAGTTAATGCGGGCTCTTTACGAGGTGCGCTTCGCCGAAAAGATCGAGCCCTTCGTTGGTCGCCCAACCGGTCTGTCCTTTTCGGCCAGCACACTGGACGCGTCACCGCAGTACGACATCCAGAAAAAGAGCCTCTTCGTGCCTGCGGCCGTAATGAATGCTTCGGTGCCGACAAACGGCTCCATGTTCGCGTTCCACATTGCCCGCTACGGCGTCCGCCTAATAAGGGGCTTGATGCCGGTGTTGTATAATGACTTTGTGTTCAGCAGCGGGCCTTCTGACGATGCTCCGCTGCTGTACACTGCGGGCTACGACCGTCGGCTGCGGGATACGGTCAAGTGCCTGGTCAGCGACTACATCAGGGCACCGGACATACTCAAGAGCAGCTTCATGCGCAGTATGAGTGACGTCAGCCCCGCAGGCTTTTCGCTCCTGGAGCAGACGGTGGCTCTAATGGCGGCCTACTGGGCCTTTCAGGTAAGCCATCCCTGCCGCCTCCAACATGGCATGGTTCGATATTAACATGCATCGTTGCGCGCAGCTGCGTCAAAAAATTTTAAACGTGGCAAGCGAAAAACCGCGCATATAATGCGAACCTGATTATTATAATAGTAGAATAATATTGCGGTAGTAGCATGCACAGGGGTTTTTGGCGTCTGAACCTAACAGCAGAAACAAATTTTCTGCGCTGAAATTCAAGACTCGTATTATGTTTAGAGGGTTTCACGTAGCTCGTGGAACATAGCTGCACACTTAAACCGAACCTTCTTATGCTTTCCCCATTCACTATTGGTTGTCCTGATTTGGACTATACCATTCTTGAGGATTTAGGCATATACTAGCGGATTCGACCAATATAGTAGTGGCAGTGAACGCGTTTCTGTGTTGCTTAATATTATGACGCTACATAAAACCTTTATTATATTGTTGATCGTGGTCGTGTTACTGTAATAGTGAACGATTTTCATCAGCTTCCTTAATTTTCTGATTTCCTATATTTGTCCAAAACCTTTCCCGGGCCACCGGACATGCCACTGGGCATGTCGCGATTCTTGGCCGATCCTCCAGAATGTGTGTGTGCTACTGGGACATAAGAGGTTCATAATCGTTAAATGTGTTAATAGGTATGTGTCATTAAGCAGGCATATGATGTACTAATCTACCTATAGAGCTATAATGATCACTGAGGTCTGTCAGATTGAATTTCTGCCAGATGAAGCTAAACAAATCCGTAAGCGACGGAAAATTAGTGTAAAAATATTAGGCAATGCAAGGGGCACACCTTCTGCCTGAACGGTGAAAACGAACACACGTGATGGTTCTTGCGAGGTGCTTTTTCTCCACGGGTCTCACACTGCTGTTACTGCGGCTGTTGAGGATAATAATAACTGCAATAAGGATTGTGAACAGGGCGAAGAGATCGGTGCGCACCACAATGATTGCAATATTAGGAAACACGAGAACCACTGTTGGTGCTTTCCTAATGCATTAGGTTTTGCGCGCGGTGATCATCGTGGATGTTAGAGGGACACTACAGAGAAACACTATGCCAGTTTAAACTGATAAAGTGCGCTTTGAAAACGATTCTTTTGGTTCGTTTCCCCTAAAATGTTGATTACGAGAAGATAAAATGAAGGCCGACCTTCTATTCACTTGTCTGCACGGATTACATGCCTAAACTACAGCGCCAGTATGCTTCAGTGTGTCGTCACGGAATTCAATGCATATCCTTGTAATTGAGTCGATGTGTCGAAGTACATCTCCTCAAGACTTGCTAACGGCACACTTTGGCTCCTTCAGAATACAACGTAGCTTGTCTTTACCGATTAAGAATTAACCAGCTCCTAACAGACCCTCCAAGATTCATGACGTCATGCAAGCTGGTGCGGGAACTCGTAATTACATTTTGTCTTTACCGATTAAGAATTAACCAGCTCCTAACAGACCCTCCAAGATTCATGACGTCATGCAAGGTGGCGCGGGTGCCACTCGTAATTACATCTTGCGTCAGTCTTGGTCTCATCCGAGCCTGTCTCCCTTGGTAAGAGTGACTTTTTTGGTATTGTATAAGGGTAAGTTACTAAATGCAGCTCAACTTCATGTTCTCTTTAGTGTCCCTTAATTCTGACTATGACGACGATGACGAATGAATGCTCGTATGTATAGGCACCTTTCACTAATCAGAGGGTCCTAGAACGTTTCATTTTTTTACCTATTGCCTGTTTTGTACTACTATATCAAACAACAAATGCCATTTGAGAAAACAAGATAACTTAGTAAGTTTTCATTTTTCGCCCCAGCGTTGTCGACGCCGGCTGCGAGGGATGAGAAGAAGCTATGCCCATGCTTTACCGCTCTTTGTGCATTACCAATCGAGAGCCGCCGAGCTCAAGTTCAGCAGTGTTCGCGGTTCTGATCCCGACCGCGAACATTGCCGTCACGCAGTGCATGCGCACACAGGACACTCTTGCACGCTCTTGCCTCGTGATAAATATGAGGTGCCACGGCGAATGTGCAACGCGCCTTTCCCATCTACCACTTGCTAGGCTGTGCGTTCTGGCGCTGCTGTCGACTGTGGAAATGTTCCGCGCCATTTGCCTCATACATGTTACGCTCTCTCCAGATGGTTTCGCGTCTCTTGCAGCATAACGAGAGTGACCAGTGCGCGCCACTTACCGTTTGCGTGCGTTCTTCAGGAACTCCTGACCGTGAAGCGGGTGTGGCGATCGGACTTCCGGTTCGCGCAGCTGCCGGACCTGAGCTCCGATCAACTCTTTTTCCTGTACTACGCGCTCGACAACTGCGAGCGCAGCGACGACTCCTACCAGGCGCGGGCGTTCGACACGCGCTTCGAGCTGCCGCCGGAGGATCGCGTCAACTTCCCGCTGCTCCAGATGGACGCCTTCAAGCACGCCTTCGGATGCCGCGGAAGGAGTCCCATGGCCACCGCGCCCCAGTGCTCCGTGGCCTTTTGATACAGCGCCTCGCTTCCAGCAGACCGTTGAACTTCGCGTAAAGTATACGTGGACACCTGAGTTCATGTGTGGTTATACGTGAGTTGATATGTAGCTAGTTAATATGTGACTATGCCAAGGACTGTACGAACAGGAACCGCAGGAGCCAAGCTTACACATGACTGCTTACGGTTAGGTATGGTTGCTCTAATCTGAGCTGTGAACGCTGGGCGTGGGCATGCGGCCTGGTTAATTGGGCTGATGTTGGGAGCAGCTGCTTCAGGCGTGGCAGTTATAGCGTTCCCTGGGGACATTCGCTTGAAGGACATGCAGAATGCGCACCGACGCCGTTCAAGTCCAAGTGGTCGCGGTATTGTGCGAGGATGACAACTGCGAAGCAGTACTTTGCACGCGTTGTTGCCGTTTTAGCGTTGACGAATTAGCATCGGTATTTCAATTTGGCGTCGATTACAACGATTATGCTAGCGTTAGGATGTTTGTCGCTTTGCGCTATTTTTGCTGTAGTGTCATAACGAGACTAAACTTTTAGCCATTATGAGATAGGTGCTCCGTGTGTTAGAGATAGCAAACCATGACCTCCAGAATGGCTAGAATACAACTCTCAATCAGATTATCGTGCCGTGCAACTGTTTCGAGTGATCACAGCCAATTTAGGGCGGCTCGGGGTGCGATTGTGTGGGTCGCGCTAGGACGAACATTTGCCATTCTTCTGGCATTTTCAGATGCGTGTGAGGCTTATAGAAACGCTGTCACTCAGGACTGCGCTAAAATTATTTGAATTATATTCACAGCAGCCAAAATGAAACGTTTAATTGTAGAGATTATTGAAAGGACATGTCAGGTACCGCGGAAATAGTAAAAGATTGTCGAAAACTGAGGGATACAAAAATGACTGCACCAAGTAGAGCTCTGGAACTGACAACTGGCATATTATGCATCGCTCCAGCGCATGCTAAAGGTTTGGGAAGGTGACTTCAGCAGAACTCGGTCAACAAAGCACCGCAATTGCACGTATACTGTGAGATAAAGGATTTATAAAGATAGTTTAGCAATTGTGATGCATTCAGTGTTTTAACGAAATTTTTCACGGCCGAAATCAAAACCCTTCTTCAAACAATCGCTGGAACTGAGCTTCTTATTTTAATCTCGTCAAAGTTATATTTAGATTAACTCAATGGTTGCCTATGATGAGCTCATGTTCTTAGGTTTCGTATGTGGGGCCTCGAGCTATAGCTTCTTCAGGTGTGTCGGCATGTGTTTCTTCTTATGCATACGCGACTATATCCATAGGACTAGAACAAGAGCCACAGGGAGGTAGCCTATGCACACGACTGCATCTCCTGTCGCTTTGCTTCCTCTGTGACTGGTCCAGAGTCCTTAATGATGGTTACTACAAGCAGCGTACTGCCTACAGGACTTCCTTGTGTCACCCACGAGCAGCCGGCTTTCATTCAGCCTTGTTTACGCGTGTGGTGAAAAGGGACGTTGCCACCTCAGGAAGCAGCAGTCTACTACCATTGTTATCCTCAAGGGCACACACACACACACGCACGCGATCGCTCCGCTTGCTGTGCACTTCGTCGATATCGGCGTCGGCTCGCTGGCGCCAGCACGGAGCCCCGCGCCGTATAGACGAAGTCTCGGTCGGAAACCGGCATCCATGTTTTCGCTTTGTCGCAGACAGCTTCGGGCAGTCGAAGAAGGAGGTGGTGAAGACGGCACCGATCGACCATGGTAGCTTCGACGAAGGTGGATTCCTGATTTTTGACGGGGCAGCCTCTCTTTCTTGCTTAACGTGCAAAATATCCTCTGAGCGCCCTTTCTCGATGCCGCGGAAACAATTAGGCGCTTCAGCTTGGGCACTGGCGTATAGTCGGTGACAACCTAAGATTGCAGCGGCAAATACATCGTTCTCCAACTTGAACATAATTTTCACGGAAGCGCCAGCCAATTACGTTCGATCATTTCGGCAACATTACGGCGTAAGCACATTTCTTTTTTTTTTTTTTTTTCATTACAGGAGTCTCTCGGGAAGTATGTCTTGGCGCGCCGAGGCACAGAGCGCAGTTAGTGTGATTTCGTAGGCAGAGCTTGTGCCGAATCCGTAGGTTGTCACCGTAAATTGTTCGCAATGAAGCCATAAATATCAAACCAAGGTCTGGCGCTTCTATAAAGATATCTAACAAAGAACTAGATCACCAGATAAAGACAAAAAGAACGTTTTCAAACTGGAGAGCGTCGCATACAACTCGATAGTGCGATGTGCTCAGTACCCCCACTTCCTTCCTTCCCACACACGACAAGTTGCCTTCATTTTTAAACCCACCAATCGTAACGCAAGATTTTTCAGATCTTGAGTTAAACAATTGAGATAGATACCTTTAAGTTTTAATTTAAACGTGGGAAAGAGAGCGGGAGAGATGAAAAAGGAAAAGGCAGGGAGGTTAACCAGAACGAAAATCGGTTTGCTGCCCTACAATGAGGGTGGGGTAGAGGGAGATAGTAAACTTCATGAGGAATTCATACATGTGTAGTAGCGCTTTTGATAAGTTTGGCTGAGTTTTCACTTGTGTATATAGTTCAGCAAACGGATTTCTATTTATTTATTTATTTATTTATTTATTTATTTATTTATTTATTTATTTATTTATTTATTTATTAAATGTTTTTCAGTTATCATTTTATTGCTTTTTTTGCAAAACTGTGCTCCTCATGGCCAAAATGCAAATACGAATTTTCCAGGGTTAGGAAAGGTATTCGGTCTTTGTGGCGTTATATAGATCTAGTCCCTTCGTGTCCTTTTAAGCGGCGTCCACATTTCGGCGCTAAGGCTTTGCAGGCAGCACTCTTAGACGCTGCGAGGTGCGCCGAGCGTGTGCTCGGCGCACGCGTACGAATGTACGAGTCTAATACTACTGCTGCACTGGGGTTTGGGGAAGCAGCGTGTCACTTCTATAGTGACACATTGTGACCGCACGCTGCACTTCCAAAGAAAAAGCACAGTACAGGTGTTCTACCACGAAAGAGGCTCACAAGAAGATGGATACCTCAAATGATTAACAAGGGCTGTCAGAGGCTGAAACCACCATTTCGACTAAGTAGAGTCAGGGCTGCCCTGACGAAGACCATTCCACTTGTCGAAACGGTGGCTCCAGCGGCCCCTGTTAACCTCTTCAAGCTACCATCTTTCTGTGGACCTCTGTTCGTAGTTTTAATGCCTTGTAAATTATACCAACTCCATGCATTTATTTAGATTGTATAGGCTGCGGAAGTTTACGCACTGCTTGCTGCATCACGCTTTTGTGGTCTCATGTTGGCGGGAAGCTGTTAGCCATACCGTCTGCAACACGTCGTGGCTTTTAATAAGGTTAACTATATAAATCAAGAAAGCAAT
The DNA here is from genome assembly GCF_023375885.2 of Dermacentor andersoni. Taxonomy (NCBI): domain Eukaryota; kingdom Metazoa; phylum Arthropoda; class Arachnida; order Ixodida; family Ixodidae; genus Dermacentor; species Dermacentor andersoni. The sequence continues at coordinate 19,294,086 of NC_092817.1, forward strand.
GACACAAGATTTCCAGATAGATTCACCCTTTAATAGCTGTGTATCAAGGTTTCCAACATGAAGATCATCGCCGCGATAACAGCGCGGCGCCTTGTCTTGCGTGTCCAGCAACGTCTGCGATTAGATGTAAACAGAGAAGGTACGAGAATACATGGGACACAGTTAACACGCACATGTTTTCAGGGCTCGCCAACATTAGGCTGCGTAATAAACAGCATAGGAAATGCGTAGACATGTTAAGATACATTTGCGCGGCTTGTGCTTGAACATATGTGTATATATGTGACTGGCTGACAGCAGAGGAAAGCCAAGAGTGCAGACCTCGCGTTGCTCGTATATTAAGGCAGGCAGACAGGGAGCAGTGAGCAATATTTATGTGCACTCGGAATGTTTCACGTTCTTGGGGAAGCAGGTCAACGTTTAACTGTCCCAACCGTGTACGGGTCTGTTTGGTGACACAGAACAGGATTCTGGACCATTTTATAGATGTACATTAGCTTTATAAGAGACCCATAAAACACGGAGAAGACACTTGAATCAGCACCTGTCCTCTTTAGACGATCAACAAACTCCAAACTCGCGAAGTCTTTTTCATCTCTGAACCTTAGTTGTCCGAAGCAGTCTTTCTTCGAAATATTGAATGTGCTTGATACGACGCGGTGCTGAAGCGAAAAAGAAACATTCGAACGAAATACAGTGCTCTCTATGCTTCAAAACTTCGCTTCGGTGCCTCAATTTGGAGCCCCTAAAGAAATCCCCCTTTGAAGGGGGAGTTAGGGGCATCAATACTGTAAACATTTTACCCTGTAGCACGCGATCGGCTCATTTTCATGTTTAACTTGTGGTCGTTTCCGACAGAAGTTGTTGATCCTTAGCGAGATAGGATCGACTTATTTCTTCTACTACCTTGCGCAGTTCTGTTTGCTCCGCCACATGATTCGAAAACACACCAGGGGCGACGAAATCTTGTGTCCCAGAGATCGAGGGACACATGGGTTACCTTACAGTGGCACGCATGGTTTCAGAGGCCATGAATCAGTGCTGTGTAGGATGTCTTGTAGCTATACAAGGACAGTGTTGTGGACGCTGCTCGTAGAAACATCAGATCCCGAAGACTACAAAGCCCTAAGCGCTGGTTGGACAGCGACGAGTCTTTTGGGAGGCACAGTACAGAACGCGTCACTCACGTCACAAGTGTGCTCTTCATCATAGCAATCGTAGTATACTCGCTCACTGCAGCCGTGGACTGAGGAGCTTGTTGCTTAACGCGACACAGATGAGCTGTCTGAACGAGCGGAACATCAGTTTCACGGTGTACTACCACCCGCGTCGCCACACTGTTAGGCGGGTATTTTGAAGCCGTACCTCGTATTCCAAGCATAGCTCGAATTGGTGTGACGAGGGCACCTGAAATCATTCACCAAGCAGAGAAGAGGCACATTGCAACAGCAAGCTAGTTTCATCGCTTAAGGCTCGATCAAGTTGATTCTCATATTTGACTATGGCGAACGAAGCTAAGACCACGATTGAAAACTAGTACCCAAAGAGGGAAGCTAGTTCTAATGCCTTATTAACAATCTGTTTAAGTTGAATCTTGCTAGATCTACAATACGGAGACGAGAGTACATCTCTAAAAGAAAGGCAGACCACTTCAGTAATCAAGAAGGGTGTCGGTCACTCTTATGAAGGGCGTGTCAATCACTCGGCAATGCCAATAGCTGCCTCTGTCACGCAAGGCGCAACTGCTGACGAGTACATAGCTCCTATATCCCCCCCCCCCCCCCCAGAAGCTCAAAACGCCGCGGCACACGGGAACATGGTCAACGCGAAAATAAAGAAAAAAAAAAAAGAGCCGCAAGGGCAAACATTTAAACACTCGAGCAACAGTAACAGTTGACCTTTCAGTTAAACACGTGCATTTCTTGCCGATCATGCACTGTCTCCAACGAACGCGCACTGCTGCATTAACGGAAGCAGCGGTCGTCACCCCCGCTCTTCAGCGTGGGGCCAAGTTGGTGCGATGACGCCTCGCAATCGAGCTTGATCGCTGCGTGTCGAAGTACAATGTTCATCACTCGGACAATCTTGTCCCACTGCATACTGCGCGACACACTGCGTCTCCAGCCTGCGCCACTGAGTCAAAAGCTGTTTTCAAGAAGCTTCATACAAGCTCACAGATAATCTACGTGGTGACACAGTCCGTTTCGAGGATCACGTGAGCGAGTCGGGGGGAGAGGCACGGCGCGCGAATATGTCCGCTTGCGGTCGGAGCGACGGGTGGCGTCGTTCACTTCTTGCACCATAGTCCGAACACCCTCACGCACAGCGCGAGGCAGATCACTTCGATGACCCAGAGGCCGATGACGCCGTAGCATACGAGCAGGTGTATGAGTGCGAACGTGTACACGGTCTTGTCGCAGTAGTTGTTGGGTTCTCGTAGCAGTGGTTCGTAACGGGGCCGGTAGATGTGCAGCACCCAGTAGTTGCCCATGCCAAACCAGACCAGCAGGAAGATGGTGAGCGCATACTCGGTGACCTTGGTCGAAGTGGAGGACCACAGCTCGTCGATGTCACCGTCGGCCAAGGCGTCGTCGAGGCGCTCGTAGCGCCGCCGCCGCATCTGGTGGTAGAGCAGCGTGCCCACCTTGATGAGGCCGAACGCGCCGCCGATCAGCAGGTACAGCGGGATGTTGGGCTCCTTAGGGCATTCCTGCAGGTACTGAACACCTGCGCGAAGGAGGCACAACCGGAATGGAGGCACGCTGCTTGAAAACATATTTTCTCGCAGATGTGATGCGTTAGCACTTGCAGGTCCTATCTATCGCATTTCGCTGAGTCGCGCTCTAGCTTTGCCAAAGCACTGGACACTTGAAAAGGCGTTCGAAACTTTGCCACTGTTCTTCGTGATAACTGCTACGTGTGCTGTTAAAAAAGTTGTAATTGAAGAAGCAACTTTACCTTTCCGACAAGGCAGCACTGAGCTCCGAATCCAAGGCAGCAACGTTTGCTCTGCTTTTCCTGTCGTATTGTAAAGTTTTTTTCTCAACTTAATTTTTTTCCTCTTTATTTCTTTGCTTTAAAATAATATGGGGTTTTACGTGCCATAACCACGATCTCATTATGAGGCACGCCGAAGGAAATCTGGACCACCTGGGGTTCCTTAACGTGCTCCTAAATGCGAATCGCACGGGTGTTTAGAATATCGCCCCCATCAAAATGCGGCCGCCGTGGCCGGGATTCGATCTTCCGACCTCGTGCTTAGGAGCCGAACATGATAGCCACTAAGTAACCGCGGCGAGTTTTTCTTGCTTAAAGTGACGACTTGGGAAGTGTTTGTGAAATGCTTGTCAACACTGTTTCCTACAGTCTATACGTCAGGGTATGTTGAATGCGATATATATCTGTTGTTATTTGTGTATCTGCCTTCCTTCAACTGCGAACGAGTGCCTCGTGGTTGGATGGGAACTGAAAGCTGAAATGTTACCCGTCATCTCTCCTTCATTTACAGAGTAACGTTGTAAAGAAGCAGGCAGCATACTTGCCAAAATTTCAGATCCGCAATCAATCAATCAATCAATCAATCAATCAATCAATCAATCAATCAATCAATCAATCAATCAATCAATCAATCAATCAATCAATCAATCAATCAATCAATCAATCAATCAATCAAATATTCCGTGACCTACCTTACTGGTGTATATTGTTGAAACAGGCCTTCATAAACACGGCTTTGAAAGTATATGTACATCTATATGAACGAGAAGCAAGGGGGTTAACCAAGGGGCCCGATTGTTATTAATCATATCATGAGAAGCCAACAAAGACAGCAAGGACAACACGGGAAATTAGTTGCACTTAGTAATTTAATTAAATTCATTCATTCCAATAACTTTATTGAGTGCCCTGCGATTTTGTGGGGTGGGCCTGGACCCCGCCTAGATTTCGGCCAAGGGTTGTTGGCCCTTGGCAGCTTCCTCGGCTCGCTGGACGGCGCAGAGTTAGTGCTGCAGGTCCGAGCTGAGCAACGTAAATTCCCAGCGCGCGCGGAGGCTGTCGCTGTTTGAGGCTTCATCACCGTTATTCTGTATTGTAGCCGTACATTCCCATAGCGTATGCTCCAGGGTGGCTCTAGAGTCGCAATGTCTGCACTTGTCAGTTATGTATAAATCTGAGTGTATTAAGTGCATTGTAGCTGGACTCGGATAGGATCTGGTCTGTAACTGCCGCCACTCGACAGATTGATATTTGCTTAATTTTGGGTGCGGCAGTGGGAATGTGCGCCTCTGCAATCCATGGTGTTGTGTAATTTCACGAAATTTGGTCATTTGATCTTCCCACTTCCACTCATCGGTAGTCGGTGAGGCGGGGCTAACCGAGGCCCGTAAGCTATCGAGCCATGCGGTGCGCCGCCTAATTGCTACCGTCTGGGAGTGTGTGGGCGGGTGTCCAGATGAGATGGACACTTCTGTCATGGTTATTAGCTAATTTTAGTGGTCGTAGTGCCTCTGGCGAGATTCGACCGTTGGCGAAGTTTTGTATCGCCGTCGGGGAATCACTGATGATTATGCCCGCTTGTGTTTGTGATATGGCTAACGCGATAGCTATTTCCTCTGCAGTTTCTGCGTGTAGCGTGTTGACTGTAGCGCTCGTCGTGAATTTTCCTTCGTAATTTATCACCACTGCTGTGTAGGCGTGCTTGTGTCCGTATCTAGCTCCGTCTACAAATGTGTTTCCTTGCTGTTACCGAATTTCTTCTGTATATTGCGTGCTCTGCTTTCCCGTCTACCCTGATGGTGGGTGGGATGCATATTCTTGGGTATTGGAGGGACAATTATCATGTCTCTGATGTGTCTGGGCATATCTACTTTGACGCCATGTTGGGTATGATACCTTATACCTAGGCGATCCAATGTTTGCCTAAGTGTATTAGTTTTAGACAGGCGTTCGTATTGCGCTATTCATTGTGCATCCATTAGCTCATCCAGTGTATTGTGGAGACGTAGCTGCACTAATTAAAGAAATAAAAAAATAATGGCACTTAAAGTGCAAAAAAAAACCACTTGACAGGCGTGGGGAACGACCCCACGTCTTCGCATTACGCATACGATGCTCTAACCAATTGGGCTACCGCGGCGCAGTTTCCCCACACACTTTCTTGGGTATTTGTTTTTACTGCTAGAACTAACCTTCGTAGTGTTAGCTAGCGCCACCACTCCTTAACCTTGGCAGCGGAGGTGGAACATTCTTTCTGCCCCAGGCGTCACGAGTATGTGATCATTTTGGGTGAAGGCAACTGGTCAATAAGCCCACACATGCTACATGAAGGCATCAATGTTTCCAGATTCGAGACCCTCATTAATGTAATAAACGACAAGAAAGGGAATTAACCGAGGGGCCCGGTTTTTATTCATCATCATGAGAAGCCAACAAATAAGGACACCATAGATAACATAGGAGAACTTACTTGTACTTACTAGTTTAATTAAAGAAATCATAAATTAATGGCAATGACAGTGGATGAAGAAACAACTTGCCGCAGGTCGGCAACGACCCCATGTCTTCACATTATGCGTGCGGTGCTCTAACTAATTGAACTTTTATTTACATTAATCTATCATTTCCTTAACGGAATTAGTGAAGTACAAATAATTTCGCCCATGTTGTCCTTGGCGTCATTGTTTGTTGGCTTCTTATGATATGATTAATAAAAATCTGGTCCCTCAAATAACCCCCATTCTTCTCGCTTACACACACACACACACACACACACACATATATATATATATATGTATATACATATATATATATATATATATATATATATATATATATATATATATATATATATATATATATATATATGCTAAATCACCTTTGTTGCGGAAATTATGACCGTGAAACACACACAGCGTATAACAAGCACTAAGTTTATCGGTACTCTATCTTTGAAATCACCGTATCTGGATAATCATTTATCTTGTTGGGAGATCTGCCGAACTAAATAAATTGTTGTACAGAGCGCTTCAATCCCACCCCTTCACCATTATCTTTCTCACCTATGATCATCATCAGCAGGGGCAGCACAGAGAACATCGCCAGCAGAACGGTCACCACCACTAAAAGAAGAAAGAGAAAAGGAAATGCGTTGTAAGTCGACACATATTTGAACAATGTGTGTTTGCGGGAAAAAAAAGTAATTCAACTTCTGTGAGGAGACTGAAACGCACATGCAAGTTTAAGACATCCCATCAGGGGTTTGGAAAGCGGAAGTGAATGTCGGATATTTGAGGCGAAATAAGTCCCATAAGCTGACGTACACCAGCGAAACAAATAACGCTGCAAAAAGAAGTCGCATCGGAATGAGAGAGAGAGAGAGAGAGAGAGAGATTTACGTCATACCCACGAAGCCTCCGTAATTCATTTTTTCCGCATGCTTCCGCACACTGGAATATGCTTCCCAGAAGTATTGGTGAATGTAAAACATGTTCAGAGTTTCTGTCACATGCGGGAAACCGCAGGTGACAGAGATAGACGCCACCGTTGCGCAGCGTCTGCAACGGTGGCGTCGAGGCCGATTCATTCTGGTTATGTTCTCATGCGAGTCCCATGCGGCAGGCGGGAAGTAAAACACCTTTCACTGCTTTGACCTTCTGGACCTTGTGTCGAAGGCAGAGATGACTCAAATTATTCACTGTGCGCTGCTCAGAACCCTTTCTTTAGGCGATTCTCGCGCAGAGCTCGGAAAGCATTATTGTGGTAGGCCTCCGTACCGATGAACGCGCTCTCTGGGGATATTTTTCTGCGTAAGCATTCTTAGGCGACTCTCCCAAGAAATCTGACCGTCGGTCTGTCGGTCCGTCCGTAATGCGAAACACGATGTGCTCCACGAAGGAAAAAATATCGAAGATAAGCGTTGGCTGTTGTGAGTTTCGAACCGACGACTCCCAGCTGAGAAGCCGAGTGCCTTACTCACTGGGGTAAACACCCACTTTTTCCCTTTAATACATGGGGGCAGAATTTTCATAAAATATAGAACAAAGCGCTTCCGAAATTTAGGGCGGCTGAAAGCAAATTCAAAAGCAAGGCAAGCCCGTGCAAGTGTCCAATAAAGACGTCCTGTCCGGCGCTGTTACTTGAACGGCGTACACACGACCAACGTAAGCAGCAGATTCCCTAAAACACGACCGAGGGCTTTGCAGGGGTTCAGCGTGCCTGTCACACATTCTACTGCGTCAAAGGTTATGTAAGCCAAGTAACATGAACATGTCGTATGGTGGGTTACAGGTATCTTTAAAATGTAGGAAACTGTGTGTGGTGCGATATCTAAATTTTTTGGAGGTGTTCTTTGGAGAATGTCCCAGAAGAACACGGCATCACTACGGTCTACAAAACAGCGATCAATCGTTTTAGCATGTGGATACGAACGGCACTTTGTCGACCACGGCAAAAAATAGCCTCTCCTTTTTCAACCAGGTTTTGACAGGAAGCATTGCCGAATGCAATTTAAAGAAAAATGTTCTGATCCCTGGAGGAATGATCATTCGGTGGACACGCTTTGGTACATCTAGGTAATGACATTCCAAATAAAGCGCACAGTAATGGGGAACAAGAAGAAATGTGTCTGTGAGTGCAGCAGTTTTTTTTTTTGTTTTTTTTTGCGGGAGGCAGTGAAAATATAATCCATACTAAAGCGAGCCTTAAGAAAGTTAAACCTTCAACGTCCTCCTTCAGGAAGCCCCAAGGAGCCGGTGGCGCATCTCTCACAGATGTCGACACAACTATTTCTGGAAGGCAATTGATTACACGAAGTTGTCACATCTCTATTAGAATTTGACTGTTCACATTACGAAAGAAGAATAACCAGGACGCAAGTTGCGTAACAAAAAGGCGAACTAGGCCAGGACCCCCACTATCAAGAGGGGAAAAAACGGTTAGCACCCCACATGCCCTCAACACGTGAGCTTCATGCATAGGTTGCAAATACACGTTGCAAAGCTTGCAACCTAAGCCGCGACCAGTGTAATACCTGCAGGAGTTACGGAAGTCGAGCTGCTAGGGACACACTGCAAGCTTCAGCTCGGCTAAATATGGACAACTGCCGTCCCTGCCAGTTGTTAACCTTACGTTGTACTCTGCAACTTTCGCTGACCAGTGACATTGCGACATTGAGAGGGTGGTAATAAATACCCAGCTACTTGAAATCCTGCCTCCACTGAATAGCTGCGAAGTGAGTTGGCATCGTAAACCACAGACCTCACCAAAACCCTAACTCTTCCCAAAGTGCTGCACCGGAAGCTGAACAAAACTGCTGCATTATGGCAAGGGTAGTCTCAACACTTCTCTTGTCAGCTCAGAAGGCTGTCATCTGCACAGGCAAGTACACGGACCTCATTGAATGACAATGTGAACCCTTGAAAGCTATGATCCTTTAAAATTCTGGCGCAAAGCTGTTCCAAGTACAACGCGAACAAGAGAGTGGACAAGAGATAACCTTGCCTTACCGATGTCCTGAGGTGGATAGACTCGGATAGACAACCGTTAACTATTAGCCTTTTTGTGCCAGCATAACCGATGGTGACGCCTGTAAAAAGACGAGACCCAACATATGTCGCGTCGTTTGCGGGAGATGACCAAGTGGAACAATGCTTACGCATACTTATACAACTCCAGTCGAGTTTCTGCATACCTTTTTTTATATATTTAACAATATAAAATAAAGCATAAAAATGACAACGATGGCTTTCTCACGCAGTCACATCATAATTAATGATTTTTCTCGCAGCATCTGTAGCGACTCCTGCAAACCAGTAGCATATGTAATTTTGTGCTTTCAAATGCTATGGATGAAATAGATAGTTTTAACATGCATTACTAAGGAAAGAACAACAAATTTAAACACGAATACAGAACCTAAAAAAAACGTTTACATGAATCCAATACAGTCGGGTCGAATTGGCTTGTCAGACCAAAATCCGGTTTCACATAAACGACATAGCAGCTTGGTCCCAAACGATCGTCGAGGCGGGTTCGGTCAACCGACGGGCAAGGGGTGGGCTGACTGGCCCAACCCACTTAATAAGGTGAGTTTAAACGCGCCCGGATCAGGGTGGGTCATCTCGACTTCTCCTTCGACCCGCGCCCGTGTCCAGTTCCTGTAGACGAAGCTTAAGAGGGTTAGCTATAGACGGGCAAAGGCATGGACAGTCGGTGAAGAATGCGCAAAGTACGAGCAAATAGATAGTGAAATCAAAAGGTTTTGGGCTTTTCTTTCTTTTAATGACCACTTGTATGCTTCCTTGGCAGCTTACAGTTGAAGTACACCTGCAGCGCTCACGAATTTCACGTATTTTCAGTGCCTTCGCCATGAGGCTGAGAGTTCACTAGAACGTTACAGCCGGAACTGCATCAATTTCGTCAACGCGTTAAAATACAGCTCACCTGTCGCGGACGTTGATTCACGATATTCACGGTTCAGTCACCTCTCGCGAGGCTCTTGTCATGCTAACCGTTATTTTTTGTTGCTTATTTGCATGAATGCAAAGGGCGGGCGCCCTCTTACGTGTGTAGTGCGACGAAGCGTGACGTTCCTGACCCGACGGATGACTCAGTGTACGGGCAGTGCAGTAGTAAAGCCCGACGACTATAAAGGCCGCACGTGAGACGCTGTTACGTGTAATTATGTCCCTGTCTCCTTTCTCATTGCGCGCGGTATGCTAAAAGCAGAAAGGTCAGAAGAACAATGCCAAGGTCGGCGTTCGAAGCGTGTGCCCGCTCGATACTTTACCGCTGTGGCTGCCGCGCATCTTTTCGTCGTGGTAGCTTTGACCAGTGACGCTGGGGTTTAGCGCATGCTGTTTTAAACTCCCGGTTTCCTGAATGTTGTTTTAAGCACCTGATATTCAAGTTGCGCATCGCAATTTAGATGGGATGACATTTCTGGACATGAAAAACCGGCGCCTCAATATAGTGGCCACGAACAGGAAACAGGTTCTCAGTTGGTGTTCCAACAGTGCAGACGATGATGGTAGCCTGTCGTATGTGTCCCTTTTTGTTCTCGTCCTTCGCGCTGTTGAATCAACTCGCCAAGATCCAGGTATTGTAACAAACACGCCGTCGGTTAACTGGGATTTACGAGAGAGACTACTCGTCCAGGCCACGCGTCGCGAATGCATCAGCACACCGTGTTCTGTGGTCGAATTTTGCGTACAGACGCTTGAAAAGTCTGAACGATGAGATCCAATACTAGCCGTTATGTTTTAAGCAGAAAACATTTTGTCGGGAAAGTATACTGATTGAGGTTCAATTTAAAAGTGGATATACGTAATTTAGAGCCTATATTCTCCTATACATACAGCTCTAATGTCGATAACTGCACAGTTGTTCTATTTTCTTTCGTAATTATTATGTTTCTGTCCAAAACGGAGAAGCAGACAAAGAAAGAGTCAATTGCACTTTACATATTTACAATATTTAAAATATTTACAATATTTACATTTAACCTAACTTAAAGATGCATTTGTTTTGTGTTATGTTGCAATTTTTAATTTGTTGTAATTATGATCAGCATACCACTAACTGCACACTTATTAGGTGAGCCATCATCATCACTCTGAAGCACTGAATTTCGAAAACATTGTGTGCTTCGCTTAAATAAAATTAAAAACACTTAAACAAGCAAACCTGACTGCGAGGGCGCGATTTCTGAAGCAAGGCACCTGAAGCAGCAATAATATCTGGGCAATTTTTTTGCGCTAGAAAAATTGTGTCCCTTTATGTTCGAACCATTCAGTAAAATCAAATGGCTGAGCGATAAAACGGGAAAGTGAAAGAAAAGCGTGAAGGCATTCCAGGTATCCTTTCAGCTAATGTCAAAGGCGATGCGCGGAATCAAATTAAAGGAACCCGAGTACCATCACAGGAAAAGTAAAACAGGTCCGTTAAACTAAGCCGAGGAAATACTGACGAGGAAGAAAGTATATGAAAAATAAATACAGAAGGCGGAAGAGGCGGGCACGAGAAGGTTTCTCCTTTACGTTTCACCCTTGCATCAGACGCACGAGACCAACCAGATTTCGAGCCGGACGAGCTTACGGCTGCTCTGAGAATCTCACTCATTGAGTTAGAGTGGTCCGAATGACAGCGCAAGTGAGTAAGTGGATTCCCATATAACGACTAATGGGACACCGGGTGCGCCGGACATTTCCGACTTCGGCGTTGTTCATTGAGAGCGCAAGTGGGAGGAAGCGACTGGGAGAATCTCGGCGAGAAACTATGTCGCAGAGGCCTATATTCAGGCCTGATGGACTCGACGCAAGTTGGTATACATAGAGGTAAAATCAGCATACAAAGGAATAAAGGGGCCTTGCTGCGTCTCTCTAGAAATAATGTGCAACGCCGTGAAAGCTACGTGTCGCATCGTTCATTGAGAAGCGAAAGCGCAGCGTATCATACAACACGACACTGCGTTATACTGCGGTCACAGCCGGATTTTGTAGTTTGTCGGGTGGCCGAGATGAAGCTGTTGCGATATTCTGAGCGTGTTTGTCTCAACACCCCCTCCCCTCCCATCTACCTTCACGACTGTGTATTTCGGCACTACGTATCTTTAATGAAGAAAGGGGGATCGAAATAAGACGACGTAGAAAAGGAAAATTCGAACACGTAACGAGGGATGATCGAGTGCTCTAAACACACAAATCACTAAACTGCCACGCATGTTAGTCTTATTTTCTTTGTTTCTAGAACGCTATTAAATTTCTGAGTTTGTAAAAGTGGGTGAGCAGGCATCACGAAAGGTTTGAGAAAGAATTGCCTGCCTTTATTTATTTATTTTGTTGCGTGCACCCGCGGCGGAGCCACCAGCTGACACGAACTAACCGACGATGCGGCAGAACCCTTCTTGTAGAAATTAAAACAACAATGATGCGCGCTCTGGCAAGCATTCTTTAAAATGTATACAATTAAAGTAAACCCGGCAAACTAGGCTGATGCTCAGCACTGTTTTATGTCCTGTCTACCGTATATAATCATTCTACTCCGTCTTGGCGTCAAGATACGGACCGTAATGAACTTATTTCTTCTGCTCAATATACGTTGCGTAGAGACTGGCTCGAACGCGTTCGGTAGCTTTGACAGCATTGCACGGTTTTAGCGAGACCTAGCTGGGGGCTCTACGTGCGTTTGGACGGGTGCCATAGCCCATCTGTCGTCTTATCAGCACCAAGACGAAGTTTTCTCGGCAGCGTTACGTGTCGTACCGGAAATTCCAACGCGCGGAAAATGCGGCCAAAGCAGGAAAATCCGCTCATCCTAGAGGTATGACGAACTAGACTCAAGTCCTCACGTTAGGGAACCATTATCGCGTTACCCTGTGCGTCACAGTAAGTCTGCTTCAACAGGGCTTTGCTTCGAAGAGCTTCGATACCAAAGCTCTTTCACCACACCTACATAACCCACAATCCCGGGATTTAGTTCAGACACGCAGATAGACAGACAGAGAAAGAGAGAGAGAGACGCTTTATTAGAAAAGCAGAGAATTTTGCCCTGCGCGTATACAACCGTTGGCATGCTACTCTGTATAATGATGGGGAATGGGATTAAAAGATTGCAGCGGTGAGTGGCAGAAAAAGAAAATAAAAATAAGTATGAAATGTGCAAGTGGACCTGATACTAATATTTACAGGTGACATGGCGGGTAAATTTAGGCTTTTGTATATGAAATGTTTATCTTTAAAGCTTTTCTATTAGGCCAATTTCTGACAGGTATTTGAACAATAAATGCAAAACCTGCTGCTGTTTCGAAGGGCCGGGCATTGGACTTAACATGCTTGTTAATGTTAACTGATCGTGGCAAATCATGTGCATTTGTTGCTCAAAAAATATTCTCTCATCGTGGTACGCGGGGCATTCTAGTAATATGTGCTCCATTGTCTCTACGTTGCCACAGTTATCACAATAGGGGTCAGTGGTAAGCCATATGTGGTACAGATAATTGTTCGTGTATGCCACGTTCGGTCGAAGACGACGGTACAATGTCTCTAAGTGTCGATGAAGTGGTCGTGGAATTTTCGGTCTCATTTCTGGGTCAGTATAATGTAGGAAGTTATCTTGGTGAAGCGGCAGATTCCAGATGCAGTCTTTTTCTCGATAGGCATATTCTTTTCCATGTTTGAAGCGTCCGATTTTGTAAAAAAAAAAAAAAATGTTCTTTTGAAATTGCGGTATTGGAGTCTATTTCGAGCAGCTTCATCCGCTTTTTCATTTCCCGAAATACCGGCATGGCCAGGTGTCCACTGGAACTTGATCCAATCCCCAGCAATTTTAGCCTTGTGGTGAAGATAGGCGATGTCAAATGCTGCAGGTTGGTTATTACAATGCTTGTGCCTGTTCCACATACTTTGTAGGGCTGCTTCGGAATCCGTGAAAATCATTCATGTCTTTGGTGGCTGCTGTCGAAGTACATACACAAAAGCCTCTTTAATGCTATACAGCTCTGCTGAAGTAGATGATGTCGCTCGCTCAAGACGAAACGAGAATCGTTGTCCTGTAGAGGGAACAAAAATTCTGCACGATCAGCGATGTGGAGTTGCAGAGCCATCTGTTAAAATGTGCATTGCGACTGCGTATTCTTTGTGCATATATTCCAAAGCTATCTGATAAGTCGCTGCTTGAGGCATTTTCTTTTTCCCACTGATTCCAGGTATATATGGCACGATTTTCAGTGGGGACAGTGTCCATGGTGAGATGTTTCGTGGCATAATTTGTGACGCCTGAGCAGGAATCGAAATAGATATCCTTCAGACGGCCTGTCCAGAGCTAGATGTAGCACGGGTTCTTGAAATATTCTTTAAAAAGTGGGTCTTCGTATGAATGACCTGTCGGAAGTGAATTCGAAGTGTCTCCTGCGAAGATAGCACTTCAAGAGGCAGGCATCCGGCTTCTGCCACAGTTCCTGAGCGGGACGACCCCTTCAAAAGGCCAAGATACACGCGAAGGCAGTTGTTCCGTGCTGCCTCAAGTTTTCTCTTGCTTGTGGGAGACATATTGTGCAGGGGATCGGGAGGTAATACCGTAGTGTTCCGTCGACGTAGGCCTTATGAAGGAGACCCATTGATCGACAGTTGCTGCCCCACTGTGATCCGGCAAAAAATTGGAATGCGTGCGACGCCGATTAAATCTTCTCACTCAGTTTTTTTCACTTGAGGCGACCATGTGAGGTTCCTATCGATGGTCACTCCAAGAAACCTTTGCATCTTGACGTATTGAAGGGTACGACCACCCAACACTAGTGGGTATTTTCCCATACACCTCCGCGTGAAAGCCATAGCAACGCTTTTGTCGCAGGACAATTTGAGACCCCTTGGATTTGGGTAGGCCGATATATTTGCCAGCGCTCTTTGGAGACTTTGTAGGGTGGTACTGCGGGAACGCGCCGCGCTCCAAACGCAGATGTTGTCCACATACAGCGTGATTTTGATGCCACGGGGCAGGTTTATGCCCAGATGGATGAGGACTAGATTAAATACCCGGCTTAACACAGCTCCTTGTAGCACTCCCTTCTCGACGGCATAAAGCGCCATGGGGCCATCCAGGGCACACAATAAAGGTTGGCGTCCTTGAATACAGTCTTCAATCAATGCATAAAGCCGTCCTCCAAGACCAAGGGTTTCTAAAGCGTTAAGTATTGCTTTATGATAGACCGAATCATATGCTGCCTTAATGTCCAAAAATAATGCAATCGGTGTGTTTCCACTGACCGATTCCTCTTCAATTGATTGATGAGACCAAGGCAATGACATTATCAATTGCGGGCCTATCTTGCCGGAAGCCATTCATTTCCTCCGGGTAAACTTTTGTAGTTTCCAGGAACCAATTTAGTAGTTTGTGAATCATTTTTTTCAAATGGCTTCCCTACGCAGCTAAGCAAAAATATGGGTGTGAAGGAGGCGTAATTTGTCGGCTGCTTCCCTGGCTTCCATATAGGAACAAATACCGATGTACTTATGTAGGCGGGAGATGGGGGCGGGCGGAGGGGGCAGGGGGGGAGCCATCCTCACAGCTTCGAGTAACGCTAACATGACATATTGGACTTTGGCAATTTCTTGCATTTCATGAGGATCTTAACGCTATAAATTATAGTATAAACGTTGTCAACTACTAGAGCACACTTGTTTCTAGGAACAAGTCTCAGTTTCGGCATCCAGAAGGTGGATGACGTGCCATGACGTGTCATGACATCACGATACACTGGCTCACTCCGTTCCTGCGATCACTGTGGCTGCAGCCACAAGAAGCACCCCAGCAGTCTTGCGCATTTTTTATAAGCAACATTATCATACCTTGTTTTGCGACTTCAGGAATACTTGTTCTGTGTCACGGCCTCAGGTCCGACCTTTCGAACAACATCGCTCTTAAATTAAAATATCATATAAGGAATGTTTCCCATCCATAATTAGCTTCCCACCATTCTTCTCTCTCTCTTTCTACATATATATATATATATATATATATATATATATATATATATATATATATATATATATATATATATATGCCCACAAAAGCAAGTTACACTCAAAGGAGAGCAACAGCGGCGAACACGATCGGCGGTGGTCGAAATCTGCTGAGCGGGTCGAGCGCGTCGGCTTTTATACATCAGTCGCCGATTGTTCCAGAGTAATCGCTGGGACCTGCGTGTCTTCCACAAAGTTCTACATTATTCGCGTCGCGCATACATGCAATCACATTACACAAGGTTCGGTCACAGACAGCGGATGAAACCATCGATAACTTTCCAGAAACTTCCGATACATGCAGGCGCGTCCTGCGCTGTGCGATAACATTTGTTAGGCGGTGAAACGTGGTTGCCCGATAAAGATAAACAAGTACGTGTGTCAATATATATATCTATATAACTGTTATCCGTTATCTGTCACTTTTCCTTTTAATTGGTAGAGCATCGCGCGCGTCTTGCGGAGGTTGTGGGTTTGGCTTCCTTCGGCGGGAAATTGTCCTTTCTTCCCGTTTCACCTCCCCGCCTTTCTTCTACAAATTAATGAAGAAAGCAATTATTCCCCCTGTGCGTTCCTTGGCTACATTGTCTGTTGTATTCATCTGGTCGTCACTCGAAATCACGTTTACAACTTTACAACTCAAATATAAGAAAATGGCATTATGATTCTACACACTTAATCTGCTAAGGCATCAGAAACAGGATATATGAGGTGTTATGGACTGCTGTGCCCTTTATGAGAAATTTACAAATAAGACTTTCGCGATATTCACGTAAACAACGCTGTATCATGCAAGCTCCCTCTTAGCGAATATATCTTATTTGTGTGCCTTACACCATCTAAGAGATATAACTTCCAAAATCGGTATAACTTTTTCTAGTGGTGAGCTAAGGGTTTCACAGTTTCACGTTTCAATTTCTTCAAGTTAACTAAATGTTCGAAATTTCTATACGATAGTTCAGGCCTTGAGCAATAATTTTGCTTTCAGTGGGCAGTAATAATTAGCGCTCTCTTTGAAGCACACTAAACTTCATTCGAATCGGTTTAGCGGTAGTCTACTGAGACCATTTCGTCGTTTCACGCCTACTTGAACCGGTAAATCGGAGTGAGCCCCGAACTAAAGCTTCTTTTTAAGGCAAAGCACGCCGCCCGGATAGTTAACTTGAAGGTGGTTCTGGTTTGCGCAGTTGGGTCACAGCGGTGAGCAATGTAGCTTGAAAATGGACACGCAAAAAGAAATAAAGGTACAGTTTGGTTTCTCTCCCGAAAAAAAAATCAGGGCTAACACCATGCAAATAAAAATCTGCGCCCACCAAGTTCACCCCTTCTAATTTTCATACCTCTATATGAAACACTCCCGCTCTAAAATGTCTGACTGTCTCTCCAAGAGTCATTTAGAAAGTTTTTTTTTTAATCTAAGTCACTTAGAAAACACATTTATCCTAAATGAAAATTGTGCTCACAACTAGGGCCACCTCCCGGATGTTTTCTTTTTTAGACCATACAAAATTTTTAAAGATCGCCTGTGGCACATAGCATAACTTTAGTGTTGAGCTGAAGTACTCGAAGAGGAGTACATTACTTGCACCAGAAATCGAAATGTATAAGTGTCTAATTAAACAAAATAGTAATTACATTTCTAATTGATAACATTCAGGCACACGTTGTACTTTACGAATCGTAGCCGGAGAGTTCGCAAGGCGTATCCACTAGGAAAGAATTTTCAGGATGACACTAGTTTCGAGATACAGTAAACTCTCAGTTGTACGAACGTCGGTTTATTGAATATTTCAGATTAACGAACTTTTTGAGAATCCCCGGCAGTTTTCTTATATATTCTATGCAAAAAATGTTTCACTTGAACGAATTTCGGAAGTCAATATTTCAGTTTAACGAACTCGCTCAGAGGGCCAAGGTTTATTTTTACGATCAGTTACTTACTCAGTTATCTGATCGTAACTTATCAGTTAGGATCAGATACTTCGTTTGAAGACTATGCACAGTGTGACAGTGCACTGATTACCTCTGCTGGGCAGACGGATCTGGAGATTGTTTCCAGTGTTCGTCCTGAAGAAGAAGAAGAGTGCGACGAAGAAGAGGCAACTGCCGAGCCAGTTTCAAGCCCTATAACTCTAGCTGAGGTTGTAGGGTACATTGGAAAGTTGAGAGACTTTGTGTATCAACAGCAAGCTGTTCCAGAAGAAGTGTACAAAAATATTGACTCTTTGGACAGTTTTGTTACTTCCTGTGCTTTAAAAGTACAAGTGCAGAAGAAGATTACAGATTTTTTTCTAAGTGAGAAAGGCAGCATTATAACTGCTGTGAACCTTGTACTTGTTGATATGTACAAATTCCATTTCACACATTTCTAACACTATGTATGCCATTTCATTTGCTCCATGAATTGCACTTCAAACTTTTGACTCTTTATGCCATGTCTTATGTTGGTCTAGTGAATATTCAGTTTAGTGAACTTTCAGTTAAGTGAACTATTTTCTTCGGTCCCTTGAAGTTCACTCAAGTGAGAGTTCACTGTATTAGTGTGCGACGAAATTCATGTGCGTTCCAGTTACCTTTCTGTTCGAATGCATAAAACGGCGGCTTGGTAAAAAAGTAGGTGGAACAATAGCACATCTTTACCGCAAGGTGCATATCTCAAAACGCTTGCGATGCTTAGAACTATCGAATAAAGAGGTTTCTCTCTTACTTCACATCAAGGGAAAAAATGAAAGAACAGGCAGCTTGCCGAAGAGATCCCTGACGCTAAACCAAAAGGTTCCTCTCGGTTCGGTATCGGTTGCTAAATATATCTTTCGCAGGACGTTCTCCAACTTGGGCACGCGCGCAAGCGCGTAAATTGAACTCCGTCGGTGAAATCGCGGCACGGTTACGTCATCGTGCGAGTTTCGCGGTTCTCTGAAAAGCAGATAACAGGGTTAAATATTCACGTTTCAATAATCCCGAGGGGTCATAGTTCCAGTGCACGCTCACTTCATGGAAAATTTAATAAACTCTCTTCTTTGCTTTCTTTAAGCCTGAAACGTGAAATATGAGATGCCCCAAAAGGTCTTAATGAGACGCACGAGGGACTGTAAAGCGCTGGTGGGGTAGATAATCGCTGGCTATTTGAGCAGCGTATTATGTTTTTACAATTATTGCGCAAAACTACTGTCTCTCGTGCATAACGCCATTGAAACAACACTGGAAAAAAAAGAACAATACGTAGCACGGGGGCATGGGTCATAAAGCAAAGCTTACGCTTATGTTCCTATTGCTTGCACAAAAAATTCTAGAGGGCTGCTTCATGGCTGCCAGTGCGTTGTCGATTTCTTTGCGAGGTTCCTTCTTTTATTTTTATGGCGCGAAAAAAAAAAAGAACGATTACGCGCAACTGTACTGACTCGTGTTCACGATCGACCACTTTCAGAGCAGAGTGTTTTTTAATGCAGACATCTCTAGCTGTCGTGCCAGGGGGTGAATACAGCTTGTACAAATGTTTTAGCACTGACAGTGGTTAATTTGTGTAGACGGTTGTGCGAGAGCGTGTGCACACCGTGTCTCTCTCCTCCATTGCTTTCTTTTTATCCTTTCCGCTGCTGTTTTCCAGAGGATAGCAAACTGGATTTCCTGTTTTGATTGACCTCCCTGCCCTTTCCCATCACTGTCAACTTTCTGTTGCGTACATGAGCGAATTGGCTTTAGTTATCATCCTTTGCAACAAATTACCATTAAAAAATTGCAGTTTCGCCCACAATGCGAAGCAGTGACGACATAGCTGCCGCAGTACGACCTCCTCCTGAGTTCCAGCCGTGGACAACTTGTCCAATGTCTTAGACATTAGGTGCTCAGTTACTGCTTCAATATATAAACATTCATACTCGTATATCTTGGGTACTCTACATTTTAAACAGTTAGTTAAGCCTTTTAGGAAGCGTAAAATATTCACCAGCCACGACGACGCGAGAACCTCAGTGTGGCGACGATCAGCAGCGCGGGAAGAATAAGAGAAACCCAAGGGCTAAATCTCTTGTAAACCACAACCGTATATGAAGCCAACGTACACTGAAGCCAGGAAAAACACAGGGAAAATTAACTGCTTCTTTATTTGAAATGCAGAATTTATAAGGAACAAGTAACTGACAGAAAGGACGACTTGCCACTGGCGGGAGCCGAACACACAGGCACGCCATGGCGCATGTGATGCTTCACCGGTTGAGCTATGCGGTGGCGGCTGTCTCCTCCGTGCACAAAAAGCCACGCTATCTCTTTTTCTAGAATGTTGTAGTGAGATTACTAAAACAGGTGCAAAGGCGGTCACTGCACCGTGCAGTGACTCGCAAAGCCCTCCATCGAAACTGATTGGCTTTGTAACAACTCGCCAGCACACAAGCAGCCATTTTGCGATTGCTACGACACCTGAACAAAGCTTGCCAATATCACTGCATTTAAGGTTTAGAAACCAGACAGATAACGTCCTCCATCCCTGTTTCTTGGCCGGCTTCCTGACTGCAGGACGTTGAGGTCACGGGCCGTTATCGCGTGACGTAGCACTTCACCTCCGTGCTCTGTCTTGCAGCAACTACAATGACGCTGTTGCAGATCATATCCTTTTAGCGGATGAGGCTCGTAGCGTTGTGATAACGAATTCGATTAGCTTTCTAAATGGCCGAGGATCGAAGATGGTGAAAAATTAAAATTAAAGTTAAATGCTGACATTTTGCGTGCCATCTTGACCACATTCGTTTCTTAACGTACGTCTAAATCTATTTACACGAGCGTTTTCGCATCTCGCCCCCCCCCCCCCCCCCCCCCTTATAGAGATGTGGCCATCGCGTCAGGTTTCACCTGATGGTCCCCAAGTGGGCCTAGCCAGGTGACGTTGAGTTTACTCGCGTCTATTGTGAACCAAATAAAGTTGTTTCACTCACTCACTCACTCACTCACTCACTCGCTCACTCACTCACTCACTCACTCACTCACTCACTCACTCACTCACTCACTCACTCACTCACTCACTCACTCACTCACTCACTCACTCACTCACTCACTCACTCACGCATTCACTCACTCACTCACCGCGGCCAAAATTGAACCCATGACCACGAAGCTGGTTGAGATGCCTTCGATCGTTAAAACAAGTTTACAAGCAGATGGAGACTCATAATGAGCGACAGGAGTCGAACAAGGAACGTCTCACGCTTGAGCCAGGTCAGACTGGCTCCAGAAGGAGGCATCTCTTGTTCATCCACTGTTATTCACTCATTTAGCCATTTATGTACAATTTGCTGCAGCGCTTATCACTGTCACATGATACCCGAAGTATGATAACTCAGTCATCATTTTTATCATGCGACAAAAAGCTCTAAGGTAGCAAATTCATGAGCGTGGACTGAGAGCTTCATGTTCAGCGTTGATTTAAAAAAGATATCCTGTGGTTCTACGTGCCAAAATCACAAAATGATTATGAGGCACGCCTTAGTGGGGGACTCGGAGTTCATTTTGACCACTTGGGATTCTTTAACCCCAAGTGCGATATGCGGTAGCTGCGGCCGGGATTCGATCCCGCAACCTTAGGCTTAGCAGCGCAGCACCAATGCCACTACACCACCACGGCGAGTAGCATTGATTTTGAATTCACCGTACAGCATTGCGGTAGTGTTGTGTGGAAGGAGGCGTGGGGATAATGCTTGAAATGTGCAAACGGGAAGACACGCCTGCGGCAGCTCACTTGCAGAGAGAGACAAAAGGATGCATAGAAAGGCAGTGAGGTTAACCAAGGGTAGTCCTGGTTGGCTACCCTGTACGGGGAAAGGGTTAAGGGGGTAAAAGAGAAAGAGAGTGGAAAGGGGAGATATAGCGAAAGAGAGACGAGCACGAACAAACCGCGTACTCTATACAGCGGTAGGGGACGGCGTTCTTGAAGTCTATCGTGAAGGCCCGTAGACCGCAGTAACGCCAGTGAGGTCTTCAGCGCGGATGTTCTTTGGGAGCACTGACCTAAAGCTTTTAGTTCTAATAGCGGACGATTGTCCAAGTCATCCAGCACTCTGCACATTACTTGTATTTGGGCACTATATTGCGGGCAGACACAGATAATATGTGCTAGCGTCTCATCCCTGTTGCATGTGTCGAAACTGGGGCTGTTGGCCATTTCAATAAGGAAAGCATACGAGTTTGTAAATGCATCGCCTAGCCACAGACGGTACAGCATGGTCTGTTCACGTCATGGTAACCCAGGCGGTAGGTGCATCCGTATGTCCGGAGACAACGAATGCAAACGACACATGGTGAAAACGTTCGAGTCCCGCAGGGTCAAAGCACATTCACGGAACATCAATCGCAGCCCAGCAGCAGCGTCTGTTCGCCAAAGCGGAATCAAGACACGTTGACCACTTTCATGCGCAGATCAGGCGGCTTCGTCGGCGTGGTCATACCGGCTGATGTTGCAATGCCCGGGGAGCCATTGAAGTATTATGTTGTGTCCCTTGTCATGGCGGGGATGATATATCTGTCGAATCTTTGAGGCCAGTTGTTCATTGGGTCCATGGCGGAATACGCTTTGTATGCACTGAAGGGCTATCTTGGAGTCACTAAAGACTGTCCATTGTTGCAGTGGTTCCTGATAAATGAAATCAAGCGCAGCACGGAGTGCCGCAAGTTCTGCACCTCTCGATGTGGTCACAAATGAAGTTTTTATTTTAATTTCTTCAGATTTTGCCGGGATGATGACTGCAGCAGCAGAGCTGATGAGTTTTACCGACCCGTCTGCGTAGACATGCTGGCGCAACCTGCGCACGTTGTACATGTGTTCCAAAGTTTCTTCAAAGCTTGCAATGGCGCTCCAGCTTTCTTTTTGATGCCTGGAATTGTCAATTGCACTTGCGGCCGGTGTAGACACCACAATGGGTCTGATAATCGTGTAGCAGGAGTAAATTGTGATGGCAAGTAGGACTGATGTCTTGCAATACTTTTGGCAAAAGTTGAATGTAGCCTCTTTGCTGGCAAGCAAGCAAGATGGTGTGAGGGAATCCGAGTCAGGTGTCGGATCTGTGCTCTTAGGACATCTGTATCAATGTAGACTGTCAAAGGAGCGTCTCTGGCAATCGCCACTGTCGCAATCGATGACGTAGTTTTTGGGAGACCGAGAGAAGTTCTGAGTGCTTGTGCTTGCACACTCTGGAGTTTGCGGATATTTGTAGGTAAGCTGTACCGCAGGAAGGCCAAAACAGTGCTTTATATTATTGCAACATTGATGGTACTGTTGCGCCCAGGACTTCCCGTCGAGAAACGCAAGACGGAAGATTATGGCTGCAAACATCGAAAGCTGAATTCGCAATGCTCTTCGTAAGTGCTCTTTGCCATTGGCCAGCAGTCTTCGCTAATAATCTGACCGACATCAGGATTGACTGGAATTTCCCCTTACAAATCATTTTTAGCTTAAGAGCTTTTTGGAAGCACGGGTCCGGTATTTCTGACGCGACAAATGCCAACTTTCCGCCAACCACGTTCGTGTGTCACAGCCTCCATAAACAGGCGCTATGTCATCACAAGAAAGTGCACTTGCACTGAGCAGGAAATGAGCCCTGAAACTCTCGGCCGGCTAAGCCACTACGTCGCAGGAAGCATGGACACGTTTGCCTCATGCTGAATGGGGTGCGTACGTTATCGGGCGATGACGATGATCTCAGCGCCAATCTATTTTTAACCGAAACGTGGAGCTTAAGTGAAAGCTACAGCTGGTGTCAGCAAATCAAGTACGCCGTCATGCGAGCGCACGTTTTCTTATAGCGCGCGTGCCTCCACGTCACTACGCTGTCTACTAGCCTCAAGCCCTGTATCGAGTGCCAGAGAATGCCTAATAGCGTATACGCTCTGCTAGTGACCACATTATTGGGGTGACAGCGGTTCGCGCGGAACACTCCAGTACAAAGTGCCGCTGGTAGGCTTACAAAATGCGACTGCACAAACGACACTTGTGTCCCTTTGAGCCAACCACAGCCGTAAGTGACGAATCTAAGATGCTTCAGGGCAGGCCACATGTGCCTTAGCCTGTTCTACCCTGCGGTGTACAGCAGGGAGTTTCATACAATATTTACTAGAGCGAATTTTGGCGCTAGTGTCTACGGGAGCTGCAAGGGGTGCGCTTCAGCCAGCATGGGATTGATATTTAGTGCGTGGATTTTCCTTCCTCCTTTTGGCTTCAAACGGCTTCGTGACTCACTAAAGGACAATGAAGGAAGATAATGCGCAATAAACAAAGCCACAAAAGCGTCTGAAAACACAAGCACGACGATTAGACAAATCCATGTACTACCCATCATTCCAAAGGTGGCTGAACGATCGCAGCGCCAGACTTCCCTCTAGTAATTATTGTAGGAAACTGTGATCTACAGAGCCTTTACAGTGATTGCTTGTGGGGAGATCCCGCAGTACGACCCTATTTCCTAGCGCCCAATACTGCCTCTAGATAAAACTGTGCTTGAATTAAGTGACCATCAAAGCCGCCTGCAGGACTCACTGTATTTGGCATTTACTTCAGGTTCGCTTATGCAGGGGCCAGTATAGGAATAGCGGCTCTCTCTCGAGTGTGAAAGCGCAGTCGTTATGCCTCTGAAGTGCGTCACGTCAGCTGAATGAATCGTATAAGGCAAGCGTTAGCGTGTTGCATACCGCTTGCCTACTCGGCATTGCCCTGAAAGCGCAATCCGCGAGAAGTGCGTACATCGCAGACCGCCAACAGCATATTATATAGAGCACCGTCAAACAACTGATGCCTCACCTATGCCGCGCAGTAAAGTGAAGTCTTGGAACTTTTCTTTAAACGGAGTAGAGTAGGCTCGTTCCGCAACAGCTGAGATGACGGGGCGTTCTGTTCGATCGATCAGCGTTCTAAGTAAACGTTAGCAAACCCCTGTTAACTATATAACAACCGCACGCATTTCTACCACGAACCCTAATATACAGCTTCATTTTCTGCCAGGCCTCTCACGACGTGACTGCACAGCTCTAGCCCGTCTATGGCTCGGAGTAGCATTTTTAAAGGCGTACTCCTTTATCATTGGAATGACCAGGATCCCCCTTTGTGACTTTTGCGGGTGAAGCAAAACAATCACGCATATTATTTGAAAGTGTATTCATTTCAACCAGCAAAGAGCAGAGCTCAACTCCACACTAGCGGACAAGCGCCCACTCACAGGAAGCAGAATTCTTGGACGCTGGCCTACGCATATTCCTGCACGATCCGCCATATAGGTGCTGCTGCGTTACCTAAAATATACCAGATTCTGCGACAAACTGTGACTGTGTTACACTGTGCACTGGGTGAAGTTGTATGTCTCAGTCGAACACTGACGCTCTGTATAACTGTGCGGCGCCTTTACAGACTATGCGACAGCGCCTACACAGACTGTCTTATATTGCTCGTTTCTTATTCTTTCATCCTTCGTAGCCCTTTTTCTCTTTCCCAGTAAAGGGTAGCCAACCAGATAGTACTTCCTCTGGTTAAGTTCTCTATATTTACTTCGCTTTTATGTCCCCTCCTCTCTCTCTCTCTTTCTAGTTAACCGTTCTGGTTAACATTCCTGCCTTTCATTTGTCTTCTTTCGTTTTCTAGTTAACCACTTAATAAGATCTCAAGTGGCACCGCGAAACCATTCATCTTGCATGCACGGCGCCGTTGGCTCTTCCAGTGAGGAGCAAGAAATAATGGAAGAACAGGCTTCAACTATGAATGACGCGGAGTAACCGAAGATGATGACTGACGAAGCATTTGATTTGAACACGATGGGAGAAGCGCATGATACCAGAGATAAGAGTAGAAAAAAAAGTGATTGCCGTCGAAATGGGCGGCCGGCGGATTCTAGACGACAACCTGTGATTATCGAAACATAAGTGGCAGCTGCGGTGGTGGTGGCTGCGGTTATCTAGCTGTAGGCGCGTGGTTAGCTATCTTCAAAATGACCCGGTAATTGTGTCACCCGGACAACTCTGACGTGGGCGGACAGGGCGTCGACCAAGTGTCGATCGAACTACGGCCAAGTTCGCAATGCTTTTCGCTCGTCATTGCTCTTTTCCAAAGGCCACCCGCCTTCGCTAATTATATGCCCCGCTAAACAATTGGTTGACACCTACTCTTACGAACGGTTCATAGAGTAAGAAGTTTCCTGTGAACACGGGCCTGTTTGCGAACAAGGCACACATCGGACGTATGGATTGTATTCTGACAACTTTGAAAGCTTGGGGAAATGCTATTTCTTCGAAGCCCGCATTCGAAGTGAGCTCATGAAGTAAGCTGATCGTAGTGCAAGTGTCGCGGAAGATTGGGGGTCTGCCCATACATTTGCGAAACGTCATGAAATGTAGTTGGGCGTAACGTGGTGAAAATATAGTGGTTGTATGTTTGTGTTATAGCCAGTTTCATAGCGAAACTGCTACTGCGACTACAATAATTAGTTTAAGGATTTTAACGTAATATGCCAGAAGTGTCAGCCCATAAAGCTCGTAATAAAACATACGCCATTTTCCCTGGTTCTGAGTGTAACGGAAAGTGAAGTGTAGCCAAAGTTAAAAGTGTGCGAGTTAAGTGCGTTGTGGAAGATTATCAAATTTTTCATAGTTGCTTGCACAAGCCATTGCCTATAATGTTCGATCGGGTTCGAGGAACGACTATCCCAGCTGCAATGAATCTCACTTAGAATTGCGCTGTGCTTCCAAGATAACACGTCTCCGAATGCTTCTGCTGTACGATAGTACGTGCGGAGCTAGCACAGTGTTGTACCGTTTTCATTTTTGCCATTAGGCTAGAAGGAAGAAATTAGTTTCTTTTATTCCTTTGTGATTATGAGCCCGATGGATGTCATTTAGCACTTCCTCTGACCTTTCATTTACATGTGCAAGATGTATCTCGAAAAATCACCAAACTTTTATTCTATATGCTTCTGTGTCGGTCACGACCAATGTTGGCTCCAATCTCCAGCCTTATGGTCAGTACAGCCTCTTCATTTCGCTCAGTTCTTGCCCAGTTCTTGCCCATTTGTTTGAAACAAAAAGAGCCATTGTTCACGGTTTACTTCGCTCATTAAAAATGTGCAGCGCTTGAATGCTGTTGAGGGGACAAAAGGAGGAGATTTTTCCTTCGAGAAATCTGGCGAATAACAGCCAACACAAAGGGTTCAGAGCTCGTCTAATTAATGCCACGATGTTATTTCCCTTAATTTTCCTTCATACGCGACGAAACGCCATTTGTTCCGCCTTATGTCACTAAATCTACTGCTAAAGATGTCTCCACAAAAAAAAAGGGGGGGAAGCCATAGCTTCTTTGTCCTTGGAGCACGCGCATTTAATCTAATTTCCCGCTGTCTGTGCCAGGACTACAGGCCCACAGCTGCGTTTCATTTCTTTGGGCGCCAAGCTTTCACGGGAGAACAGCCTGGCTCGTGTTTAAAGGAGCAACAGAGGCGCCAGACAAACAGCTTCCGCAATAAGGTCAATGTAAGGCCTGGTCTCACGACGGCAGCACGACGCGTTCCGGCCTTTCTAGCTGATTAGGATCCGCCGAGCCTTTGTGTTCTTGTCGACGCTGATTTCGGCCTCAAGGGTCAGCGAAGCGCGAACGCGCCGCAATTTTTTTTATAGCTGTGCCTTGTACTGTTGCTCTTGTCTCTCAACTGAAAACCAGGCAAAACAAAACAAATTAAGCGAGAGACAGAGAAAGGGAAAAGCTCGAGTGTCATCACAGTGTGAACAGAGCTCCGAGAAACTGCGGCTATCGAATGATTGCGGACATGAAGTAATGGTGATGCGCCAACCATGGGTCATTCAAGTGAACAACGGTAACCTGTGCATCCCTATTTGGGTAGCCCTTACGAAAGCGCACATTATGATGCCTAAATATAACACCGTACCGTTACCTTAATTAGTGGTAACAGACGAACTGCGTTGCCATTCCTCTTTCGAGAGCCGACGCAGCGAAAGAACTTGCCGTACTTGCACACGACCTGACATTAGCTCAGTGGAATTAATCCGATTTCACAAGTGCACACCTACATACCCTGGACCCTAATTTACAACTCCGTATTCCGCCCGAGCTTCCACGACGCGACTGCACCCTTCTAGTTCGTCTATAGCTTGGAGCAGCATTTTCAAATGCGTACTCCTTTCTTATCGGAATGTCCAACAGCCCACTTTGTGACTTCTGCGGGTGCAATGAAACAATCGCGCACCTTCTTTGTCAGTGCTCTCGTTTCAACCCGCAAAGAGCAGTCCTCTCAGCCACCCTAGACAAACTGGACAGGCGCCCAATGACAGAAAACAAGATCCTTGGAAACTGGCCTACGCGAACATCAGCGCGATCGGCTATGAAGGTGCTTCTGCGGTATTTAAAGGACACTGGACTTTCTGACAGATTGTGACTTCACTGTGTGACGCAGGATTGTACGGTGACTCTGCATAACACTAAGAACGCGTTTGCGGGCTGCGTGACAGTGCCCACAGAAACAGTTTGTGTGTACGTGCGTGTGTGTGTAGTTTTTTTTAAATCCTTCTCTCTCTCTCACCTATCGCATCCCCTTGCCCCTCTCCCAGTACAGGGCAGCCAACCGGAGATAATCTCTGGTTAACCTCCCTGTCTTTCCTTTGCCTTTCTCTCTCTCTCTCTCTCTCTCTCTCTCTCTCTCTGTCTCTGATTTTCAAATTATTTTTTGCCACGTGTAAAAGCAACATCAAACTTTATCTTTGATATGAGGTTTTCTTTTTCTAAAGACATGTATTCCTATGTCATTGAATATGCCCGTATCTAAGTTGTCTACGCCTTCCTTTGTATTCGTTTTCAATGCGCTCTTGTGCTTAGCCATGAAGCAATACCGATTAGACCGGTTGTCTATACCCTCTTCGGTGTAAAAGAAACTTGGAACTTTACCGAAGTCACTACGGATTTTCTTTCTAGACCCCTATATGTGTTGCAGAGAAATCAACTTGACTTGAATTTAGTTCGCATCATTTGCTACTTTGTGTGAAATAAACGTGAATTTCTTTTATTACTTTTACGTATAGTAGGAAACGGTTGTTATCATTTTGTAACATGGTGTAGTAAAACCAAATGTAAAAAAGAAGAGTATGCCATCATTTTGTGCATATTTTTGCGAGCTAGTAGGAAGAGCAGCCTTATTGTGGCCCACGCTAATGAAGAAACCCCGTATGCCCCATAACCCCCATATGCAAAAATCCC
Source organism: Dermacentor andersoni (assembly GCF_023375885.2). Lineage (NCBI taxonomy): Eukaryota > Metazoa > Arthropoda > Arachnida > Ixodida > Ixodidae > Dermacentor > Dermacentor andersoni. The sequence continues at coordinate 19,322,826 of NC_092817.1, forward strand.
ACATTATATATGAAAAAAAAAAACGTGTTCTTATGTGGGATACCATATGTTTTATGTCAGATTATTGGATTTTGGAGTTAAGGTGCATGTGGGATTTTCTTTTCGATAGGAGGCGATGAACAGTAAAGTTGGTATGCCCTCTTGGGCATAGAGCAACGTTTCTATGAATCTTCGTATTTCCGCTTTGCGCCGAGTTCAGAGGCGGAATTAACGAAGCTTTTCCTTTCTAAGTGCTCTCTGCGGTTGGTCGGTCAATTTAGTAGGGGTGTGCGAATATCCGAAACTTTCCAATAACGAATCGAATAGTGTCCTATACGAATCGATCTTCGAATTGAATATTTACTATTAGTAAATGCGAATATATTTCAAATACGTTTCGAATATCTTAAAACGTCAACTGCTCCCAAATAAACGTAGCATTGGAGCCAAAGTGCGGTAAGTGTTCAGCCCCGCGGACATTGTATAGACATAAAAGCACGAGAACTTGCGTAGTGGCGCAGGGTACGTCACTTAGGTAGCCATACCTTACAGGCTGTACAGCCATGATTCCCACTCTCTGAAGAGCCCTGTGCGTGCGAATAAACTACTCGTTCGCTTCTAACGCTTCATTTGTGCTTTTAACAAATAACTCTTCATACGTACTATGCAATGACAGAAACTTGCTAACTTTAAAAATACTGCGATGGGAACATCGTTTTATATGAATTGTTATAACGGCTATCCATTATTCTAACACTACTCGAAAAGTATTCGATATTCAATTCGCTTCTGGTACTATTCGATTCTTATTCGATTCTGTCTCAAAAATCGCTATTCACACATTTCTACGTTTTAGCTAATATGTCCAACGCCATGGTTTCTTGGCATTTGCTCTTACGAACATTTCTAGCGTAACAACGTGTTTGTTGATACGGTCTAAGATATTTCGTTCACTTTAACTTCGGCTGCGTTCGGTAGCTCTTCAGGGCACGCGAACCATTTCGACTGAGTGGAGCCTTCACCTACCACTACCAACATAACACATACAAGACTGAATCATCATCATGTGCTTATGGAGAACCAGGGGCCGAGCGCTCTTACTTCTTAAGTGTTCTCTGCCATTGTCTGGCTGCCTTCGCTAATGATATGTCCGAAAGATTGGCTTGAGTTTTCTCTTGCGAGCAATTCTGGCGTAAGAATTTTTTGTGAATGTGGGACCAGATGGAGGGCATTTCACATGCAATATTGCATTGTCTACTTTATGCCCTGGACAGGTGAAAACTGTGGTCAAGTTTAGAACAATGGGGAATTAGGAGTATTGGGGAGCCCTGCGCTTCCCTTAGGGAATATATCTAGACCATGGCTTTCTCCAAACATTACAATGAGTAGGTCTTGTACTGTGCGTTTTTTTTTTCGTGCCACATAGGTTCAATCTACTGACCGATGTGCATGCGTTCGAACCTAATTCAACTTTATCTTTCAGCTTATGTGGGACGTTAAGTCCTACGCCATTTGCTTACTTTTCTTTGATTTCATTTTTTTTCATGTTAATCAGCATTTTTTTCCAGTAAATTTTGTCTCAGCAGAACTTTATGTTGGGCTAGTTGGTGCATGTTACTGAAGTACTATAGCGCCAAACAGACGACACAAGAAGAGACACGGACGAGCGCTTATTTTGTCTCGCATAGCGATTCCGTCTATATCAACGAGAAATGGAGTAACAGAAAGCACACGATTCAAAACCGTCCACCTGATGTCCTAGATAAATTTAATGCTCGTGCACAAATGTTAGAGCGACTTTGCAAGCAATGTAAGATCACTTAGGGGTTTTTAATAGCGAAAGCTTGTGAAACGTTCTCTTCGCAGTGTGAACATTGTTCTGTATCATAACCATGTTGAGATGCAAGGAGAGAGAGAGAGCAAATACAGGAAAGGCAGGGAGGTCGAACAGACGAGCACCTGGTTTGCTACCATACATTGGGGGAAAAGAGGAATAGAAAGAGGAAAAGGGAGAGAGTAAGCACAGGGACACTATAAACGGTCTCTTAAGCCGGTGCACTTCAAGTAGTGTACTAGTGCACGAATTGCTTTTCGTGCCAGTGACGGGTGTAGCCACGGTCCGAGTATCTTTGACTCGGAGAAGGGTATTGAGTCCAGTCAGTTTAAAGTTGTCCGCAGAGAGAGGCGTTGTACGTCGTCAGAAGGGCAGGTACATAATAGGTGATCGGTGGTTTCCTCGCATCCACAGGAGTCACACACCGGGCTTTCGGCCATCCCCATAAAATAGGAGTAGGCGTTCGTGAACGCCACTCCTAGCCACAAGTGGCTCAGCAAAATTGTTTCGCCACAGGAAAGGCTAGATGGCAATTGCAGCCGTAGCGTGGGGTCCAATTTATGCAATCGGTAATTGAAGGCACTTTAACTCGAGAAATCTTGGGACTTCTTGCGTGCAAGTAGGCGAAGTTCCCTGGCCCGCCAAAGGTATCGGACGCGTCTGGGTGTCGTTGTGGGCAGACCAGGCAGCCTTGTCAGCAAGGTAGCTACAGACGATGCCATAGTGAGCAGGAATCCATTGAAATATAATGTTGTGCCCTGTTTCAGAGCATGGTGGTGTACTTTCCTGATTTCATAGGAAACGCAGGCTTGATACTGTGAAGAGCTGCCTTAGAGTCACAAGATACGACCCATTTCTCTGTCGGCTCGTCGGTGACGTACGTCATAGCGGCATGGATAGCTGCAAGTTCTGCCGACGTAGATGTAGCCATGCGTGACTATTTTAATTTAACTGCAACCTGCTTAGTTGGAATGACGAATGCGGCAGTTGAGCTGGTAGGTGAGGTCGAACCGTCGGTATATATATGTAGGTGGTCATGGTACGTCTGGTGCAGTAATAGGAGCGTCATTTGCATTAGAGCCAGCAATTGATGATTGGCCTTCTTTGTAACTCCGGGAATAGCAAAATTCACTTAAAGCTGTCACAGGCACCACAGGGGAAATGAAGGCTTCGCCGCCGGTGTATAAGATGACGTTAGGCATTCTTGATGAGCGCTAGTCAATCTTGAAATGGTCGCTTGAGGTCTCTCGACTGGTAGGGAGGCTAAGTGAGTGTCAGAGTTCCTTTACAGATGGTGAATGTGCGCTCTGAGAGAGTCGACAGCTTTGTGTGTCGGGATCATATGGTCTCCCGCGATGGCAATTGTTGCTGCTGTTGAGGTGCACCGAGGCAGCCCTAAACACGTGCGTAGGGCTCATGGGCAACGTTGTCATATGCTCCTTCTGTATCCAGAAAAAGTGCCACTGATAGGCGCTTGAGGCTTTTTTTGTTGTTGGACCCAGGTTACGATGTCAATGACGTTGTCGATGGACGAGCGACCTCGACGAAAGCCCGCCATGGCGTCCAGATAGATGTTGAATCGCTCTAGGGACCATTCCAAGCGAGCAAGAATCATTCTTTCCGTGACTTTGCCGACGCAGCTCGAAAGCGCGATCGGACGATATGATGATAGATCAAGCGGAGACTTTCCAGGTTTCAGAATGGGGATCAAGCGGCTCGATTTCCATTGTTTAGGAACGACACCGTGTGCCAAGACTCGTTGTAGTAGTCTAGCAGCTCACCACGTACGTCATGTCTAAGGTGGCATAGGGAAGCGCACGTGATGCCATCTGGTCCTACAGTGATGAAGAACGCCTGCAGGTCGCCAACGCAGCGTCGAGCTCTTCGAGTGACAAGAGCACGTTCATTTCTGGCACACGTGCCTCAGGGATGTCATTCACTGCTGCGTCAGGAATGATGACCCCGCACCCAGCAAGCCGTGCACATAATTCTTCAGCCACTAAGAGTTAACGGTCAAGCACCAAGCACAGCTTACGTGTAGAAGCTTTACGGACACTGGTGTCTGTAGCGTACAAACAGCAAGTATGATCGACCAATTACTGCTGAGGCATGGTCGTTTTATAAACTCCTGTAGCATCGCTCTTTCTTGCTGCCCCTAAGCGTGGGACAGTGTGCTTGCAAAATAAAAATTCAAATAAATTCAAAAGTAACGTTCTGGTAATGACTCTTAATCGATTGCTTCTGTCAGGTTGCTGTTAGAATTTTCAGTTCGATGGCGCATTAAAGCTGATGCACTGCTTTTAGCGGGAAAAAAACGAAGCAGGCGAGGCATTTTAATTATTGCCTTGTCTTTGGGTATTCTGCACATTCTACCGCTATTTCCGTTTATTGCTCAGTCCAATCATCCCAGAAAGAAGAAGACCGGCTTTGCGAGGACTTCCCCTCTGCCTGCAAAGAGAGTGCAGGAATATTGGTTCAAACTTTTCGTATTTGTGCTGCATTGTTGACGAGATTCACATGTACTCGAAAGCGAGAGTCTTTCCATGGAAGCCGACTTTCTTTTTTGTTCTCACTCTCCTCGCACGAAAACACGCGAACAAGATAAATGGCAATAAAAAAAATCTACATAAGCTTGCACTGAGTACGCGAATACTTTAGGCGGTCGCATATTTCGAAAGCCTCAGCGCTACACGATGCAAATTTGACCGGCCACGCCACTATTTGCGCTATGAAAAAGTTTGCGACGTTCCATGATAAAATACTGGGGAGAAAAAGCTAGCTTTACTTTTTCTTTTCTGTATAAAACTGCTTCAGCCATGCTGAAGCAATGCGTGAAGACATCCCTACTGTGCCTTTGTTGGCTGAAATCAACACCCAAAATTGCCTACGCGCCTTTCGCAAAACTGAACATATTGGACGGACGGCACTTCAGTCCAGCACAAGAAAGCTGCGAATAGATTACTACGCTGAAATCAGCGTCCCCCGAAGCACGACGTAGTGTCTCAGACTTAGGCTTCGGGATGCCAGGGCGAAATTAATGGCCCATAATGGTTCTGCCCATTAGGTTGATTGCCGCAGTGTGCGCACCATAATTCAGCAATGGCTTCACGATGAGAACACGGGCATTAAGCATGCTCGTTTCATTTACTTTCATTAATTTCCCATCGTGCTTATCGTGTAAGCGCTTCTGCGCGTTGACTGCGACATGCGAAAAACGCGTTACAGGACAAGAGTCGCCATTGTTGTAGGCACGCTACCAACGACTATTCGGCTCCGGCATTTCGTTTATCACACTGCGAAAGCAGTTAAAACCTCGAAACTGGGTTTGCTGCGTTCGGCAGCCCACCCTTCTTGTTACGACGACGTTGTCGTCGTTGTGCAGTCGTCTTCGCCATCAGCTTCGCCCACGCCATATGGAGCATAAAAACAAAGCTCTCCCCACTAGCGATCATCGGACCCACGCCCCTGCTGCAATGCATAGCCTCGGAGCTTTCTTCTGTTTACATTCCTGTCTCCCGCTCCCCAATGTAGATTAGCAAACTGCGTTTTTGTTTTATTCTGGTTAACCTCCCTGCCTTTCTTTCTCTTCGGTTGTCTCTCTCTGTCTCACCACTATATGCTATTCGGCACACCTTCTTTCCATTCATGGTAGTTACTACAATTAGTAAGAAAAGGATATATGTACTATAATATGCAGTTGTGCCAGTGCCTGATGTTCACATTGTATGGCAGGAAACCGAACCACTGGTACAAAGAAAACTAGCGTCGTACCAAGCAACCATTCATCATACGGGAAGTTAGAAAGGAGGTGAAGCTGAAACAAGTAATCAAAACTGGACACCATCTTCAGCTAGCCATCATTTTGATCATACATGTCTCTCGGGTGCCTAAGCATCTGCCTAAAATGCAGACTTTTGAGGACAACTATTATTTCTGCATTTCTGTCGCTCATACGAGCTCTCCGAAAATTACGCTTTTTGCACACACGCTATTTGAATCTTTGAAGCCTGACGATTTTGTGGAGTTTTTTGAAATGTGGACACTTTGAGAGTAATGGCGTGTATGCACATATTTTGGAGGTCACACAGACAATACTGCAGAGTTTTTTTTTTTTTTTTTTTTTTACAAAATATTGAAAGGTTGGCCTGGATACCTGCGTTCTCGCCTAGTAGCAGACACTGGCAGTGTTTTGTAGATCGCATAGAAGAGGTTGCTTTTGAGAAAATTCCGGTATGTGGTTTGTGAGAATTGTGTGTGTAGCGTGGTGATTATTCATCTTTCTTGATGATATTTGCATCTTATTTTGCTTCCTGCCTTTTACAAGCTCTCTTTATTACGAATAAGTCTGATTTGTGTGTTTTTTTATTCAAACAAACGCAAAATGATAGAAATCCTTCCATTCGATTGCAACTGAACCGACTCGAATGGTGCTTCTTGCATTTAAATAAAAAAGAGGTAAGCCTATCAATAGCGTGCAAGCAGATTTGAAATTTAGGTATTCAATTGTTGCACAAGAATTGTAAAGAAGTATGACATTTCATGAAAAGTCAAAGTTAGGCTTCCAGCGCTGTAACTCCCGTATAAATGCAAACACCAATACCTTGCGAAATGCACCAAAGGAGGACGTCAAAGTAGACAAAAAAGACATGCGAATTACTCTGATGCACACCTTTGAAGTACACCACTAACTTGTTAATTTAAAGATCCACATCAGCAAAGCAACCGTTTCACATGCATGATTTGGATGTCGGTTACTGGGCAGAGTCGCGTAGCTGTAAACTTGGTCATTCAACTTTTTTTATTAGTCAATTTTCTAACATTTTGCTGATAGATTCGGTACTCTAAATGAATGAGATACTTGCGATAGTCCATCGCATTCTATTCGCTTTCTTATTTTCAACAAATTTAGCACAAACCGGTTCCGTGGTTACCCCAGGCGAAAATTCCTGCGTTTCGGATGTAAGCAGGGATGCATACTTGAAGTCTGCGTGGAAGACGACGGCAGCAGAAAGAAAAAGACACAGGACGAGTGCTTATTGCAAGTATGCTTCCATCTTAAATAGTCCAACTTTCTACACCCTAAAGCAGGGATGGTACCAACCTAAGTTTTCCTCTTAAAGCATAATTTCAATGGGCCCTACTTTAATTGCAACAAAATAACTGTTCGTTAAATATTTTGTAATATTAATTCACGTTCGTTCAGTAGGTAGTTGACTGTTTGACTTATACATTTTGATACAGATCCCGTTGGTATAGGATTTGTGTCGCCATCCTCTACCCAATGTTAAACTGTTGTATGAATGAAAAGGATCATCCGCCTTCAAAGCGACATCATGTGGCGCATACCCGGGATTACCGTTCAGCGTTGGTGTCAAATAGTATCTTTTTTTTTTCGTTCAAATTGTCGAGTTTACCAGAACACTGCCTTTCGACAATGCCAAGTCCGATTTCTTCTAGATGCTTTCTTGCTCGACATGCGATGACTACCTTTAAAAACTTAGTCCGTAGCCTTTGTCCATCTTGAAATGTAATCCACAGTGTTGGTATTGAAGTTGTGGCATTTAAGTAGAGCAGGCGTCCATCTTCATCCCGAAGGGAAAGAACGACGCGTTATGTCGTAGGATATAGCGGACACGCGGGGCGCGTAAACTTTCTGCCCGCCTATTCATACACACACTGAAAAAGTTCGAGAAGTTTGTTGCCGGACATATTAACAGATGTTACAGGAAGATGCCAAAGGTCATTTACGAACGAGAATCTCTGTAAATTCGGTCCCCAGTTTTCTTTTTCTTTTTTTTTTAACAACCAGACTGCCAATTGACCAGCGAGTCGGTACGTCCTTTTTAGACCAGTCCTGTTTTGTCATTGGTCGCCCTTATAACCCCGGCTACGCTCCCGAGGCGCTCTGTTATGCAAGCGCCTTCGGATCCTGTAATCCAGCATTTCTCTTGATTGAGACAGAATATTGTATTTCCCTGCATGCCATGCCGTACGCGGACAATCGAAGCCGCCTTCATCAGATTACAGTAACGCGTTCCTTCCCTGACGTTTTACCTATAGGCCGGTCTGGTATAGTGCCTATCGCTCTGTGCACTTTCTGTAAGGAGGACGAAACAACAGATCACTTCTTGCGGTCATTCCGCTGCTTCACTGTTTGAAAAAAATGTTTGTTTCGATAGCAGTTATATGGACACTCCAACCGAATTTTTGCCGTCGTCGTCACCATGAGGTTCTGTATATATTTATGCATATGTATGTGATAATACATGCCATGCTATATGACATGTGGTATGTGCGTGTTATATTGCCACACCATTCGATCACTCCAGTTGCTCATACCAGGTCTTACATTATTGACAAAATAATTCCTCAGAATTTTGAGAATGGCAACAAACAAATGTCATGAAACATAACTTACTGAGTTGTTTTTGTTTTTCTAACACGGATGCATGTCGTTAATATGTTTCTGTAAGTTTTAGGCTGTGCACCTGGCTTTTTCGACCGTCATATTGTCGCGAGTTTGTCACTTTGGCGTGTGTACTTGATTCTATGCACCCTTACTCAATGTCTTGTAAGGGATTTCACAAATAAAAAATAAACACCATCTTAAATCATCTCATACTTAAATATTAGAAGTGCAAAACAGTAACAGAGCTCAAACGTGAAAATTATGCAATATTTTTGCGTGGCTGCGCACTACCTCCGGGATCGGCCCAGAAAAGGGGTTTGCAACATGGCCGATACGAAAAAGTGGTTGTAAGGTCGCTGAGAAAGACGTTGGCTTTAAATAATAAACTTAAAATAAATCGTCCGATGGCCAAATTCGAACAGAGGACCCCTATAGCACAACAGCTCGTTTTGACTTAGCTTACGTTTACTTCAGTTCATACTGCCACAACAGCGTTCGTGTTGTCCACTTCTGTCCCTGTATGCACACCTTACCCCTTCTTTTCATTATGCCACAACAGCTTGCACTTCGTTTAATATCCTAACATGTTGCTATAGCACTCATTGCTTCGACCTTATGGCGAAACTATATCTTTTTGTTACTACCCCATGAGAGATTTGGCCTAGATCTGGTGGTTCCTCTTGTGCTTTCTTTTTCAAACCTTTGACTCTAGGATTCATCCGCAGGCGCTTGGCCCCGCCGTCCAGAAGAATTTTAACATGAAATCCAACTGACTGCTCGGTTAAATTAGGCTGTTACTTTTCTTTCTTTTTCATTGGGGAAGGGGCGGTAGATCTTCAATTGGTGCTGCCCGATTGACTTTCTTTGTTGTTGTTTTTCTTCGCATGTGAACATATAATTTCGTTTTTCTCATATCTCGTACTTTTCATCAGCGCTATAATTTTTGTTGCAACGGCTATTCTGGATTATCCACCAGATTCTTGATTAACTCCAGAGGGGAGCAGGGTTCCATGTCTTCAATATTTATATCTCTTCATCTTAGGGTGTTACTTATCGGTGTTGATGTTCTTTTTTCTCCTTTGAATCGGTGTTTTTCGCTCTCTGATTTCAATGATGGAAGGAAGTAGGTGTTTATCCGGGCTTGGAAAACGCCCAAGGTCGAGGAGGGACTCACTTCCTCCCCTCAGTTTGCTTTGACCAAAGGAAACAGTAGAGGCCTTTGCACAGGGAGCTTGTCCTGGGTACTACCGCGTGCTCATTCCAGGAAACTTGTGCCTGCCCTAAGTATATGGTAACCGTCATGTTGGTAAAGCTAAAGGAAGCGAACGGGGCAAGGAATTTCAAGGCAAGGAAATACGGGCTTTTCGGTTTTCACCAATTCGGGGAAAACCTCCTCGCGGGTTGTTTTTTTTTTTTTTTGTGTTTACCGGTATACTCGTATATCGAAAGCACGGGACCTATTTGAGAGCCATTAGTTTCTTGGACGACGACGATGTCTACAAAAGCGGCAACACAGACCCACTACGTAAAATAAGGAGACCTGAATGCGTATTCACAAAAGGAAAGAAAGCACTTACGCTATAGCTGTTAGTAATAGCAGATGCCTGCCAATGGTGATGTTGGACATATCAGTAGTAAAGGGGGCCGGTCAATGGCTAACAGCACTTACGAGCGAAAACAATTGTAGATTCAGCCCCACCTTCGGAATGCTCGTCTTAGCTTTTTCGGTCGGTTCCACAAAGAGCAGCGACAAGTAATGGAACCCAGTGCGAACCTAGTACGTCTTTTCATGAACAGCCCGCGCCGCGAACCACGTCTCGGTAATCGACGCATTCCCACAGGGCTAGCTCACAAGACGCTAGACGTACAACAATGCCGTAAAATTTTAATCCAGATGCCTTTAATGTGTTCCACTTCTTCACGTGCCTGTGCACATTGTGCCTTAACCAGCTTGTTCACGTTGATGCTCCCGCTTTGCACCATTCTGTCGGGTTCGTATCCCCACTTGCCAAACGCGCATCGTGAACTTCACTGCAGCACGTCATACTATGCGGTGTTTTGCCGTAGCTCTAGCGGCAGTGGAGGGCTACCGATCCGAAAGATCTTTAACAATACTCACCGACTCTCAAACTACGTGTCGGAATTATATGAACGGCAGAATAGGACGCAGAGCGCTTCACATCCTCCGCTCCTGCAGGGCTAACAACAAAGTCAGGCATACAATTTTCTGGGTACCGGGACACGCTGGAATAGAAGGGAACCTAAGGGCGGACAAGGCAGCTCGAGAGCACACAAACCGAGCGGCCACAAGCACCGACCCTGAGGAACCCATACCAGTCAACCCAAGCTACTCAGATATTTTGAATTACTATAAGGGGGTCCGAATCAAATACCCTCCACCCCACAACAGCCTAAATCAGCATGAAGCACCCTCTTGGAGGAGGCTGCAAACAGGAACATATCCAAACCTAAACACACTAAGCAAGATGTTTCGCACCCAGTATAGAGACATTTGCCCCTGGTGCGGCGCCAAGCCCACCTTATATCACATTACATGGGAATGCGTTCAGAATCAACAATTCCTTCAAATAAAAGACCCGAGTGCGGAGCAGTGGGAGAGGGTGCTCGCCAGCAGTGACCCGAAAGTCCAGCATGGACTAGTAAGGCACGCTCGCCGAGTAGCCACCCTCAGTGGTGCCCTGGAATAGGGGCGTCGACCCTGCGCAGATGGGGAAGAAGACCGTGAAGACCGCATCTGCCACCGCTAATTTCTAACCAATTAGAGCAAATAAAGTTTTTCCTCCTCCTCTTCTCTGTTTCCTTAGGGCACGAAATAACGTCCACATTTTTCTACTGACGAAAAACTTAATTAATATGCCGCTCTATGTTCTTCCGCTGGATCATTTCGTACGTATGAACTACATGTATCAGCTTGATTGCACTCTGTGGACACAGAGTTTCGAGGAATTAAGGTTCCTCGCCTCTGCAATGAAAACCAACAACGGTCGTCGTCAGCGTGCACAGATCCCAGAGCGGCCTGGTTTCCGCTACGCGCTGTTAACGAACCGAGCAATTAGAAACGCGGACCGACGCAAAATAATTTCACCGGCAAGCTGTCTACTCCACGGCACTTTCATCGGCACTTACTACTCTAGCTCCCTCTTAGTCTCTCTCTCTCTCTCTCTCTGTCTCTCGCTCGCTCGCTAAGTTGAGCCTTTGTCCAATCAAATTCTTCCGGTACAAGCGCGCCAATTCCAGTTCCCAGCGAGAGGTGTTCATACTGAAGAGCAGCCAAGGGAACGGCACTTTCTAATCCTGACTTCGCATCAGCTTTGGCAGTTATTGCGCAAGCTTATTTCTCTAGAATAATTTCCCCAGACTATTTCTGCTTCCTAACCTATAATGATACAAGTCGGTGTGCGCAATGCTACTGTCCTTCCTAGTGACGTCAAAGCAAGGAAAGCTTGCCGTTGCAGATAATGTTTTGTTTAGCAAGTTTCCATCCGACCGGTCCCATTTGTCTCTAGATGCTCTAGACCGCTTCGTGGAAAGTTTCTGCATAATTTCCTCAGGGAAGAAATTCGTGCACGGAAACAAGTTAGTCTGCTTCTCGTTTCCAGTTCAAATCTCCGTAAGATATGTTTTTCTTTTTTGTATATCAATTTATCTATCAATAACGTGCAACGAAGAGAGTTAGTTGTGTATCACAGTTCGCGGAGCTAACTAGGACCGTAGGCGGCTTTCTAATGAATAGACCAGCTTGAAGTGAAACTTTCCTTTATTATATTTTTCTCCTACGACGTATAATAACTCTGAAACAAGCGGAGAAAATAGAATTTGGATGACACCACCGCGATTCTTCGAAACTGTAAGTTGAAGAGGTTTATTGTGGGTGTGCATCTGTTGCTTCCTGCCCCAACAAGCGAATTCAACAAGCAAACGTGTCTTCATGATACCGGATGCCGGCTCTGAAGCTCAAGATCAGGGTATGTTTTCTGATGCCCTGATCTAATGCCCTAATGTCATGCTTAATTTATAGCCCACTTAACCTGCGCTTACAAGATATTCATATTACAAAGAAAACCTCCAAAGTTAACATCAATTACTCATCAAATAAACCGGGCCTTTAACTACGACACCTAAGTGGCTCATAGACTAATGTTGCGTACTTGTCTCGCGTAACGAAGGCCCTTCCTTAGAGGCACTTGTCTCAGTGAGCTACTTCAGATTGCGTGTTGCCTGTTGTGGTGCGCATCCTTTTTTATGTTTTGTATTTGTGGCTACCATTATGTATAACATTTAAGTTTTCATCATACCGATGTCGATTAGCATACTAGGCTTCAGAATATTGAATAACCTCTTCAGGATATTGTAAGTGCTAAATAGCTCTTTTCATAACATATCGTAAGTTCTGGTGCATGCTTATATCACGCCAGAACGAAACGCCAATAAGGACAAAGTCTAGAACGCACGTGACGCTCAACTATCTGAAAGTGCGAGGTTTGGTCGTAGTGCAACCGTGCGCTTACAACTCGTACCCCGAAGTGAAGCGTGTGTCGATGAATGACACTAGTGTGAAACCAAGGCCAAAGTGCACAGACGTGTACGCTCGTTTTATATACGGAACAAAATAAATTTAGCCACATATTGTAGCGACGGCTACGCCTCTTTACATAATTGTAGTAGTAATAGAAAAGTATTGTAAGCAAAGAAGAAACATCACTGCTTTACAGAACTGCTTCTTGAGCATGTTGGTGGAACCATTACTTTTTGGGCGCTAGTTGGGACAAATTTGAAATGGAGGACACACACAAAGCACGTATCTGTGTTTCGTTTCGTATATCTCATCGAGCACCCAAAAACAATGGTCAGTAAAGCTCACAGGTTTGGAAAATCTAGGGCGCAGATAGCTTAAGAGAGTAAATAAAGTCCGCAAATGAAACCATGTATGTGGACTCCCTGGAACACAAACAACGAGGGCAAGTTGCACCACATTATCGTGATGTATATGCGTACAGCGAGTTACGAACATATACACGAGATCGTGATGCTGTCAAAGGCGAACAGGCTTAAAGATGAGGGAAATAGACAGATGAAATAACACACGCACAGACACACAACAGTCAAAAGCGCGCTTCATCACACAAGATGTATGACTCACATATCATACAACAAATGCACATAAATAGAGAATTTGTTTTCCCCATTTCCTGGCGGTATGGTAGCGTCCGACCTAATTGCATGTTTTGGCACGCAGGTTGGGAATGCATGTGAAACCCTTGCCAAATGCTGTACATCGAAGTGACGCCTTGTAGACAAAAAAAAAATTGTCGCCGGCACTTCATGTTTTGCAGCAGGGCTAAATCAATATCGCCTCGATCACACACGATCTTTGTGCTCTGAGCCGGCCGCTGTCGCGCAATAAAACAAAACACACCGAAACAATTGAAGACCGCCAGAGTGGAGCAGTAGCTCCTCACCGCCTTCACGCTTTTGTCACGCCAAGCTTGGTAATTGAAAAGCCGTCCCCCTTACGTGACGCAGCGGCTCGGCAGGCCTTTGTGCAGCCTGCTCTTTGTTTAGGAATAATGTAGAACTGCCGTGAAAGCTATAGCTAGCGAGAACTACGAGCTGCAAATTTCTTTACTGTGACAGGCTTTTGAAACCGCTTTAGCAAAACATTTTGTTGGACGACTTGGTTCATAACGAAGAACGAATATAATTTTTCGTTATTCTATATGGATCGACTCGTCCAAGGAATGTTACTAAGCGGTCGAGTGAGGCTAGCTTAGCAGGACGCTTTGACGTACTTTCAGGCATTGTTTGGGATATAATTGGCTTTAGTGAGATTCGAAGAACTGGTGAGGCTTATAGACTGCTGACTAACGGCCATGTCCTCTGCTATAGAGGTATCCCAGATAAAAAGCAATACGGGTAGGATTCCTAATCCATAAGGACATAGCGGGCAACATTGACAAATTCTAGAGCATTAATGAGAAGTTAGCAGTAGTTGTAGTCAAACTTATTAAGCGGTATAGATTAAAGGTAGTACAGGCCTAGTACAAGTTATGACGATGATGAAGAAGTAGATCCGTTTTATGAAGATCTGTTGAATCAGCGATGGGAAAAGTGCAAACTCAGTATGCTGTAGTAATGGGCTGCAAGAGGAGAAATGCTGGTAGAATTCACGGAAAGGAATGAGCTCCGAATAATGAACACCTTCTTTCAGGAAGCTTAGCAACAGAAAGTGTACCTGGAAAATCCCTAATGGTGAAACCAATTATGAAATAGATTTCCTACTTTCTGCCGATCCCAGCATAGTTAACGACGACGTTGAGGTGTTAGGCAGAGATAGGTGCAGTGAGCATAGGTTGGTGAGGTCTAGGATTCACCTCAATTTGAAGAGAGAAAGAGTAAGATTGGTAAGAAAAAAACAGGCCAACCTAAATGCAGTAAAGATAAAAGCAGACCAATTCAGGCTGCTACTTGCAAACGAATATGCAGGCTTAGAATAGAGACATGAACATGACTTAGAAGTAATGAATGAAACTGTAACTATAGGCTGGCTTCAGAGGCAGAAATTGAAGTGGGAGGTAAGGCACCAAGGCAACATGCAAACAAGAGAGAGAGAGATGAAGAGGAAAGTCAGGGCGGTTAACCAGATATTACTCTTCGGTTTGCTACTCCACGCTGAGTTTGGGAGAAAAGGGTTAGAAAGATGACATAAAGGAAACGGTTAAAAATATCCACGCACCGAGATACACACACGAAGGCGTTCCAGTTAGAGACGTTGACAAATGCCGATAGATCGCAAGAAGTGCAATAACGCTTGCACGGCCTTCTTCTGTGAGGTTAGGTCCTGCCGATGGTGTAGAATTCCTCCTTCCGGTAGTGGTCGGTCGTCCAGCTGGATGAGTTCGTGGCGAAAGGATTTCCTCTGTGGACTGTATTGCGGGCACTCACACAAAATATGGCCAACCGATTCTTCATGGCCACAGTGGTCACAGGTTGCGTTGTCGCTATGCGGAACGCATAGGCTTTGGTAATATCAACGCCCAACCACAGTCGATACAAAAACGTGGCGTCTCCACGGCGAAGCTTTGATGGAACTGGAAGTCTTAATGTGAGATCAAGGGAGTACAGTCGCGAATTTCTGAAATGTGGCTCATTCCATTGCGACGTGGTGCACTGGCGAGCAAGCAGGCGAAGCTTCCGTACTGCGTCAGTTCTAGAAAGTGGTATTGGTACGTGGTGCTCCTCAGTATGGGCTGAACGGGCAGCTTGATCGACCTGTTCATTGCCGATAATCCCGCAGTGACTTGGAAGCCATTGGAAAGTCATTTCATGGCCTGCGTCACTTATATGGTGCATCGTCTCTCTAATCTGAAATACTAGCTGTTCGTGCGGTCCGCGTCGTGAAGGTGACAATAGAGATTGCAGTGTTGCCTTTGAATCACAGAAGATCGTCCACTTGTGTGGCGTTTCATCACCGATGTAATGAAGAGCGGTCTGGAGCGCTGCGAGCACTGCTGCCGTTGATAATTTCGCGTGAGCCGTCTTAAACTTGATGGTTATAACTTTCACTGGTATCACGATTGCCGTAGCGGAGCTGTTTGGTAGGACATATCTATCAGTTTAGATATGCGTAGAATCACGTTAGTTGACGTACAAAAGTAATAACGTGAGCTGTTCAAGGGCTGGTCATGGTAGATAAGCTTTTTTGTGATGCCAGGTATTGTCAGGCTGATTTTTGGCTGAGCGAGGCACCATGGAGGAATGAAAGGTCTCGCAGCAGGAGTGAAACATGTTGGCAACGATTCACCATGTGCGGTTATCGTTTGGCTGAAAGAGGTGCGTGGTCTGTCCGCTGGTAGAGAGGCTAGGTGGTGGCGAGAAGTCCTGACAAGATCTTCTATGGGTCCTCAGCGCTTCAATTTCAATGTGGGTCTTGACAAGGTGGTCTCTAGCGATTGCTATAGCCGCCACTGTTGATGCACTCTGAGGCAAGCCTAGACAGATCCGGAGCGCCTGAGCCAGAATACTTTGTATTCTGCGTAAATTCGTTTTGCCTATGTTGTTTATTGCTTACAAGCTGAACCGCAGAAAGCCGAGAAAAAGCACCCTGTATAGTTGTAGCATAGCACTTGTCGACGTTCCCCAAATCTTGCAAGTGAAAAACTTGAACAGGTTGCAGATGACTGGGAACCGTCTTTTTACGTATGATACGTGAGGTCTCTATGAGAAGTCCCTGCCGATTATGACACTTAGAAACTTGTAAGATCGAACATATGGTATTCTTTGGCAATTTCTCGTCACGCTGTAGTTTTTCATGGGTTTGCGCGTAAATGGCACTAGTGCGCATTTCTCGGAGGAAATTTCCAAGCCTAGATTACAGAGGTAGATAGTAGTTTGGGTGGCAGGTCTCTGAATTCTCGCTCGTAACTGTAGGCGTATTACTGCAGACGTCCATATGCAGATGTCATCCACGTACATTGAAAACCTGACTGTGCCACGATTCCTCTATTCGAATCAGTAATGAACAGGTTGCATAAATTCCTTCCATGACTAGCGATGAGGTTAGAAGTGCCTTGCTAGACATGAAACGGGGAAAAGCGGCAGGCTAAGATGGAATAACAGTCAGTTTAATCAAATATAGAGGACACATAGTGCTTGAGGAACTGGCGGCTCTCTATAAGAAGTGTCTCCCGACTTCAGAGGTGCCAGGGAACTGGAAAAAAGCAGACATTATACTAATCCACAAAGAGGGAAACGTCAAAGAATTGGAAAATTATAGGCCCATTAGCTTACTTCCAGTATTATATAATATATTCACCAAGATAATCTCCAATAGAACAAGAGCAACACTGGACTTTAGTCAACCCAGGAAACAGGCAGGTTCCAGAAAGGGATACTCTACAATGGATCACATCCACTTCATCAATCAGGTAATCGAGAAATCCGCAGAGTACAATCAGCCTCCCTACGTGGATTTCATAGATTACGAAAAGTCATTTGATTCAGTCGAGATACCAGCATTCATAGAGGCATAGCGTAAGCAAGGAGTACAGGACGCTTACGTAAATATAGTGGAAAGTATGTACAGAGATTCCACAGCTACTTTAATTCTCCACAAGAAAAGTAGGAAGGTACCTATAAAGAAATGGGTCAGACAAGGAGACACAATCTCTCTAGTGCAATTCACTGCGTGTTTGGAAGAAGTATTCAAGCTAATAAACTGGGAAGGCTTGGGAGTAAGGATCAACGGCGAATATCTCAGCAGCCTTCGGTTTGCAGAAGACATTGTTCTGTTCAGCAACACTGGAGACGAGTTACCACAAATGATCGAGGACCTTAACAGAGAGAGTGTAAGAGTGGGGCTGAAGATTAATATGCAGAAGACAAAGATGATCATGAGTAGCCGGGCAAGGGAACAAGTCTTCAGGATCGCCATTCAGCATGTAGAGTCTGTGAAGGAGTGCGTTTAATTAGGTCGATTACTCACATGGAACCCTGATCATGAGAAGGACATTCACAGAAGAATAAAAATGGGTTGGAGCGCATACGGTAGACAATGTCAGCTGCTGACTGGAAGCTTACTTACAATTATCATTGAAAAGGAAGGTGCACAATCAATGCATTTTACCGGTGCTGACATATGGCCCAGAGACTTGAAGGCTGACAAAGAAGCTTAAAAAATGTTAAGGACCGCGAAAAGAGCGAAGGAACGAAGAATGCCAGATATCACGTTAAGAGACAGAAACAGGGCGGTTTGGTTCAGCGAGCAAACGGGCATAGACGATATTCTAAATGACATTAAGAGAAAGAAAATGAAGTTGGGCAGACCATGTAACGCGTAGGTTAGGTAACCGGTGGACCATTAAGGTTACAGAATGGGTGCCAAGAGAAGGGAAGCGCAGTCGAGGACGGCAGAAGGCTAGGTGGTGCGATGAAATTATGAAATTTGCGAGCGCTAGTTTGAAGCGGTTGGCGCAGGACAGGGGTGATTGGAGACCGCAGGGAGAGGCCTTCGTCCTTTGTAGTGGACATAAAATAGGCTGCTGATGATGAATCACTCTCCGCAACTACACAGCTGTTTCAACATGTCAGTCTTGGGTTTATCAGAGCGCCTAGCTGTGTCTGTGTCTTTAGTGCTCTATGGTGTTTCGTGGCTGAAACTGGGTTTGTTCTATCCGTCCGTATTTTTCGTTACGCCATCGTCGTCATTGTCAAGTGATAACAGTGATTGTGTTGTTGTCGTCGTCAAAAGGGTATCACAGTTTCGCCATGAGGGCGAAGCAATGAATGCGATAGCAACATGCTAGAATATTACACGAAGTATAACACTTGTAACTGTAGGGGAAATATGAATGGAAGTAAACATAAGCGGACAAAATAAAAACGAGTTGTTCTGCTAGAGGCCTTCTGTTTGAATCAGGCCATCGAACAACTTTATCTATATTTATTAATTAAAGCCAACCTCCTTCTGAGCGACTTTACCACCAGATTTTTATATTAAGTATATTACAAACTACTGTTCTGAACCGATCCTGGAGGTAGTGTACAGCCGCCCCAATAATATCACATCATTTTCAAATTTCAGCTCAGTCCCTTTCCACATCAGTCCCTTTCCACATCAGTCCCTTTCCACATCAGTCCCTTTCCACGTAAGTCTGTGGCTTGGAGCAGGAGCTGTCGCGCTTGAAAATAGCCTGGGGCCTGACGAACCAACCGACTGAGCTATCTTTCCGGGCAACATCCAAGGGTCACGAGTTCAAATCACCTGTTATGTTCCTTTTTTTCCCCTTTTTCTTTCTTTTTTTTCTTTCTTTTTAATGTCTTTTCCTTTATTTTATCACTGTACGGGAGCCCTCCTAAAATAAAAAAAAAGAAAGATATATCTTCAATTATGTATGGCCACACATGTGCAGGTCATAAATACCAGGTTCTCTAGCCGAGTGCCATCCGTGCGGTATAACCGAGCTCAGATTGGTCCACCCTGACTGATCAAATAGGGCCCCACTGTATGTAAAATGAGGCGTACAACTCCTGTGGGACCCGCCGTGGTTACTCAGTGGCTATGGTGTTAAACTACTGAGCACGAGGTCGCGGGATCGGATCCCGGCCACGGCGGCCGCATATCGATGGGGGCGAAATGCGAAAACACCCGTGTACTTAGATTTAGGTGCACGTTAAAGAACCCCAGGTGGTTGAAATTTCCGGAGTCCTCCACTACGGCGTGCCTCATAATCAGAAAGTGGTTTTGTCACGTAAAATCCCATAATTTAATTTTTAATTTAACTCCTGCGGGGACGGTAGAGTATCCGCCTCCCGTGCAAGAGGACCGTGATTCAAATCCCGGGCCGCACAATTCTCCACCGGAAAATACCAGGAAAAAAAACCGTGTGTTGAGAAAATTGCACAAACAGGCCTGGAGTGCGGCCTGATCCCGGTGACCAGAACCGGTAACGCACTCTCTCACCAGAGCAGGATTGGCCACCCTGGTGCAGTACTTGGCCACAACCTCCTATATGAACACAACAATCAAACCCCGGCCCTCAGTCCCCAGCAGCTGCGAAGAAACTGACCACGGCGGCGGTCAGACCTGCGACGCTGCAGAGGGTGCTAAGAATCCCTGGCTCCGGACAGGCCGCCATTGGAATATGAACCTGGCAACGTTTAACGCTAGAACGTTAGCTAGTGAGGCGAGTCTAGCAGTGCTATTGGAGGAATTAGAGGGCAGTAAATGGGATATAATAGGGCTCAGTGAAGTTAGGAGGACAAATGAAGCATATACAGTGCTGAAAAGCGGGCACGTCCTGTGCTACCGGGGCTTAGCAGAGAGACAAGAACTAGGAGTCGGATTCCTGATTAATAAGAACATAGCTGGTAAAATACAGGAATTCTATAGCATTAACGAGAGGGTGGCATGTCTTGTTGTGAAACTTAATAAGAGGTACAAAATGAAGGTTGTACAGGTCTACGCCCCTACATCTAGTCATGATGACCAGGAAGTCGAAAGCTTCTATGAAGAAGTGGAATCGGCGATGGGTAAAGTCAAAACAAAATACAGTATATTGATGGGCGATTTCAATGCCAGGGTAGGCAAGAAGCAGGCCGGAGATAAGTCAGTGGGGGAATATGGCATAGGCTCTAGGAATAGCAGAGGAGAGTTATTAGTAGAGTTTGCAGAACAGAATAATATGCGGATAATGAATACCTTTTTCCGCAAGCGGTTTAGCCGAAAGTGGACGTGGAGGAGCCCGAATGGTGAGACTAGAAATGAAATCGACTTCATACTCTGCGCGAACCCTGGCATCATACAAGATGTAGACGTGCTCGGCAAGGTGCGCTGCAGTGACCATAGGATGGTAAGAACTCGAATTAGCCTTGACTTGAGGAGGGCACGGAAGAAACTGGTACAAAAGAAACCAATCAATGAGTTAGCGGTAAGAGGGAAGCTAGAGGAATTCCGGATCAAGCTACAGAACAGGTATTCGGCTTTAACCCAGGAAGAGGACCATAGTGTTGAAGCAATGAACGACAATATTATGGGCATCATTAAGGAGTGCGCAATAGAAGTCGGTGGTAACGCCGTTAAACAGGAAACCAGTAAGCTATCGCAGGAGACGAAAGATCTGATCAAGAAACGCCAATGTATGAAAGCCTCTAACCCTACAGCTAGAATAGAACTGGCAGAACTTTCTAAGTTAATCAACAAGTGTAAGACAGCGGACATAAGGAACTATAATATGGATAGAATTGAACAGGCTCTCAGGAACGGAGGAAGCCTAAAAGCAGTAAAGAAGAAACTAGGAATAGGCAAGAATTAGATGTGTGCGTTAAGAGACAAAGCCGGCAATATCGTTACTAATATGGATGAGATAGTTCAAGTGGCTGAAGAGTTTTATAGAGATTTATACAGTACCAGTAAGACCCACGACGATAAGGTGAGAGAGAATAGTCTAGAGGAACTTGAAATCCCACAAGTAACACCGAAAGAGGTAAAGAACGCCTTGAGAACTATGCAAAGGGGGAAGGCAGCTGGGGAGGATCAGGTAACAGCAGATTTGTTGAAGGATGGTGGGAACACTGTCCTAGAAAGATTGGCCGCCCTATATACACAATGCCTCATGACCTCGAACGTACCGGAATCTTGGAAGAACGCTAACATAATCCTCATCCATAAGAAAGGGGACGCCAAAGACTTGAAAAATTATAGACCGATCAGCTTACTGTCCGTTGCCTACAAAGTATTTACTAAGGTAATCGCAAATAGAATCAGGAATACCTTAGACTTCTGTCAACCAAAGGACCAGGCAGGATTCCGTAAAGGCTACTCAACAATAGACCATATTCACACTATCAATCAGGTGATAGAGAAATGTGCGGAATATAATCAACCCTTATATTTACCTTTCTTTGATTACGAAAAAGCGTTTGATTCAGTCGAAACCGCAGCAGTCTTGGAGGCATTACGGAATCAGGGTGTAGATGAGCCATATGTAAAAATACTGCAAGGTATATATAGCGGCTCCACAGCCACCGTAGGCCTCCATAAAGAAAGCAACAAAATCCCAATAAATAAAGGCGTCAGACAGGGAGTTACGATCTCTCCAATGCTATTCACAGCATGTTTACAGGAGGTATTCAGAGACCTGGAGTGGGAAGAATTGGGGATAAAAGTTGATGGAGAATACCTTAGCAACTTGCGATTCGCTGATGATATTGCCTTGCTTAGTAATTCAGGAGACCAATTGCAATGCATGCTCACTGACCTGGAGAGGCAAAGCAGAAGGGTGGGTCTGAAAATTAATCTACAGAAAACTAAAGTAATGTTTAACAGTCTCGGAAGAGAACAGCAGTTTACGATAGGTAGCGAGGCACTGGAAGTGGTAAGGGAATACATCTACTTAGGGCAGGTAGTGACCACGGATCCGGATCATGAGACTGAAATAAGCAGAAGAATAAGAATGAGCTGGGGTGCGTTTGGCAGGCATTCTCAAATCATGAACAGCAGGTTGCCACTATCCCTCAAGAGGAAAGTGTATAACAGCTGTGTCTTACCAGTACTCACCTACGGGGCAGAAACCTGGAGGCTTACGAAAAGGGTTCTGCTGAAATTGAGGACGACGCAGCGAGCTATGGAAAGAAGAATGATAGGTGTAACGTTAAGGGATAAGAAAAGAGCAGATTGGGTGAGGGAACAAACGCGGGTAAATGACATCTTAGTTGAAATCAAGAAAAAGAAATGGGCATGGGCCGGACATGTAATGAGGAGGGAAGATAACCGATGGTCATTAAGGGTTACGGACTGGATTCCAAGGGAAGGGAAGCGTAGTAGGGGGCGGCAGAAAGTTAGGTGGGCGGATGACATTAAGACGTTTGCAGGGACAACATGGCCACAATTAGTACACGACCGGGGTAGTTGGAGAAGTATGGGAGAGGCCTTTGCCCTGCAGTGGGCGTAACTAGGCTGATGATGATGATGATGATTGTGTCCCACTTTTAATATTTAAGTCTGACAAGAGAGAGAGAGAGAGAAATAGAAGACAAGAAAGGCAGGGACGTTAACCAGACACACGTCCGGTTTGCTACCCTGCAATGGGGGAAGCTGTATGGGGACGAAGAGGATTTAAGATAAAAGGCGTGCGCCGTTGATGTTTTGTTTCATTGCATTTGTTTGTAGGCAGCCATTTCCAAAATTTTGAAGAATAAGTTTGTCAAGAATTTAGGCCCTGGTATGAGCAACTTTAGTGATGGAATGGTGTGGCAATGTATACCCGCATATACCGCACGTCATATAGCATAGCATGTCATATAGCATACATATACCTAAACATATACGGAACCTCGCGGCGACGGCCACGGCAAAAATTCGGTTGGAGTGTCCATATAATTGCTATCGCAATAACATAACTTCATGGGATTGATGTGCCAAAAACAAAGAACATAGTTCAAGGTGTCGCACATAACGACCCCTAGCGCAACAGAGCTTACTGCCCTATGTACTGGTGGTAACTACATCGCACAAGCACAACCTCGAACGTGAGTCAGTTTTTGTGTCTCCGAGGCAGCCCTTCGGCGTGCAGTCAGCTTTACGACGAAAAGGCCCGTGAATAATTTTTATTTTGGACAAGAGAAGTTCTGAAAGCCATCACAAAGGGACATGGTATCATATTTCAATGGCTGCCGGGCACTGTGGCATTGTGAGTAACGAGCTGATGATGCCGCCCGGCAAGCCCATAAATGAAAGCAGAGAGTCCCCATATCCTTGTCAAGAATAGACGCTGCGAGGAGTCTTCATTTGCATGCTCGCACCAAGACGCAAACTTGCTGAAACACCCCGTTTGTCTGAAACCGTCGTCTCCACAGATTTGATCCTACATTGAAGCTGCAAATTCCATCACACTTCTCCCACCATGATGCAACTTTACTGTGCAGCTTTTAGTTAAGGATCGCTTTTACGAAAGCCTACTCGTTCCATATCGGAATGTCAGACTCATGCAACTTCACTCACGTAACTGTGACGAGACGATAGCACACGTGTTGTGTTTTTGTAAACGATATGCCACCGAATGCAACGATAACAGACCGATCAGATAATAGACCATTTTCAGAGACAAAGATCCTTGGACCACGGACCCGCGCATCGCATGCTTACAAAGCGATGAGGGCATTGCTACGGTACATGAAATTGACTGGCATCGGTGACCGATTGCAGGCACGATGTGATGGACAACCGCACGTAAAAGCATTGCTAGCACCTTTCTTTCTCCCTCTACTTTCTTTGTTTTCATCCATTAAACCCCTTCTCCTCGCGTAGGTTAGCAAACACGCGTCTGTTTGACCTCCCCGCCTTTCCTTCTTTTTTCCTTCTCTTCCCCCTCAACCAATAAGCTTTCAACTTGGGCTTCTTGGCTTTCCGTTATGAACGTACAGTGTTTCGCGTAAAACAAAAACAGCAAAAACAAAAACAAATAAGGAACACGGTGATACACCCGGAGCACAAACTATCGACAATATAATGCCAAGAAAAACGTGACCTCATTTATAGCTTGACACAAACAACATTGCTCATGACAACAAGGGCAGAACCGCCACGAAAGAACGTTAACACACACTTGGCGTGCCATTCAGGTACGTTATTTCCTTAGCTGGTAAGGGGAAAGAGGCCATGCTAACGCATTTGTCTCTTAGACTTGTGATACTGTGGACTTCAATAATGAGGCGTGTCATTTCATTACTGGTTTTTGCAATGACCGTACAATTCTCAAACTGTGGTCTGCAACCGCAATCACCACAGTGAAAAGCAGTGTCTGTCTGTCCCTGGGTCGCTGTGGAGAGTTTCAAGTATGTGAGTGCCTCGGCTGCGCTTTTTCTGTCTGCACATCGGAAATGGAGAGCTTGTGCCCTACACACCGCCCTGAACCAGCTAGGCGAGAGACATATATCCTTTCGTCTCGCATCGTCTCGCATATGACAGCTGCAGAAGGCCAAAAAAGTGACACTGCGATTTTTGAAGGCAATTAGACTGAGCTATAACTGTATGTGATACAACGCTGAGAACTTTCACAACGTCGGCGACATCATCACTGCACTTATCTTCTTCTCTTAATCTTTTTTCTCCCCATTCCCTTCTACCAATGCAGGGTAGCCAAGCGGGCTCAATCCTGGTAAACCTCACTTCCTTTAATTTATCCTTCTCTCTTTCTGTTTCTCTACATTCACAGCAAAATAATAATGATAATAACCTAATAAATGACAATGAAAGTAACAAATTTAGCAACACTGCACCGTATATATATATATATATATATATATATATATATATATATATATATATATATATATATATATATATATATATATATATATATATATATATATATATATATATATATATATATGTAGAGTTCTCTTGACACCTATTCATGCCACTAAATCAATGATGCACACACTTCGCAGTCCTCATCCGTCAGTTCAAACAGTCAGCTCAATTCTTAAAGTTTACAAGTTCAATTAAAGTTTCACATACGGTAGCGAGCGATAAGTGCGTCCATTTCCACGTAAATATACGGGACGACTTATCATAAACATTTATCTATGTGCAGTGGGGAGCAGGGAGCGCGTTAACCGTTGTGATATCGCGCAGCTTTGGGACTTGGTAATTTTTGCGCGGTTGTGTGGGCCCTGCAAGCTCTTGAGATCGGTGGGGTCTGTGCATCGGTGGATGTATTTCGGAGCCCACAGCAGAAAATATCGTAGCGGACGAAGGCGACGTTGCGTGCATTGCAAATAAGCATTTGTTCTTGTGAAGATGACATTATGCACTGTGAGAGCCATGGTGCTGTCTATCACTGTAAACAATTCCATAACCGGAGAAATCGCTGAAGTCTGCTTGGCCGGCATAATGTATTCATTCCTCTTATTCTATATTATTGTAGGTGGTGTCCACATTCATGCCCCAGTGACGGTTGCGCTCTAACAGAAAGAGATCTCGAAGGCTATGCTTTTGCTAACTACATGCGCCGGAAGCAACTGCGGAGCCTGAACCCCACGTCATAGGCGCCGCGTCTTGGACACCGTCTATTATCTTGTTATTATACGTTGCTTTTGACCGGTCGATCCTGCTGATAACGTAGGCGGAGATCCGCTCGGACGATGGGCGAAGAGCAAAAAAGAAAATGACCGGAATAAAATCATCACCACCATCACCACAATCACCACCACCATATCTTATGTACACTGCAGGACAAAGGCCTTTCCCTGCGATCTCCAATTACCCCTGCCCTGCGCCAACCGCTTCCAACTAGCGCCTGCGAACTTCCTCATTTCATCACCCCACCTAGTCTTCTGCCGTCCTTGACTGCGCTTGCCTTCTCTTGGCACCCATTTTGTAACCCTAATGGTCCACCGGTTATCCAACCTACGCATTACATGGCCTGCCCAGCTGCATTTTTTTTTCTCTTAATGTCAATTAGAATATCGGCTACCCCCGTTTGCTCTCCCATCTACACCACCCTCTTCCTGTCTCCGAACGTGATACCTATAGCATTCGTCGTTCCATCGCTCTTTAAGCGGTCCTTATCTCGTTCTCGAGCTTATTTGTCAGTTTCCAAATTTCAGCTCCATGTGTTAGCACCGGTAGAATGCAGTGATTGTACACCTTTCTTTTCAAGGATAGTGTTAAGCTCTAAGTCAGAATCTGGCAATGCTTACCGTATGCACTTCAGCTCATTTTTGTTCTTCTGTAAATTTCTTTCTCATGATCAAGGTCCCCTGTGAGTAATTGACCTAGATGAACGTATTCCTTCAAAGGGATAAAACAGCTATCGTAATATTACTATCCTGATGTTTCTTTATTATTATTATTAACTGCACGCAAGGATGTGGTGGGGCCACATCTGTCTGTGGTCTTGTGTTAATTAATAGATGAGCTTGAAAAAAGTCACATAAAGGATAGAGAAAATACTACAGTAACAGCAGTTCTAAAGTTCACACACACGCAACAAAAACAATCGTTTCTGATCAATTCACAAGCGCTCGAGTGTTTATGCTGATATAGATGCGGTGGTCCTCGTTGGCGAACTGCACAGCGCACACAAACACACACAAGAGAACCACAGGAACACGATGATATGAGCCAATACCCATACTACGTATATATTAAAATGGTATATATTAAAAGTGAATCACCTCATGACGTGCGACTTTGTGATCAAAGTTATAAATAATAACATGTAATAAATTTTAGATATTCATCATTCTTCAAGAAAGTGTACTAATGCATGTGCTGCACTGTGTGTCAAGTGATCCAATGACCATGCACCCAGAATTTTATCTATTGCTATTTGCCTTTTATCCAGAGGATGTGTCATCGGAAAAAGCCTCTTACGGTGAGTATCATAATTTCTGCTGTGTATTATCAGCCTTCTTTCATCAGCCTCCACAAAAGAGTACACAACACTGTCGGTCTGCCCACGAAGACACCCAGACGCGTCCAGTACATTGGCGAGGACGGACGCTGCCAGGGAACTTCGCCTACTTGCACGCAGAAAGTAACAATATTTCTGGAGTTAAGGTGCCTTCAATTGATGATTGCGTAAACTGGACCCCACGCTACGGCTACAACTGCTATCTAGCCTTTCCCGCGGCGAAACAACCTTGCTGTGCCGCTTGTGGCGTTCACGAATGCCTACTCTTATCGTATTGGAATGGCCGCTAGCCCGGTGTGCGACTGCTGTGCATGCGAGGAAACCATCGAGGACCAATTGCCTCACTGCCCTCGCTACGACGTACAATTACATCCTCCCTCTGCGGACAACTCTAAACCTATTGGACTCTAGACCGTTCTCCGAGTCAAGGGTACTCGCACCGTAGCCACACCCGTCACTGGCACGAAAAGCGATTCGTGCAATAGTACACTACTTGAAGTGCACCTGCTTAAGAGACCGTTGATAATGTCCCTGTGCGTCCTCCTACACGCACTCAGTGCTTACTCTCTCCCTATTTTCCTCTTTCTATTACCCTTTCCCCCACCCCCAGTGTAGGGTAGCAAACCGGGTGCTTGTCTGCTCAACCTCGGTGCCTTTCCTGTCCTTGCTCTCTCTCTCTCTCTCTCTCTCTCTCTCTCTCTGTCCTACCTTTTACAAGAAGATACAGTATAGGCTAGGGATTTAGTTTAGTGTAGAAAGTCTATTAGTTGTTTCTGTAGAGCAGTTGGTTTTCTTAGGTATTGCGAATTGCATTTGGGGTCTATAGCATATAATGTGGAGCTCTCCGTACCATTTGTAAACCAACTTTGTCTGCCTATTCGACCACGGAGTTTGCTTAAAAGACAACACGCGTCATTCGCCGTTAGTGGTAGTGGCGATAGTACTCCCTTTTGAGGTGTTTAGTGCTCCATGTCATCTGCAGTGACGTTCCCTGTAATATCTCAATTCATATACCATAAGGGGATAATATCATAATATCATAAGATGACCCTTTGTTTACTGTAAGCATTTTGTATTTGTTATAGTAATGTACTCTTTAAGCTTCCCAAGCTGATTTCCTCTATATAGACACAACAGCGAATCGCTCAGAATTACATATCGAAATGACCCTGAGTGGGAACATATGAAGCGTAATGCGGAAAGTAGAGCACATAGATCTGCTGTCGTAGATGTTGTAAAATGGCACCCTCGGAATGTTATTCGCTCTTCATATACCGGTATATACGTAGAACGTCCATATAGAGCTCCCATTTGCATACGAACCATCTGTGTAGACCTGAATGCGATCCCTGTATGTAATGTGGAGGTGTGAAAAGGTTAGCTGTTTGATTCACTGGCATGTCACTGGCATGTCGCACTTACGAGTTCGACCGAGATTGTAAACATGCCTTTTAGTAAACATCAACTATGCCAAGAAGCAAATTTTCAGGAAAACTACAAATGCTTCTCGTACACACATGCAACAGCGCGTAATTTCGTGAAAAGTTTTGCAAGAGTTCTCGTCCTCATAAGTAACGTCACAAGTTTTATACTGCGGTCAAGGCACAAGTGACATTATCTTCAAAGTAGATGAAACCCGAACATAGCATTTTCGTAATGCCATCAACACTAAACAACTGCTCTGCCGCGCCTGCGTAGATGGTCTCAGCGCCTACTCCTCGATCCAAGACTAATTTCCTTTTTTATGTCTGGCCAGTTCTCTCTGCCTCAGATTGAATTATTTATTGCACGCCACAGAGTCATAAAAGCAGAAGGCCAAACACACTACCAGTTCGCTCGTCGATAACAAAAGAAAAAAGAGGAATAACGTAATAAATTCAGAAAAAGTAAACATATAGTTACGATTCAAACGACCACCATCGACCCCGTATAATGCGCGAAGAAAGCCTTTAATGTCCGACCGAGAAAATATGCGTGAGTGAACAAGCTCGACGACTGTACAGTGGGTGGAGGAAGGGGAAGGGTGAGGAAGATACCGTATCATGTCTCATAAGTCACTTCGTTCTGTGGGCAGCATCAAAAATGATAGCGCTTTCGAACTGAAAAGGCGAGTGCCACATCAACGACGACTCTCGCTTGGCCGCGCACCTGACACCCTGTTGTCACCCTAAAACCGAACAGCGCTCTGAAACCTATATAAAGCTTCGCTATCAGCTAATCGGACGACTAAATCACAAAATTAATCATGCGTAATGACAGCTCGTGACGGACCGGGCTCCCGCCTGCTGAACGATCACGAATGGGAGAATGGACAAGGCACCGTTCAATCACCATATGTTTCTGAATGTTGAAGCAGCAAAAGTAACGCGTGAATGTAATTGGGCCACTGCTCAGCTGATGCCAGAGGAACATGTTTTTCGCAGGTAAGAGTGATTTGACAATGTCTTGCTTACGAGCACTTATGATTGGCCAGTACTAAGGTGTTTCTTTTTTTTTTTTTTTTGCACTCACATGGCTATATGAATTCGATCATTCCTGTGATATGCTTGTAAATTTAGCTTACACGGTGATGGTGTGCCCCTTTGTCGCACAATAATTTACTCAGACACATTTATACCAAGAACCTCGAAGACTCGAACCATCTCCCTGCCTCCATCACTGCCATGTCTAACTCCAAGAATTTCCAGACCGCCAGTAACACTTATATTTGTTCACGCTCATCATAGCTTTCTGTAAAGCCTTCGGTCAATTGAGCGTGCTAAAATAAATAAATAAATAAATGAATAAATAAATAAATAAATAAATAAATAAATAATACGCACTACGGAGCAAACGCAATGTACAATGAAAACATAAATTCGCCTAGCTCTACTACAGCAGTTGCTTCTGATTGGTTGGGGTATTGTTCATGAGCCGTTCTGAAGCACGAGCTGGAACCAATCGCCAACCACTTCTGCGTGCGAACAGTTGTGCGAACTTTGCTCTGCCGCTGCGGTACGCCAATTGCATAAAGCAATTGACGCTATACTGTTCTGCTCAGTCATCTTTGGTTCTGTTCTGTTCTGTTCTGTTCTGTTCTGTTATACATGGACGGCTGTGGAGAGATAGAGGTGAAGAGTACCTCGGCTACTCAATCGCTCTATGTTATGTAGCAAGAAATGAAGAAATAAATGATAATGTTAAGTAAATAGATAAGAACTGAATCAAACAAATAAAGATGACAATATTGTGACAAAGACTTCACTGGCATCTGTCCGTGCCACTCCCCGAATAATATATACACTTTGAAGTCCTTATACATTGGTGCAAGGTTCTTCACACATTAAATGGATCGTAAGTCCAAGACCACGTGAGGTGTGTGTGAGGCGTCTGCCAAAAGTGATAGCGAGCAAGAGAAAGAGAGAGTTTACTTGAAACGAGGCAGAGAGGTCACCCTCAGGCTGTCTCACCCTCAGACGTAAAGATGTGATAAGTCACAATGACAGATAGGAGGCATGCAAACGGAGGAAACCAGTTCACTATAGGGTTTATCAGTAAAAGGTCCAACAATATCGTCCACAACGATTGTGTTTCCTGAGACCGCCGATTCAAAAGAAACTCCATGAGAGCGCGTGCCAGAAAGAGGTGTGTGTCTGAGTTTATCGTGTATCAGCGGCACTGTCCCGTAGGGCTGCAGGGTGCGTTAATATATTCAAGCGAAGGGCGTGAGAACGACGGCGACACACGGACAGACCGACACACACGTTACGCCAACAGGATCTATAGGCCTAAACATGCAGGATCGATACCCCCACATTTATATCCTAACGTGTTAGTATGGATAGTCGTAGCGGTCAAATTATTGTCGAAGGCGGTTGACTCATGACGAAGAGTTGTTAGGAACATTTGTGAATTCTGTCCCTATATAGCTGCATCAAAGCTGCACAGTTTTAATGGGACAGAGCACCAAAGTCGGCTGTCCTAATGACAGTTGCTCGTTGGAGCATCACCGGGGTGGCGTCACCGAGAGTACGAGGTCCGGCGTCACGCGTCAAATGCCGCAGCGCGGCGCGTCCGAATTGGGTCACCGTAGCCGGGGGCAGCAACCGCCAATCAGGGAGGTGCGCGGCTTTATTTTTTTCCCCTTTCCACTCCAGAGCGGAAGCACGCCACAGAGCAGCGGGGCGCACAGCACGGAGACACGGCACGTTGATTCTCACGTAAGTGGCCCGAAGCTGAACGCTCGTGCCGCTCTTCCCTCGGGGTTTCGCGATGCAATCGGGAGAGCTGAGCTGGTTAACTGAACGCGTGAACGTGACACCACCAGGCAGACAGTCACCCGAAGGAGACCCCGTTTTCAGCCATCGGAGATTACAAACGTCACACGCTTCTCCGTCTTTCCCATTTGTTCCCCTCTTTGCTATTAGTGTATTTTAATTCCTTCCTTTTTTTGTGTTCTTAACGCAACGATAAGCGCGCTGTTTGGCACAGAATGTGGGCCAAATGAGATCGCGAAGAAAATTTCAGTATTGCAATAAAGGAACGCGAGCCCTTTTTGCAATGACGGAATTGCGAACCAAGTAAAAAAACCATAGCATTCTTGCTAAAACGAAGCGTCGTGTCGTTGTTGGTGGGTGTTTGAGGTTATCTAGAACGCTAGGTGAAGAGCTAGAAGCCAACACGCTTCAGGCTATTTCGCCACCCCCCTTCCCACTCCCCAACACAAACACACACACACACGAAAAAAAAAGGGGGGGAAAAGACAGGTTCTCCTCTGCATCCAGTAATGAAAGGAAATTGACAATTCGGTCCACTCTTAAAGGGCACGCACAAATGTGCAGCTTTCACTTTGCTAGCGCTCCAGCGGCAAGCGCCGGCTGAAGCTACGTCAAAGCACTGCACAGCTATGTAGGAGGGCACCAGGTGCCACCAATTACAAACAACCTCCTGCAAATACGGGCGATTGTACAATTGCCAAATAGCAAAATTCTCGCTTTCTCTTCGCTCCGCGCACAACTTGCCAGCAACAAGCAACGACAATACATGTGGGCCCGTATTCAGAAAAAGAACTTGCGTTAAAGTTGTTCGTAATGGAAAATTCCAGCCGGTCCTGATTATGGACATATTATTAGCGAAGGCGGCTGGCCAATGAAAAAGGGTCCCAACGATCGAAACGCTTTTGTGAATTCGGCCTGTCATGTGGAATTGCCTATATTGACACGATGCAATCCGCAAATGCATCATGGACCGAGTACCTAGAGATATCCTGCCAGTCACACTGTATGATTGTATTCGACTTTACCACAGCAACCAGGAACCCTCCTCTGGGCGAAGCTCTTCGAATTCATCTATGCGCTAAAGCGTGGCCTCCGAGCTTGCATGGGCAAACGCGCGCGATCGCAATCTCGGAGGCCCCGTATAAGGACAAGCCAAGCCACTGCCTTCAAGGAAACAGCCCACGAAAACACGGGCAACCAAAGCCCCCACAGGGAGTACCCGCACACATCCCTCATGCTTATGGCAATTGGAGATTCTTTTTATTTTTTATTTTTAGCAAAGCCCGTTATAAACCAAGTTTAATCAAAGCCCGTGTTCGCTTCAACAGTGAATGGCACTGTACAGCTTTAGGATGAGGAAAACCAGGCTGACTGCTAAGTATCGCCGTAGCCTGTGACTGTGAATATTGCGCGACTGCCACCCCTCCGTAATGTTTAGCCTCTCGAATAGAGTTCGAGCGCGGTGCGCACATGTGATCGAAGACGCTCACGGCACGGCGCTGACGGTGCGTGCCAGAACGCGCTCGTGTTTGGGAACGTTGACGGCCCGCGGGACGGACATCGATCCAGACGTAAACAGTGGCATGTTAAAGGGTGAATGAACTTTCTCTGAGACGAGAACTGCATGCATTGACACGGATTCGCACGCTTCCCTATAGAGGCAGTAACATGTTTACCCTGAGCATGGCAGTTGCCAATATGCGGACTAATCCTTAGTCTCCAGGCTTAAAACGAGCCTTCGAAAGGAAGCTATGCACGCCGCAAGCAGAAGTCGGAACAAAAGCGATAAGTGTAGCAAGGGAGACTAAAGAGAAACAAGTCCACTTTAGCCTGCTAAGTTACTCTTCTTAATCGCTATTTTAGTTAATTTCGCGGTAATACGTTTATCATGCGACGAAAAAAGAACTGAATATATATATATATATATATATATATATATATATATATATATATATGTACGTGCATGTGTGTGTGTGTGTGTGTGTGTGTGTGTGTGTGTGTGCGTGTGCATGTGCGTGTGTGTTGTTCTTTTTCGTATCTAGGGAGTTGTCGCTCCGTAAAAGTTTTTGAAGCTTGCTAACTTCAATCTTTGTCTCCGTTAGAATGCAATGTATTCCATCTTTACCGATAAAGAGCTTTAGTGGGTGTTGAGCAGGCACCGGCAAAATTGATGACGTCACGCTAGGGGAACCTCAAAACGCCACTAGTATTGCGGTATTGCGCCTTTTGCTGCACTTCTTGTAGTATACAAATGTTTTTTTTTTTTTATCGAGTGCAGTTGTAATAGAGGATTAGAGGATAACAAAATGATGGTGCATAGTTTAGAAACTGAGTTTGGAAGGGCATGTAAATCTGTGTAACGGATATTAGGTAGTGTATCAGAGTAATAAAATGAATGCAAGGGGTATGAACGCGGTCGAAATCGACATAGATCAATATTAAATGACTAGACTAGAAAAGTTCCGGGCTTACAGTAGGTTTTATCTAGACATGATATAGACATAAGACATAAGACATGATATAGAAAGAGAGCCGAGTCCTATCAAAAAACAAAACAAAAGTGTTTGCGTTTGAAGGTTCGTTCTTGTTAACTCCTTTATGAAACCGCCCTTTATATTCCTGTCGGGCGCTCTGCTTCAAGAGATCAACTTCACGGCAACTTGTTTAACTTTGCCCAGACGTGAGATGCTTCGTACGTGCCTGTCGCTGCCGCTTTCGTCCCTTTGTCATTGCTGCGATTGTGGTCATCGAGCTGAGTTCTATAGCGTTACTATAAAGCAGCCTATTTTGAGGAGTGAACAGGAGAGGTATTCTGGAAGAGTCCATCTAGCGGATAGGTCCATTTCGTCAGCTGCTGAAGTTCTGATTGGCTGTGGCGCTTCGTGGCTGCGGACTCGTAGCCTAGCTGCACAACTAATCAGAAATACAGCAGCAAACGAAATGGACATGTCCACTAGGTGGACTCTTCCAGAATACCTCCCTGGATTCAGAACCAAGCATTGGCTCAACACTCCCCTCCAGTCATTTCTTGGCGTCCATGTGAGATACACAATAATATGTGACTATCGCACGCACGCACGTAAGCGGAGAAATGGAGATTGAAAGAGAAATGAGATGTCTACACTGACCCGACGTGCCCACAATGGCGAGGGCGCGTCCCATGAAGTCGAAGAAACCGGACGCCTCCTCGTTGGCCTCTCGGATCTGGTAGCTGATGGAGCCGTACGCCGTGTACCGCTTCTCTTCCTCGGCCTTCACGTACAGCCGTCTTCGGTCGTCCAGGGAAATCTGCGCAACCAAGAGCAGGTGGGAGGGAATCTCGTAAGCTATATAACCGGGGCTCGTTCTCGTGTAATTTGCGTTCAAAGAAATTCTTCAAATCAAATTGAATTGAATTGAAGTATGGGATCTTACGTGTCAAAACCACGATTCCATTATGAGGCACGCTATAGAGGGGGATTCCGGATTAATTTTGACCCCTAGGGGATCTTTAACATGGGCGTCACATGGGACACGGGCGTTTTTGCCTTTCGCCCCCATCGAAATGCTGCCGCCGCGGCCGGGATTTGACGCCATGACCTCGTGGTTAGCAGCGACACACCATAATCGCAAAGCCACCGCTGCGGGTTCAAAACAAATTAGATCATGTCAAATCTTATTTGCTCAAATTTATATGATTACACAATATGATATACAGAAGTAGGTAAGTAACGTAGTCAGCAACTGTATTGGAACGGTTTTCCTTCAGTAAATTGAAGAACTTTTGGAGCAGTGCCGCCTTTTACACGCACGCATGCACGCACGCAAAGTCCATTTTTTTCTTTTTTTTATATTTAGAAGTTATTCTTTGTCGTCGCGATGTCCTCTTCGACATTCTTTACTAGCAGATAGTTCTACGTCTAGTCTGAGTAATGTGTTTTTTCCGAGCTACGTGTGTTAATACGACATGAAAGCTAACGTTACATAATCGTGCAATGTAATGTTACCTGATTACCACGGCGTTACGCAGAACGGAGCGGCCCGCTGGAAAGCGGACCCATTGTCCCATCCGCTATTGGCTGCTCTTAAGTTGATGACCATCATTCCCGTCACGTGCTTCGCATTTTGCTGTTTTGGTTGTCGTTTTATTATGTTTCGTGCTGTCACTTCCCGCACTAACGAATCGAGCTGTACTTCCGGGTTGAGGCACGACATTCCTGCTTTGCGCGCCTCGTGCAAATTGCTCGGAAGGAAGAAAGTAAATTTGAGTGAGTAAAGAAAAAACATGCTTGAAATATTCATTAGAGGCCTACTTTGCTGGTCTGCCCGTATAGAGTTATAATGTGGAGAACATTTCAGCTACGGCCCGTACATACACAAGAAACCAATAATTTCGTCGCTTTTAACTTTTCCGTGCTGTGGTGACGTTTACTTAACCACAGGCAACACGTCACTGTGCGCTGTATGGATCTGCTCTCGCGCTGACTACCGTGACCGACGGGTTCATTTTACGTCCAGAAGCCCGTGTACATTATCGGAATGTAATGCGTCTGAAATTACGAGGGTATACTTTACGAGACGGTGTTAAACCCAGCGTAATAGTAATTTGACTGACTTTTTCTATGATTATTGCGTGAGTGAAAGAAAAAGAGGAAGTATAGGGAGAGCTTAAGAACAATACTTTACGTCTCATTTCGGTGGTCTTACCTATGTGCATCACCAAACTGGGAAATTGTACAGATTAACATATTAAAATATAATATTACCTGGCATGGCAATCATCCTAAGGGGTACGGCGGCCGCGGTGAATAGAAATTAATCTTCATTTCAAGACTCACAAGTTTAAAGAGCAACTGGGGCCGTGTATTATAAGAATTCTTTCATTACATTTTCTTCATTTTTTAATATCTGCGACGCTAAGGGACGATTCTAGCAATAGCGGTATAGGACGGTTTAGTGCAATTTAATGGTGAATGGTGCATGGAGAGAGAAAGAGACGTTTATTGATCGAAACAGTGTCCCAAGCGAAACCCGGTATATCGTGAGGTGGCAAGGCTCCTAAGTCCAGGAACCTTCTGGCTTCGACTGTTCTCTTGGCCCTGGCGACGAGTTGTCGTTGGTCTTCCAGGTCCCCGAGGGTGAGCTTGGCTTCCCACGTTTCGAATAGGTGGTCTTCGTTTGCTTGTGCTCGTTTCGTATCCGTTTCTGGCTGCATTTCGCTGCCTTCCTGCCACGGGCATTCCAGGAGCAAGTGTGCCAGGGTGTCTAGTACGTTGCAGGGCAGGCAGAGGTAGCCGTGGAGCGTCGGATATAGAGGCGGTGCGTTATCGTTCCGTGAATGTACGTGTTACTTTGTAGGCGTCTGATGATCATGCTTTCTTCTCTGCCGAGTTATGGGTGCGGTGGAGCGTGGACCCGGCGCTCGAGCCTGTAGTGTTGTAATATCGCCGAATAGCTGGTGGGTGCGGTTTCCGCTTCTGCCGCGGGCCGGAGAGGGTGTGGGGCGAAGCGAGCCCGGCCGACGTGCTCGTGGGCAGTGGCGGGAGCCGCTTCGTTCCCCTCCAGTCTCCGGGTACGTTACGAAGGTATACGGGAGCAGAGTACTTCGTCGGTTCAGCATCTTGAGTGCATCGGCCGAGATGCGGCCCCTCGAGAAGTTTTTCTACAGGCGGCCTGAGAATCGGTGGATACAACCGCTGCGTCTGTGCATGCGGTGATGGCGAGAGCGATAAAAATAAAAAAAATAAAAGATACCGTACGAAATGCAGGTCCTGTGCGCGCATTTTTATATCTTCTCTTAAAAAATGTTTTACCCCAAGGCTAACTATAATTTCTCTATTAAAATACACGTGAAAAGCAGGAACTGTATCTTTGCGCAACCGCTGAACCGGTTCAAACAAAGTTTGTTGCATTTAAGACAGGAAGGCAAATTCTACAGAGAAAGTCTAAGCAAAAATTTGATTTAGAGCCTCGTAGGGATGACAAAAATTGGCGTAAATTTGTAAGTACAACAAAAGTTTAGGCCCGAAGTTGTTAAATCTGTAATTATGCATCGAAAATAGACATCACTGTTTTTTAAACTGCACCTGCTAGGGAATCTAACCGATCCTCTAGTCTGATATTTAACTTTCAGTTTATTTCAAATTGTCACATTGTATACCAGTGCTCTACAAAAGTATTATACTCACAAATTAGTCATATATCTTACAGAGGAATATCATGCGTCAATTTTGTTCGCTTCAGATGTTTAAATAGCTACTGCTTAAAGAATTGCTGCTTAATAGCTACTGCTTAAGGATGATATATATATATATATATATATATTTTTTATTTCGTTTCCATGACGTCACGGTGACGTCATGGACGTCGCAGTATTTTCGCGAAGTCCATCTTTCGAGTGTTCTCCTAATTTAGAGCCAGTCTCAGGCCAGACGCCGCCTATGACGCCAGTGATAGCTCAAGCGACTATTCTACATTGACTTTACCAGGCGTCATTCAGTTTAACATTTTTATCGACGTACAAAGCCCACGCTCATGTTAGGAATGGCCTACTTGCAATTCTATATGTGCCATTGATCAACCGATCAAGCAATCATCTTCTACTTTGGTTTGTATTTAAAGACGTTACTTCGCATTGGAATCTAGGTGTCGTGTTTAATTACAGCAGGTAGCCGAAAATAAGTCAAAGCAACCAATCATCACGTTGTCTCCCTCTGACCGATGATATTCGACGTAAAAAATAGAAACAAAAAAAAAGAAAATTATTTGCGAGTGAGAAAAAAAGACAGGGATAACGCTTCGGTTCTGTCCAATTTCTTTTTTCTCGCAAAAGTTTCCAGCGGGATTTGGTGATCGTAAGTAGCGAATGAGAAGAAATGGATATAATTGAGTGAAAGGCATAGTTGGTAACGTCATATAGGTCCTGTATTCGACATTTTGGGCATGTCAATGCTTTCATTAGGGGCAGATGCTAATTTATCAGGTGAAACAGTTAATCGCTATATATAAGTGAATTTTTCTTATTTTTCGGAAACGCAATCGGTCACGCATGAAACATTTCGAAAGTAAGTCTTCTTAGATTTGCTACATTCTTGGGGTTATGTTACTACCACTGTTACAAATACTACCGAAGATCTTTATTCAGTGTATCAACGTGTACAGAGGAAGAACGGCATTTGATGTTAAAGCAGACACTTACGTTCTTCCTGCGCACGGGGATAGCAGAGTTGAGCACGTGGAAGCCTTATAAGCCTCACAGACGTTTATAAGCGTGCGTTTCCAGTGGGATTGGAATTGTCTTTTTTAGACTTTTTTTTATTAGGAAAGGAAAAGTAAACGTGCAAGCTGTGCTTGCACCTTTTTGAGCTTACGTTTGGAACACGACTTGTATCATTGACTTTATCCTTCGATTACCTGGAGGCAATTTCTGCTCTGCCTGGATGGCGTTGGGAACACGCGCTCCGGATGAGTGTGATCGCTTGCTCTTGCAATGTGTTTTATTTATTCATTTTTATTACTTCTTTTTGAAACTTGGAATGGTCGCGCTTCTTGTTTCGTTCAACGTATGGGCGGTGAATTATTCATTCGAGCGGACGTCGAAGCAATCTCATTTAATGCCGTTCTCGTATTTCATATGTTATTTATTTACATACATAGCAAGCAACGTTCGCAGCGTAGCCAACCATTATGTATTAAAATAATGAGTTTCACTCGGGTACAAGATGAACGGCATCAGCAACAAGAACAAAGCAGCGTTGTTTGCCCGAGAGAACCTGGTGCAGAATTTATGGTCGGTTTGCCGTCTCGAAAACAACTGTGTTGCTTCTGAGAAGGTAATTTTCCTGAACGCAAGCGAAATTGCGCTGGGTTACTTGACTTCGTGCAGAACCAGGTTCAAGCAGCACTGCTATGAACATTTGATGATTGTCAATCACATTCATTTGTATGATCCTGCGACGCCAGCACGTATACCTTTTATGTTTGGAGGCATCAATGCACCCGTGCTTTTGCAGAGGGGCTAAGCAACCTGGCTTCCACATTCTTCTGCTTTTATTGGAAGTACTGTTGCGCTAATTCACAGTGCAATAACTTAGCTTTTACAGTAATTCGTTGCCTTGAATTAACTAAACGATCAGAAAATCAAATTTACTCAATATTCTGCTAAATCGCTAAGCCAACTTCAAGTCTCTGGCCCCACTGAAGGGTTTGTGGTTTTTCCGCGGTTTACAACCAATATTAGTGTGCATCTATTTTGCAGTGGAACGTCTTACCAGTTTTTTTCAGCCATCGATCTAAACACAACCCTCATGGCTTTCATGCAAACGTCAAAATAAAGTGAGCGTAGAATTTTGAACAAAATAGGGCACCAAGTATGTTCGCATAGCCCCTCCTCCCCAGTGAGGTTGTCGACGCCGTCGTCAGGGAAGAGAGAGGGAGCGACAATTTTATTCGTCAGAGTGGGGAGGTAATTCATGAGCTCGTCAGGAAGGCCAGATGGCCGCCAGGCTATGCGTGACGGCGACCTCTTCGGCTCGCTCCATGGCTTGGAGCTGCAGGGGACACAGCTTTCCGGTGTAGTGAAGGATTCCCTTGAGTGACAACGCAATTTTTCTTTTGACCAAGTTATGTACGCATTCCGAATATTAAGCAGATACATTCGTTGTTGAGAGAGCCAGTTTAAGGGCGGAGTAGTTGGAAGGCATACTTTCTAGGAAAAATGGCCGCTCGAGGAGAAGAGCGAACTCGAGCGGCTTTAGAGGCTAGGAAAACTGCCTTAAAATATTTAGACTTGAGGGAAAGCTTGGTTAACAAACTATAACACGGCAATCAGCACTCGAATACGACGAGAGAAATTACTGAGACGTGGAAAATTCCCTTGAAAAATAATCTGGTTTGCTAGACAAATGCTTGTATGTATTGAAAAGATGAGGGGTGAAATATGCGCTCACCGAGAGGGCATCGCCAGCACGAGACATCCACAAGGCACCTTACAGAGATGTGGAGAGTTTCGCGGCCGGAACGAAGCCTCCCTTCTCCGCCGGCCAAGAGGGGGAAACGCGCTTTCCGATCGCTCAAGGTTGCGCGGACAAAGCATAACTCTAGCGTCTAGGAAAAGCTTTACCAGGTGCGATGGCGGCACGCATAGCGTGGGAAGCTAGCCGCCAGAATAACTATACCAAGGACTGCTGCTGATGAGGGCGAAATACCTTCGTGTAATTATAATAACCCTAATAGGACTACTTTCGAAAAAAAAAAAAAAGGAAACGGCCCAGAGGGCTATACTACGAGAGCTATGACTGATAGTTTTCTATATATATATATATATATATATATATATATATATATATATATATATATATATATATATATGGGATCGCATGCGCGCGCTGTTTCTTTGTCTCTGTGTGTAGTACAGTTAAGAGAGCCAGTTTAAGGGCGGAGAAGAAGAAAGAAAAGAAAAGCAAAAACTGCAGCGCCGTGGTTTTAAAGCGCACCCGTGGTAGAGAAACGGAATGCGATATAAGCGTGCGTAGCCATGATACGCACACGACAAACTGCCTTAAAATATTTAGACTTGAGGGAAAGCTTCGGTAACAAACGATAGCACAGCAATCAGCACTCGAATATAATTATAACCCTAATACTAATTGTAAATATTCATCTCATCTATGGGATCTAATGCGCGCGCTGTTGCTTTGTTCTGTGCGTAGTAGTTAAGAGAGCCAGTTTAAGGGCGGAGAAGAAGGGAGGGAAGGAAAGTCTCTGAAGCAAAATTACAGCGCCGTGGTTTTAAAGCGCATCCCGTGGTAGAGAAACGGAAGGCGATATAAGCGTGCGTGGCCATGATACGCACACGACAAACTGCCTTAAAATATTTAGACTTGAGGGAAAGCTTCGTTAGCAAACGATAGCACGGCAATCAGCACTCGAATATAATTATAACTCTAATAATAATTGTAAATATTGATCTCATCTATGGGATCTAATGCGCGCGCTGTTGCTTTGTCTCTGCGTGTAGTAGTTGAGAGAGCCAGTTTAAGGGCGGAGTAGTTGGAAGGCATACTTTCTAGGAAAAATGGCCGCTCGAGGAGAAGAGCGAACTCGAGC
The DNA here is from genome assembly GCF_023375885.2 of Dermacentor andersoni. Lineage (NCBI taxonomy): Eukaryota > Metazoa > Arthropoda > Arachnida > Ixodida > Ixodidae > Dermacentor > Dermacentor andersoni. The sequence goes on from NC_092817.1 coordinate 19,364,325, forward strand.
GGCTTTAGAGGCTAGGAAAACTGCCTTAAAATATTTAGACTTGAGGGAAAGCTTCGTTAACAAACTATAACACGGCAATCAGCACTCGAATACGACGAGAGAAATTACTGAGACGTGGAAAATTCCCTTGAAAAATAATCTGGTTTGCTAGACAAATGCTTGTATGTATTGAAAAGATGAGGGGTGAAATATGCGCTCACCGAGAGGGCATCGCCAGCACGAGACATCCACAAGGCACCTTACAGAGATGTCTACACGCAGAGACAAAGCAACAGCGCGCGCATTAGATCCCATAGATGAGATGAATATTTACAATTATTATTAGAGTTATAATTATATTCGAGTGCTGATTGCCGTGCTATCGTTTGCTAACGAAGCTTTCCCTCAAGTCTAAATATTTTAAGGCAGTTTGTCGTGTGCGTATCATGGCCACGCACGCTTATATCGCCTTCCGTTTCTCTACCACGGGATGCGCTTTAAAACCACGGCGCTGTAATTTTGCTTCAGAGACTTTCCTTCCCTCCCTTCTTCTCCGCCCTTAAACTGACTCTCTTAACTACTACGCACAGAACAAAGCAACAGCGCGCGCATTAGATCCCATAGATGAGATGAATATTTACAATTAGTATTAGGGTTATAATTATATTCGAGTGCTGATTGCTGTGCTATCGTTTGTTACCGGAGCTTTCCCTCAAGTCTAAATATTTTAAGGCAGTTTGTCGTGTGCGTATCATGGCTACGCACGCTTATATCGCATTCCGTTTCTCTACCACGGGTGCGCTTTAAAACCACGGCGCTGCAGTTTTTGCTTTTCTTTTCTTTCTTCTTCTCCGCCCTTAAACTGGCTCTCTTAACTGTACTACACGCAGAGACAAAGAAACAGCGCGCGCATGCGATCCCATATATATATATATATATACATATATATATATATATATATATATATATATATATATATATATATATAGAAAACTATCAGTCATAGCTCTCGTAGTATAGCCCTCTGGGCCGTTTCCTTTTTTTTTTCTTTTTTCTAAGGTAGTCCTATTAGGGTTATTATAATTACACGAAGGTATTTCGCCCTCATCAGCAGCAGTCCTTGGTATAGTTATTCTGGCGGCTAGCTTCCCACGCTATGCGTGCCGCCATCGCACCTGGTTAAGCTTTTCCTAGACGCTAGAGTTATGCTTTGTCCGCGCAACCTTGAGCGATCGGAAAGCGCGTTTCCCCCTCTTGGCCGGCGGAGAAGGGAGGCTTCGTTCCGGCCGCGAAGCTCTCCACATCTCTGTAAGGTGCCTTGTGGAAGTCTCGTGCTGGCGATGCCCTCTCCGTGAGCGCATATTTCACCCCTCATCTTTTCAATACATACAAGCATTTGTCTAGCAAACCAGATTATTTTTCAAGGGAATTTTCCACGTCTCAGTAATTTCTCTCGTCGTATTCGAGTGCTGATTGCCGTGTTATAGTTTGTTAACGAAGCTTTCCCTCAAGTCCAAATATTTTAAGGCAGTTTTCCTAGCCTCTAAAGCCGCTCGAGTTCGCTCTTCTCCTCGAGCGGCCATTTTTCCTAGAAAGTATGCCTTCCAACCATGTTGCCCGACTATCGCGGACAACATGAGTCTCTTTCCACGTAAGTGTGAGGCTCGGAGCAGGAGCTGTGGCGCTTGAAATTAGCCTGGGGCCTGACGAACCAACCGACTGAGCTATCTTTCCGGGCAACATCGAAGGGTCACGAGTTCAAATCACCTGTTATGTTCCTTTTTTTTTTTCCGCCCCTTTTTCTTTCTTTTTTTTTCTTTCTTTTAATGTCTTTTCCTTTATTTTATCACTGTACGGGAACCCTCCTAAAAAAAAAAAAAAGAAAGATATATATCTTCAAATATGTATGGCCTCACACTCACATGTGCAGGTCACAAATACCAGGTTCTCTAGCCGAGTGCCATCCATGCGGTATAACCGAGCTCAGATTGGTCCACCTTGACTGACCAAGTAGGGCACCACTGTAGGTTAAATGAGGCGTACAACTCCTGCGGGACCCGCCGTGGTTGCTCAGTGGTTATGGTGTTGGACTGCTGAGCACGAGGTCGCGGGATCGGACCCCGACCACGGCGGCCGCATTTCGATGGGGGCGAAATGCGAAAACACCCGTCTACTTAGAATTGGGTGCACGTTGAGGAGCCCCAGGTGGTCGAAATTTTCGGAGTCCTCCACTACGGCGTGCATAATCAGAAAGTGGTTTTGTCACGTAAAACCCCATAAATTAATTTTTAATTTAACTCCTACGAGGACGGTAGAGTATCCGTCTCCAGTGCAAGAGGACCGTGATTCAAATCCCTGTGCCGCGCTATTCTCCACCGGAAAATACAAAAAAAAAAAAACCGTGTGTTGAGAAAATTGCACAAACAGGCCTGGAGTGCGGCCTGATCCCGGTGACCAGAACCGGTAACGCACTCTCTCACCAGAGCAGGATTGGCCACCCTGGTGCAGTACTTGGCCACAACCTCCTATATGAATACAACAATCGAACCCCGGCCCTCAGTCCCCAGCAGCCGCGAAGCAACTGACCACGGCGGCGGTCAGATCTGTGACGCTGCAGAGGGTGCTAAGAATACCTGGCTCCGGACAGGCCGCCATTGGAATCTGAACCTGGCAACGTTTAACGTTAGAACGCTATCTAGTGAGGCGAGTCTAGCAGTGTTATTGGAGGAATTAGAGGGTAGTAAATGGGATATAATAGGGCTGAGTGAGGTTAGGAGGACAAAAGAAGCATATACAGTGCTAAAAAGCGGGCATGTACTGTATTACCGGGGCTTAGCGGAAAGACGAGAACTAGGAGTCGGATTCCTGATTAATAAGGAAATAGCTGGTAACATACAGGAATTCTATAGCATTAACGAGAGGGTGGCATGTCTTGTTGTGAAACTTAATAAGAGGTACAAAATGAAGGTTGTACAGGTCTACGCTCCTACATCTAGTCATGATGACCAGGAAGTCGAAAGCTTTTATGAAGACGTAGAATCGGCGATGGGTAAAGTCAAAACAAAATACACTATACTGATGGGCGACTTCAATGCCAGGGTAGGCAAGAAGCAGGCTGGAGACAAGTCAGTGGGGGAATATGGCATAGGCTCTAGGAATAGCAGAGGAGAATTATTAGTAGAGTTTGCAGAACAGAATAATATGCGGATAATGAATACCTTTTTCCGCAAGCGGGTTAGCCGAAAGTGGACGTGGAGGAGCCCGAATGGTGAGACTAGAAATGAAATCGACTTCATACTCTGCGCGAACCCTGGCATCATTCAAGATGCCAGGGTTGCAGTGACCACAGTGACCACGCTGCAGTGACCACAGGATGGTAAGAACTCGAATTAGCCTAGACTTGAGGAGGGAACGAAAGAAACTGGTACACAAGAAGCCAATCAATGAGTTAGCGGTAAGAGGGAAACTAGAGGAATTCCGGATCAAACTACAGAACAGGTATTCGGCTTTAACTCAGGAAGAGGACCTTAGTGTTGAAGCAATGAACGACAATCTCATGGGCATCATTAAGGAGTGCGCAATAGAAGTCGGTGGTAACGCCGTTAGACAGGAAACCAGTAAGCTATCGCAGGAGACGAAAGATCTGATCAAGAAACGCCAATGTATGAAAGCCTCTAATCCTACAGCTAGAATAGAACTGGCAGAACTTTCTAAGTTAATCAACAAGCGTAAGACAGCGGACATCAGGAACTATAATATGGATAGAATTGAACAGGCTCTCAGGAACGGAGGAAGCCTAAAAACAGTGAAGAATAAACTAGGAATAGGCAAGAATCAGATGTGTGCGTTAAGAGACAAAGCCGGCAATATCGTTACTAATATGGACGAGATAGTTCAAGTGGCTGAGGAGTTCTATATAGATTTATACAGTACCAGTGGCACCCACGACGATAGTGGAAGAGAGAATAGCCTAGAGGAATTCGAAATCCCACAGGTAACGCCAGAAGAAGTAAAGAAAGCCTTAGGCGCTATGCGAAGGGGGAAGGCAGCTGGGGAAGATCAGGTAACAGCAGATTTGTTGAAGGATGGTGGTCAGATTGTTCTAGAGAAACTGGCCACCCTGTATACGCAATGCCTCATAACCTCGAGCGTACCGGAATCTTGGAAAAACGCTAACATAATCCTAATCCATAAGAAAGGGGACGCCAAAGACTTGAAAAATTATAGACCGATCAGCTTACTGTCCGTTGCCTACAAAGTATTTACTAAGGTAATCGCAAATAGAATCAGGAACACCTTAGACTTCTGTCAACCAAAGGACCAGGCAGGATTCCGTAAAGGCTACTCAACAATAGACCATATTCACACTATCAATCAAGTGATAGAGAAATGTGCAGAATATAACCAACCCTTATATATAGCTTTCATTGATTACGAGAAAGCGTTTGATTCAGTCGAAACCTCAGCAGTCATGGAGGCATTACGGAATCAGGGTGTAGATGAGCCATATGTTAAAATACTGGAAGATATCTATAGCGGCTCCACAGCCACCGTAGTCCTCCACAAAGAAAGCAACAAAATCCCTATAAAGAAAGGCGTCAGACAGGGAGATACGAAATCTCCAATGCTATTCACAGCATGTTTACAGGAGGTATTCAGAGGCCTGGAGTGGGAAGAATTGGGGATAAAGGTTGATGGAGAATACCTTAGCAACTTGCGATTCGCTGATGATATTGCCTTGCTTAGTAACTCAGGAGACCAATTGCAATGCATGCTCACTGACCTGGAGAGGCAAAGCAGAAGGGTGGGTCTGAAAATTAATCTGCAGAAAACTAAAGTACTGTTTAACAGTCTCGGAAGAGAACAGCAGTTTACGATAGGTAGCGAAACACTGGAAGTGGTAAGGGAATACATCTACTTAGGGCAGGTAGTGACCACGGATCCGGATCATGAGACTGAAATAACCAGAAGAATAAGAATGGGTTGGGGTGCGTTTGGCAGGCATTCTCAAATCATGAACAGTAGGTTGCCACTATCCCTCAAAAGGAAAGTGTACAACAGCTGTGTGTTACCAGTACTCACATATGGGGCAGAAACCTGGAGGCTTACGAAAAGGGTTCTGCTGAAATTGAGAACGACGCAACGAGCTATGGAAAGAAGAATGATGGGTGTAACATTAAGGGATAAGAAAAGAGCAGATTGGGTGAGGCAACAAACGCGGGTAAACGACATCTTAGTTGAAATCAAGAAAAAGAAATGGGCATGGGCCGGACATGTAATGAGGAGGGAAGATAACCGATGGTCACTAAGAGCTACGGACTGGATTCCAAGAGAAGGGAAGCGTAGCAGGGGGCGGCAGAAAGTTAGGTGGGCAGATGACATTAAGACGTTTGCAGGGACAACATGGCCACAATTAGTACATGACCGGGGTAGTTGGAGAAGTATGGGAGAGGCCTTTGCCCTGCAGTGGGCGTAACTAGGCTGATGATGATGATGATGACATTCGTTGTCAAATTTTTTTGCTGGGAAATGTTGTGTGAAGGTGCCTAAGTACAGGCGAAAATATCTGAGAAGTCGATTGCGACAGTGCAACACAATCGGCCTATCTGACTTCGTCTTGTGGCTTTGCCGCAGTATAAGTATATCTGCAAAAAAGCACACTTTGCAGGCTGGCAATAAGGGCATGGGTCTTCTTCTTCTTCTTCGTCTCCTTATCCTTCCCCTCCTCCTCCTACTCCTCTTTGTGAAAAGATATTGGGGTGCTTGATAGAACTTATCGTTCCAACTTTTTAGTATGTAAAAAAAGAATACTGGTTCACCGCTCATTTTGGAAGCTATGTGAAGCTTGGGAAATTTGGTGAAGTAGTTAATTAAATACTATAAAGATGTTCGTCTTCTGCGACATGTTTTTCAGCATAGAATTCACATACCTGCCCAGTGCGTCATGAAGACACGGAAACATCCACCACGCGACAAATATGCGAACCACGCGACCACTGTCCACTGTCTCCGGGAGTGACCCACTTCTCCCCGCGCCAACTCCGGGATGAGCACAGTTTAATGTTTCACTTCATCTCCAGGACGGCCTCACTCAGCAAGAAGCCGACCGAGCATATGCGCCAAACTCTGAGAAAGGAAGCATAGGAACATTCGTTTTAATGAATGAATTATGCGTCTGAAGGCATACATTTATTGCACTGAAAAAATTTGTGTAATGTTTGTTGTCTCACTGTGTAATTTCGTAGAGAACAGAGCCGCAAACGGGCAAATCTGTAGAGGTAGTACAGATGGGGCTACACATATACGCCAATTCGTTGTGTGAGTGATGTCTTATGTGAGAGCTATTTAAACATATTGAAGAAAAAAAAGCGCGCGAGCTATTCGGCAAAACTGCAGCTCTTATGTTGTCCTGGTGGTACTGTGTCGTCATTGTGACTCACAAATTTCCTATCGCAGTTTCTTGCAATGATCTTTCTTTCAATAGTTGCAGCACCAAGCAGCCACGGTCAGCAAAAAAGCGGCAGGGTTCGCATCGTATTCTAGATGAATCCTCCCGGATTCGTCGTCGCTGTACCCTCATTGCAATTATCTTATCAGTCGACCGCTATTTGCATAAAATATCGGGACAGGTTGGCCAAGAACATAGGCGAACAGAAAAATGCGAAGGATAAATAGGCTGCTCTATCTGAGCATCACTTACACTCCACTCCACTCCCAATTCAAGCTCTAATTTACTGCACAGAAGTGCGAGGATTTCGTATTTTTCACAAGTGCGTGCGGTGCGTTCTGCGTGTTGTCATCTCGACTGCCAACCGAGAGAGGTGCCACGTTGACGCAATGTCACGCTCTGCTCAGTGAGCTCGACAGCGTATCGAGGGCCTTTCCCTGCAGACATGAGCGTTGCTCTTACACTCACTGACGTTGCAGCCGAACGGCTGTGCGCCAGTTTTTAGACTGCACCGGTCTGAGAAGATAGGATTGCAAACGCTCAGCTAGAACTTTCAAATAGCGCTTAGTAGAATAGCGTTCACTTGGCATGTTCCTTCACTCTGGTTTCTTCAACAACGGTTTCTCGGAATCGCCGGCATTATTGGAGGTGGACATCTACAGCAACCCCCCTATAAGCGGTATTCTTCTGTAAGAGGCTACTTTATCTTTTAAACTGTAATGAAATTTAAACAAACGCCCTTAATGTTGCCACAGTTTCAACTTTCGGGCCTTATTTACACTCAGAACACAATGTCTGTTCTATGTGCACAATCTATTATTTAAGTATAATACGGCGTGCCACAAAACGTGAGATAACTGGGAATTTGCCAAAGGGCACCCTGCAGAATATTCAGTTTCCTAATTTCAGTGTCGTCGCGAACAGCCCGAAAATGCAAAGAGCTAAACTTGTTTTGCATAACAATGTTTATGATGCTTTGCGTGCCATGGAATACGTAACTGCTCGCGGAAAAACAAAGTCATGCCTTTTGTCTTCTCGTAATGTGTTCTGTCTCCTTTTTTTCACGCCATTCTCACGATCACGTTCTCAACTGCCGTGCAACTCCTGACTTCGAATAGAAAAAAAAAAGATATTTTTGCTTGATATTCGCTCGAAGAACGGGAAGCCGAAATAAGCCCGGCAAAACTTTGAGAAGTCACATAGCGTTTCTGAAATTCTGAAACTTGAGTTTTCGCGTGTCTTCTTCTAAAAATGCATTACGTGTAATCGGCAATTCATTTTCTTTCATTCGTTTATTTATTTATTTTTTATTTATTTATTTACTTTTTCCACAGTCAGCGCGACCCAGAAATGCATTCCGTTCTCCGCAAAACACACGAATCGCGCGGGTGCTACGCGGAAGACCTCGGTGGTCTCTCCATGTTCGCGTTATTTTGCATTTCCCCCATGCTCTTCATTCCTCCGGGCTTTTGTGTTCCTGTGTGGATAGCCGTAGCACCCGACCGTGCGCGAGCACACAAAATGGCAGGCAAGAAAAGAATAGAGCAGGTTGTACGGCCTTTCTTTTTTTCATTGTCTCTCTTAATCTGTTCCTTTTTACGTTTCAGTATTCGTACACAGTCACTCTAAGCAGAAATCATGAGTGACGGTGGGCACATGAAAGGCAAAAAGAAACGTCAGCACGCACACCCACCCACTCATATATGTACGCATGCACGTGAACCAGAAAACATGGCATACACGCACGGTGTTTGCCGCATTTGTTACGGCCATGATCGCTATGGTAAAGTGCATCCCGCGCACGATCAAGAATGCGTGGCCACAACATTCATTCTTTCTTTCTTCTCTTCTCTTCGCCTCTCTTCTCATCCAAAACTATGTGTTGCCATTTTTTTGAGGCACTTCGTACGCATACCTCGAAAGCGAGCCCGGGCTCTGCGTGATCGCTAAGTTGGAATCAAAATACGTTTGCCAAGCTTATCATCGTATTAACGCCTTCCCTACGTTACCTAAGAAGGAAGGGGTAAGAATGAAGCTAAAACTTAACCCTTGCTCCTTTTTTCACGTGTGATCTGGTTTTCTGAACAGTGCATGTCAAGTTATAAGAATCGGCCTAACGACAATGTAATAAAGCAGGATGGAGATGGTCTTAGCGGTTGCATAACTGCCATGTCCGTCTAACGCTGAGCCTCGCGTGTGCATGTGAAAATTAAGGTTTGGATCTGATCTCATGCGTGCTTGTGGCTAAAAAAAACAGCGTACAAGCATTGTGAAGGCGTGAAACTCGACAATAGTTCACAATGCGCTAAATAGCAACAGCTGTAGCAATGTAATATCGACGAGCAATCATTCGAACACATGGCCATCGAACAAACACTTACAAATTTATGTATTGGCCATTGTTATATTCCCTAAACGAGGCCACAGAGTGTTAAGGTAGCAAATTTAAGCTTTCATGGTTTGGTATAGATGCCTGCCATCGAGGGTTATATTTTTGTAATCTAAGGTGCCTTCTTTTTTACACAGCTAATAATATTTCATTCACTTTGATGATCTATACTTTACTGTTTTAGTTATCTTTCCTTTCTTCTGCGATACATTCCTGCTGCTTTGTTTGAAATTCGACCTGTGTTCACAAGTTAGCACTCGACTGCTCTAACTTCTTTTTCCCACTGTGCTGCTCTAGGTTGTTAACAACTACCACAGCGAGCTGAGAGTTGGGAACCTTTTACAAGTACAGAACAGTAGTATTATTGTGCTTGCAAACTTCTCTGCCACCTCAATATTTTTTTCCGTACTGCCGAAGTCGATCGATGCTTAAAAAGCGTTCGCTTTAATACGGCTTTCTCATTGTATTCCGTGTTCTTGCGAACTGCAGAGTGAAGGAAAAATTAGAACGAAAAAGAAAAGCACGCTTTATGTGGAAAATACAGCGTTTGCTAGAGAAGGGGGAAGAATATATATAAGAAGCGCGCTCGACGTTTTGTCTTTCTCTTTGTCCTGGGCAGTCCTGCGAGGGTAGTGGTCCAGTCGCGATGTCTTTGGACACGTTTTCTCCCACATAGCCCAGTCTCGGCAAACCACGGCCAACCGATAGCGCCTTCTCCGTCGGGCGTCTCGCACCGGATGTATAAACACAGATAAGAAGCTCTGCTGGTCGCCGTACGAAACTACGCTTGTCCGCCGAATCAATTTACAGCTTGGTCTTAAGTTAGTTCCGTCTCCATTTGGTGCCGTCCTTATCACCGGTTTTGCCGAAATTTCCCGGCGCTGAAGCGTCCATCTGGCAGTTCCTTCATCTTTCAACTCTTACTGCCTCTCGCTAAAACCGTTCAGCATTATGGGTAGCGGAATTCCGCCACCGCTAATCGTGCGGAGAACTCGCCAAGCGCTTCGAATTTCAGAACAATGTAATAGCGCAGCGTCTCCTATACCGTATTTTCTTCGCTATAATCACTCTCTGAAAGCATTTAATTGCCAAGCGGCACTTTAACTGTGAGATCAGCAAATCAATTCTTGAAAAAATTTCTCAGAGTCGAGGAGTTTTTCTTGCAATGAAAGATTACAATGTGCGTAAGTGCGTCGGAATGATACAAAGTAAGTCCTGTCGGTCGCTAGAAGGAACTGTGTCTTTAATTTTTCCGTCTCCAGAACGGTACCCATTGTGGAACACTGGCACATTCTTACGGACGGCATTCTTTCCTTACGTGAACTGGTAAGTCTAAATTGTTCGTGTCCTTGCAGACTCTTAAAATTTTCATTTTCTCTCTAAGAAGACAACCTTACTTCTCAGGCTGTGTCGCACATTTTATTTTCTTTCAGTTTAAGTAATCTCGTGTGTTTTGACATTCGTGGACATAAAAGACTAAGTAAGGAGATGTGCTAAGATTTGAGAGAAGACTTGCCGATCAGTTGGCTATCACGGCCGAATGAAGCGTTGGCCGCGACGCCCACTGGCCAATCCTACATAAGTAGCATTAGGTGCCCTCGAGAGCAAGTGTTAAAGACCACGACTTCGTTCAAACATTATATATATTATTGCACAGTCGTAAAATGTTGAATTCTGTCAGTGTATTGCATAGACTGAACACCGTGGACGTGGGCTGAACTACCTAATTTCCTACTGAGCAAGTTTCTAGTGTATACTAGATAATTCAGGATTTATTTATTTATTTATTTATTTATTTATTTATTTATTTATTTATTTATTTATTTATTTATTTATTTATTTAGTGACCAAGGCTCCAGGCCACGGCTCCAAAATGTTTATCCTCGTGACACTTCTAGTCTCCAGACTATTGCTCGGTACTGCACGTTAGCTAGGGCCGTGAAGCTCATACTTATTTTTTCTGTTATTCACTAAAAAATTAGATACCGCAAAACGTATTCTGTGCACGGAAAGGCAGAAATATATTAAACGTCAGTCAAAACTTAGCGGCAAGAACTGTTACAATCATTGAAGTAGGAAGCATGAATAGACGGAAAGACAGGGAGGTTAGCCACTTCTCAGACCGGCTGGCTACAATCAATCAAGAACTGCCTATGTCTGCAGAGTGAAAAATAGATGCACGTAATATTGGCGACGTAAAAATTTCCACTTGTCGCAAGGCTACAAAGTGCCCGCACGCTCGTTCGGCTCCAGAGTGGTTGGCGCCAGTTCCAGGTTTGATAACGCTGCACGGTGGTGAAGGCAGTGAGTGTAGTTACTTTCTCAGTAATCACAGCATTTCCCTCGAAGCAGGAAATAAGCTGTATCGCCGTGACCGTTTTCTCCCTTAAATTGTTCCTTCAGAGCCAGTTGGAAAAAAAGGAAAAAAAAGTAAGAAGTAAAAATATAAAAAAGCGCAGTTTCGCCCGAAAGGCGAAGCATCGACTGCGATAGCAAATTAGTGGACAGCTATACTAAGTAGGGTTAGTAGTTTTATCGGCCGCATAAAGTTGTAAACATAGGCATACTAACAAAGTTAACAAGCATGGTTTACGTGTGCACAAGCAAATATGAACACATCTCACTCTATGACCGCGGAAATTCGCTGTCAAAACGCTGGAGTGAGTAAGTGCAGCAGCAGCAGCGAGTGAATTAACGTTCGTGCTGCCCGCCGTATCAACGCGAACTAAGCGAAAATACAGTGCGCGGCGGACTCTGTACACGTCGAAGATGGCTGAGCTCAAGCACAGCGGCCCGGGCGGGCGCTCGCGGCCGACTGCACCGCCCGAGCAGAACGCCCCTCCTCCCCCGCCACCCAACCCACGTGGGACCTTGTCCCAGTCGAAGATAGCTTTCAAGATACAGCGGCCCCCGCGGGCGCACGGGCTGCCTATAGAAGGACGCGCCCCTCTTGCCATACCCCGGCGCCTTGCGCGTGACTCAAGACGATGCGCTTCCTTCCTTTCGGGCTCGAGATTGAGCCGCAATCGCCAGCTCACCATCGCACGCTTTCACTCGCACATACAGTATACAGCACGCGACGACGAATTTATCGCCCTTGGACTTTATACGGAACTTCACGGCGACGCTGACGGCAGAAATGCGCTTGGAGTGTACGTATAATTGTTACCGCAATAAAAAAGAACGCTTGGTGGGTACAGTTTTCCTGAGGCATTAATTTGGTCATTTTCTACAACGTTGGCGTTGTCGCGGAAACCACACTGTCATGTCGGACAGCATGCCACTCTCGATGATGGATGCTCGTCTAAGAGCTATAGTAGCTGGCTGGCGCGGTGAGCACGGGGCGGGGAAAAACATATGCCGATAAGTCGTGTATGCTATACTACACATCGAGAAAACACCTGAAAGAAAATAGCGGGAAACTGTAAGGAGGCCAATCAGCCGATACGTCGGCAATGCAGCACGCGTTGGTGGAAAGGAATACGAAGAAAGCCTAACAATGCCACACGCAGGTAAGAATTTATTAAGGCGAAAGCCTTATATGTCTCATTAGTCAGTCGACTTTGAGCGGAAACATGTTGACGACACAAAAAGTACAAAAAGGCTACGCACCATCGAACATTTGCGGGAGTCGTACCCATGACGTTCGGTGTTAATGAAGGCGAAGTTAATAAAGACCATGTTAAGACACTCGAAGCCACGACTTTTGGTGGGAGTCGAATCCGCGACCTTTGGTGTTAATGAAGGCGACGTTAATTCAGGCAGAGTTAATGAAGATGGAGTTAACGCACTCGAACCTGTGACCTTTGATCGGAGTCGAATCCTCGGCCTTTGGTGGAGTCGAACCCTAGACATTTGGCGGGAGTCGAACCCAGCACCTCTGGTAGTAATGAAAGCAAAGGAAATTAAGGCGCAAGTAATTCAGGCATAGGAAATTAAGCCACTCCCACCCATGTCCTTGAGTGGGAGTCGAACGCTTGACCTTTGTAATTAGGAGGATGACTAAGCAAAGTAAAGTAAACGAATTAAGGGGGATGACTAAGCGAATTAAGCGGGATGATTAAGTGATGTAGACTAAGCGAATTAAGGGTGATGTGTACGTCATGTGTCCGTGTTTAATGCATCGGCACTTGGGCTTTCACCTTCAAGTCGTCTTAGGGATAACATAAGAGACCCCGTGAATTTTTGCACTTGTAGTTGGAAAAAGACTCGCAGCACACAGTGCAGCCACTGAATTTTTTTCTTTGGGGAACTGACTCCTGTTTGGAATACAGAACATTCCCCGATAAATATTCCAGAATATAAATAGCTCGAACTCACTCGCAAAATAAAAAGATGTCTAGCTTCCTTAGTTCCGAATTATGAAGGTCTGTCGATAAATCTGTCAAACTTCTATATTTTTATCTCAAGGCGTTGCAGGCCCACTGAATATCAAGGTGGTAGAACGACGCTTTGCACACTTTCCAATGAGTCCTCATAATTACACAGTAATAAATATTTATTTATTGTACAATCAGACACGTTGCATTTTTTCATAAAAAAAACACAAGTGAACTACGAGATATTTCATTAATGTTTCCATCATGATGACTCCATCAGAGATTCCATTTCTATGTTTCTGTCTTCTCCTTTCTGAAGAGCAGACAGGCGTTGTGCCCATTCCGGTGGCACTTGCCAGCCTGCTCTTCGCTTTCCCTTTCCTGTCATGTGTGTATACTTTTTGAATCGTGCAGCTTTACTTGGCGTCTCATCGTGGAGAACACAATTAGCCGCATAGCGAACTAGCCATGGATGTGGTTGATAATTGTGGAGGCTGTTCGACGCGGCATCACTTTAATTCCGGCTGCAGAGTTCTACTTTAGTCTTTAGATTTGTCCTGTTGCAGTGTTCTACTTTGGTCTTTAGATTTGTCCTGTTGCTATCCTTTCCTCTTTCCTTTTTCCTCCCCTCCTTCCTATCTTCAATTTCTGTGTGGCTGTCACCTCCCTTCAGAAAAGTAGGCAGGCGTTGTGCCCCTTCCGGTGGCAGTTGCCAGCCTGCTCCTCGCTTTCCCTTTCCTTATACCTGTGTATATGTGTATATGTGTTCAAAACAAATAATAATAATAATAAATATAATAATAAATAATAATTACGAAAAAACAGTAACTATGCTTTCGTCATTGCTGATGGAAGGGGGGACGTCAGAGATCCCGTCAAGCATGGTATATAGTGACTGCATCAAAGTGGCCATGTGTAGCAAGCAATACTGAGCCGACTGAACCGCCCTCGGCCACCATTGGACGAAACTGGCAATAAGAAATCGCTGCACAATAATGTGTATACGACAAGTGGAAATCATAGAAATGATCAGTCTGAAAATGTTCTAAACACCTCATTAGCAGTTTAATGTAACGAGTTCTTCATCGCATTGTGACCGCATATTGAAATCTCAATTGAAGAGTTCAGTTGTCAATAGCAAAAAAGCATTTCTACAACAATGAAGGCCTTGCAACATCCACTTGAATAAAAGGTTGCGCCCTTTAGGGCGTGTCCTGTTCCCAAAGAACAATCGTCGTCTATCTCGCGGGCTTTTCGGGTGCTTCCAGGTCACGAACGGCAAGCACGTTGTCGCTGTGGCATACCACTCTTGACAGGAAAGTAGCGAGCGTACAGTGTTCATGAAAGGAAATGCAAGCAAGACAAATGACGATTGTTTTTTGCAGACAAGATACGCCCTAAAGGGTGTAAACGTATTTTAGAGTGTAAAATTACGAGTTATAACGACCCGAAGCAACCCAGGTGCTCTGAGATACCGCCAGTGGAATACGACTGCCACGGCCGGGAATCGACAGATAGCCAGGGATTGAAGCATTCGCGAAACGTTGAGCAAGGTGGCTACACAGGGCGCCTTGAAGGTCTTAGCCTAATGGTCGGCTCTCGGCATCTCTTGCTTGAAAGGTAATTTAAAGCAGAGTTAACGCAATTACCGACTCGTCTTCCCGCCTCACGGTGCTGTAAGAAAATTCCGCTGATTAGGGATTCTCACGGCACACCTGCATACTTAGCTCAGAGCGACACCGTGTCTCGCGTGCTCAGCTCTCGAACTCTTCCCTTGCTTTAGCGGCAACTTCGCTCGTTCTTTTTCACGAGCAACTCGGCCGCGTCGCGTGAGTGCCGCTCCAACCGAGGGCCGCGGCGGACCCGATACGTGTGGCGTGCTACGACGGCCCGAGCAGAGGCGGGCGCAAGCGCAGCGATCGATGCTCTCGTAAACCGCTATGACGCCGACGGCCTGGTAAGACCCCTTCATCAAGGGATTAGTGCTAACCGCACGAATACCTTAAGGTGTCTCAGTTCAGTCACTGCCTAGGCAGACGGTTGTGCGACTGCGAGCTAGTCGTCGTCGCACTGAAAGTTCTCTGGTTAACTGAATCTGTCTTTCCTCGCCTCCTGCAGCTTAGAAACTAGGCGCACATGTGCGCGCAATAAAACATTTCCTCCACCTTTGTCTTATAATTTTGTCATTCCTATCAACACCACTGAAGACTGCCAAGTACACGTGTATACGTAATTTGCCGACACCTAGATCCAGTCCCCAACGGCAGAAAGGGAAGTTATTGGGTGGGACTCGAATGGGTAATGCTGTAATGTTGCAGCAACCATCACATATACAGTAAGACCCTTCGAATTAAGCTTTTACGTCTGGTTGCGGCAAGAGCCGAAGCGTCTGCACTCAGTCACTGCTTGACCTTCTCAGATCGTCTGTTGTCACCCATGGAATTATTTCTGTAACTAGACGTTCCTTTCTGCTGTGAACAATTACGGGCGAAGGCAAGGGACAACAACCCGCTGTGACAGTTTTTTTTCTCTTTCCTATTCTTGTCGCAGACCGCAATAACTGGACAATCAGGATGATTACGTGGGCGGAGCGCCCCTCTTTCGTACAATAGGTGAAGGACGAACAGAATTTCATTTTTACGTAGAGTACAAGAGGATCGTTACATTATTGCTCAATGACATTCATTTTTTTACGTCCACAGAGAAGCCAAATTTACCTTAAGACGTTTATACAAACGTCAGATATTATTCGGAAGTAAGCGAGTTACAGAGACCAGCGTAGTTAACTTCGGTTTTCTGTACATTATTTGATAAATATGATGAATAAATATCAGACAGAGTACGTGCACAGCCCAAGACAGTAAAATAATTTGCGAGTGTGTTCTTGTTGACGCTTCTCAGGTCCTCACCCAGACCTGCGGGACATTTGCCATAATTCTTTTTAGCTTCTGCGTGAATGTTCATTAGCACAGAACAAACAAACAATAATCAACACCGGAAAGGTGTCTTAGAAATAAAATGAACGCAAATTGCTATGTATCATGTTTCTAGGCGAGCTTTCCCTTCTTTTTTCTCCTGAGATTCAACTATCGAGCATCGAAAAAATGTGAGCAGAACATAGACATATTTGTAAGAAGAAATAATGCCAATGAATGCAATTTTCTTGCGGATATAAACGAGCCTTGTCGATTGTCCAAGATTTTGAGCTTGCGCATCTCCCTTGGTAAAAGATGCAAGTTCTTTGTAGCGCGGTAAAATGTTCGGTGCAACATTTTTTTTTTTTTGTCTTTAAGCTGTATACATGAACGAAGGACGGAAAATTATAAGAAATTACAAGATTGGCGAAGATAATTAGAAATGTCCCTTTAGCGAAGAAAAGGAAAGGCCACAGTATTTTTCCTCCAAGTTGCGCATTTGCATAAAAGAGTTCAAAAGCTCCACATCGCTTTTACTGCGCTGTGTTAGGGCACTAAGCGAGCTGCTGTTTGCACGTGCCAGCAGTTGATAACCAAGACCAGTTAAGCGGATAGTAGTGGAGAAGGGCTCTGGCTGCAGATGGCGCTACAAATCACGGCTGAAAACGCAAACGAAAGCGGTTTCTTACTCTTCCCGGGCCATTTTACGAAACATCTAGACAACCGGATGCGATCTTGATGCGAAAAGTAAGATAAAATCAAGCGGAGATAACGCAGAGTATTTGTTAGGTTATAAGGCTAAACACGCGTGCTACAGCACAAGCGTACTAGGATCCCTTATATAAGCATGAGCACAATGTGGCGTGTATGAGCGCAGGCTAACAGCAGGCCGCAAAGAAAGCGAGGGAGATCGGCGTGGCGTGGTACTCAACAGAGCTAGCTGCTTCTCGACTAAGGCAACTTTTACAGCTGAACCGAAGACACGGGACAATGAGCCATGTACTCCCTTTGTCCCCCGTCTTCAGTTCAGCTCAACAACCGCGGCAGGAGACTGTCACAATGCCATTGTTGCACTCCCTAGGAGCATGGCTCATAGTTCCGTGTCTTCAGCTTAGCTGTGAAATTCGCCTTAATCGAGAAGCAACTCGCCTTAGCAATGAATAAACTAGCTTAATTATCTCGCCGCAAGTGAGGCACATGAGACGCAGGGACAGACGAAAAAAAGAAGGAAGGTGAGGAGGTCAACAAGAGCATAAAGTGGGGTTTGCTACTTCGCTGAGGTGACGGGGGAGGGGAAGATGAGAAGGAAAAAGACGAGAGACAAGCGCCCACAGAAGTCGACTCAAGTTAACATCCGTCAGCGCTAATACCGTTTGCACAAGTCTGTTGCCCTTAGGGAGTGCAACAATGGCATTGTGGCTATCTCTTGCCGCGGCTGGTGAGGTTGGCATTACAATATAAAAGGAGAGCGAAAATAAGAGATGAAAGACATTGATTGATTGATTGATTGATTGATTGATTGATTGATTGATTGATTGATTGATTGATTGATTGATTGATTGATTGATTGATTGATTGATTGATTGATTGATTGATTGATTGATTGATTGATTGATTGATTGATTGATTGGAGATAAAAACTGTTTCCTCCACTACTCTGCACCAGGAAAGGATAGAAAAGATGAGGAGAAAACAGCGTATGACCGCACAAGCACTACGAAAACAACCGACAACGATAGCAGTTTTCAAATCCATCCCGACGGTTTTAAAGGTACACTAGTAATAAAAGCATCTGCACATTATAATGCCGACTGCGTTGCGGTCCTGATGTCCAGAGCGGATGCGCCAAAGAAGCTCCACGAGCTCGCATGATAGCTTACATTTGCCCAAAATACAAGGAATAGTACAGATTAGTATGCGGAATTCTTTTCAATGCAAGACACAGAAAACGTTCTGGAAGTGAGCAGCATTTTTGCCTGGAAATGAGAAAACAGTGGGAAGTATAGAAGTCGTATTTATTTAAGTTCGCAGACTCAAGTAACCGTGACCGAGTGCTTGGTATAATTAAGGATGCGTTTCAGATGCGCCATGCAATAAACGATCCTATAGCAAGTCTTGAAGCTGTTTAGACACTTGTGTGTAACCACTGTCATATGCTGCGCGCCTTAGGCCGTGATTGAGTGAGTGAAAATTCATTGATAGAAAAATTAAACCGATCGTTATCGTTTGCCCTCGTACCTTGCAGCAATAACGATAGAATTTTTTTTATTTTTCACCATCCTGAATAACTACTGTGTAAATGTCTTCACATGGAGTACGAAACGCTGGCCACTCTGGAAAAGCCTGGCGTGGACCCCCCTGGCCTGGTCCTGGACGCATTCTCTCGAAATTGTTCAGAACAAAGCCACGCCGTTGAATAAACGCGATGCTATTTGGTATTATTTACTGGCGCTCGAAAGTTCGGAGCATTATTCACCAGTGGTGATTACGTTACCCTGAACGCACTCGGTGTTAAGAATTGGCACGGCTTTGTTGCAAAAAGGATCCGCGCGGAGATGCTTGCCACGCTGGGTGTGGGCGCCCCACCTCCGATCGAAAACTGTCGTTGTGTCACGCTAACTTGGTGACACTCCGTAGTCAGGGCTGGGCATAGATACATTGCAATTGTATCATGACACGATAGAAGTTATCGGGCAAAAAACATTTGAGATACAGATACAAGATACTACCGTGACTATTATATCCAATACGATACTTTCCATTTGTATCTTAAGATCCTTCGATACATTCGCAAATTTCTAATTATGGATGGTGACTAGATCCTATATTCCGGAAGGTACGGAAGAACCGTAAAAACCCATGGATCTCTAGTTATATTATCCATATTAAACGTAGACGCAAGCGACTTAGAAAGCGTAGAGACGTAACACCCGAGAACTTTGATGAACTGAAAAGAAATTTGGCAACTAAAGTAAATGAAGCGCGGGCATATTACTATCAAGTCACTCTCCCAGCATTCATTAGAAATGATCCTGCTAAATTTTGGAGATTTCTGGGTCAAGGCAATGAAACGGTAAATAAAATTAAACTGAACGGGAAATTCGAAACTGACGGCTTTATAATATCGCATACTTTTAATATTTATTTTCAGAGCGTTTTCTCTCCGTCAAGTGCTTACGTACCCCAACCCGCTATGCTTGATGATATGGACATTCCTATCGTCACAACGGAAGGTGTCTTAATTATGTTAAGGAAGTTGAGCACCAGAAAGAGTATAGGACCAGATCAAATCCCAAATACATTTTTACAGCGCCATTCTATACAGATAAGCGATTTCTTGGCAAAGGTCTTTAATGGATCCTTGCGTAGTTGCGAACTTCCGGACGACTGGAAAATTGCATGCGTAATCCCCATCTTTAAAAAAGGTGATAGGTCAATAATTTCTAATTATATGCCGATTTCTTTAACTTCTGTTTGTTGCAAGTTACTAGAGCATATTGTGGCTCACAATATCCCGTACTTTTTAGCACATAATAACGTCTTATCTCCTTGCCAACACGGCTTTCGGAAGGGAATATCCACGACGACACAATTGGTAACAACTATTCACGACTTTTTAGCAGCTCTAGATCGTTCTGGGCAAATTGATATACTTTTGTTGGATGTTTCTAAAGCATTTGATTAGGTTCCGCACTGTAAATTACTCCTAAAATAAATAACTGAGGATTGCCGCTATATCATATCAAATGGGTTGAGGCATATTTAACTAATAGAAAGCAGTTTGTTGAAATCAAATCTAGTGTATCTAGGATGCTCAATGTTACATCCGGTGTTCCCCAGAGGAGTGTTTTGGGGCTATTATTATTTCTCATACATGTAAATGATTTAGTGCAAGTAATCCCTGACTCAATGTCTATTAAACTTTTTGCGGACGATTGTATTGTGTTTAAAGAAATAACCTGCCATGAAGATCATAAGCTATTACAGTGAACTCTCAGCCACATTGAATGCTGGTGCGCAGTATGGGACATGGAACTAAACGTTAACAAAACAGTGTTATTAAATTTAACGCGGAAAACGAATCCTAGCGTGTTCACTTACACTATCCATGGCTCTAACATTCAAGAAGTAACTCAATATAAGTATTTATGGATTACTCTTTCTAGTGACATGACATGGGGGGGGGGGGGGCACATCTCTGCAATTTGCGCAACAGCTTTTCGCAAACTATGTTTTTTAAAAAAGGAAGCTTACAAAGGCAACGGTGAATGTTAAACTTCAAGCATACAATGCCCTTGTCAGACCTATAAATTGGAGTATGCATCCGTTGTATGGGATCCCCACACCCAAAAAAAGATATACACTACTTAGAACGCCTGCAAAGGGAAGCAATCAGATTTATATTTAATAAATATAGAAGGCTGGATTCTCCAACTAAGCTCATGATTGCGCATAACATTCCCACACTAGCTGCACGCAGAAAACTCAGTCGACTAAAATTCTTGCATAATATTTTGTCTGGAAAAATAAATGTATCTGTACCCTCATATTTAAAGTCCATCGCAAGAAGACCAACACGTAACACTCACAAACACTCCCTACAACCACTTTTTGCCGAAACAGAGGCTTTTAAGCAGAGTTTTTTCCCATGTACAGTTTCGGATTGTAACAGTCTACCTGAGTTTGTTTGTGAGGCTGAAAATTTTGACAAAGCCCTTGAACTACACTTGTTGTCTTAAATATCAACCTAGCCAGACTGTTATTATTTCTGGTGCAAGTACTGTTATAAATTATTGATGTGCTGTTCTTTTTACGTGCGTGTGTGATAAATACCGTCCTAGTGAAACCGATGTATTATATTGTCGTGCGAATGTTGTTGGAAATTATTTCTGTGCTGTTCTTTTCCCATTTCATTGTAATTCCACTCCTGCTTGCGCCACATTGGCTTGCAGTATTGTGAAATAAATAAATAAATAAATAAATAAATAAATAAATAACCACCGTCGACAGAATGTTTAGAGCGCACTCACACCAATCCTAAATGTGACGAGGACAGCACATGTTTTGTTTGGGCCCAAGTTGACGGGTTTATTACTTAATTGTTTAGCATTTTCTTGCGTAATTTTGGCACTTTGAGTGTCAGGAAAGTAGCCTTCTTATGTTTGGAGCGCGTTGGCTATAAAAATCTAGCAGATTAACCTTTCAAAACTCTAACCACGATGCCCCGGGTTCGAATCTCGGCCACGGCGGCCGCGTTTCGATGGGGGTGAAATACCAAAGAAACCATGTGCTTATAGATTTAGGTACGCGTTAAAGAACCCCGGACGGTCAGAATTAATCACGAGTCCCCCACAACGACGTGTCTCGTAATGAGGTCGTGGTATTGGCACTTAAAACCCGTTAATTTAATCGTTTAATCTTTGATAACGTGTGAACAAGTACAGGTCCGTACGTAATGCGCAGCTTTCGCAGCTTATTCATATTTTGCAGAATTCTTATCATGTAACTGGGTCGTCCAAGAAATTGCTTTTGGTGCTTGCGAGCAACAGTCACTTACACAAAATAGCCGCCTTATGCACAAGTGTCCCGGAATCGGCGCCATGCACGCTTTCATTCACAACGGTCAAACTTACATCCACGAGATCCTTTAAGTCGCTGATGTGTGAAAAGCCTTAGACGCAAGGCGACCCCATTCTGGCATTCCGTGGTAAAGCACCGCGCACGAGAAACTTAGATAAAGACACCATAGCGAAATCCCAATTTGCACGAAAGATGCCGCACGCATTGGCGTACGCAGCACAGCACGGTTACTACGAGTAAGTGTAATGGCACCGACGCAACTGAAAATGAGGAATGACTTCAACGAAAGGTCGGCTGAGCGCAGACGATCGCGCGCTTGTTTTTGTTGTTGAGACGGCGCGAATGCCACCACGTGACTCTGTTCCACCAATACGGACGCGCGGACCTGATCGCCTGTTCTCACTGGAGGCATCTGGCGGAAAGATAATAGAATGTCGCCACCTAATTTTATTCAGGTGGCTTAGTGGCATGTAGTATCGGTTTGAGAAGCAGAGTTTCATCAACGTTTAGCACGGTGACGTTGCGATAGTCAGTATCTTGTATCTTAAGATACACGAGACATTATTTCATGTGTCGGAAATACAGATACAGACACACGTTTTTCCAGACGTATCATGATACAGATACAAGATATCGAAAGAGTATCTAAGATAGTATATAAGATATTTGTACGTCGGTACTGCCCAGCACGGCCCGTAGTCTATCCGGCAGCATTTATTCGGCGCTAACAGGCCAGAATTTCACTTCTACCAACCGAGATCGCTTAATGGTTGTGGCGTAACGCTGCTGAGGTCGCGGGTTCGATCCCGACCAATGCGGCCGCATTTCGATGAGGGCCACATACAAAAAAGCCCGTGCATGGTAATGTAGAGGCACGTTAGAGAACCCCAGGTGGTAAAAATTAATCCGGGGGTCGCCTACTGCGGCATGCCTCATAATAATATTGTGCTTTCGGCACAATATTATTAATTTATTTAAAATTTTTTCGATGTAATGTCATATTCATGCGAATCAAGAATGTTCAAAGCTGTCGCGTTTCAGAACTCCAATAAAAAAGATCCTGGCGCTTTACGTGCCTTTATCGCTATCTGATTACGATGCACGCCGTAATAGTTCTGACCAACTGCAGTTCTTTAACGTTCACCCAAATCACGATACATGGTCCTTTTTGCATTTCTCCCCCATCGAAATGCGGCCGACGTGGCCGGGAGTTGATCCCCCGATCTCATGCGCAGTGCCATAGCCACGCCCACGGCAGGTATAACTCTACTCTTTACCAGCCAATAACAGCCAGCAACATCGGCGAACAACATCGCCTGGCGATCGTTAGTCTGTGGAAGTTCTGGAATCTGTGCAGATTTAGCTTTTTATTATATGACGTAAATGCACTCGAACTGTAAAAAAGATATTGCAACGATTTACAACTATTCTGCTGACGTAAAGCTCGCGAGCTTTCTCATATTTTTTTTTAGTTTTTGCAACTGACATACGTTATCTACTTTTTTATAAGAGCCTTGAGAAAGAAAGAAGGAAATTCGAGCGCGCGAATAACTCAAGCAGATAAAATATTTTACGTTTGCGGGTCATTACTCTTCTTTATTGCAGTTTAGGGAAGCTTAGAAACTCGCTTGACAAATAATAATACCAAATCATCTGTAATGTTTTGATTATTGCGAGAAAGCTTACTAAAAACCATAAGCATCAACGCCGTCCGGCGATCATGCACAAAACAACGTTTCACAACTAACGACCACTTTCTTCCGCCCGAAAGGAAATGAGTGCTTATTAATGAAGCCCTTTCCGCTCCGGAGACAGAGAGATTTCGTTGCTTACAGAAAGAAAAACCGCTATGGTACGAGTAAAGCCCCATTAAAATACTGAAAACAAAAGGAGCGCTGAAACACGCGGTGTTCGCATTCGTTATATATGGACGCATTTACCTGCTGCTCCCACAGGATCTCACCGCCATTCGTACTCAGGAGCCACTTTTCATGTCTTCCCAACGCAGGTTTCGTGATATAGCCCTGCGTCGCTTCTTTTGTATCTTCTTTACGTCTTCCTTTACCTTCCTATTTGTCATTATTTGAGTTTGCGTTCGTTCTTAAGTCTGTGTATGCGTGTGTGCGCGGGAGTGTGTCTTTTTACGTCGGTGTGTGCGCAATACATGCGTGTGTGTGTGTGCGCGTGCACGCGTACGTGCGTATTCTTGTCTGTGCCGTGTTCCTGCGTGTGCTCGACTGTGTACATGCGCTTGTGTTTCAGTCATTTAAACGCATTTCAATGCCTACCCAACGAGAAAATCCATCCGTCCGTGTATCACGTAAGACTAATCGCTATAAATAAATTAATGTATAAAATAAAATGAATCCGAAAGGAAGAACGGTGGCGGTGGCGAGCTTCTAACCTACGACCCCAAGCTCAGAAGCCAAGTGTCTTACCCACTGGGCTAAAACACCCACGCTTGCAAAAGGTGAATATATGTGAACCATATCAATGTTTTGTACCAGCGGTACAACTGTCAAAGCAAAACAGTTTCTATGAAGGCTTTGTTGAAAGATTTGGTGATGGTGAAATAAAACCAATGTCTAGGGACATATGTAGAGCCGAGTTGGAGCTTTGTAGATACGAGAAAAATTCTCATTTTGAGAAAATTCAATGTTAAACACGCCCCACCCCCGATGCGTATCGCTGGTTGCAGGATGCGACTTCCCCTGGGGCGTTCCTTCACTGACCGAAATTCCACCCATCTCTGAGGGATCATTCGCTTCACGTCGCGTAAGACAGACAGATAAGCAGTCAATGAGCTGATCAGTATGATACGGAGGGAGCATATAGGTCTAATAACGGTTGATAATAGTTCGACGCGGATGGATAAGGGGCTAAAAAGCTATAAGGGCTTATAATGGTCGGATCAATTCTGATCAGGTTAATAATCGTCGGGTTGATAAGCGTCGGATCAAGTCAGATAAGGTTGATAAGGACAATAAGAGTTGATAAGGGTCGGATCATGTAAGTTAATGACATATAAGTGTTGATATAGATCGGATCGATTGCGATAAGGTTGATACCCAACGATAAGGGTTGATAAGGGTTTATACTGGTCAGATCAAGCATCATAATATTGATAATGAGACCGGCCTGGAAATGAGCAAGTGGCACAATGCTTACACATGCTTAGGCAACTCCCGAATGCGTTTCTAAGTGAATATTTACGTGCGTATGCGCACATTGGTTTGTGAGTCCGTTAACAAAGATGACCGCACCAAGTAATTCATCAAAATAAATTCCGTCTGCCCCTCTTGCGGAGATTTCTTCAATTTGTTATATTAAGCAGCGATGCTTCTTCACTCTGCAAAATTTTTTTTTAAAGAATGGGGCATACCATAAGAATTATGACTTACTTGCGGTAGCCCGATAACGCACATGTTTGGAGTGTCTTCCTACAGTTTGTCTTCTTCTAACTTATTTTTTTCTGCTCCTTCTCGCCACGTGCCTTTTACTTGCACTTTTAAATTTTGGCAGTAAGCGTAGAAATTAGAATGCTGCGGAGCAAAAATTCCGGCAGAACCCGCTTCACGACGAATGTTGGCGACAGTGCAATTAGCATTCAAGCACAATGCAGCCACACACCGTATTGCCACCGCCGAAACGCATCGTGTGTGAGACGGGTACTGCAGCCACGCTCCTCCAACTTTGTTGCCTCTGGACACGCTGCGCCATCTAGCAGTGCCTCTGCGAAGTTCGTGCATGGCACGCCGGAACGTTGGACACTTCTCTCGCTCCTCGCGCGTGTTCGCGGCGCCGCGAGCTAAAACGTCGGGCTGCTGTGTGACGTGTGACGCACGCTCGATTCTGTCGAGCACCGGAGAAATTTTAAAGGTTTAACAAAGTGAGGCTTTCTTTCTTTTCTTTGTTTAAGAGTGTGGCGCACATGTCAATTCTGAGTCATTGATCAAGAATGGGTACATGCATGCTCATCAGCCCGAAGTCATCTTTTCGGGCACAGACCCAGTGGTTCAAGTTGATATCGATTAGGGGCAAGAGATCCATGAAGTAATCTAAGTTATGGCGTTAACGAGTTTGGATACAAACATATCATAAATTCGGGAAATTTCTCAAAGAATGCTAACCGCATTAAAAAGCTAAGCTGCAAGCGTGATGTTACATCCTGGGAATGTTTTATAAGTAAATCTTTCACAACACAAATTATAACCTAACAGTAATCTACCGTAAATCACTAGAATCGTACTTTGAAAGAAAGCGATGGTTTGACGACTTCTCGTCGGCAGCGTAGCTTTTTGGTCTTGTTGGTGCATGATTGGAATAGCAATGAATCTTCTTTGAAGCAGAAGCAATGAAAACCATCTCGTCTGGTTGAGTAAAGTTTGATGTTAAAAGAAAGATAGGGTCGTCGACCAAAAAAGCGTTGCTAAGAAGCTTTAGACGTTACGCGAACGAGGCTTCTGTACGGAAGCCACAAGGTGGTATACTTTTAACACGCGTTTATGAGTGGTGGCTTTCTCTTTGTTATGACATAATTTCTTGAAATAAAAAAAGACAACATGAGCATAGCAAGAACACATGAATTTGGAATTATCTACCTTTATCAGCCAAATTGTGCGTAAAGGGGTACCTAAGGGGGTACCCGTTTTTGAAGGGTTTTTTTTTTTTTTTTTTTTTGCATTTAGGTAGGCAGGTGGTGCTGTTTACCGTAAGTAACGGCAAGAATCATGGCATTTTTTATGCTTCTTTAGGTTTTAAAATTTGCATAGGCAATATGAACAGCTTCATCGCCAGGGCTCATGCTGTATAATGTCCCATACTATTACTAGAGCGGATAGTGGCGCTAGTGTCTAGGGAGCAGCAAGCAGGGCAGCCAGCATCGGAATCATGGGTAGTACATGGATTCGTCGTCCTTCTGGGACGAAGGAGGGCTTCGCGACTTTGCAAAGCGAAGATTCTAATGAAAGCGTTGTTATAAACAGACATTATTAAACTTCTCCGATTGCTGGATTCGAACACAGGATCTGTAGCACACAGGCCCGATGTTGAAACCATTACGCCACGGACGCATGAACAAGCAGCACCACTGCAATACCTCTGCATTAGAAAAAAGTATAAATAGCTTTGAAATTTAGCCCAATTTAGGCCCCTATAAAGCGTAATAAAGGCAGCCACAAGAACGTGTGGAGCCTCAAGCAGAATTATCAGACAAATCCATGTACCTACTACCAATCATTCCCATTGTGGCTGAACGATCGCAGCGTCACAGTTCCCTGTAGTAATGACATGAAATTCTATGGTCACGGTAAATTTTTCTTGTAGTTTTTCACCGTCTTAGCAGTGTTATGAAAGTATCGCTCGGCGCAAGATGCCCCTACTTGTATTCGAAATTTATTGAGCGGATTCTCCAGGTCGAGTCTTGTCTAAGCAGATTGCGTTCGCGACGCGAATGGAGTCGTACATTCTTGAATGTGCGCGAGAACCAGGGATTACTCTGGAATACAGGTAGGAATATGTAGGTATGGAATAGATGTAGGGATAAACAGCAGACTGACTTGACACGCGAGATTCAGTTTCGATGACCGACTTCTGTGCTCGTCACTATTGTTGTGCTTTGAGCGAAGTTTGTCCTTCCAGGTACAAATTCGCTCAATAACGAGTTAAATTCCTAATTCCCAGTTTTGGCAGTGTTTAAGTATTCATCGTTACTACAACATAACAATGTACTGTAGCATGACACCTTACGCCGCAGATGGACACGGTTGTAAGCTTTAAAAGTGACATTGTACGTATTAAGGCTCATTGCATGCAACAAATTACAACAAATAGTTTGATCAAAATGTGTGCCTGTTACCTACTGAAGTGTGAAGATCTACACTTGTATAAAAATTACCTTGCTTGGAGTCTAATGAATGCGGATTTGACGTTAATGAAAATGACGGATTCGCCGTGCCATTTCTCGCGTTGTTAGAGGTATGCAACAAATCTCACACCTTCTTTCTTTCTTTTTTTTATGCATGGAGTTCATGAATACAGTTCTCGGGGAAAAGTCGAAAACAACTTCGTACAATGTTGCTTCGTCGCGGTGACATTGTTTTGGTTACGAGTAACAGATTTCCCAAAGTTCATCTTTTTTTTTTAATTGCTGAACCCAGCTGAAGCGGTAATCTGTTCACTTTAGCTAGCTTCTTGACAGAAGCAAGTTTCGCTCCAAGAACAAACAAACCTAATAGCGTGTTTATTTAACAGGAACGTGCGCACCAAGATGTACTGGCAATGAAGATGAAATTAAGAGAAAGCTTTAGCTCGGGTGCTCCTATCTAAATACGTGCAAAAGGACAATGTTGCATTTACAAGAAACACTTAAGATCTAGTGAGTGTTGGTTATCAATTTCTGACTATCAAGTTAACAACTCTTTAACTCAGCAAGAAAAAATTATCACGATTCTGTGAATTGCATCTGATAGTAGATCTAAAGCGGACAAAATTGATTTGTTACCCATGAATCTAAAAAAATATTCAGTAATATGGAAATACAGGTTTTGCAGAACCCTTGTACACAACGTAACATATATACGTAATATATAAGTTGACATAATGAATTTGTCCGCTTTGAATGATCTAATGGATGCCGTTTACAGAACCGCGATATCTGTTTTTGATGCATAGGTATTAATTTATAGACTAATAAACGAACTTTTGAAATTTTTAAAAATCCTTTTTGCAAAATTCATTCCCTAAATCAAAATTCTGCTTCCAACAGTCACTATGATTTCACTTTCTCTCTCAAATGCAACAAATTTCATTCATATCGGTCTAGGGTTATCTCAGAAAAGCGTTTTTGCGTTTTACACGTATTCGAATAGGCGGCGTCGGAGTTGGGCCCGAGCTTAAGCTTCCTCTTAAGCGGCGGTATAACTATGGGGGCATTCAAACTCTGGGTGCCACAGCAGCCTTCTTCGAGAGAAGCAAGTGCGCTAAGATCACGAGTGTTGCCGAGTCTTCGACCGGCATATTGCCACAGTTCTATTCCAATGCTTTCCTTTTCAGGGCTTCTTCAGTGGTCCAAGCTGAGCCCCACCTACGTTTTTCACATGACCATTAGGTCATGATCGGTGCATGATAAGAAAGGAATAGAATCGAGGGAGAACAATTCTTACATCATGCCAGCCCTGACGGCGCGGTATCAAATCCAGGGAACTTCCGGTTCGAAGTAGGTCACGAGGAGATATCCCGAATAATCCAGATAGATTTGATGGATAAATGGATGTATTTCCTGAGCATCTTCTTTGGAGTGAGTTGGTGCGTGGTGCCACCAAGCTCGTTATTCATACCTTTCCACTACGTTTGTTATCGGCCTCCAAAACCCGTGGTACTTGTTAACAAACCATCGAACCTTAAAGAAATGCACACCCGTTCACAAAATATTACGGAACACGAAATCTGAGAAAAAGCTGCGTATATGCGCAGCTTCACAACGCAGCCTAGTATTCGCATTTACAAGCTCTACCAGTATATGTGAACAACATTGTGATGTTCAGCTTCACTGACTACTGTTACAGGCTGCTCGGGTATGTAACGTTTCTTGAGATCTCATGGTCCGTAAACTTTTGTGTCAAGGTGTATTTTCATAAAATGTAACATCTCTTCATTTTGCCCTTACCCTATTCTACGCCACCAATAGTCAAGCCTTATTTTACGGTTTTCAACCTCACGTTTATTCACCTTTTCTTTATTTTCAATAAAGCCACTGTTTTCGGGCACGTCTTTTTAGATCACTTGCCAGTGAATGAATATCGTCAAAAGGTAAAACAACATTCTCATTGATTTATGTGCTATTTCTCCTACCTTACGCGTGTGTAGTCGTCAACGGCATGTCAGTAAACGGCCTGGGACGATTTGGAGGTCATGCGCAGTATTCTCGTTTCTTTTGACAAACGCTGTTCTTTCACTCGCTCGTGCGCTGCTCCAATCGACGGAGCCGACGTCGTGAGCTGTCTTCATGTATGTTGTAGAGAGCCCATAACACATTTAGAAGCTCGTAACAAAGTACGGCCTTCTTTCTGATGTAATCATAATGTTGGTGGTCTTTTGAAATTATTGCCGACACAAGGCAAAAGACCTGCTCTCTCGCGATACCAATCATCCTCCGCTCGTGAATTGCATTAAACACGCAACATATTGTGGCGATGAGGATTGCCGAGTATTAGGAGTTGGGACGAGACCAGGTGGTTCGTCTCAAAGGAGAATGGCTATCTTCTTAAAGTGGAACAATGAAACTAAATGTGCGAAAACTGCTTCAATATCTGGTTGTTTCCTTCAAAGAACATCTCAATCACAAGATTACACGTTTCGTACTTGGAAATTTAAATGCAAATTAAGAAAAATAAATAAAGGAAGCACAGTTCTCGCCTATTTCATTTCTCCCAGCGCTACACAACACGTCCTGCTCCTTGTTCCCTCCCTTTTTGCTTCTTTTCTTTCTTGGTCTATATTGTCTTTCTCTCAGACAACGTAGCTATCGCAGGTGCCAAGCTGTCGTCATAGCGTATGCAGCCTTCTGCATATACGTCTATGTTTAGTTTACTCGTGCTTCCAATCATAAATTCTCAGAAAATGTAACGCGCTATCTTCTTCGCGTTCTGGTGATGTATTTTTTTTTCTTTTGCACCTCGAATTCTTCGCGTTATTTTCTACACCCCCTTTTCTCGTCTGAATCACCAACATGGACGACAGCCTCAACTTCCTTGCAGGCAATCACTTCTCGGAGCCTCTTTCCGGTCTACGGGAGCGAAGCGAGTCATTTCCGTATACCCCAGCGTTACGCCGGGTTCTTTCAGATAATTTCTTTTCGTCCGACCATCTGAGGGTCAACCGATTTTCGTCGAAATCGATTAAGAAGGAAATACGTGTTCCTACATAAAAAAGAAAAGGCCAGATAATTTAATTAAAGTATGAACCCTCGTAGCGCACAGCCATGGAGTTTTTTCACATCCATAGACGAACGACGCGTATCAACCTGAAGGAGAGGCCGCGACGAAGTCAGGTCTCCCTACGTCAAACGTAACCACCAATGCTGATGATGGACACCGTGCGAAAGAAAAAAAAAGTCATTTAAAATGGGAAACGCGAGAAACTAAAACGTTCAAGTCTTTCAAGCTGCTCCTTTCTACAATAAAGGCCAAAATTATTTCAAAATGCGGAGAGAGAAAAAAAAATTATGGGTAAACAAACATAATACTGCTTTTTCACACAAGCAGTGCAGACATTAGGTGGCCAACGCATGTAACCACCTCTCTGGAATTGTCGCCTGAACTGCCAGGGAAACTCCACAAGACAGTTTGTTATGTTCTCCTAAACAGTGAGCGGCACTAAATTATTTTCACCAATGCTGCTTTTGATCTGGAACAACTTGTAGCTGGGCTAAATGGCAATCCATCTTGGTAAAAGCTTAAGAACTCGGAAGACACGCGCATTCATACACACGCACGGGCTCACACACACACAAGCATAAAGAAGGGCATCTGCCCGTACACAATAGCTGTCTTTCAGCACCTTTCTTGGTTGAGTGAATGAGTGCATGAGTTTGCGTGCGTACATGTGTTCGGCGCCCTTAAGCTTTTAATAAATGCTGCTTTTTATGATCAGCCCTTTGTTCAGAACCTTACACACACCCTTCACATTGAGTTACAAGAGAGGCTTCGTGGGTTTCGTCGAACTAGCAGTAAACGTGTGCTGCTGCCGGTAATTAGTACCACTAAACCTTAATAACAGGAATAGTACCACTAAACAGTAACCAAAAGACCGTAGGACACGGAGAAAAAGCCATAATATAATTATTATCACTCCTAACCACAATACATGAAAGAGTTAAAAAATAATTATATTGGTTTACTCTGAAACTTCGTACGCTCGTTACAATATTATGCAAATTTTCTCTTTATGACTGTTGATGCGTGGTGTTGCTGTGCTCCTGCAAGTGAGCGTGCGTTTTGCTGAAGTGCTTCTATGTGAGAAGGAAACACTGGCGCCACACCAACCGCTTGCATCTCCCACGCCTCACGCGACCACTTGCGCTGGTTGTAAGCGCGGAATCGATACTGCTTCCTTTTGCAAAGTCTCACTAAGGAAACAAACTACTATGGTAGCTCGTTACCGGTTTTTTTATGGCTTTTTGTCACTAGAGATATTTTTACGCAAAAATATAAGAACTTTACGTATTGTTCTCGTATCCATAAGTTCTTTTGCATGGTCTAACTGGCCTAGATTTAAATTATAATAGTGTTCTTTCTTTTTCGAAATGCGAAACCCAATCTCAAGTTTATTAGCCTCGCTGCTTACCGTAGGAAAGCGTTCTACTGAGCGATTACTGCCACCTTTGACTATTCATCCTCATTATATTAGAAAATTCAGTCACATCTTCCAGAAAGTGCAGGGAAAGTTATGGTGGAAAAGTACAGCGCTAATACAAAGAGTGCTTTTAAACAGATCACCTGGATTAAGTATTTCACCTGTTTCGACTCTTTTTAGGACACGCATGCTTCTTATTGTGCCTATCATACCTATAGGACGCGGAACATGTCATTTCTCCCGCTTTTTATTAAAAGTAAATGGTATCCAACTAACACAAATATTTGAGCTCGTTCTGAAAGGGATCACCGCTTGTTGGCCGAAAATCATCAGGTTAGCCTATCCTGTATATTTATTCATATTTAAGTCGACTTATACATCGAGAAAATCTTTTCCGGCCTGTTGCATGGAGTATATGACATCCATCGCCTACTCAATATCTTTTTCACAACGACCAAAGAGCTATGTCTGACTGCAACGGCTCGTATTCATAGCACAGCCCAATAACTGATCCACACCAGAATACTCGACTGTACAATAAGGATAGCAGATTCGTGTAACTTTGGAGGATTACTGCTAAATTTCCAATGAATCGGCGTCTTTCGAGCAGTTGCATTAAGAATTTCAGTTGCCTGTAAGCGAGGACACCACGGACGCCTTTCATAACAGATGTAAATATTGAGAAAACGAGGGTTCAGTAATCATTTACACAACTCATAATGAAGTCAGAAAAGTTAAACTTTCCCAAGCATAACCCATAGCACAGCTAGACGCTATTTCGACTGAATGTGAACTCGACGTCAAGTTCTATTGGAGCATTGGATTACGCAGCAATTGACGGCTATATAACGCTTTCGAGCACTTCCAGAAGACCGTTTAAAAACTGCGATTCATCCAAACTTGGCATGACGTGTACTTCACGTGTAGTGCAAAGGCCATACTTCACCTAGACAATGTAAGCTTCGCTTACACATCATAACATAACATCCCTCTGATTATCACTCATTACAAACAAGGTGCTTCGTTTACTCCGCCGGGGACCACGAAGAAACCTACTGCACGAATCTCGTATAGCGCATAAACATAGGAAAAAACGGGGTTTCACTACTTATTTGCAAACCTCATAATTAGGCCATTAAGATTAATCTTTTCTCACACAAGTACTACCCCTCACAGACTCGGTGTTTTCACTGAATGAGAACTTTATGTGGCATACGATTATATCTGCATACTAGAAAACAGCGGCGGGAAACATCCATATAACGCTTTCAAACACTTGGATAAGGAATGTTTCTACGAAGCCTGTAATTATCTGACGCTCACATTCCCCACACATCACCCATAAGATATCCCCCCTTTTCTTGAAATGCGAACATTGAAGCACGTTGACTTCCTTCAAGACACTGAACAAGCTTTCAATGCAGTTCGTGAAATACGCACACTTTCTAAGCTCTGAAACGCTTCTATAAGTAATTTTTTGCATATGGTTTAACTAACCTACACATTTCGAACTTGCTGTACTTATCACCCATAACGCGACCCCAATTCTCTAAAAATACGGAATGGCTGCCACTTTTGTTTCTCTCAGGGGGGAGGCGGGAAACTTTGTAAGGGTTTCGTATAGCGCCTCCAGTGAGCCGGAAAAGGGAGAATTACCAAACTCCATTTATTCCCTAATTACCTCACACGCTTCCAAATTTGCCAACCCATTATCCCTAACGTGCGCTCACTTTCTTCTTAATATCTAGAATCACCTAGAATCGGACCCCTAGAATCAATGTTAATAGCTTTCGAACCGGAATTTATAGGCATAACAGAGACTTGGCTAACCAAAGACATCAAAGACTTCGAAATTACTCCCCCAAACTACGTCATTATTCGCAAAGATCGGCCAACACGAGGTGGTGGCGTTGCTATTTTGATAAAAAGGGAAATTCCGTACGTTAAGTTGCCTGACGTTGAGGGGGTTGAAGCTGTATTTTGCAAACTTTGCTTTGCCAATACCACCTTCATTGTTGGATGCATTTACCGTAGTCCTTCTACTGATTTGAATGTATTGCAATCATTGCACGTGTATATGCAGCAGCATGTGAAGGGGACCAAGCTCATATTACTAGGCGACTTTAATCTCCCTGATATCAACTGGCACACACTGCATCACCGTTCACCTTGCGCAGATATTCTTTTCGACATTATGCTCTCTTTTAACCTAACCCAGATAATAACTGAACCCACGCGTGTACAAGGATCCAGTTCTAACATTTTAGACCTAGTATTTTTAAGCAATCATTTCCACACCCATAACGCCAAATTCGAAGTCTCAACCGGCTTGTCAGATCACAAACTAGTATTGTGTGAGGTGCCGTATCAAGATTCCCTACCCTCTTCACAACCAACAAAAACGTATAAAGACTACAGCAGAGCTGATGATACAAGCATCATTGATACACTGTCATTTCAACTATCGTCATTCAATCAACTCGCACATGATAGAAACACAGACATAGAAATTTTATGGCACGAATTTAAGTCCGTTGTGTCATATTGCATCAGTAACTACGTCCCCTTGAAGACTAAGAAAACTCATAAACATAACCCCTGGATAACTCGGACCGTTATTCATGCAAAAAGGAAAGTTCGCCGAATCAGAAGAAACAAAAAATCCCATCCCTCACAACGAACTGCTCAACAATTAACTTACGCCGTGGACGATTTGAAAACAAAAATTAAGAAGGCCAAATCACACTATTTTACAAACACACTTCCTAACTTTATAAAGAATGCTCCCGGAAAATTCTGGCGTTATTTAAACCCTAAAAAACGAGATGCGGATAACAAAAACGCTGCGACATCTTTGAATAATTATTTGTGCTCTATTTTTACGTCTGATAACGGAGAACTACCAGGAATAACCTCCGGCACTGGCGTGAAGATGGAACCATTAATTATAACAAAAACAGGAGTACTAAATCTTTTACTACATCTCGACACAAAAAAAGGACCAGGGCCAGATAACATCCCTAACATATTCCTTCATCGATATGCCGAGTGGATGGCAAAATTCCTAATCCTCCTTTTTAACAAATCATTATCCACCTGCACCCTTCCTACGGAATGGAAAACTGCCAAAATAGCACCAATACACAAATCAGGAAATAAATCTGATCCTTCAAACTACAGACCCATATCATTAACCAGTACAGTATGCAAGTTATTAGAACATATTATTTTAAAACACGTAAATGCTTATCTACAAGTAAATGATATCTTAACCCCTTGTCAGCACGGCTTTCGTAAAGGCCTTTCTACTATTACGCAATTAATTGAATTAACACATGACATATCCCAGAGCATCGATAACAAGAAACAAATAGACCTCATATTTTTAGACTTTTCGAAGGTATTTGACCGCGTGTCACACACTAAACTTCTTGCAAAACTAGAATTAACTTTGGGAAGCGGCCCCATCCTTGATTGGATTAAAAACTATCTTAGTAATCGCAGACAATTTGTTGAAATTAACAACGAGAGATCCGCGACAAATAACGTTACATCAGGAGTACCCCAAGGAAGTGTCTTAGCCCTAGTATTATTCTTAATCTTTATTAATGACTTACCAGCATATGCTTCACAGAATATCAAACTTTTTGCAGATGACTGCGTTCTTTTCCAGGAAATTAACTGCCTTGATGACCATAGAACTGATGGCCATAACAGCAGTTTCCCAGTGGTGCAAGGACTGGCAGATGGATATAAATCTAAAAAAGTCCGTTCTATTATCTATAACCAGAAAAAAACATACATCAGCCTTCCAGTACACCCTTAACAACATTCCTCTTGCATCTATTCATGAGCATAAGTACCTTGGTGTGACACTAACATCTGACTTCAGGTGGGATTCTCACGTTAACAATATCACATCAACCGCAATAAGACAGCTATTCTTCATTAACAGACGCCTTAAACTAGCACCATCTGAAACAAAGTTACTTGCATATAAAACACTTATAAGACCGGTTCTAGAGTACGCCAACACCGTTTGGTTCCCGTTTACTAACAAGCTGATTAAAAAAATTGAAGGGGTACAGCGAAAAGCGCTGAAATACATATATAATGAACACTCCATCACAGACTCACCAACAGCATTACTGAAACGGGCAGAACTTCTAACCATGCATAACAGAGCCAAACTTGCTAGACTAAAAATCATGTATCAGTTAATACACAATCAACTTAAACTGTCTATTATGAAATACATATCAACGTCCTCGAATAGATTAACTCGTCATAAACACACACACACATTAAGCGAATTTTCATTCCGCACTGATATTTTCAAATACTTATTTTTTTCCAAGGGCGACACGCGAATGGAATAATCTTAACACAAGTATCACTGACAGCTCATCCTTAGATACGTTTGGTACCCTGATTGCGGATCAACTATACGCATTGCAGCAATAATTCTTCCCATTATTTACGTAGTTCCTTGTGGCCTTGTTATTTTAACGGTGTTTATGCTTGACTATAATTACGGCAATGATGCAATACATTTCTTTTCTTGTTGGTATTATTGTAACCTTGATTGTTGCGTGACTGTTATTACTTTAATACTGACCCTGTAACTGGTTTCTGTAACTGCAATTATTGTTGTCATAACCACTCCGTTCTATTTATTCTTTTGTATAATCACGTAATCAAATTGTTATATGCCCAAGTTTTCTATTGTATAAGATTTAGTAAGTAACACCTTATAACATGTTCCTATGTATCACATACAGCCCTTCCTGTTACAATCCCTGATGGGATTCACAGTATCAATAAATGAAATGAAATGAAATATAAACTTGGTATACGCTGCAGTTCCTTCCGGACACCGTGGAAACGCGCGTAAACCCACCGTGGTGGCTCAGTGGCTATGGTGTTGGGCTGCTGAGCACGAGGTCGCGGGATCGAATCCCGGCCACGGCGGCCGCATTTCGATGGGTGCGAAATGCGAAAACACCCGTGTACTTAGATTTAAGTGCACATTACAGAACCCCAGGTGGTCGAAATTTCCGGAGTCCTCCACTACGGCGTGCCTCATAATCAGGAAGTAGTTTTGGCACGTAAAACCCCATAATTTAAGTTATTAAACACACGTATAAGGTTTTCGAGCGATTTTAGCCGCGGTAGCAGCTTCTCTGTAATAGGAGTCACACGATAAGTTTTGGGTGGCCTCTACATGGGCCTCGGTGTGGCCTACACTAGAAGCTTTTATTTAAAAATCCTTCCGTCAATCTCGGAGTTGGTGCATGTGGAACGGCGGACGCGGACGTAGCCTCCATGTTGCTGCTGCCCCTAATACGCCCAACAAAGGCACGAGCTACGCTACAAACTTAGGCTCTGGGAAATCACCCATTGTCACTTCGGACAATACTTGGCCAATACTTGGCCAATTAGTGACCTTGAAATGACAGCATTCATTGCAGTGAAAAACTATTTATTAGCACGGACATGTGCTCAAAATACCATAGGGGTGATTTTGTGCAGTGACCCGGGTGCGTTGTTGATGTTTCGTATTTATTCCTCCTGTTGTGTGCATAAGTATTCGCGCTTGCTGAACCAACCCCGTTTCTTTTTTTTTCAGATTTATCTTATTTCAAGAAATCTATATAAGGGAAAGAGTGTAGCCAGAGGCGTATCGCTTCCAGTGGGACCCCATGTAATCTTACCTAGCTAGTACATTTTAAGGTTTTCTGTACGAATGCAGAGCGCACGTAACACTGTAATTTTCAGTTCAACCTGTATCGGAGCGCAGGCCATGTACGCAGCCAACAATTTCAGCACATGTAGCCTTACCACCACATTACAGGCACACAGCCATGCACACTAGCATGTGGCAATGTTATCGAGAAAAAAAAAACAGGCCTACGCGTCCGCTAGGACTCCTTGCAAAGTAACATCAGCTTTTTTTCATTATTTTTCTGTTTTCAAGAATTTCGAAGCAAAGAAGTGCTACAAAATGACGGCAACGTTAACAACGCCGCATGTACGAAATTAGAATATCTACCTTGACAAACCTGCGTCGGCAGCACGCCATAGAAGCACTGCAGCCGAAAATCGAATTTAGAGAAAGGGCTACCGTTGACATTTCTCTACGAGCGCGAGTGGTGGACCTGCATCGCATGCAAAATAGAGCGATAAAACAAAGCAGAAAGCCTATGAAGTCGAGACACGTGTTTTAACTATTCGCGTCGTAGGTTTCAAAGCCGCTAATGGAATAGTGAAAAAAGAAAGTAAAATATGCGCAGCAATACTTTGCGCCTTGTCTGATGATGTCCAAAAGAAATAACCGTATTCGTCGAAAGCACGTGAGTACACTGTTGGTGCGTCCTTATTGGGAGAACTAATGCTCGCACCTCGTGTTTTTACACTAGTGGTCCTCTATCACGCGGTGGATTTTTCGCGTACGCGCCATGACAGCGGAGTATGCGCAGGTGGAACCTTGCCGCCACGATTCGCTATAGCTGGTTGATTGAGGGATTGTGGTTAAGTCAAGGACATCACCTGAGCAACGTGAGATGCCCTATGGAAGAGCGCTTCTGATTAATTTCGGCCAAACGGAGTTCTTGAACTCATTTCTATATCTAAGCGAAAGTGTTTGGCGACAGAGGTTAATGATTTATTTATTGCCCACAGCGCCTTATCGGCATTACAGAAAGAGGGAGAAGGGGCCGCTTCGAGGCAGTTCAAGGTCATTATTCAAAGATGTTGCCCTCAATGGGAGGTCTTCCAAGCTGAAGAACGGTGGCGCGGTGGGCAAGTCAGTGATATTCGGATGATAGATAGCTACCAAGTAGATATATTATTTTTTCGAGCATTGCAATGAACATTGCAATCAGCGCTGTCGTCCGCGCAAATCAAATCTTCAGCAGCCTACCAGGCACAAAATTAGGAAAACATTCGAAGGATGACTTCACAGCAGCAACGTGACGTCAGAGCTCGGGAAGTAAACAAACGCAAATGAGGCAATAAATATTGGAACACCGCACAGAAAACACAATATCGCCAGCAAACATGTATAAATTTAAAAAAAATTAAGAAACCTTATGCATATCTCACGCACCTTACTGAAGCGGGTAACTAAATGTTGTACAATTATATTCGACGCATATATTATGTTCACATTTATATATTAAGTGTAATTTCCTGCAATGTTTTAATTTATGAACCACACGGGTCACAAATTGAATATCATCCAAAATTTACGTTTGCGTAGCACACAGTTCCCGAGCTATGCCGAAATGCAAACGCAAATCCTGGCTGGTGCACGGTGGGAGACGTCTGTGCCGCGGTGTGACAAGGGTGAAGGTGGTGTATGACGTTTGTCGAGGGAAGAATGATATTGAGACGTGCTGCATACGCAGAGAAATACGACATTCATCTAGTTGCATTTATAGCTTTTGCATTCCTTGTGTCCAAGAGGCACATGCCCAATCTCTGGAACTGGTGAAGAATTGGCACATCCTCAGTGGCACATATCTAGTGGTTCAAGAATGGTGTAACCCAAATATGAGAAATTTAAGAAATTCAAAGAGGTCATTCAGTATTAGACACGAATATCATGCCTTGAATATCAGGCAAATGGCAAAGAAAGTTTCCATATAATGATAATAGCAGCAGGAGGTGCGTATTCTCTCCGTACACTGACTGGCAAAAAGCAATTCCAAACAAACAAACAAAAGGCGTATGAAATTTTATCCAGAATAAGTAAATGGTCCAGAGCTGCACACGAAGGAAACTAAGTCAAATTATAAATAATATCCATAAAAAACAACGCACATAAATCGTTCTCACTGTGGAATCTGCTGATACGTCCTTACTCTTCGTTCCTATGTACGTTAGCGTGCGCTTTCAATTTGTTGTAACCGGTGCGATGAAAGCAACCAGCTGTTCACGCCTCGTGGTTTTGTGTTCGATTTCGTGGCTTGCGTCTTGTTCAGAGTTCAGGCGGCCCCTTACCCCACTTTCTTCTACACAAAATATATTTTACAGAGAGGAAAAGAAAACGGAAAGAAAGAATGGTACAGTATCTGCATAACTGTAAAGTCTTACAACTGCTCCAACTCTTGTTCGCTCGAGAACGCCATCTGGGCATATAAGTGCGTTCAGTTTGCACTGACGTGGCCGCCGAGCAACGACGTGGCTGCTGTGTAAAACAGTGTTACCAGTGTAAAACTAGCGCGGCCAAAAGGCATAAAAGCAAGACAACACAACGCAGTTTGTTTTTCGTTCGGGGCCGTGATCCCCGAAGTTAATGGTAACCGAGCCAAGCGGAGTCGAGCGCTCGAATACGTGCCGCGAGCGTACTAACACAGCGACAGCTTGGGTATACGTTTAATATTTATTTTACTGAGTCTTAGGTAACTCTTTATTTACATAATGGTACATTTTGTATCGGCTTTGTCGCAAAAGAACGAAAGAACAAGAAATAAAAAGCTACGTAACAATGGCATGCTTCGGCTAGTTCTACTTAATCGATCTGTGATTCAAGGAACGCACATTAGTGAGATACCATGAGAGAGAAAGCACTACCAGTTTTAAAAAGAAAAGATAGTTTCTTGTCATTTGTTTCTTTTTTTCTATAGGCTATAAGGAACAATTTTAACATTTCGTAATCAAGAGCAACACCGCCAACTGCTGATAGTTTGTGCTTTCCGCTTCAGCGAAGGTAATGCCACGGCTTTTTTATCCAACGGCCGTGCTAATGCTTTGCGGATAAGCGCCGGAAGGGTATGCGAAACCTGAAGCAAAGCCTAAAAGAGTAATTCCAGTCGTTTAAAGCGCCTGATAGTAGTTTTCATGTAACGCGAGCTTTTTTGTGCTATGCAACTAGTATGTTAATTTTACTTAACTTTGTATACCAGCGAATCAGTGATCTCCTTCGCCTGATTACGAATCCCCAGTGGTTAATACTATCTGCACAATAGCGGGTAGAATTTCAAACTTTCTACCTCTTCTTCCCTTCCTTCTCCCCCGTAATCATTGTACTCCTTTTCTACATTTATTCTCTTTTCTCCTCGCCCAAATCCGAGCACAAAAAGTAGCGCATTTATCCATCGTATCTGCTGACAAGAGGACCAGCAAATAGTTGTAGCGCTTCAATAATTTTCACTCACTCACTCACTCACTCACTCACTCACTCAACGAGTAAACAAACTGGACAATCAGTCGGTGAATGAATAAAAGAACACAACGTGCAATAATAAGGATAGAGAAATTAAATTTGGTCACAGAAGTATCGATCAAATAAATTGATAAGGGGATTTATTATTAGGGAACAACAGTCTCGGCGTGATCTGCGCTCGCGTCCTACATCGATGATAGCGCCCCTCTACTGCTTGCTTCCTGTTCTTCTTCTTTATTACAAAATATATAATGACAACTAATTTTTGCTACGCGCCGTGGTTGCTTAGTGGCTATGGTGTTAGGCTGCTAAGCACGAGGTCGCGGGATCTAATCCTGGTCTCGACGGCCGCATTCCAATGGGGGCGAAATGCGAAAACACCCGCCTACTTAGATTTAGGTGAACGTTAAAGTACCCCAAGTGGCACAAATTTCCGGAGTCCTCACTACAGCGTGCCTCATAATCAGATCGTATTTTAGCGCGTAAAACCCTATAAATATTTTTTTTATTTTTTGTAAAGAGTTGCTTTCATGAATATCTTAGCATCACATAGCACAAGGTCATGCTAAATTGCTGCGTACGTGTGCGCGGTGTTGTACATATCAGAGAAGCGACGTCCTTGTTGTAACATTGCGCGTACTGACATACCGCACGTTTCTTTCCTCCAAGGAATAACAATAAGATTGGCCGTCAGACAATTTTACGGGTAGCCCGCATGAGGGCTACAGCAGAGACCTAGAGCAATGATGGCCTCTAGGAATATTTTGATAGGTGCCATCGACAGTGCCCAGGCCCAGGCATCCGCGGTTCGTCTTGGATTGCCAAGGCGCACTTCGACAACTGAAACTATTGCGATACATTACTTTACGCAGCCGCGAACCACATTATTTTGGAAGTGCTTAGAAGAGAAATTGGGCACCGTGTCCGCTACGCTTCCCGCTATTTCACCTCGCTGCCAGAAGATTGACCATGTACCTCTTTCTTACAGAATATAGCCTCTTACAGCCTCCTGGTATTTCTTCGGTGTTTCGCACGACCACAAGTTTGAATTTCAGCACCAGATTCGGACGATAGCAGGATTCTCGTCTCCAGACCTCGATCATCGACATCTACTTATGCTGCACGAGACATACAAGGGCCATCTTCAGATTTACAGTGACGGCTCACTAGTGCGTGTATCTGCAGGAGGCAAAGTCATCAACAAAAGTTAGATACCTCTCGCCGAAACTTCGACTGCTGCAGAGCTTGCTGTTTTTCGTAGCACACTTCGTATGATACTATTGAAGAACCACCTCTAGAATGGAGCGTTCTCGCTGATTTAAAAGCAGCACAACAATATTTGCCATTCGCCCTCCGACGCCTGGGAGGCGAATAAACAGTGCTTAAACTTACTGAGCTATATTATCAACTTAGCTGCTGTACGTTCCTTGAAATGTATTAAGAAATACTTAATAATCAAATGAAGTCAAACCCGCTGAAACGCGCTTCAGCGGCTTCCCGGCTATTGTGGCCTCGCGGGCAACGAACATGCAGGTGAAGCTGCTGAGAGTGCTCACAAAGGTAGCGTGCAGAAACCCACCCCGCTGTCAGGAACGAATGCCGCGACAAAGTTTCGCATGCTTGCGCGGGATGCCGCACGATCTATCTGGAACACGCCACGTCACTGGCATAGCCGGCTGCGTCGCCAGGGTCCGTCTCTCCAACTCCATATCCCATATGGATTTTCACTAACCGAGACAATGCCGACCGTGGCGTGATGTAATCCCCTCTATGTAATATTCTTTCCGATGGCCTTTTGGGGCATGTTCAAATGAAAACAAAATGCAGGTTTTACTTTTATGAATAAATTTTGCTTGCCGCGTGCTTTGTGTTTGTGTTGTGTGGCGTTTATACAATTTAGGTTTATTCCGAACTATACATGCTCGACGGTAACCCGTTGAATAAGTGAAATCCATCGTGGCAAAATATATTTGCGTTACCAAGGGCACAGACTTTCAGATCGGCGGCAGCCGTGTCCCGCGTGCTCCTACGCTCGTGTAAGACTTTCTTGACATCATCTCGGTCGAAGGGACTGAAGAGCCATCGAAAGCGACATTAGCCAGCCTTAAAATTTGAAGTTCTAGTGTTGCAGCGCTATCTATGAAACGTTGGGAGTTTTCGTTGAGCACAAGCTCAAAACATGAGTATAGGGGATCAAATTCGAAGTGTGCCTAGTATTGTAATGTTTTGTGCTCATGTGATCAGCTACATCCGTAAGCGGAGGATCGTTAGTACGCCTCGTACCTAGAGCACGTGCTTTTCTAAATCGCCGAATCGTAATTTTCCACTGCGGTTTTGATAAAAACAGGAGTTGAGCTTTTAAAGAGCAAGAAAACGCAGAACAAGAACTGTCTGCGTTCAGCGAAGGCTCCGCCTACGCACAACATGCGTTGCTTCGTAAGAACGGCTAGAGCAATGAAAAAAATAATGATGCTGCGATCAAGTTGAGCACGCGGACAGTAGCTTTTCTCTCTCTCTTTCTTTTTTTCTTCAGTGATAGTACATTTGAGAGGAAGTGTTTCGATTCGCTTGATGGATGGACCGATATCAGGAATTATGATGTGACGTACGATTGAGAAGTAATATTTTTGAATAACTATTCCGCCCATATTGAGACACAAAGAAGAGAGCCATAAGAAAGGTATGGGGGTCAACCAGAGAAAAATTATACGGATCCCACGCGGTGTGGGAATCGAGGTAAGCGACGCTTTCTGTGATGTTTGCTTTGACTGACGACAATCA
Source organism: Dermacentor andersoni (assembly GCF_023375885.2). NCBI lineage: Eukaryota > Metazoa > Arthropoda > Arachnida > Ixodida > Ixodidae > Dermacentor > Dermacentor andersoni. The sequence goes on from NC_092817.1 coordinate 19,408,258, forward strand.
GGGGTGATGTTGACAGCGAATGTTTAATTTCCTCAGCGTTTACTTAAACACGAGACTAGTGAGTTGTTATTAAACGTTACCTTGCGTGCACCACTGCGGTTTGTCTGCGTAGTCCACAAAACACGCAGGGAGACGTGTTTGCGTGAGGCATTATTGTGGGCCGTTGTTCATAATCGCTGAGAAAGTTGAGCATTGTCATTGAATCACGTGGCATATCACATCGTGGCAAAAGTGTTAAAATTTATTTTAGTTATGGGGCTGTACATGCCAAAACCAGAATCACATTGTGAGGCACATGTGGCGGACTCCGGATTAATTTTTACACCCTGTTCTCTAACGTGCACGTAAATGCAAGTGTACTAGCGTTATTGTACTTCGCACCTGCAGAAATGCAGCTACGACGGTCGGGATCGAACCTGCGACCTCGCGCAATGTCCTAGGCGCAAAGCTGCCACGCCGGGGAAGAAGTGTTGATTTGACATGCGACCGTTTCCGTAGACTCACGTAGACCCTACGGTGCTTTGATGTGGCTATGCGTCTGCACGCCCTGCTTCAGTTGTCACTTTGACAAATTTTCATAATATTTATTTTTCAGAAATAGAAGAAACGTACCGTACCTTCAGTTTGCCCGCAACCGCTGTCGCATAGTTGTCGCATTTTCTTGCCTTCTCCCATCACCTTTTTCTTACTACCTCCCCCCCCCCCCCCCCTGTATGGGAACAGCGAGCGAAGAGTGGCAATGCTGTTAATCACTCGTTTTGCGATTGCGTCGGTTCTATCGACGCCTGTACCCACTCTCTGCCTCCTTTCTACAATTCTATCTACCGCCGCTCAGGACTTGCACGTTAATAGAAAGGTACGCGATGCAGTTTCTGCAACGCTTTAGAGTGGGGTCATGGATGGATAATTACTGCTGTCAAGAGGCTAATGTCGCGACGCCCAGACAACTACAGAGGGTATTGTGCACATGCGGTGCGAGGGAAAGGCCCAAACGAGTTTATCGCGTCTCCTTTCCTCTCTGTCATGCTCCATCCATGTGTATACTACGCTCTGAACCACCCCCCAACGCGGCGCGCCAGACAGCAACAGCAGAAGCAGCGGAAAAGCCGAAGGAAGAGGCAAAGAAAGCTTGGCTTTAATAATCTAGTTTTCCGCACCCTAGTCGGGCGAAATGTGATAGAGGTATAAATGAATCATGGAAACAAGTGAATAAAGCCGACGTTTTCTCGCGTACGCCTGTCCTCTTTAAGAGGCGGATCACTGATTTTGAAGACTGCTGCGTATACCTGTCGGGGGTCAGGAGCCTAAGACTCTCCGCTCATCCTCTCTGCCTTGCTCATTCACAGCCAAGGTACAGCACGACCAACGCTACATGGTGGGTTACGTCCAGACGTGCCTGAAAATGTTCACTAGCGGAGCCCTGGACTGAAGGCCCCCTAAGCTAGTTGCAACTCGTAAAAATCAATAAAGTTTTCATTCATTCATTCATTCATTCATTCATTCATTCATTCATTCATTCATTCAATTTTCTTAAGTGTTAGGCGGCTGTCAGCTTGTTGAGGACTCAGGTCAGGTGTCCACAGATTAGATATTCAATAGAGTAAACATTTAATGCGACCCAAATCTCAGAACCCATCTGAGCCAGACGGTGCAGTGAACCAATAAGCAACGAAAAATAATTGGCTAGATTGAAAGAGGCAATGAAAAAAGAGATAGAAAGACAGTAGGTTAACAAGGGTAACACCCAAATGGTTAACATATACGATAGGTAAATGGATTCAAAAATTGAAGAAGCGAAGAAAGGGAAGTGAATTGCTGTTATAAAGGTGAGTGAACTAACTATAACGTAGAATGGTACTGGTTTGGGCTATTTGGTAACAATTTATTAAAAAAAATCTTATTTGCGCACCACATGAAACTAGGACTACGAAACAACAGACACAAGCGCAAACTTGAAATGGTAGGAGTCGAGTGGCTTGTGTCTGTCGTTTTCTATCCTCGTTCAAGTGGTGCGCAAATAACATTTAGCATAGGTATAACGTGTGACGCAGCTTGCATATTCTTCAGAAACTTATCCAAGTGTTTGAATTGGAAATGCAAGACACGAGGTGGCGTTCGATATGACCTGAGATGAGACTGCTGCAAGACGGCTGCTCCGAGTGTTGAACTTGTTGGAACATGATGGAAACTGTTGGAAACTTCTAGGATGTAGTTGAATATACTAGTTCGTTCGCCGTGTCGCACGCGAGATGATAACATGCTCTGCCAAAAGCTCTCTGTCGCAGTCAGTGCGGGAGCGCTTTTGCCGTCTGCATTCGAGGCAGTCACAAATAAGATGAGTGATCACCTCATGACATCTGCATATGTCATGCCTATTTATCATTCCAATAGCAAATAAACATTCGCGAAAGCTATGCCGAGCCACTAGCAGGCGGCGCAGGAGTCAATTCGGCTCGTAGCGCGTACATATCTCACAGGGGCTTTCGAAAATATTCCCATAAATGTTCAAAGAAACTTCGAGCCATCTCGTCATCAGTGAATTCCGCTGTCAATCGTCAAGACGGAAGTAACCACGAACGAAGAGCAATTTTAATGGACCCCAATAGAAGAATCACGTAAAAGATTTATCTATACAGTTAGAAGCGTCTCTCCTAGTCTCCCGACCGAAATATCTGCACTCGATTAATTTTCCAACATAAAACCGCAATTTGACGTCCACGTGCCAGTCTGAACAAATATCGAAGCCCAAACACACGTTCAAGCGCACAGACGGTGGTAATTACGGGGCAAGAGTTTTACTGTACTTGCTCCCGCGGAGAAGCTGTACTACAAAAGTCTCTGACGACTTTCACACAATGAGGTTTTCTTACTAAAGTTCGGTAACCAAATACTGCAGTTACACACCACGAAAGTGTGATTCTGAAATGTCTTTCTTGTTGAAATGGGCATAATATTTAAAAAACATGGTAAATGAATAGCGGCGCGAATACTCGCACTAATTCCTAAAGTCTCATAGTAAGATCTTATAACTGCGTCTCAAGATTAGTTGGCAAAACATATTTAATAAACCTCCTTATTGGTAAAATAGGATCACTTAGTCAAGCTACTAATCACGCAGTTTATCCTGAATAAATAGTGCAACCCGACATTGTGCTTTTCGAGCATAACTTAGGACAAAAGCAAAGCTCACGACGACATTTAAACTGCTCTTGTGTCTCGTACGCCATTTGCCTGTAATTTTTTTACTTGTGTGTGTGTGTGTGTGTGTGTGTGTGTGTGTGTGTGTGTGTGCGTGCGTGCGTGCGTGCGTGCGTGCGTGCGTGCGTGCGTGCGTGCGTGTGTGTGTGTGTGTGTGTGTGTGTGTGTGTGTGTGCGTGTGTGTGTGTGCGTGTGCGTGTGCGTGTGTGTGTGTGTGTGTGTGTGTGTGTGTGTGTGTGTGTGTGTGTGTGTGTGTGTGTGTGTCTTCATCCATTCGGTCCGGTCCCTTTTTTGCCGTTTTGTCTTTTTTCAACTTCTTGGTCTTTTCGTCCTTCTTTTTCTATTTCTTTAACCTCCGTCCGCTTACGTGAAGACCCGCCGCGGTGGCTTAGCGGCTATGGTGTTGCGCTGCTAAGCACGAAGTCGCGGGATCAAATCCCGGCCGCGGAGGCCGCATTTCAATGGGGGCGAAATGCAAAAACGTCCGTGTCCCATGCATTGGGCGCACGTTAAAGATCCCCTGGTGGTCAAAATTAATCCGCACTCCCCCACTACGGCATGCCACATAATCAAATCGTGGTTTTTGCACGTAAAACCCTAGCATTAATTCAATTCGGCTTACGTCAGGACCTATTTCAGCGGGTCGACATGTGCATTCCCGTTCTTTCGAGAGTGCAAATAAAGAAAAACGAGGCAGCAGACGCAGCAGCAGCGTCTCAGGCACGACTAGTGACGAGCACCGAGGGACTCCCCAGCCGCTTCATGCAGATTCAACCGAGATATATGATGCGAAACGAAAGCATCCGGGGAAGGCTCTAGCGTCACGGTAGAAAAAATAATGATTCCGAGACGGAGCTAGCCAGAGTACTGGAATTCATTCTGCGGAAAGTCTGAGCAAGTAGAGAAGTGCTTTCTGCCGGTGGCAAGCTTTGTGTGAGCTGCTGCTGCGTATGGGTTTGGGGAGCGCCGCGATTTCCCTCGCGGATATTGCACGTCCGCCAGAACGTGCGGTTCCGCATTCGGGGTTCAGCTCGTATCCAGAACAGCGTGGGCGTGCCCGCGCTAGATTTGATCGTACCTCCGTCTGTATGTGAACAGGCACGTGCCTTTGTAGTTGAGTAAGCATGTACTTTGTAAGGCATTTAAACCTCACTGCGTGTGGTATGTGGAATATTATTTAATTCAGTGTGTGTGTGCGTGTTTGTATTCGCTAGGCAAAAGGTGAAAAGGTAAAAGGTAGTTAAGGAGGTAAAGGTGTACGTGCTCCCCTATGTTTCGCTGTGTGTGTGTGTGTGTGTGTGTGTGTGTGTGTGTGTGTGTGTGTGTGTGTGTGTGTGTGTGTGTGTGTGTGTGTGTGTAAATATGCGCTCTAGAGACGATTGTCATGACGAGAGGTAAAAGTCTACAGAATTTACTCTGTGCGCGCTCCAGTGAATCCGTATTTGTCCGTGAGTCTGTGCGTGCCTGCGTAGTGACGCCAAAGCAACACTGAAGTGGACAACCCCGCAGTGCACCACTCATGGGTCATTAGCACATCAACAAATGTGTATCTTATATAGCTCGGCTCCGCGACAATACAGAATCTGTATAAAGAAAAATGAAGGTGCATGAAAATGAATCTATGAGAGTTGACCAAAGTCCACGTGTCTACGTCTGTCATGGTTTGTACCGACTCCATCGTGTTAGTTCGTTTGGCTGTCAGAAGATTCTGCTTGCGTTACCTCTTACACACCACCAAAAACAGTGTGACCACGACGCCTTAGTCTATAAGGGCTAGCTACTTACACGCGGGCTCCTTATGTCTCATGTATTTGCTTTATGCTTGTTTTCGCTTGCAAGCTTATGCTTTCGTCGCTGAAGAAGAAAAGAGCTCGTTCCGCTTTATGCCCTACACAGCAAAGCATGTAATGCGCTTTCCATTGACATTCTCCAAATAACGACACTTTCAGCTTTTTCGCTCCAGCACAGCACCCACTTCATACAACGTCATGACATATTTTCAGCCCTCCATGCGGCTTTTCAGTTTGTTTATAGAGAAACTCTTCGCACATAGTCCATTTTCTGCTATATGAAAGGAGCCCTTCAGGACAGCGGATTCCATGCGCATTTTCTGCACTAGACCGCGAATTCCACGAGTAGTTCGTCGCCGATGTGACAATAACATAGCAGTTGCCGAAGCACAGGACGCCGTTTCAATGGCTACCAAGTTCCAATGGTATCCACCAGAGCGATCTAGTGGACGCAGCTGACATATCTACCCAGGATGGCTTCGCGCGATTGAGCTTAGGATTTCGACTGACTTGACGGATGCAGTTCTTCGTTAGCAGAAAGCACATCTACAGCTGCGTTTTCCGTTCGACCGACAACCGTGGAAATTGACCCTATTCTGTCGGCTGTGTCGATGTCGCACTTAAGTATGCTCTCCTTTTGCATCGGAATGGCTGGCATCTCCTGTGCGATATTAGCTGGTGCAGTGAATGATCGCTCCCTTTCTTCGTGAGGGGCATCGTTTTAATGTACAAAAGTGTAGACTATTTACCACACTAGGCAAGATGGGCTGTCATCCTCTCTAGAAAAATATAATTTTTGAAATTGCTGCTGCGTTTCTTGCGATACAGCAGTTTATGTGACCGCCTGTGATGAACTGAACGATGAACGCTTCATAGCACGTTTATCTGCACGTACTGTGAAATTCTCTCTTCCTCATCCCCTCATCTTTCAGGGCCCTTTCCCTCTTCTCTGGCGCAAAGTAGCGAACCGGACTCAACCTTGTTCGCCTCGATAGCTCACTTTTCCTTATCACTTCTCTTTCTCTCTCTCTTGAACAGTGGTCTTGACCGACGTCAGCACGACAGAGACGCGTTGCTACTTTTCCTTGGAGACATTGGTTGCCGTGAAAGCGTGAGGTAGCACTTGTGTGCTTCGCCATTATGAAAGTTTGTTGTTTATTAAGTATAGTTAAATGGAGGATGGGGGGGGGGGGGGGGAGAAAGGGGACGAGGTAGGCCAACTTAGGGCCGTCGATACAGAGAGACAGCTACGAAACTGAAGCTGCCCCTTTGCTCATATAACTCGTACGCACATACCACAGACACACAAATATCCACATCAACAAAAAAGTAAATATGAACAAAGAAAAATAAAGCTACATGGAAGAAAAGCCCATATGCGCACGCGTTATGTAACACAAGATCATGTCCACTGTACAATAAGAACACTATTATACGCACACTCATATTGGATGTCCCAGTAGTCTTGGAAGCAAACACTCAGTGTAGGTAGAGTTCGCAAGATCCTGCAGATCAGATCTAATTTATTAAATGTCTGTCCACAAGAAAATTCCGCAAGGCTATCAAAGCACATATATCTTTAGCAGACCATGATAACGTACCAAGTGTTTTGAGTTACAAAAAGAAGTGTCGCAACAACCGCGGGCCGAAATAGCCTCGCTGTCAATCATACTGCGGACAGTCGATGAGAAAGCGTTTCGTTCATTCTTTCTCTCTCCTTCTCTTCCCTTCCTCAACTTTTGTACACCCTAGAACGCAATAGTCGCCCCAATATTTGCTTTGGTTAACCTGCATCCTTACCTCTTCTCTCTAAAGAAGTGGCATTCCTTATTGTGTGAATTATGAATACAGTTATGCATTCCTTGACATTCACGGGCGTTCAGTACTTCCTGAATTTACTTTTGTGTCCCCTAATAAGCAGGCTGCCTTTAACTTTACCAGTCATGAAGTCGCATAGTTTTTATTCATAAAACAGATGTCCTTATTTTTTTTTTAGCAATATTTCTTAGAAATTCCAATGTATTTTCTTCTAGTGTCTGTAGCTTACATGCAGCCATCAAGCCACAGCATTGCGCATTTCTGCGAACTCTGACTTGGTGCCTTACAATTAAATAAAAAATTTGAAAACTACTAATACGTACTAAAAAAAAAAAAAAGATAGGCAGAGTTCATTGCTGTAGTGTTGATATACTAAATCACTTAAAGAGGCGTGTTCTTTCAGTTTAAGAACAAAAGACATCCTACCGTGTCTGGGTTAGATCATAAAATTTACTCTTGCAGCTGCATGCTTTAACAATGATCAGCATCCGCTCTTTGTTTGCTTAATCTCATTGAACATGAACTTGTCAGTTAGCCTGGCGCCGAAACCCAAAACCCTAATTGAAACCTTCCATTAATAAACCTCCGTGCCGTGCAAAATTAGATTTCGTATTGGTCGCTGTAACCTCGATTAAGGAACAAGCTCGCTGTCACCAATATTGCGAGCGCACGTACGGAGTGCTTACTCGGAAACAAGCAGAAAGAAAAACAGCTCGTAATTCTGGTTCCGTGCAGAGGGAAGAAGGTTGCCCAACCTTCTCGTTATGCTAGCTCGCGCGCTTCATCTGGAGTCCAGCCCCCATGGCGGATTAGCCAATAAAATGTTATGTTTTTGTTCGCCTGCCTGGCATTACGGACTGATGAAAGTGGCACTGCCTTGAACACGTGTTTTATTGCGTACTCGTCTCTTTGAGCCAGTTTTGCAAGCGGCCCGGGCAAGTGCTTGTCGCTTAGGTTTCAGTGAGGTCGTTAATAGAGTTGCTCCGAATTACTATCATGTTGAACTCCAGTCTGTGACGCCATATCTTCTTTTACAACGCACGAAATCGCTGCCAGCTTTGACACAACTCGGAGCATAAAAGATTGTTTCGCGTATCCGAGACACAGGGGAACCAACCGTTGCAGTAATTTTAAAGCCAGCCCCACTACCGGGTGCGCGCGGTATTTGAGAACACGGCTTCGAATCGCTAAAGACATCAGCTAGAGCCGTAAATGGGTGGAATTTTCGCTTACAAGCAGAAGCCCGGCCCGGGCCTGCCATTATAGTATGAACAGGCACAGCCGGGTCCACAGGAAGAACTTGGTGTACATGCCTCAATAATGTCGTTGCTGAGAAGGCGGATCTAATGACATTACAACATAATTGCAATGACGAAAATCCCATGGCACCTACGCACTTGTTAGTTGTTAAATCGAAAGCATCAATGTCCGTTGAGTTGTCCTTCGAGTTATGAACTCCTCGCGGGCAAGCGAGGAGCAAGCGAGCGCGTTGAAATGCTTAGTACGTTTTGATTTGGTTTTGCCGAGGCGCAGTTAGATCGCAAGCTACAGCTTGCGTGGACAAGGAACGCGCGGGTAATAGAGGCTTCCGAGACCGAGGGCGAGGTTGACGTGGCGTCGCGGCGATGCCTTCTCCTGTCGCGCAACACTTGGCGTGCTGGTGTTCCTTTTCGGCCTCTCTGCTCCGTCGAGGTGGGCTCGTGCCTTGGCGTCCCAGCCAGTAGGAATTTAGACTACTACAGACGCTGTACGCCGGCTTTCTTGCTCAATGAGCCTGTTGACGCTTGAGAATCAATAAAACATTGCGAGAAACCTTCTCCCCACAGAGCACGCATGCAGTGGCCATGAAAAGGCCGACAGAAGCATCATCATCATCATCATCATCATCATCATCAGCCTAGTTACGCCCACTGCAGGGCAAAGGCCTCTCCCATACTTCTCCAACTACCCCGGTCATGTACTAATTGTGGCCATGTTGTCCCTGCAAACGTCTTAATGTCATCTGCCCACCTAACTTTCTGCCGCCCCCTGCTACGCTTCCCTTCCCTTGGAATCCAGTCCGTAGCTCTTAGTGACCATCGGTTATCTTCCCTCCTCATTACATGTCCGGCCCATGCCCATTTCTTTTTCTTGATTTCAACTAAGATGTCGTTTACCCGCGTTTGTTGCCTCACCCAATCTCCTCTTTTCTTATCCCTTAACGTTACACCCATCATTCTTCTTTCCATAGCTCGTTGCGTCGTCCTCAATTTCAGCAGAACCCTTTTCGTAAGCCTCCAGGTTTCTGCCCCATATGTGAGTACTGGTAACACACAGCTGTTGTACACTTTCCTTTTGAGGGATAGTGGCAACCTACTGTTCATGATTTGAGAATGCCTGCCAAACGCACCCCAACCCATTCTTATTCTTCTGGTTATTTCAGTCTCATGATCCGGATCCGTGGTCACTACCTGCCCTAAGTAGATGTATTCCCTTACCACTTCCAGTGTTTCGCTACCTATCGTAAACTGCTGTTCTCTTCCGAGACTGTTAAACAGTACTTTAGTTTTCTGCAGATTAATTTTCAGACCCACCCTTCTGCTTTGCCTCTCCAGGTCAGTGAGCATGCATTGCAATTGGTCTCCTGAGTTACTAAGCAAGGCAATATCATCAGCGAATCGCAAGTTGCTAAGGTATTCTCCATCAACTTTTATCCCCAATTCTTCCCACTCCAGGCCTCTGAATACCTCCTGTAAACATGCTGTGAATAGCATTGGAGATATCGTATCTCCCTGTCTGACGCCTTTCTTTATAGGGATTTTGTTGCTTTCTTTGTGGAGGACTACGGTGGCTGTGGAGCCGCTATAGATATCTTCCAGTATTTTTACATATGGCTCATCTACACCCTGATTCCGTAATGCCTCCATGACTGCTGAGGTTTCGACTGAATCAAACGCTTTCTCGTAATCAATGAAAGCTATATATAAGGGTTGGTTATATTCTGCACATTTCTCTATTACTTGAGTGATAGTGGGAATATGGTCTATTGTTGAGTAGCCTTTACGGAATCCTGCCTGGTCCTTTGGTTGACTGAAGTCTAAGGTGTTGCTGATTGTATTTGCGATTACCTTAGTAAATACTTTGTAGGCAACGGACAGTAAGCTGATCGGTCTATAATTTTTCAAGTCTTTGGCGTCCCCTTTCTTATGGATTAGGATTATGTTAGCGTTCTTCCAAGATTCCGGTACGCTCGAGGTTATGAGGCATTGCGTATACAGGGTGGCCAGTTTCTCTAGAACAATCTGACCACCATCCTTCAACAAATCTGCTGTTACCTGATCCTCCCCAGCTGCCTTCCCCCTTTGCATAGCTCCTAAGGCTTTCTTTACTTCTTCTGGCGTTACCTGTGGAATTTCGAATTCCTCTAGGCTATTCTCTCTTCCACTATCGTCGTGGGTGCCACTGGTACTGTATAAATCTCTATAGAACTCCTCAGCCACATGAACTATCTCATCCATATTAGTAACGATATTGCCGGCTTTGTCTCTTAACGCACACATCTGATTCTTGCCTATTCCTAGTTTCTTCTTTACTGTTTTTAGGCTTCCTCCGTTCCTGAGAGCCTGTTCAATTCTATCCATATTATAGTTCCTGATGTCCGCTGTCTTACGCTTGTTGATTAACTTAGAAAGTTCTGCCAGTTCTATTCTAGCTGTAGGATTAGAGGCTTTCATACATTGGCGTTTCTTGATCAGATCTTTCGTCTCCTGCGATAGCTTACTGGTTTCCTGTCTAACGGCGTTAATGATGCCCATGAGATTGTCGTTCATTGCTTCAACACTAAGGTCCTCTTCCTGAGTTAAAGCCGAATACCTGTTCTGTAGTTTGATCCGGAATTCCTCTAGTTTCCCTCTTACCGCTAACTCATTGATTGGCTTCTTGTGTACCAGTTTCTTTCGTTCCCTCCTCAAGTCTAGGCTAATTCGAGTTCTTACCATCCTGTGGTCACTGCAGCGTACCTTGCCGAGCACGTCTACATCTTGAATGATGCCAGGGTTCGCGCAGAGTATGAAGTCGATTTCATTTCTAGTCTCACCATTCGGGCTCCTCCACGTCCACTTTCGGCTAACCCGCTTGCGGAAAAAGGTATTCATTATCCGCATATTATTCTGTTCTGCAAACTCTACTAATAATTCTCCTCTGCTATTCCTAGAGCCTATGCCATATTCCCCCACTGACTTGTCTCCAGCCTGCTTCTTGCCTACCCTGGCATTGAAGTCGCCCATCAGTATAGTGTATTTTGTTTTGACTTTACCCATTGCCGATTCTACGTCCTCATAAAAGCTTTCGACTTCCTGGTCATCATGACTAGATGTAGGAGCGTAGACCTGTACAACCTTCATTTTGTACCTCTTATTAAGTTTCACAACAAGACATGCCACCCTCTCGTTAATGCTATAGAATTCCTGTATGTTACCAGCTATTTCCTTATTAATCAGGAATCCGACTGCTAGTTCTCGTCTCTCCGCTAAGCCCCGGTAACACAGTACATGCCCGCTTTTTAGCACTGTATATGCTTCTTTTGTCCTCCTAACCTCACTGAGCCCTATTATATCCCATTTACTACCCTCTAATTCCTCCAATAACACTGCTAGACTCGCCTCACTAGATAGCGTTCTAACGTTAAACGTTGCCAGGTTCAGATTCCAATGGCGGCCTGTCCGGAGCCAGGTATTCTTAGCACCCTCTGCAGCGTCACAGATCTGACCGCCGCCGTGGTCAGTTGCTTCGCGGCTGCTGGGGACTGAGGGCCGGGGTTCGATTGTTGTATTCATATAGGAGGTTGTGGCCAAGTACTGCACAAGGGTGGCCAATCCTGCTCTGGTGAGAGAGTGCGTTACCGGTTCTGGTCACCGGGATCAGGCCGCACTCCAGGCCTGTTTGTGCAATTTTCTCAACACACGGTTTTTTTTTTTTGTATTTTCCGGTGGAGAATAGCGCGGCACCGGGATTTGAATCACGGTCCTCTTGCACTGGAGACGGATACTCTACCGTCCTCGTAGGAGTTAAATTAAAAATTAATTTATGGGGTTTTACGTGACAAAACCACTTTCTGATTATGCACGCCGTAGTGGAGGACTCCGAAAATTTCGACCACCTGGGGTTCTTTAACGTGCACCTAATTCTAAGTACACGGGTGTTTTCGCATTTCGCCCCCATCGAAATGCGGCTGCCGTGGTCGGGGTCCGATCCCGCGACCTCGTGCTCAGCAGTCTAACACCATAACCACTGAGCAACCACGGCGGGTCCCGCAGGAGTTGTACACCTCATTTAACCTACAGTGGTGCCCTATTTGGTCAGTCAAGGTGGACCAATCTGAGCTCGGTTATACCGCATGGAAGGCACTCGGCTAGAGAACCTGGTATTTATGACCTGCACATGTGAGTGTGAGGCCATACATATTTTAAGATATATATCTTTTTTTTTTTTTGAGGGTTCCCGTACAGTGATAAAATAAAGGGAAAAGACATTAAAAGAAAGAAAAAAAGAAAGAAAAAGGGGCGAAAAAAAAAAGGAACATAACAGGTGATTTGAACTCGTGACCCTTCGATGTTGCCCGGAAAGATAGCTCAGTCGGTTGGTTCGTCAGGCCCCAGGCTACTTTCAAGCGCCACAGCTCCTGCTCCGAGCCTCACACTTACGTGGAAAGAGACTCATGTTGTCCGCGATAGTCGGAATAGTCGATAGTCGATAGTTGGAAGGCATACTTTCTAGAAATTACTGAGACGTGGAAAATTCCCTTGAAAAAAAATCTGGTTTGCGAGACAAATGCTTGTATGTATTGAACCTCTTAAAAGATGAGGGGGGAAGTATGCGCTCACCGAGAGGGCATCGTCAGCACGAGACATCCACAAGGCACCTTACAGAGATGTGGAGAGCTTCGCGGTCGGAACGAAGCCTCCCCTCTCCGCCGGCCAAGAGGGGGAAACGCGCTTTCCGATCGCTCAAGGTTGCGCGGACAGAGCATAACTCTAGCGTCTAGGAAAAGCTTAACCAGGTGCGATGGCGGCACGCATAGCGTGGGAAGCTAGCCGCCAGAATAACTATACCAAGGACTGCTGCTGATGAGGGCGAAATACCTTCGTGTAATTATAATAACCCTAATAGGACTACTTTCGAAAAAAAAAAAAGGAAACGGCCCAGAGGGCTATACTACGAGAGCTATGACTGATAGTTTTCTATATATATATATATATATATATATATATATATATATATATTCATCTCATCTATGGGATCGCATGCGCGCGCTGTTGCTTTGTCTCTGCGTGTAGTATAGTTAAGAGAGCCAGTTTAAGGGCGGAGAAGAAGAAAGAAAAGAAAAGCAAAAACTGCAGCGCCGTGGTTTTAAAGCGCACCCGTGGTAGAGAAACGGAATGCGATATAAGCGTGCGTAGCCATGATACGCACACGACAAACTGCCTTAAAATATTTAGACTTGAGGGAAAGCTTCGGTAACAAACGATAGCACAGCAATCAGCACTCGAATATAATTATAACCCTAATACTAATTGTAAATATTCATCTAATCTATGGGATCTAATGCGCGCGCTGTTGCTTTGTTCTGTGTGTAGTAGTTAAGAGAGCCAGTTTAAGGGCGGAGAAGAAGGGAGGGAAGGAAAGTCTCTGAAGCAAAATTACAGCGCCGTGGTTTTAAAGCGCATCCCGTGGTAGAGAAACGGAAGGCGATATAAGCGTGCGTGGCCATGATACGCACACGACAAACTGCCTTAAAATATTTAGACTTGAGGGAAAGCTTCGTTAGCAAACGATAGCACGGCAATCAGCACTCGAATATAATTATAACCCTAATAATAATTGTAAATATTCATCTCATCTATGGGATCTAATGCGCGCGCTGTTGCTTTGTCTCTGCGTGTAGTAGTTGAGAGAGCCAGTTTAAGGGCGGAGAAGTGGGAAGGAGAGGAAAGTCTCTGAAGCAAACTTGCAGCGTCGTGGTTTTAAAGCGCAACCGTGGTAGAGAAACGGAAGGCGATATAAGCGTGCGTGGCCATGATACGCACACGACAAACTGCCTTAAAATATTTAGACTTGAGGGAAAGCTTCGTTAACAAACTATAACACGGCAATCAGCACTCGAATACGACGAGAGAAATTACTGAGACGTGGAAAATTCCCTTGAAAAAAAATCTGGTTTGCGAGACAAATGCTTGTATGTATTGAACCTCTTAAAAGATGAGGGGGTAAGTATGCGCTCACCGGGAGGGCATCGTCAGCACGAGACATCCACAAGGCACCTTACAGAGATGTGGAGAGCTTCGCGGCCGGAACGAAGCCTCCCCTCTCCGCCGGCCAAGAGGGGGAAACGCGCTTTCCGATCGCTCAAGGTTGCGCGGACAGAGCATAACTCTAGCGTCTAGGAAAAGCTTAACCAGGTGCGATGGCGGCACGCATAGCGTGGGAAGCTAGCCGCCAGAATAACTATACCAAGGACTGCTGCTGATGAGGGCGAAATACCTTCGTGTAATTATAATAACCCTAATAGGACTACTTTCGAAAAAAAAAAGGAAACGGCCCAGAGGGCTATACTACGAGAGCTATGACTGATAGTTTTCTATATATATATATTCATCTCATCTATGGGATCGCATGCGCACGCTGTTGCTTTGTCTCTGCGTGTAGTATAGTTAAGAGAGCCAGTTTAAGGGCGGAGAAGAAGAAAGAAAAGAAAAGCAAAAACTGCAGCGCCGTGGTTTTAAAGCGCACCCGTGGTAGAGAAACGGAATGCGATATAAGCGTGCGTAGCCATGATACGCACACGACAAACTGCCTTAAAATATTTAGACTTGAGGGAAAGCTTCGGTAACAAACGATAGCACAGCAATCAGCACTCGAATATAATTATAACCCTAATACTAATTGTAAATATTCATCTCATCTATGGGATCTAATGCGCGCGCTGTTGCTTTGTTCTGTGTGTAGTAATTAAGAGAGCCAGTTTAAGGGCGGAGAAGAAGGGAGGGAAGGAAAGTCTCTGAAGCAAAATTACAGCGCCGTGGTTTTAAAGCGCATCCCGTGGTAGAGAAACGGAAGGCGATATAAGCGTGCGTGGCCATGATACGCACACGACAAACTGCCTTAAAATATTTAGCATATAGTGGGCTAAAAGTGTCTAGCAGGGTATTTTCTTTAAAACTTTTGTGTGTATGTGTGGCAGGGAGGGGTGGTGGGGGGCATGACCTGTCGTGAACACGCCGAAGGAAAACCAATGAGCGTATTCGGCACGTTCACGCCATGCGTCACTTAAGTAAGGTCAAGCATGGGCTTCAAGTTAAGATGCATTTCTGAATACCGGAGTAAGTGTTTTTCTGGTGCTTTTGTGTTTTTCTGGTGCTTTTTTATCCAGCTGTAAGCGCACTGCTACCAATAATTCGTGCGTGTAGGATATTGGACGCTTTCAGTGGCCATCTCGTTTATCTTTATTTTACACAGGCCACAGTTCCACTCATTAACCGACCTGTTTTCAGCTAGGCTGCAAGATTATGGAAAGAGGCACCTCGCCTCTTGCCAATCTTTAGCATGTCCGGGGCCATGGTGCATTGCGCCTTTGAATTCAGCTACTATCACAATATAAAGCGTGCCTATTGGTTGTCGTGAGAATATTCTGGACACATATTCTCACAAGTATGTCAGCTTCAGTTATGTGATCTAAGCCAGCCAATTAGAAAGAACTGCTCAAAAAATTTCAAGTGACTCTGCCGGCAGAATATCTGCTCCCTATATTATATTAGCCACACTGTATTGGTCAAATTAATTTTTTTATTTATTTATCCTTTTCTCTCTCTCACCTATCGCATCACTTTGCCCCTCCCACAATATAGGGTAGCCAACCGGAGATAATCTCTAGTTAACCTACCTGTTTTTCCTTAGCTCTCTCTCTCTCTCTCTCTCTCTCTCTCTCTCTCTCTCTCTCTCTCTCTCTCTGTTTTTGTCAATGTGCTACATTTTTCTTTTGACATACATTTACAACCGACCAGATAAGATATTGTCAAACCATCAATTTTAGGACCATTCACACGGACATTTCTTCATTTTATCATATTCTGGAAATGATAATCAAGCCCAGGTTAGATTCGCGACATCAGCTTAACTTGTACACGCAATTGACTTGCTGCATCTGAGAAAAAGAAATCGTTGCGTAACTAATAGGAATTAGTCCTGTGCAAAATATAATGCGTACCTGTCTTCATTGTATAAGTTGTGCCATTCATATGACGCACATAGTAACAAGCAAACACAGAATGTATGCAGACTTAGTGTTTACGTGCATGCTTGTGTAAATAATACAGCACCATTTCTCCTGTCAAGAGTTGTCGCACTAACTAGACTGCATCAAAGATGTTCTATACAGTATTAAGCTGGTCTTATTTAAATTTCATCACGTGGTGTAGTTACAATGTTTTATACCTGTATGCAAACCAATTTATGGACTGTGTCCACTGCATGATAGAATGCAGATTTTAAACCAATTACCGTACTTGAAGCAGCTTCCTTCTTTATTTAGCCATTGCCATCGCTTATCAGAGTGGTCTTGTTGATTATGTGATCTAAACAACTCAAGGTTATGTGTTTATACTGAAAAAATTTTGCGCCCCCCCCCCAAAAAAAAAACACAGCACACACAAGAAAGACGACGACACCACGGGCGCTACTTCAGCTGTTTAATGAGGGTGAAAGCACTCGACATATATAGCCCTCCACAACACCGCGCATGCGTACAAGGCAACATGGAGTACAAAGTTTTATCAGAGTAAGCGCGATAGAAACTTCAGCTCAGCCTCGTAAAGAAAAAGCGATGTATCACTAACACAGTTCGGACCCGCTTTCTTGATGTAGAAGGCTTCCATGTTTCACGCGATGTCTGATGCCTGCCTCTAGCCGATGTATAGTGATACCGATGTATAGTGATACATCGTTTTTCTTTACGAGGCTAAGCTAAAGTTTCTATTGCGCTTACTCTGATAAAACTTTGTACTCCATGTTGCCTTGTACGCATGCGCGGTGTTTTGGAGGGCTATATATGTCGAGTGCTTTCACCCTCATTAAACAGTTGAAGTAGCGCCCGTGGGGTCGCCGTCTTTCTTGTGTGTGTTGTTTTTTCGGCGCAAAATCTTTTCAGTATGCAAGATCACCAACTAGCCCAGCAGTTAACTATTCTGAAGTTATGTGTTTAGTGTACCAGCATTGAAGTACTGAACGCAGTTGCAATACTTTGTACACTAGTGATATGAATTCCACTGATCATCATTCTGTCACCTGTTGTTCTTCAGTCATACATGATAACTGCATTTAGTGTCATGAGTTCTAGGCTCATTATCACTTGGACTTTTCGATCAAGTGAAATCTTCCTCTTCAAAAATCATTTTAATGGAAAGCCTCCACTGAAGCGATAGCTCCAAGACTAATTCCTGTGCGCTGTTAGCCAATCAAATTATGAGCAGAAGCTGTAAGTGATACATCACTTCAGATGCACCAATAAGCACACAGCTCAACCCGTTACATTTACCTTAGTCGGTAATTTAATGTGAATGAACCAAACCCGGTTCATGAGCATAAGCATATCGGCCATAACCATGCGACAGCACAAGTGGGAACTAAGCTTTAGAATAATGCCGCCATCTCTGCTGGTACGTCATGATGCTCTTGCTTGCATGTGTCTTATTTATATTTAAATATGCTTTCGATTTTATGAATGCTTGCACAACATTTACTGCCCTAATGAAGGCACAGCACACATACCGCTACTGAAGGAGGTATCTGTACATGTAAACTTATGGGTAAGCTTAAAAATACACAGGTAAATATACGTCGAACAAAGTGCTTTCATATTAGAACATACATGCACATTTAGAACATGCAATGTTATTTGTTATAAGTACCATGTGTGGAAAATGGAGACGTGTGATGCCGAAAACCTGAATTCCTTTTGAATATTGAAGTAAAGATATACCTCGATCTGCACTTTTGTTTTCTGTGTTGCAGGGTAGCTTATCAATGGAGAGGTGCAAAACGGATATTGTATGTAGTAGTATGTTATGAATGCGCTACTCAAGTTGCACCAAACATAGCTATCAGTGCGCAAAGCATTGTACCAGTAAGCATTAGACCATTAACCATACGTATGTCACATTAGAAATCCTTTGCACTTATCATGCTGAGCTCTCAATAAGATATGCATGCTGTTTTGAGCTAGAAATAGTGCATACATATATTTCACCTGCAGCACAAAGAGCTTATGTGGCAAAAGATATGTGCACCTGAGTGTTATGTTGCTTTTCATAGTGTCTTAGTTTACTTAAAACAGTTTCGAATTTACAGATTTGTTCACCTCTCTATCCCTAAAAACCACAGTGAAAACCATAGAAGAGAACATGCATTATGACTAGGAGGTCGCAACACAAGAATTAGCTTTCTGCCCTTCCTGTCCATCGATGTGGTCTTGCAATACAAATTTAAAATTTCATTCCATCAAAGTTGAGCATCAACCCTTACATATAAAAGTTTTTTTTTTAATGCTAAGCAGTTATGCTTATGAGCATGTTCTGACATAAAATGTGCACCACTTTCATTTCAGAGTGATGGAAAAGGATGTTTGTGCATAGCCAAGCTGTACTACATGTCTGCAGGAATACAGCAGTGCCTGGTGGCACCGTATAGTTCAGGCATAACAGTGAACAACTAGAGAAAGAGAGAGAGAGAGACGCAAATGAGAGAAAGGCAGGGAAGTTAACCAGAGTTAAAGCCTCCGGTTTGCTACCCTGCACTTGGGGAAGGGAAAGGGAAAGTTAAAGCGGAAGGAGCCGGCACAAAAAGAAAAGCGTGAAAAAAACAGGAAAAATGGGGCTAGACGGGATCATTATACTTTCTAATAGACCATTGCCACGAAACAAGGTCAACAAAGACTTGACGACTTTCGCTGCGACGACAGTTCATGTCGGCATTCCAAGACTGTCTGTCCAGAAAGTGGCTGTCGTCAAGGCGTGGCAACACTGCCGCTAGTGACCGCCGGTGCGCGCTTTATCGAGGACAATGGCAAAGTACGTACTGCAAGCCGCGCTCTCGTCCATACCAACTCGGAAGGCGAAAGATCTTGTGAAAGCGACACTAAGCCACAGTATGCAAAGTACTGCTGTCTCGAGTCTAGAGAGCCCAGATGGGGGTCAAAGTCGAAGGGACGGTTCCAATCGGTGTAGACGTGTGTGCTTCCTGTGTTCCATAAAGATCTTATGGCTTCATTTGCAAGCACACGAATTTTCATTGCTGCGTCTGTTCTTGAGAATGGAATGGTGTCTTACAACCCCTCCTAAGGTCAAAATCGTGATGCTGCATCGGCATGTTCATTGCCCATCAGTGAACAAGTAGAAAGCGGCTGATAATATGTAGGAAACATATTATCTAAGCCATATGCAAAGTTGCTATTAATGTACTGAATTACCACAGCCTTGATTTGTCACGTTATTTTACTCCACACACATAGCGCTGCAATAAATATGTATAATATTGAGCAATGCGGGAAGAAATGAAATTTTATTTGTGATGTGCGTATTTGAATACTGCGTGTGAATGCATGTCCGATTCTGTACTATGTATCTTTTCTTTTGAAACAATCTTACGTATGGCAAAAAGGCTGAACCACTGCCTCAATTTATGTACTTTCTTTCATAGTGCTCACAGAGGTATCATTTATTTGGCTACTGTGTTAGTGACTACATTATAGAGCACACCAATCTTGCGGTTTTACGCAGAACACATTGCGCATTTACTCACAGAGCTGAAGCCAATGAACTATCCGTTGGTTTGTTATGAAAATAAAAAAAATTCAGTAAATGTTTTCTCACTTTTTGTGCTACCCTGTCTTGCGCCATATGAACCTTCACTTCATTTTATTGTCATGTACATGTTAAAACAGCTACTAATTAAAACTACAAACACAAGACCACTTACTACATCAACATTTTCACACTAGATGAGATCACTGAACTCATTTTTAAGCTTAGTAACTGGATAATCTTGCTTTGTTTTCAGATAACATAAAGGTACTGGCCAGCTGTTTATATTATGCTATGCATTTCTTTAATTTCTTAAATTATAGTTGTGCATTAGCTAGCTTGGTTGTTACTACATAAACAACACGCAGCCCATTCTCAACTCACTCAAGTAACCTGAGTAGAGCTTACAATAGTTCATTGGTCATGTGCTTCCTGTGCCAGCTTATTTTTCATATGGGGAAAAGAATCAAGATAGGACACGCATGTATGATGCTGATAGCATGAAATGGTCTCGAGTCGATCAGCCTTGTTTGCTGCCATGACAGAGAGAGGAAGCATGCCTGTCATGGAACTCATTAATGTTTGTGCACTTCGGTGATGTATCGCGCATTGTTTAAAGGATGATTTAGGTATTTCTAAGTATTGCAGGGGCAACATATTGGCCAACCAGGCCAGCAAGAAAGAAGTTAATTATTTAATTTCACTCGAAATAAGTTGTCTTATCAGCAATATAAATTATTATTTGCTTTGATATAAATATTCCCTTTGAAAACATCTGATGAGTATATGTATCTGCTTAAGGTCACCATTATACATACATATTGCTGTTATGCCAGTCATGATGAATTGTACACTGACTGCTTAACTTTCACTTTCTTGCTGCATGAAGTTAACCGATTACGTACGAGATTTTCACACATGGTAAGAACCTCATTAGTGGCTGAGCGCATCTTTTATTTTTCTTCTTCAGTTAAGATTTATTTTGTTTGGAAAGTTTACAAGCAGCAAGCATAAAATTTCTAAAAGACATACTTTATACCGCAGTTCGTCTTTGGTGGTTTTATATATGTAGGAAAAAAAAAGAAAATTCATTTCATGCATTAAAGTATTTTAAGCACACTCTTAAAATTGGCAGAGTAAGAAAAAAGCATGAATATGAAAATGATAAAGAGCGGTGACTTGTAGACTTAAGCAGCCGTATTCCGTGACAGTTGTGCGTGTGTTGCGTGTTCTTGCAAGCTGTCACTACCACAACTGCAGAAACTGCGCCATCACGCCGAACACAACTGAGTATTAATAGTGATACATGAGGATTCTCGGATGAACAACTTTCGACGGTACTATAACTTTCGCGTGATGTAAAACGCGGCACTTTCGCTGATTCGATAGGTTTTGCTAAACTAGCCAGTCCAGCGCGCACTGAAAGAGATCGTCTGAGAATACGTCCCACGTTGCGACGTGAAGCGATTTCAAATCACTTTTTAAAAGGTGGCGCAGATGACTGTGTAGTGTTTCGAACAGGTATGACCGCGCCAAAGCAACACATGCGGCTGCAGAACAGAATGTGACAGCCTATAGAGTCGCGTCTTCACAGTGACGCGGAAACTTGAACTCACATCTACAAAATTGTGCCAGTGTTGTCTGCTGTTAAATATGGTTGCCAACCTTGAACACCCTTGCTCCGCCGAATGGTCGCCAGCTGTCAACAGAAAGCGTCGTCCAATCACAGTGCGCGTGCGATCCGCTCGTGCGGATTCAGCGTACACCAAATTTTGCGACACGATCCGCCTTGCGGGCGTCCGCACCCGTCCATACGCGGGTGGCGCGGAGGGACGGACTGACCATCTGGGCGGCGCTCCTCTTGCCTCACCCATGCGCGAAACCAACCAGTACATCGAGCGTCAATTCCTCAAGCACCAGTTCGAAACACCGTGCAGCGTCTGTGACAAGAGTCACAGCGTCTCAACGACTAGGTCTCAAAGCGCTAGCTGTCACGAGAGAAGAATGCTAGAACGCTCGCCTTACCACCGGTACCATCCCACGGTGCTGCCAATGCATCGTGATTGGGGCACCACCATACGGCAGTACCTTTGTGTTAGACTGCAATATATCACCGGGGTGCGCCCACGAAAACGGTTAGGCACTGACAAGAAATCGCGGTTAGTTCGCTGAGAAAGCTAGACGCTTTAAATGTGGCAGTTTCACCAGAAAGCGGAGCATTGGTAGCGATAACAACGTTTGGTGTTGCGCTGGTGTTCTAACAATACGCGAAGATGACATGGCGCGACGCAAAGTGCGAATCAACTGCTCCTGTGCTGCCGGAACAGTCCGCTAGCAGATACAGGGCGTGTCACAAGGCCGGCGAGACGGGGGACGTCGGAAACAGCATTTCCGGCGTCGCACCTGCATGATGCACGAGACGAGACCGACGTAAAACTGCGGAAACTCGCTAGCGTTTGCCACCGCTAGATTTAGCTTGACCTTCACTGACTTTTTCGCTCAGACCAGTGTATGCACCACGACGTGGTAAGCGCGCATTTGCGTAGCTGGAACGCTTATGTGTGTGCTCACATCGCTCGATCGTGACAGCAGTGGACGGCAGAACGCTGTCCCGGTGCAACGCGAAACAAAATGGAACACCAGCTGGCCCGGTATCGTGCCTTGTGTAATGTGACTTGCGCTGACGTAGCTTCGACGCTTTTGCAGCTAAACGCACTCCGCGTCCCTCTATACCTCCTCGTGCCCTTTCCCTACACGCGTGGGCCACTCGTGCATGTCGATGCCATGACCGCACGACGGTGGCGGCACGAACTTGTCTCTAGTGACCAAATTGCTATCTCAATAAAGTGGCTCTTGTAAGTATATCTTGCAGCCAAAAAAAAACTATATTGGGTACAAAAGCAGCTGAATGTTCAACGCGCATATTTTAACTTGGGCATGAAAATATTGAGAATGGGAAATGCTCTGCTACATCAACCCTGCCGAGCCCATGACGAAGCACTTCTCAGATGTAAATTTAAGGACCACAAGAAATATCAGAGTTTTGCCATAAGGGCAAAGCAGTGAATGCGATAGCAACGTGTTAGAATACTACACTAATTGTGAGACTTGTAGCTGCAGTGGCAATATGTATTGAAGTAAGCGTAAGCTAAGTAAAAACGAGCTGTGGTTCCATGGGTCCTCTGTTTGAATCCTTCCATCGGACAATTTCATTTATGCTTATGAATTTAAGTCAACGTCTTATTTAACGAGTTTATCACTACTTTTCCGTATCGGATATGTTTCAAACCTCTTTATTGGACCGATCCCGGAGGTAGTGCACAGCCGCGCCAATAAAATTGCATCATTTTCAAATTTTGCCTCTGTTATTGGTTCTCACTTTTAATATTTAAGTCTGAGAACATTTAAAATAAAAGGCATGCGCTGTCGATGCTTTGTTTCATGTCATTTGTTTGTGGGCTGCCATTCTCAAAATTGTGAAGAATAATTTTGTCAAGAATGTAGGACCTGATATGAGCACCTTTAGTAACAGAATGGTGTGC
Organism: Dermacentor andersoni; assembly: GCF_023375885.2. Lineage (NCBI taxonomy): Eukaryota > Metazoa > Arthropoda > Arachnida > Ixodida > Ixodidae > Dermacentor > Dermacentor andersoni. The sequence continues at coordinate 19,431,436 of NC_092817.1, forward strand.
CAATATATACCCGCATATACCGCATGTCACATAGAATGAGATGGCATATAGCATACATATACCTAGATGTATACGAAACCTCACGGCGACGGCGACGGCAAAAAATTCGCTTGGAGTGTCCATATTGTCCCAGCACTGCGCGACTGAGGCAGAGAAAGAAGTAGAGTGTGCGCGCGTGATCTCGGGGTACTCTGCGCCGGCTGGGCCTGACCTGTAGCTTCCCTCTCGGACCGCGTTTCACCTTGTAAATAAACATCATTTGTAACACCTTTGGTGGACGTGCGGGGTAAATCTTGGACGATCCTGGACGACCCAGCTCTACCAACTGTCCGACGGAGTAGACGCTTGGCCGGTTTACGACCACAAGCAGTGGACATGGCCGATTCCGGAGAAGGCAATGACGACGCCACCTGCGGCGGACCAGACAGCAAACACGCAGGTCAGGCTGGCTACTGACACCACTGCGAGAGCCACCCACCTTATCGGGCAAGGCGAACGAAGACGTCGACGACTGGCTTAAACACTACAACAGAGTGAGTCGCCACAACCACTGGAGCACTACGCAGCAGCTCGAGAACGTCGTTTTTTTTTTTCTCGCTGGAACCACGCTCCTCTGGTTTGAAAACCACAAGAACGTTCTGACAAGCTGGGATAATTTTGTAGAAGAATTCACCAGGTGCTTCGGGGACCCAGTCTCAAAGAAAAAGAAGGCTGAGCAGACGCTTTCCCGACGAGCTCAATTACCTGGCGAAACGTGTACAACGTACAAAGAGGCTGTTCTGAAATTATGCGGAATCGTCAGCGTTGCCATGACAGACGAAGACAAAGTAGGACATCTGCTTAAAGGAATCGCTGAAGATGTTTATAATTTTCTTATAACGAAGGAAGATCTTAGTACTCTGTCTGATCTGAAGAAACACTGCCGGGCGTTTGAAGCGCTGAAAATGAGAAGGATTGGGCCAAAGTTTGGAATCTCCGGAAAAGGCCCTTAATTTGAAGCATATTTAGCATCACGTTAAAAAATATTGATCTCTCACTCTACGACTCAATAAACGATGACGACGACGAAAACTCGGGAGAGAAAAAAAGAAGCGTCTTCAAAACATGTGCTTCAAAGGGTAAGTGTTCAAGGCTCATTACCGATTGTTCCTGGAGTTCTTGCCTGTACTGCTCACACCGCAAAGCGGACGTGCGTCTGGTTAACCTCCCTGCCTCTCCTCTCTTCTATTTCTTTCTCTCTCTCCGGAAAGCCGACATCGCACGCTCCCTCTCCGATGTAACCTGTTCTCCAAGCTCACTACTTGCAGTTTATTTATTTTTTCGTATTGCTTGTTTGTTTTTGCTTCCAGGCAGATTTCTGGTGGCCCTCTTTTGTCCCTCACCAACTGGCATTCAGAGGGCTAACACCAACTTGTAAAAACAACAGAGCTCTTCGATAGCCCTTGTTTCTCTTTCTTTTACTCCATCGCTTCCAACTTTCTGCCTTCCTACAGGCAACAGAAGCTACCGTATTACCCCGCCCTTCGAAGTTATAGAAGTTAGAGGGATGACGACATCTACTTTGAGGGCTAAAGAGCTTCTTGGTACGTGATCGCATAGTTATAGTTTATGGTGATCGTGATACTTACGTAAAACCTTGCCTTACGGCTTCCGATTTAATGGTGGCGACGCCAAGTAAAACGGGAATGTTCATATTTGATCGCGGATTCTCGGGCTGCTTCATAAAAGCGTACCAAATAAACACAAAAACAAAATGGTTGTTTAAAGTTCGTCGATTCCTTGGCTATGTAGAATGAGTTGTTTTTAGTGCTTCACCGGAGCAGAACACCTTGAGATGTGTGTATGGAATCTACATTTAGGCAGCTCGTTTCATTTGGCGTCTGATGAGCTGGCGTCACTTCTCTATTGCTCAGCCTGTGTTGCTGAAGCCCCGGTGCACAGGATGCGGGCTCGCGGCGGCAGTTGTCGACGTTCTCGCTAATACTTTCCGAAATTTCTAGGAATAATCAGCCCACCCATTTCTCCTCCTCTATCGAGGAAAGGCGGTATTCGCAAGAAACAGGCGCGTCATGATCAGAGACACAACAGCGCATGATTGCAGTGCGGTCATTCTGTAACCCGACCAGACTCTCTTTCACGCGTCTCGTTACCCTGGCAACGCCGGATACTTATACGTATACGTTAGGCAGTGCACGTCAGCTTGTGCGAGTGGCGCCCTGGCGCCGCGGACGCGGGCGCGCACCGTGAGGGGCTCCTCCAATTACGTTTTGATTAATTGCTCGATCCGTGCGCTGCGCGCTAATAACGTGCGACAATGGATAATGAAACCGCGCGTCCAAGCCACAACAGAGCGGTATGGCCGCGAGAAGCAGCAAGCTGATGCGGCAGTCGACCAGGATTGTTTTTCTGCGTTGTTCTCGCCTCCCTTCGGGCGAGGCGAAAACAGGAGCGCCAGGTTGCGCAGAGGGTACAGCCTCCCGTGCCCTGTCGTGTTTACCAGCCGGGACACCCTGGCGATCCTTTCCCGGGACAGAAAGCGAACGCAGTCGACTGCGGAGCTTGCAAATGACGGCGCACACTTTCTACGTCTCTTGCACCGGCTCTGTGCTGCCTTGTGACAGGGTGCAAGCTGGTGACGCGGGAAAATAACGCTGACGGCGGGAGAGATCAAGGCAATCGGAACAACCTGCTGTTAACAAAGTGCATGGTGATTTGTTTTCCTCCTCAGCATAGTTAGAAGGCTGTGCATAAGACTCGTCTCGTTTCCTCCTCATGCACGCTGACAAACGTGCACGCTCAGTGCGCACGCATTGCATACACACACGCATGCCCTCTCTCCTGAACGCATACACAAAAGCTGAGTAAATCGTGCACTACGTCGAAGGAAAAAAAAAAAGTCAACGCTTCTTGCAAAATTTGGCTTTTGAAAGTTTGTCGCGCGAGCGTTTGCTGTCGCTGAGTTCGTGTACAATGTAGCAACTTTGTGCGCATGCGATGCATCAGCCCGAAGCCAATCTTTTGACAAGATAGTTGTCTTCGTCACGTAAGCGCGGGCGTAGACAAATTACCTTACCGAAACCTTAACACCTGGAGGGGGAGGGGGGGGGGGTGCTTGACGCGTTCCCCCACTGTTAACTAATATAGTGGTTCGGCATTGCAGTTTAAACCAGAATAAGAATACAAAATATGCCGAATCGTATCGACGAAAAACAAAAAAAAAATGGACTCACTTACAACTTTACACTGGCGAGCATCTAATCGGTACGGAATATAGCCTTATTCTTCACGTATACACTATATAGGCGGTCGTTTAATTCACACGCACAGGTACGCTGCATGGGAGAAAGCTAGCGATCGATCGCGTCTGCCCATTCCTTCTTCCGGAGCAGGTGTAATCGGTCGCAGATGTGTGTCTTCGGTCAGAGGCTAATGGTTTCATCGACTCCATGCCGGTACCCACCGCCGGCGGATACCGCTGTCGGTTAGACCGCCGTCGTGCGCAAATCGATTGCCAGGCCCTTTTCCGTCCCTGTCCGCGAACAAATTCGCATCGTTCCGGACAGATATGTGAGTGCCGTGCTTCGTTCGGAATGTCGTCCGATTAGCGGTCTGCCATCGCGGCACAGTGATCCGGCCGGAGTTGACCACAGAGCCCTCCCTAATTCTACTCCCATCTCTTCTCCCACCTCTCTCTCAAAGCTACGTTTTTCTCTCGCAGCAGTTTTGTTTTGCTCTCCGCTTGGTCTTTCACGTCGCCTGTCAGACCTGAGGGCTGTCACGGGGCCAATCCGGTCACGTCACGACACGGGCCGCCAGTGAATGTCTGATTGGCATCTGGAGCCGCGTGACTGTCATACCCGCGGCGTGGCCCCCGTTTTGCGTGCGAATGTGCGCGTACGAGTGGCGCATATGTGCGCTGTCGCATTGCATGCAGCGGTGCGCGGCATCCCGTGCCGGGCGGCGAGACGCGGTCGCTTCGGTGGTGGGATATGCGGCTCTCCCAGAAGAACAGAAAGAAAGATTCGGCTTCTGAGTGGAAGACCACAGTTCTTGCGTCTCCCAATGTACTGCACGGTATTTGTGGGACACAGTAGCTGCTTCATGTGGACTGGCACTGCGTTAGAAATGACACCGCGCGTGGACGGACGCTCACTTGCGCAACTGTCCCTGGTCAACGGTCGACTCAGTTTCCCTACAAGATCTATAGCGACCAAGGAATATTGGACTGGAAAGGAATCATTGCCACCTGCCGGGAGAGACGTCGGTTTGGTTAGAACGCTGTTGAAAGGAACACGCCTTTGACCTTCGGTTGGTTCGATCGTTCGTCCTTGCAAGACATTATTGAATGCCAGAGGAATCGACTGGGAGCCCGGGATATATTATGAAGTCACTGAATACAACGACAGTGCGATAATAATTCCGTGAGAGGTGTCGTTACTTCTAGTCGTCCGCTTTCAGACGGATTGAAGTACTTTGAAATCTCGAGGACCACTTTCCTAACCCACTGCTATCTCTAAATGAAGAATGCACGGCAGCGAAAGAAAATTCAGACTTGGCAGTTTCTATCAATGGCGCCTTTAGCCACGGTCTTTCTTTACTCTTCCTTTTTTTCCTGTCTTTCTTTCTCCTTTTTGCCACAAGGATGATTATTATGAAAGCAACGGGCTGACAACGCACAAAGGCGCGACCTGTTTGCAGTGGGTGAAAGTTATTGCAAACGAAAAGGCACCGCAAATGGCCTTTAAATTTTGCGTAATCGCCTCTCACTCATCGTTCGTCTGATTGAAGAATCCACACCTGAATAAAGCAGCGGAGTGGTCTTAACCGCGCGGTCAGTATATTTTGTTACCTCTGGAAAACATATATTAACAGAGACGTGAAAGAAGTCATTGCCCGTAATGAAGCTTGGGGCTGCTTCCTCGGAACTTTAGGAAGATGGAAACTATGAATGGAAACAAGAGCTGTCCTCATTTGAAACGTCGGTGTTACCTTACGAGAAAGAAATCTTCTGTTGTTGCCTAAATTCCTGCCATGGTTTAACACACTGAAGGTACAAAAAACTGGGACCTAGATAGAAAATTGATATGCATCAACGCCAGAAATGTGACACAGACTGTTTTGTGCACATCGTGCGCATTTAAATGAATCGGACAAAAGTACAAAATCGGATGAAGTATGCCTGTAGGAAAGAAATGTGACATTTGGTATCCCCCATGATAGAGAGAGAAAAGGGGAAAGGAAAGACGGCGAGGTTAACCGGAGACTATCTCCTATTGGCCACGCTGTACCGAGGCACGGGGAAAGGGGTGCGATTGATGAGAAAAAAATAATACGAAAAGAAAACAAAAGAAAAAAAACCACACACACACACACACACACACACACACACACACACACACACACACACACACACACGCACACGCACACGCACACGCACACGCACACACAGAGAGAGAACGGTTTCTTCGTTAACGTAAACTTGTTCCCATGCGCCGGACAGAGTCCGCCGTGACAGCCTGCGTGGAGGAGAGATAACCGAGCGCGTGAGCGGCGTTACTAGTTTCTTCGTTGTTTGCAGCGAACTGCAGCACCGACGCATCCGCAAGTCGGGTTCAGTATGACCCACTCCGAAGGTGCACGGGTCCGAGCTGAGTCAGCCTACCCCGTGCAGTTGGAGCCGGCTCATCTATTGACGATGCTTTAGTGACAGTTTGTCGTTTACTCCAGTGCGGCAGGCAAATCTGCCTCGACCGCCGTTTGCCAGCTTCTCGCGAACGTTTTCATAGACGCTAGTCAGCGCGTTTGCACCTCAGCACCTCCAGTTCATTGCAGTCAGCCCACCTGCACTGCGGCAGCGAACAGTTGGAGAAGACCCGTATCTATCTTCTGTTATGCGCTCACTGTCCGCCGTTGACCGCCGCAGCATTCCCAAAGTGTCCTGCGGGAAGCTTATGAAAAAAAAAAAATGGAAACGTAGCGCAACACGAATCTCCAGGCTGCGGACCGTCATACTGCAAGTCGAAGATTTCATTTTTCTTTCTTTGTTGATTTCTTTATTTCTTTATTGAAAATAATCTTACGAAATATTGCCTTCGGAAGTACGGCTAAAGGCGAAAAATTGCCTCACAGTGCCAAGGCACCATTAGAGCTGCAGCAGTAAGGTGGGAGCAATAAAACTTACAACCTGCTCACAATGCATAGTATATTGTGTATTCTTTAACAGTTATATTAAAAACATTCCACATAATGAACATTTTGAACACTCACGTATCTCTTGAAACCTGTTAAGACATACTACAGCATCATTATCTTGGTGAACACAATAATCTAGAGGTATGAAATGGCACCTCTGTAATTGTTTTAGTACTCGTATTACAGTTCCATCACTTCCTTCTTAAATTTATGAGTTGATATTCAAGACTTTATCAGCTCTAGTACCAAGGGATATTCATTTAAAACGTTGACAATTTGAGAGACTGACTTTTGTTACCCATATATTGTTCTTGACCTTGTCTTATATATCATATTTATTCTTAAGTTGTACACATTTGAGTTAATTGAATATTTCGATGTAACTAATGATTTGTCCATTTAGTATTGTCGTAATGTGTCCAAGATTAGTTTGTATCTGCAAGTGTTTGTTATGTCAAGTATTTTGTACTTTTTATAGTGTGGTGCAATGCATTCTCTGAGTCTTACGTAACCTACGGCCCGCACTGCTCGATTTTGTATCGTTTCTAATGAGCCTAAATTTGTGTGCGTTGTTGACGCCCACACTAGAAAGCTGTAAGGAAAGCGCGACTGTATAAGTGCGCAGTATATTGAGCTCTTCACTTTAATTAGGGCAAAGCGTCGCATCCTGTTCAACATGCCAAAAGCACGTGGAATGTCGGCTTTCGGAGTATCAATATGCGGTGACCACGATAAGTTCTCCTGAACAAGAAATTGAAATGTTACTACCCTTTGAATGGAATTGTTAAAGAAAAGTAAACCCACGTTTTCATTTGTGGTAGTACCCTTAGATTTGAAAATTAAGTACTTGATTTTGTCCGTATTTAACTTCAGCTTGTTGGCTCTCATCCACAAGCCCAAATCCTGTAACCAACCATTTGCTTTCTTACAAACGTCGTGCGCAACTGTACCTGAGAAGAATGCATTTGCATCCTCTGCATATAAGATAATCTTGAAGCAGCACTTTAGGTTTACAAAATCATTGATCTAGAAGAGAAACAAGATGGGCCATAATATGGACCCTTGTGGTACACCATACTCAATGTATCCGATCTTAGATCTAACTCCGTTTATGACTGTGAACTGAGTCCTATTTGTAAACTAGCTCTTTAGTGATACTCGAGCAACTCCACGAATTCCGTAAAAAGGTAGTTTTTTTAAAAAGGATTTCGTGCTGAACATTGCCGAAGGTCTTTTTTAAAATCGAGAAAAACTCTCAGCCTCTCAGCCAATCCGCCAATGCTACAGCGAAGACAGTGCGCTCGCGCCAAGGGCTGCTATTATTGGCCAATCAGAAGAAGTGCAGGTGTGGAAATACCTGAAATCATAGAAAGACAAGTGTAGCGCCCAACCCTTATACTTTCCAGCCCGTACACTCTCGGATGTGATTGATTCTTGTTGTTTACGGCGTGCGTATAGACGTGCACAGATCAAGAACAGACGTGGTCCTCAGGTCAGACACGAGTGCACACGCCAATGAAAATCGAGGGCGCATTAAGCAATGTAGACCTGTCCCATAGACCTATCCAGTTTTGTCCAGTCAAGCTGTCTCAGCAGGAATTCTGTCCTGGGCAGCTGATGCGGGGAGCATGTGGACAAAATTTTGCATCATCTGCATTCTCATTTGCCTCACCACGAGCAACGTGTTGCACTAAAGCGCCACGTTTAGAACAAGGTTGGGCAAACATTGTGCAATCTCCAATAGGCTTGATTGTTCGCGCCCCCGATAGGAAAATAGAAGAAACATTGTGATGGGTGTGAATTGCCTATCACCGCAATTTCTTATGATCTTGAAGCACGAACTGAAAAGTTGCACATCACGTTTTCGCTCGTGCCACGAAGTACAAGAAAGACTAGCCATGCTGCCATTGCCAAGCTACGCCCATTCGAGTTAGAACAAAACTCGAAGAATGTAATGCTATTCGTGTGGTTGTGAAATCCTAAACGCAGACAGCCAACTGTCAGGAATTTCGGAGAACGGCGTTTTTGTGGCATAATAGAAGTTGACGCACGTCAAGTCCTTCGGAACGTTGCCGACGCCAAGTTTGGATGTCTCTTTGTACTGAAGGAATACCAAAACATTTTTAGAGATATCTGTTTCAGTTTTCTCGTTCTCTGATTTCTCGTTTCCTAACAAAACGCTAGCACACCAACTTAGTTTCTTTTTCTGAATTTTCTCAGTGGCAGCGGGGAAGAGGGGGGGAGGTCGATCACTCGATTTTGATATTTTTTTTATTATTAAATAAACACGTGGAGGGACTGGCACATTGTGAAGGCGCCTGTGCTGAAATGTGTACAGAAAAAAATATTCCTAGCGGTCCGACCACTCCAAATGCAGGACAGGCAGGGTGGAAATACGCCGTTTGCTGACTGAAAGTTGTCCATATTGCAGAACGTTACTAGCTATTGCTGTAATCATTCTTTCGAGAACTGTAAGGCTACCATCTGCGGGCGAGGGAAGAATGCGACGAGTTTCAGGCTGTTATTTCTGAAGGAAAGAAAGAATGGAATGCGAGAATTGGCTATTGTCTCACAAGGGCCAAATTCCCAAAACTTTTCACTAGTGCCAGCTGTTTGCCACTGACCCACCGTTCCTGCTAATAATATGCCAAACATAATGATCAGCTGGCGTCTGCTCTTAGGAGCAGTTACGGCGCAAGAACATTTGCCGCAAATACGGCCGTACTCAAAACCTTTTCCTCCTTTCGCACTCTACCGGGATGCTGCATCGATTGAACGACAGCACCTGGTCAAGGTTCCTTATCCACATTATTTTTTCTTACCCAGGTGTGCCGCGAATGAAGTGCCGAGTTCACAATAGCAATATAGCCCGATGTTTCTTCTGCCAGCGTGCTAACAAAGCAAACCTCAAAATTATTTCTCTCTTTTTGTTCTTTTTTACAGAAATTGCTGCTTCTGCAGAACCTACGTAATGTTGCTGCGTGTCACACACCGCCTTTAACGCAGCGCGTCGGCGCATGTTTCAAACGAGGCACACAAAAGGCCGTTTGTAAGTGGCAATGCTAATGCCGTGTGACGGTGAGCATAAGAAAGCAGGCGCACTGCGCAATGCTCCTTGCATCAGAATGGAAAAGTTGGAAATGCGGACGAGAATTGCTGCGAGAAAAGCGAGTCAAGGAAGACTGGATCACAGAAAGGCCGCGGAGCTTGAATTATAAACAACTCGGGGCTCACAGCTGCACAGCGAGCTCGAGTAAGTGCAAGAAGTGAAAAAGACAAGGGCTTGACGCGCAGCAGCGATACGAGAAGGAAGAGCCCTAGAGGTGTGAAGAAGAAGAAAAGGGCACCGGAACGAAAAGAAAAACTGGTAAATCGCGTCAAGGTGCCCGCTTGGCAGCTGTCGCTGTATACGATCCGCCATTACCCGAGCTTCGGATAGATCTCGGTTCCTTATCTTTCTTTTCTTTTTTTTCTTTTTTTTTTTTTTTTTTGACGGTAAGATTTCAGTCTACGAGGAACTGCTTGTTCTTAAGCACGAATAGTCTCGCCTTTCCTTAATCACCTGTTTTTCAAGACTTCCTGAAAGCAGACCCGGACGATTTCAAGGATCGTATAGCATTAGACGAGCCAGCAGGAGCCCATTGATTTTATCCTGAGAATGCTCCGATTTCTATGCGCTATTAGTGCTTACCCTGGTATCTTGCTTCATTGCAGGTGCCTGCTGAGGTAATGGGACACCACATACGCAGGCTCGTATCGATATCCTGCGTCCGGTGCTTTCGGCTAACTCAGCTCCCAACATCTTGCCCCATTGCGACGGGGTTGCAACACCTGCCTCTGCCCCGGCATCTGCAGCAACACGCATATGCCCGAAAGGCTTGTAGAAGGAGACGTGCAGGCGTTGCTCTTGCTCTCGTGGCAAACCCAGTGAGCACTGGCCACTTCTAACGTACATCTCACCGCGTTTACTGACTTCCTACCAAGCGCTATACACGATAATTTTCATACTATTATCAATAGCGTCGCATCAATATCATTAATTATTTGAGATCCCACAGCACTATGGGCTCTTCCGGAGATTTGTAGCTGCGTTTTCTGTCCGCCGAATCGGTCTCATGGCGGCGAATTTCCTCATCTCATCACTCCGTCTGTTTCTCTGTCACCGTCAACATGTCGTGACATAATTAAGTATAAAGCAGCGCAGAAACAGGCAGTGTAAAAAGGTAATAGGCAGAAAAAGTGCAACACTAGAACAATGAAAATCTAAAATTAGCTTCGGCTCCTTCATGCCTGTACTTTTAAGAAGCAACTCAACAGCAAGGAAAAAGCATGGATCAGGTCATAGCTCCCTCCAGAAGCCAGAAAAAGAAACTGCCAATTGTAGTGACCAAACATTAATCTTTAGCGTAGTTTTGTCGAAAAATAAACTTTTCCTTCTTTTCTTTCTCTTCATTTGTTTCTTACCCTATTTTTTCTTATTGAATGAAGTGGAGGATTCTACCACGCTTAATTATTAGTTGGTTGATGACTTCAATTCCCCGATGAGAATATATTAGAGTAAGTAGAGTAATTATTAATTGCAATGTTTTTTATTACATTACGCCTCCTGTAGCTTCGCCCTTATTGGCTGACGTCATTTTTATCTTCCACGTTGCTGCAAATTATTGTGAGCTAGACTGTTGCATATGCGTTTCTAGCACTTATTTTGCAAAGCACAAAAACTTTCTATTTTCTTCTCCTTCTCTCACTCTCTCTCTCTCTCTTAAGCTAAAGACTAACGTGTGCACAAAACGTGCGCAACAGGGACAAACGAAGTGGGAGCTTCTCCAGCATTCAGTAATCTTTCCGATGCCCTTTATTTGTGTAGGTCCGTTTTTTGGGGTTACAAATCCTTTGTGTGAGAGGACTGGCTAAACAGGAAGCATTCACCGCTGATGCGATGAAGTGGAAATAGACGACTTGAAAGGGTCTGCGTATGCGCGATGTGCTGCAAAAGATAAGTGGACTGCGGCGCAAGGACAATCCACAGATAATTAGGAGGAGGAGGAGGAGCGTTGCTTACTGCAGGCGAACATAGCCTTTCAGAATGCCTGCAACCACTTACATTCTATCCGGCAACATAACAGCACCCGGTCACACAAGAAGCTTGATCCGGAGCACAACCGGCTGCACGCCATTCATACCAGGTTGACGCACACAGCTCACCATTCAGACTCTTAACTTTCTATCAGTGAGGAACTTTGGGAGGAGCCGAAGCCACTCGCTTTTAACGATCCAGTATCCTAGCCCATAGATAACGTAAAATCCGCAGATAATGCCATTTATAAAAATTGAGCTCCCATCAACGCTGTGAAGGTCGTTGGCCAGCGAAGCTGTGGTATCACCTGATCCGATAGACCAATGTGGAGTAGTCTTGAACTGGCTACTGTCGAGTCTAAGCACGTGCATATTGACGAACGTTGCTGCTCCTTTTGTCACTCATCCTATTCGCGCTGCTCTTCAGGCGTCCTAACTGTGGTGGCTTGCTTTGCGCAAAAAACACGGCGTACTGCCCAGCCTGAGCTCGACGCCGTTGTGCATATTGACGCTGCTGGTCTGGTCGCCGCTCATCGTGTTCACCCCGCTCTCCGCGAGTCCTAACTATGCGTTGCCTTTCCATAGCGCTATCATCACAACATAAACAAAATCAGTTGCTGGGCGGGTTCTTCTTTTAAGTATGAGACTGTAGTGACATCAGTCCCTGCTTCGTATGCTATATATATATATATATATATATATATATATATATATATATATATATATATATATATGTGTGTGTGTGTGTGTGTGTGTGTGTGTGTGTGTGTGTGTGTGTGTGTGTGTGTGTGTACAGATGCCGTTTACCGACAACCACAGCTTATGCAACCGTAATCTTTACCGGGGAACGCTCAAGGCGAACGATGCCCACGAAGGCGAGCTTTCTGGTTCTTTTTTTTATTTCTCCCGCATAGCCAGCGCCACCGCTGCCGCGGATGCTGGAGGCGAGCGCCATCAGGTGGTGCTGCAAAGAACCCAGCGGCGCACGCGGCACGTGTCTTCTGCTGTGATTGGTTGAATTTTTTGGCTGCGGAAGCAAAAATGTCCCGGGATCCTAGGCATATAGAATTTGCTGTAATATAGCGACAACCACGTCGTTATGGATAAGCTGACGTTCCAGCGCAGTAGCAAAGCAGCCTTGATCACCGTACGAAAAGAAAAGAGAACGGCATGGCGTCTTGGCAGGCTAGACCAAGGGTTGCTATATGCAGCAAACTTAAAGAACTTGAATGACAAGTGAACAACAGCGCTTAAGAATCGAACGCAGTATAAAACGCAATATGTTTCATCTCGCGGCCCGTGGTCTCCATAATAAGTTGAAATGGGGTCTCAATGGCCTTTCTATCTTTAAGTGCCGCGATTTTTGCTAACTTAATGGATGACTCCGCACAATGTCTGCCCAGGTGGTGTGTCTTAGCTGGGTTCGTGAATGTGTGGATAAGTTATTTCGTCCTAATTACTGCTCGTTAATCGCACATTGAGGGCACAAAAATGATCTGTATCTGTGCGCGAAGCTCCATGCGTAAGTTGAGTTGAGTTGAGCTGAGTTGTTGTAGGCTACTGGTGGGATTAGCCTTGCAGTTGCTGCCGGCAATTGCTCCACCGTAGCGACACTTAAAATAAATAAATCACATAATCAGACACAGACCTCACAATTACAAATGGTTACTCCTCAGTTAACCATGTGGAGGCCGAATCCGTGTCCTGTAGGTAATTTAAAAGAAGGCGAGAGACCTCCTTCCTACACAACCGGTTCCCGCGCGGGAAAACAATGTCCTGAAGAGAACTGTGAGGAACTCCTGTCTTCTTGAGGGACCCGAATAACACCCTCCTTTCCGCGTTATACACAGTACAGCACATTAAGTAATGTCCTATGTCACCGCACACACCACACGTTGAACATAATGGTGATAACGCCAGGCCAGTCTTATACATCCACGCCGGGGTACGAGCAGAGCCCGTGCGAATGCGGAGCAGTAAGGTGGCTTGGTTTCTTTTGAGACCCTTGATCACACATGGCCTGTGAGGTGAGCTCCACAAAGAACTGAAGTGGCACAACACCGCTTTTCTGAAGAGTCTGTTGTCCTCTTGAGGCACTCTTCTCAATGGATTCCCGGACGCTCCATGCGTAACTCGCCCCCCCCCCCTTAAAAAAAACGTGAAGTAAGCATTCTCTCTCTCTCTCTCTCTCTCTCTCTATCTATCTATCTATCTATCTATCTATCTATCTATCTATCTATCTATCTATCTATCTATCTATCTATCTATCTATCTATCTATCTATCTATCTATCTATCTATCTATCTATCTATCTATCTATCTATCTATCTATCTATCTATCTATCTATCTATCTATCTATCTATCTATCTATCTATCTATCTATCTATCTATCTATCTATCTATCTATCTATCTATCTATCTATCTATCTATCTATCTATCTCTGCGTGTTTATATATTGAGGAGCAACGGTTGTACTCGACGTTTTTATTCCAGAAGCACGAGCCAGCGCGCCGACAAGAAGATGCGAAGCGATGGTGATGGCTATGTACAGATGAGGAAGATGGCGCCCATAATATAAATGCTCACAATACATATATTTGTATTAAAGCTTCCGGCCGTTGCGCACTCAGGCGTGTTAACGATCTTCCTCTGCTGTGTTTGAGTAGTATCTTGGTTTTAATTTCGCTTGAGAGCACTGTACATTGAAGAACGTCTTGCTCCCTTATTCAAGTCATTCCTCGAAACAAGAGCATTGAGTCATTCTACTCTCCTTTACATTAGTTATTTTACGAGGTAATATGCCCGCTCCTTAAGCTTCCGAGTAAAAAGTGCTCGATTTCCTTAAGGCTCGCCTACGCAATTTAAAACTCTAATGGCGTGAAATAAGAAAATAAGGTCGCTTCTAAAGACATGTTCACCGTACAAACGCATCTTTCTGACTTCCATGGGCGTTCGAACAAATTCAGTCACATAACTGCTCAAAGCCGTCGTCATGAGACACAGACTTCTCTTTTAAAAAAGACACCGCGTGCCGAACTCAACAAGCCCAAGAGAAGAAGCGGAGGCGATGGGGCTTAAAGAGGAGGCTATGGTTAGGGTCACGTTTACTCCTGTTATGAAAAGTAAGAGTCATCGGTGACGGTTAACATTGAAAACTAAAGTCGTCCGGCGAGTTGAAAGCATACTTCTGGGAAAAGCGGGCTAGCAACTGCGATGATTGCATTACGACCTTCTTGTGGGCAGAAGCAACAAATGCCTTTCTTGTGCAGGCTTCGAGGGTATCCCGTCTTACGGCGCGCCTTGCAATTTCCAAGCACGCGTGTCGCAAATTGGGTCAATTAGCGTCCCGTCATCCTTCCTCCGACCACAGCTTCAAGTGGGGGCTCGCCATTCACCCCGTCCTGTTCTTTGGCCCGGAAAACGCTTTGAGCGTGAAGAGCTGCGCAGAGGCACGGTCGTTACTTCCGGTACGGCGCTTTCTCCGCTGCCGACATCAAAAGCGAGTGGTGCGCCACTAGGCGGCCGGGCATCCTTTCCGGGATGCAGTACGCGTCGCTGTTTTGGGCACCACTGCGTTAATGATCAGCCTCTGTGTCGTGTGCGGGGGCGTTTCTTTCTATTGAGCCAGCGAGATGTGCCGCGGATGCTGTAGTGCCGTGTACGGCGCAGTTACCCCATTTCGATCAGCTGGAGGGCTCTTACCTGTCGCGTATATTTACTCTGTTCAATAGCTCGCTCGCTGTGACGTGCATTGGATTTCTAGTGTTGCCGCGTAAGCCAAATAATGTGACGCTCGGCTGCCATCTTGTGGCTCTGTTTTCGCACTTATTGCCGTTCCGAGATCTGCAACGTAATTGTGATTACTCGCTGAGGATAAGCACCCATTACTTCGTTAGCCGGCAATACGCAATTCATTCGCATTTAATAAAGGTAGCGACAGTGTCAACTAATCCGGCAAAATTTGAACGACCAGATCCGTCTCATATAAATGAAACAGGCCGGCTTTCATGCAAGGCACATCAGGAAAATTATGATTTCTCGAGAGGCAATACCGAGAAGGAAAGAAAACGTAGGGTATAGGCTCTCGTCGTAATGATAACATAAGTGAACCGATATGTGCGACATGATTTCAAATGCGTAAACGGGCGTCAAAGAAACACGTAAGAAGACTAAAGAAGAGATTGGTAAGTGACTGAGGCATAGCAGCGATGATCACCTTGTATCTGCTGGCAGGAAACACACTTCCCTCGAGTTTTCTCGGCGACTTACAAGCGTCAAATTTGTCTGCCTCGAACCGTTGTCGCTCCCAAAGGAAATATCAAGGAAGAAATGAAAGGTATTTGGAAGACACTGCCAATTTGGGAATGTAGTATTGCAACAGCTTCCCGGCGCTTCCTCGAACAGAGCGCAGCGAGTTCGTGATGCGCCATCCATGTGCAAAGGGTTTGTTTACTTCCGGCTTCCGGCTCAACCCTCGCATCGTCCGGCACCGTTCTCCCGAAGCGGAAAAGCAGATTCTGGTGAAGTGTTTCTTCGCTTCGTTGCAGGCAGACAAGCAAGCACGGATCCAGAGCTTCCAGGGATTTTCCACTGCACCAACTTTCTGTCTTATTATCCTAGACATTCTTACAGATGCAGCAATCGTCATCTTGCTGAGAACTTTTTTCATGCCAAATGCTAGCCAGACACTAAGCCACACCGGCGCATCATTTTGCCTCGTAGATTAGGCAGCACGCTCCATTCGTCTGCAATGTTTTCATTCACAAACTCTGCGCGTTATTTTGATAACTGCATTAAGTTTACCTCATAAGAGAACTGCAGGGTTTATCGCAGGCTGATACAGGAGACCCTGCCAGTCGCTAACGCATTAGGACATATTGTTGGGCTACTTGGTGCTTAATTAATAACCTCATGTAGCGCAAAGGCATAACCACAAAAGGAGGCACACACAGATGCATGTCGCGGGCGCGCTATTAACAACTTTATTCAAGACGCAGTGACATTCGAGATGTATACTCTTTCCAGCGCTGCATGAACGGGGGTCTGTCGGCGGCGGCTGCAGCGGATCGCGCCCACGCGTCACCCACGCGCCGCCTCTCGTGACCTCCCAATTAGCGAGGCAGTCGCTAATTGTCCAGACACATTGTCCGTGCCAGCCAATTGTATCGCCAAAGGAAAACACACATACAGCAGCGGTCAAATTTCGCGTTAGGAAGTATATCGTAATCGTTGGTGATTTTTTATTCTTCTTTCTCTTATGTGAAACGATTTCGAAAAGTTAAGGTGTCGTTCCGCCCAAGAACTTCACATCATGTCGGTTCACAAAAGCAGGATTTACAGTGCGCATAAAGATGCACAACCACAAATACAGCGCGAATACATGCAAAGCGCCTCGAGCGGCCAGTCGAGAGGAAATTTTGTGTGTGCTCACGGGCTACTTTCACGCTCGGAAGAACATTGTTCTGTAACACGTATTGAGCAACAGAAAGCTGTATTGGGAGTATTTCCTGTTGCTCTGCAAATTTCCCATTCGAACTTTTCATCTAATTATAATATTTCATAAGCACATTAATTAATTAAGGCTTATTGTGTAATTTGGAGGAATGCAAAAAGTAATACGAGTATATACAAGCGACGGCAAACAGCATTACCTTGGTTCTGTCCCGCTACGTGTCATCTGCGTATTGTCACCCAGCTATTACAACTAAAACAGTTTACCACCGACAGAGTGGCAAAAAAACGTCTGCCTTTAGCGATGGCTGGTCCTCGGAGAGCGCGCGCACAACCACGAACTTCGTCGTTCTCGCCTTAAGGGTCCCGTGTCATCACGTGCAAACTTATTTCGCGTCAATATATTGAAATCTTGGTGCACGATATTTGGGACACCCTGCGTACCACCCCAGTGGATTACTGCACTTAACGTTCGGCGTTCTTGTATTTGTTGGTCTTCTATTGCAGTTGCGCCCTATCGCTACAACGAGTCATTATCTTGATCATCATCATCATCATCATCATCAGCCTAGTTACGCCCACTGCAGGGCAAAGGCCTCTCCCATACTTCTCCAACTACCCCGGTCATGTACTAATTGTGGCCATGTTGTCCCTGCAAACGTCTTAATGTCATCCGCCCACCTAACTTTCTGCCGCCCCCTACTACGCTTCCCTTCCCTTGGAATCCAGTCCGTAACCCTTAATGACCATCGGTTATCTTCCCTCCTCATTACATGTCCGGCCCTTGCCCATTTCTTTTTCTTGATTTCAACTAAGATGTCATTTACCCGCGTTTGTTCCCTCACCCAATCTGCTCTTTTCTTATCCCTTAACGTTACACCCATCATTCTTCTTTCCATAGCTCGTTGTGTCGTCCTCAATTTGAGTAGAACTCTTTTCGTAAGCCTCCATGTTTCTGTCCCGTACATGAGTACTGGTAAGACACTGCTGTTATACACTTTCCTCTTGAGGGATAGTGGCAACCTGCTGTTCATGATTTGAGAATGCCTGCCAAACGCACCCCAGCCCATTCTTATTGTTCTGATTATTTCCGTCTCATGATCCGGATACGCCGTCACTACCTGCCCTAAGTAGATGTATTCCCTTACCACTTCCAGTGCCTCGCTACCTATCGTAAACTGCTGTTCTCTTCCGAGACTGTTAAACATTACTTTAGTTTTCCGTAGATTAATTTTAAGACCCACCCTTCTGCTTTGCCTCTCCAGGTCAGTGAGCATGCATTGCAATTGGTCTCCTGAGTTACTAAGCAAGGCAATATCATCAGCGAATCGCAAGTTGCTAAGGTATTCTCCATCAACTTTTACCCCCAATTCTTCCCACTCCAGGTCTCTGAATACCTCCTGTAAACATGCTGTGAATAGCATTGGAGAGATCGTAACTCCCTGTCTGACGCCTTTATTTATTGGGATTTTGTTGCTTTCTTTATGGAGGCCTACGGTGGCTGTGGAGCCGCTATATATACCTTGCAGTATTTTTACATATGGCTCATCTACACCCTGATTCCGTAGTGCCTTCATGACTGCTGAGGTTTCGACTGAATCAAATGCTTTTTCGACTGAATCTTGCTACTAAGCTAATGGTCTTACAACAGCCTAGCGAGTCACGGATCACCAAATTAGCTCATGCCATTCCTGGTTTTCACCAAAAGTGTGTAACCTTATTGGAATATTTCTGAAATGGAGAAGCTCGACTTGGCGTCACACAATGAGGTATCAAACTAAAGTCAGCAGGGGGAAGGATTAGATATTGCCTCCCCTCTATAGGAAGGTCAGTCATATAGGCAAACGGAATGACAATCAATGCACCGCCTAATTGTTAACGGTCCTGAATTAAGAACTGTGCTGTATATTCGGCTTCGCATTCTCCGAGGCCATTTATAACTTTCACATCATTGTTCGTTTAATGCAGACAGAGTTAGAGGCGTGCACTGCTGATATCGCTCGTTCTGTAAGATCAAGGACGCTTCGTCTTGCATGTCGAGAGGCACGAGCAATCATGATCTTACACTCACTTCTTCTGAGAGCTTGCATACAGTCAGTCGTAGATGAAAAATAGGAGGCGGGGAGGGATTGCTGGATTGTCGAGACTTCGACCGCAAATAACGATCTGCTGGAACGCCTAAGCGCATGCGCTTGTTATGCTCAACGATACCTGCCTTTAATATTGATCCATTAGGTTTTAGTCTGATGCCTAAACAAGTCCTCGACTCGCTAAGCTTTTCATTAGTAAGGACTGTTATATACTCGTTTTATATGTTCTTGCTTGCTACCTTAATTAAATGACGGCCGTCCTTATGCATGCACGACTTTGCGAATCTGAGCTTTGAGCAGTCATGGGGTTGCTACTAAAAACAGCAGGACTCACTCGTCACGAAGTATACGAACGTGGAGTGAGACATTGTTGAAAGTTGTCCGGACTTTGGTGTTGAACTCGCTCTTTCTACCGTCCTAAAATTATAGTTCACCGATATGTAAAGCACTGCTGCTATAAGATATTAATTTATGTTTAAAAGGTTCTAGTGACGCCAAGTTCATCCGGACACGCTTACTTCCTACCCTACACTGTTATCTGTTGTTTTTGTTGCTATCGTCGTCGTCGTCGTCGTCGTCGTCGTCGTCGTCATCGTTGTTGTTGTTGTTGTTGTTGTTGTTGTTGTTGTTGTTGTTGTTGTTGTTGTTGTTGTTGTTGTTGTTGTTGTTGCAATGAATCGAATGACTGAGAAAGTGGTAGCATTATCCTTCCTATGAAATGTTTCTCACTGGCCGCTGGCGTTCGATAGTATATTCGCTTTCGCCATTGGCGGGGTGCTGTTCTTACGAGCCTCTCCGGCGTGCGAAGTGCTGTGTAACTTGATTTGATTTGTAACACGATTACCACAACCACGATACTGTATGCGCTTCGTTTCATGCTTTAGGAATAAACTCACAACAGTGGGGCGTAGAAGTTATTAAAAGAAGGGAACAAAAAACCCTATCCGCACCACCAACATCTATCAGGAATTCTCTCAAAGATAACTCAAAATATCTTATTTTCACGCATTCACACGAAATAAGAAATAAAGGGCTAATTTGAATGATGCAGCGATTAAAAACAGGATTAGCGTAGTTGCGACAGTTTGTCAAACCTCGAGGTACAAAATTTTGCATCGTTGTCTTTTCAAACAACTATGATCCAAATTTGCAGCGCGTACCGTACGAAAATACTATTTCAAAGTGTTTATATTAAGCCCGTTATCACGAATGCATGGCGTCTGTTCTTGCGAGCACCTGCGGCGTACGAACGCACTTGTAGAACTGTCTTGTATTCACAAAGCAAGTGGACAAAGTTTTTAGCGGTGACTGTGCCATTGTTTTTCGGTAACTCAGCGGCACCATCCCCTTTTACTTCACATGTTGAGCCATAGAATGCGCTTTGTTCGGCTTTAACCTCTCCTTTAATTTCAGATCAATAAGAAAATGAAGGAATGACAAGCGGGAATGAGCGGTGGGTGGGGCTAGATGGCTGTCCTTGAGCGAGCAAACGAAACCAGAAACAGCTACGTTATGTGTAACTCGCATGGCCCTCAAGTGTGTGGAGGCATCGACGAAACGTTATAAACAATGACAAAAACGCTGTCTTCTTGCGCTAAAATAAAATACAGCTGTCGCCGCGAGTAGGCGTTTCGCCTAGTGGGCATCCCGAAGAGGGTTTCGAAACCAGTGAGTTCCGAGTTGTGCCGAGATCTCGCCGTGACGCAATGATCTGGCAGAACAAAGCGTCGAGTATAACAGGCACGCACACGAAAGCATGCCGGCGGCAAAAGGCTCGCGTTTGCGTCGTTCGCAGTTGCTTTCCCAAGTAAGTGTTTAGAGCGTTGGCTCTGACCGTGTTCACATGGTTCAGAGAGGGGAAGAGCGACACTATAAACGTTTGAGTTAT
This sequence comes from Dermacentor andersoni, assembly GCF_023375885.2. NCBI lineage: Eukaryota > Metazoa > Arthropoda > Arachnida > Ixodida > Ixodidae > Dermacentor > Dermacentor andersoni. Next base: position 19,452,135 of record NC_092817.1, read on the forward strand.
GCCAGCTAACGGTGACCTCAAGTTGTCCTCTCTTCCACGTTCTTTTCAATAAAAGCATGCGGTACTCTGAACAACAAAGCTGCTGTCACGTAAGCAGAAACTGTGGCAATTGAAAGCTTTTCACACTTGTTAATCATGCATGATTGGTTGTATGGAGTGTATTGGCTGATGGCGACAGGGTGTGATGTGAAAGCCAAAGCGCCTACGAAGCACGAACCTCTCTTCTGTGTGGGCATTTTCGCGAATTGTTGCGCGATTATCTGACGACAGGTTAATGCTGTACCGTTTTGTCTTGCAGTGTATGCTGGTGGTGGCGCTCAGTAGACCACGCATTATTCTGCCTTAGCTGCGAAATTTTACGCCGTAATTAGCTCATCAATCCAAGGATATCGCGTGGCGACTGCATCAGACAAGACGCCTCAGCTTTGCGCCTCACTCCTTTGTTTTGACACAAGAAGTGTTGTTTGCTCTCCAATTTGCATCCACGTCCTCGGAAACCAGCCTCTGCATGTCTTTATTTTACAGCGAAGCTGTTAAGGGCTACTTTCCCCACTATCGTGTCCGCGTGTAGAAAAACATCCCGAAGATGGTGCAATGCAGGGCCGACCCGCGGCAGAGGTGACGCAAGCGTTAAGCGCTCCCCATACGTGGGCCGATCCCGAAGATAGTGAAATGCCGAGCCAACCGTGGCGGAAGTGAAGCAGGCATTAAACGTTAATACGTGGGCCGATCTCAAAGATATATAGTGAAATGCCGGGCCAACCCGCGGCGGAGGTGCAGTTCGCATTAAGGGGCCCACATAGGCAGCTTCGCTGGTCATCCTTCCTTCTTCACAGAGTGGAAGGGCACTGGGTTTTTTTAAGGTCTCTTCCTCTAACTTGACGATGAACTAAGAGGAAGATGCAGAAGGTTTGTTGTATTCGACTCACCATTAACAACAGCGCGAGAAAGAATGCGATGTTGAAAGACTCAAGTATACGGGAGGGACCAGGCCCGCCGTCTGTCTGAACTTTCTAAATTTACTTTCCTAGGCTTGCAATTCTTTCGATAATTTTTGCGCTTGTTTGTGCAAGTAGCGCAACAGACGCAGTAAAGAGGTAGAAAAATGAATAGAGAGATAAATAGTAAGAATCCAAGAGCAGCAACGGTAACTGAGGCGGTCGCGCAGGAACGACAAAGGCCACATGCAACCGACATAGACGCAAGGTCACAAGAAGCCCACAGAAACTTTCTGCGTTGTGGTTGCATGTCGTAACAGACGCGATATGAGCAAAACGACATTACAGATACCTAATCATGTGCGCATGCGCACTATTATTCGCGCAATAGCGGGTCTTTAGACGTGAGCCAAGCTGCAACGCTGTGGCGAATAATGATTATTTGTGTTGAAATACAATGTGATGCAAAGCTGCTTGCGTAAGGGCACCGGCCATAGCATAAGGATTAATACATGGCGGCTCTAATAAAGTTTTCCTTGATGAGAGTGGTCCCAAAACACACAAAGGTTTCGGAAGCATTGTCCCCGAACAAAGCATCACAAGATGTCACCACCACTAGTCTTGCTAATATTCACATCTCCAATATTCCAGTACTCCCTAATTGGAAACACATAGACAGACCGACAGAGCTCTCTATCACATAGCGAAAGTGCTATTTAAAGTACGATGTCTTATTCTGTAACGTCGTAATGTAGCTATCTGCACGATGTCCGAGGCACGCAAGTAATTAGAGTGCATGTTAGAAAAACAACACAGTTGGTGAGCAGTGCACGTTTTTACCGAGAAACGCTGGCGGCGAACGCTATGCACGAAGGCAAGCTTTCTGGTAGAAACGCGGCCTATTGCGTGGGTCGGTCTGCTTTTATTGTTTTGCACTTTTAATATTTCGGTCTGAGAAGAGACAGCACAAAGCATATGCGCTGCCGGTTTTTTTTTTTTTTTTTTTCTCGTGACATTTGTTTGTGGGCTGCCGTTCTAAATATTCCGAGGAATAACTTTGTAAGGAATGAAAGACCAGGTATGAGCATCTTTGGTGGTAGAAGAGTGGTTCGATATGCGTAGTTCGAAATTTCGTCAGAAAATTCTGTTTTGCCGAAGCGACGTCCGACGCCGGGCGCCGACGCCGGATTTTCTGCGACACGGGGCCTTTAACGCTGTCGTATTAAAATTGACAGTCACTTTAGCATACGCCAAAGTGAATCAAGGCGAAAGCCTGCGCGGTCAAGAGACATTCATTAGGTTACTTGACATTCTCGTTCGAATGCGTTGTTACTTCTTATTACTTAATTTCTACCACCAAAGGTCGTGGGTTCGGGTGTCTTAATTGACGCTACGTTAATTTACTGTGCCTGAATTAACCTCGCCCTAATTAACACCATTGGTCTTGGGTTCGACTCCAACCAAAGATCGAGGGTGCAACTCCCACGAAAGCTCGAGATTCGAGTCCTACCGAAGGCCGTGGGTTTGAGTGCCTGGATTAACTCTATCTTAATCCTTAACTCTATCCTAATGAGCGGCATCGAAGTCAGATGTGGAAGAAGTCGACGACGCAGGCGCGAGCAGTGGCACTGGCGCGTCTCTGAGCGAGGCGAGCTCACATGACAGTCTGTACCGCACGTCGCGTTTTCAAGGCCACCGTCTGATGAGGCATCTAAGGCTTTCGCCTTAATAAGCGTTAAATCGCACTCGTTAGTTTGTGGTGCGCTGCTGTTAATGGCCATCTCACACTTTGGCAAGTGAAAAAGGTTCGATCAGAGTCAAGTAAATGGAGTTCTTGGAGGTACTGTCTATGTGTAATGTGCTGCGGACAGTCAAGGAACAAGTAGTACACATTGTCGTCGTCATAGCCGCACGGACGTGTAGGAGAGGGTGTGCGCTCAATAAGAAATAGAACGTGCGTCGTTTTAACGACCTCCCAACCTCGAGACATTTGCTTTAATCGCAAAAGCTAATGACGGTAAGCGAGCATAGTACCGCGGAGTGCGCGTGACCTATGAGAATCACAATTGGCACGCAAGTAGTTCGCTTAGTGTACAGAATGTTCGCTCGTACGCAACTTTCTTTTGTGCATGCATAACATGGGCAGCAAGTTATGTGCTATTCGTGGGGTTTTACATATACGAAAGAATTAAATGGCACATTGAGCGAAAAAAGCCGGCGTCCGTAGCAGCGAAACGGCACTTAATTTCCCATTGGCTACGACGCCACGTCACAAGCGCTCCTCGACGAATCAGATGCGTCGTTGTGAAGCCGCGGGGCGAGATGGGTTGTCGTCGGCAATGCAGTCGCGTGACGCGCGCGTGCGACTGCCGCGTTCTCGTTCTCGGAAGCCGGCGCGCGGTCCGTACCTCTCTCCCTCTCACCCTCACAGGGCTTAGCTGCAGCGCATGCCTGCCAGCCTTGGTGGCCGCTGCTGCTTCCTCGGTCTCTCTTCGCCAAGACGTCGGTGGCGTGCGGCGTTGGCACCGCAGGCTGCTGCTTCTTGCTGGCTCGGGCAGGCCGTACGGCTACGGTACATTACTCGCAGCGCAAAACTCGAAGTACCACTCATTGGCCTTCTATACGACATTATTGCTTTCGCATTCGCATCTCATATGAACTGCTTAGGTGTCCTCGGATTTTCTTTTTCTTTTCGTCTTGTCAAGTGTCGCTCTTTCTTTCGGGTATCAGCCTACGCTAATTAAACGCTTCGGAGCAGCTGCCTTCTTGTAATGGCGTCTGCCACTCCACAGATTTCAGCGAAGGTCCTCTTATCATGGTGCGTTTTATCAATACCACGATGACCTGTTTATACTGCCATAATGTGTGCGCACGCGACACGTATGCGTTCGAGATGGTGCCCTCTTATGTATGAATTATTAATGCAGCCTCCACTTCTGTATTTGGCTACACGTAAGCGAAGCTTTGTTTATATCAAAAACTCATTTTCTTCGAGCTCAAGCATTATTTTTTTGAAAATCATCGCGTGTTCACCCAGCATCCTATTGCGGCAATGTGGACATAATTTTTGCATTTAACGCATGCTGTTCTTAACCAAGAAATGTTTCTAAAAAGCCCATAACTACAGCATACCTGTCGAATAAGAAATTCAACACTCCGGGAGTTGCAGAAATTTTCATGCCGTAATACGCTTCGTTTATTTTCATTTCACGGTTCCCGGCCACGGCGGCCGCATTTCGATTTCGGCGAAATGCCGAAAAAACACCCGTGTACTTCGATTTAGGTGCACCTTAATGAAACCCAAGTGTTTCAAGTTAAACCGGAGTCCCCCACTATGGCGTAACTCAAAATCAGATGATAATTTTGGTAGGTAAGACCCCGTATTTTTTTTTCTTTTCACGTTCAGAAGAGCGCAGCAGAGAAGGGCCATTGGACCTCAAGACAGCCACCCGTGAAGTAAAAAAAGAAAAAGAAAACGTAAGCATAAATATAACAACAGAACAGTCTTCAATATCACATGCACTCGCAAATGCATGCTGTCGAATAACGGGTGCAAGCCTGAGAAAGACTTTCGAAACGAAGTCCTCCTGGCACCTTGTGTGTGTTCTTTTCCTTATTTGTGACCGTAGTGCTGTTAGCTATTTCGCCGGAGTGTGCTGAATTGGGCTGGTTGGTTCGTGAACAGCTCAAGGGACACGGCGAAAGCAGAGCCGACGTCGTCATTGCTTTCGTCCTGTCTTTCGTGCCTTTTTTATCTATCGTCGTTATTTCACTTTTTGAAGCTGTGCATTTGGTGTTCCCCACTGCACCGCAGCCGGCAGTTGCATTGCAAGCTTGTTCGATGAAGTTTTGCACCCTTGACATGGTTGTTCGACAGCTGGGAAGCGAGTCTGATGCGGCCTGTAAATACCCACGAATTCGGTGACGTCACACGAGGGTTCCGGGCAGCGCAGCGCGCTCTGGTTTGGTGAACGCTGGGATAGAGACTACCCCGTAGAAAACATAAAGGAGGTAGATAAACGTGAAGCAGGGAAGGAAAAAGAAACAAGACCAGTCAAAGAAATTTGTACAAGCCAGCGGTACCCCGAAAACAAAAGTGGTGCCTTCAGCCCTTCGCCATCCGACGACAGGCCATTTCTACGTTTAATAATAATGTCGCATCTTGAAACTGTAAAAGCGCATAAGGAGGAAAACGAAGACGGGACGTTCTCGTCTTTGTGCGCTTTTACAGTTTCAAGACGCAAGTAAACCAACTGGCCCAGCTGTCCATTCCGTTATAATAATGTCACTTTTGCGCAAAGTTCTAGGTATATCGGCAAGCCTTAGGGCTTCAAAGGACTCTTCAAAGAAATAGGCACGACCGAGCACAGCATTGAATACAGGACGCCTACGCGTGGCACTAGTGTGCGAAATGTTTCTTCGAAATTCTGCCCTGAATTCCGCAGATGCGGCACCTGCGCTGTTCATTTCATTATTGCTTCTTTTTCTCGTCTGTTTCCTTGTTGTGAGAACGCAAAACATAATCGCAACAGTTGCGAGAATTGTAGGTAGAAACGTGCGTCACAAAAGAAGCGCGATGACTGCTTCGCATTTCAACGATTGTGTTTTCAGAAAGGCTTCGAAGGGGTGTGTCAAGAAAACAGTTCAATGGATAAAGTCAATATTCTTCTGCGCTATGCCGTCCAACAACAGTCCCTTGTGCGAGAAGAGAGCCTCCTTCATGTATGCAAGAATCGACCATGGGAATGTTTTAGACTTTCGTCCTTTTTTCTTTCTTTTTCTTTTTTGGAACAACCGCCAACGCTTGGTCATGGTAAGGTTTTTAGAACAAAGGGTGCAGACTGCAAGCCGTTTGAAAGAAGCCACGCACACGAAAGCAACTGTTTTAGGAGAACAGAATACGCCTGTCGTTCGGGTCTTGGAGATCTGAAATTCAATGAAGCCCTCTTGCAACCTCACTTGTTTCGCCTGTGTTTCTGGTCGATCTCGTTGTGAAAGATTCATGGTGAGTGGAAATTACTTCAACTTCCTATAGCCTGGCAACCGCTTCTCTCACGTGCTGCGAGCAAAATGTATGCACAAAAGGAAATTTATGGTTTCATTTCGAAAGCTTTCGGAAAAATTTGTTCCAAACGTAGTAGTATACCATCACTCGCATACCAACCGCCATTGTTGCTTAGTGGCTCATTCTTAAGTAAAATTACCCCATTTGGGTCGTATCTTGCCACACAACAATAGTCCTCATCTGTCTTTTCCGCATTTCCTTCGTTTAACGCTGCCAGCCCGGTATTTCCAACTCACGAACGGCATGCGCGTTATCAGCATGACTGAACATCCTCGACAGGAAAGTAGCGAGTGCAGCATTTCCAAAAAGGAAACGCGAGCAAGACAGATGACGATTATTGTTGTGTGGCAAGATATCTAGGCAAGACACCTAGGCAAAAAGCTGCCGCAGAAGTTTGATGGAGGCCCAGGGTCCCTTACATGGCTATAGCACTCACATGACATATACACAGAAGACTTTATACACAACAATGTCTACGCATCGCACGTGTGCATAAAGAAATGACAGTTCACCCTTGAATGCAATATATTCAACTGCCACTATAATTAAACTAGTAATAAACCCGTTTTATTTACCGAGCTGTGTGTTTATATTTGTTTAGCACATTCGGGAAACTATGTGTTAAGATCTGTAGACTATAATTATTTCGAAACCATAGTACCTGATTTACGAGGGGGATCTCGTGCAGTATGTTTTGTGTTAGTGCAGAGGTCTAACTTAACATGTGATGTCAAATAATTCTTAACATATTCACATGATAAGTAAAGTGTTTCTAGCAATGTATGTTCATATAATTTATCCACGCGGTTTCGTCTGCATTCCAGAAATATATTTTTGTTGGTGAAAGCCGATTAACATTTTCTATATACCGAGCGATTTTCTTTTGAAGTATTGCCAGTCTTTTCAAGTTAGCTTTAGATGTGCTTGCCCAGACAAGGCAAGAGTGATTTATATACTATAGGAAGAGACCATAGTATATTTGAAGTTTTGCTTTCCTAGGTAAAAATGCGCGGCAACGTACCATACAACCAGTAACCGCAGAGAGTTTGCAGCAGAGATTTTTTATATGTGCATCTCAATGTAAAAGCCAAGAAAGATATACTCCATGAAATTTAAACTATTCAACCAATTCAATGCGTTGACGTAAATAGCTTGACCAATGTTAAGTGGTTTATTTATTGCGCTAAATGTTACAATTTTCCTTTTCTTTGAGTTTAAGCTTATTTGTTTGCGTCCCAATAAAACAAATTTGCCATAATTTCATTACAGTCTTGCACAAGTCTGTTCGCATAAGGACCTGAGGCACACAATGTGTAATCATCCGCGTACATAGTGACTTTAACCCCACTGCTTATAGTTACGATATCATTTATAAAAACACTAAATAAGAGTGACCCAAGAATGCTTCCTTGAGGCTCACCACATACAGTAGGTAAAAGAGACGAATTATGGTTATTAACACGATAGCGTTAAGGGGCCCGTGTCGCACAAAATACGGCGTCGAGCGTTGTTTCGGCAAGAAAAATTTTCGAACCACCCGTACCCAGGCCTTCCATGTGGCGCAAAGGAGCTATTGAACTAATTTAATTTCTTAAGCTAAAATACGTAGAAAACCCGTAAAGTACCACTCGCACACAACCTGCAGACACGATAGCGCCGGTTTGTAATTTGAATATACGAGAAAACATAATTCTGTTACGTGAAAACTCAAAGAAACCGCTTTTCCAGCGTTTCTTTCACTCATGAACCGGCCACGGCGTACACCATTTCCGCGCGCCGGTGCGTGAACATGTCGCGGGCCATGGAACAGCGCACCCGGTTTGACTTGGTTTTGCAAAGATTATACACGCAGTGTTTCAGTAATGTTAGGCCACAGTCTTTCACACACGTTACGCACGTTGTCCGCGAAGTCGCGGTGAAACCTGGCCGCCAGAGTCGAGCTTGCCGCCAGCTGAAGGGTGTGGTTCGTCAAACGTTCGTTCTGGGTGCTGTTGCTTGTAGCCACGGCTTCGTCTCCTTCTCCTCGTTGTTGCTCGTGTTGCTGAACGACGGTGCCAGTTGCACTAGCTTCGACCTTGGCACACTTCCGCGCTTGGTAAGCTTCTCTAAGACGTGCTAGTCTCTCTTTGTTCCGGTGTCTCAGCAGGCAACTTCGCCTATGCTTGACATTTCGCGGCCTGCCGTCTAGCTGTATCTACTGGATGATTGAATTCAGCCTGTCGCTTGCGCTGAAGTGTACGAACCGACGGCCCAGCCGGCGCCCCATCCTTGGCGAGACCGAGCGACCAAGCGTCGCCTAAATAGCCGCTACCTCGCCTAACCACGTGTTACTGCAGCGGAGAGGCTCAAAGCGAGCGCAGCTGCGATGCCTCTCTGCAGCGGATCACGTGGCGTGACGTCGTTGCGACCCGATGAATGACCTTGCGAGATATGGCGTAGTAGACCTTTCGCTCTAAAACACGCCACACATAATAGTTTCAGGGTGGTCTTTAAGTCGCGGAGCCGAGAACGAATATCCTTTTATCCGTCCTTATGTCATAAGTCATAGGCACGTCATCCATGCTTGACTTGGAACTCACAAGTCGCTGCAAGCTTTATTAAAATGCGTAACTACGACTGTCACACAAGGAAAGCAACCGGCGATATTCAGATAAAGGGAGACATATATATTGAAGGAAAATGGAGCCGACTTACAAATTGTTCAGTCTATATTTTCCAACTGGGGATAACTCAGCGGTGTAGTTTAGTTCATTTTACATTGAGGACAACGAAACTGCGCACCCAATGTCATGAGTAGCACATATACTCGTATATTCCAAGTTTTCTCAAATGCGCAAGGCGACTCCAGTTTAGTAGTAGCGGCTATTTTCTCTAGCTGAGTGATTTGCTACAACTTCCTTTTTTGCTGCGTGGATCCAAATTAGAAATACAGCGGTTCGTTCCGTGCAAGATTGCTTGCTTTCGTTGACATATTCTTCCTTAATCTACCGTGAAGACGCCTAGTTGAAAAAGAAACAGCTACAAGTTGACCGTCAGAATCTGCTGTAAGTAAAGAATAACTAAAATAATCTTGACCAAATGAGAGCTCAACAGGTGGCTAAACCATTGATCAAACTTTATCAGAACCACTCAAATAATGGAGGATCTAATATGCTTAAATAACGGCAGCGTTTATTTCTATTTTCGATGCTCAAATTACTCCCTAAGAGGGGAGAGAATGTAGAAGAAAGGAAAACATGGCCCGATACGTTTGTTCCGTTTCTATCGGCGCCTCGTGTTGGGTTTTCTTCCATATTTATTTCCTTGAGCAATATAGAAAAGAACAACATGTACACGCCCTCCGCCCCGGCCTCCACCTTTTCATTAATGCATGACGCCCCCTCGCACTTTTTTTTTTCTGTTTTGAGTGCTAAATTTCTGCCGCTTTCTTTCGACAGATTTTCTTTTAACTTCGATAGCAACCAAGTCCCTCTCGCGGAGGATTTAAAAAAGAGGTTGCTAACTCTTTTCGAGCCAATGCGCGACTTTTTCCGTGTCCTGTGGCTTTATTTTCCTCCGTACTTTTTTCCCCTATCGATCTGCACCAAATCGCCTGCGACGCAAATGACGACGATCATGAGTGTTGGTGACATCGCTTTCGTGGCACAGTACCCGAAAGGCGGAATGCAATATGTGCGAGCAGGGCTCAGAAATGGGCCCCGGGAAATGTATAGCCAATTACCTCACACAAGGAATGTGTGTCGTCAGTCTCAGCAAGTACACCCCCCTCCTCCCTCGCCTCCCTCCTCCGTTTCTTTTCTCCTCGTGATGCAACTTTCTGTCGATTTGCTACTCTGTGGCTGGGCATTCCGTGTGGCGGAGCTCTTTCTGCGCACCCCTTCGGAATGAGGAACCATGCGCGAAAACGAGACAGAAGCAGCAAACACCAATCTCAACTGTTCGAGTACGACAATGGCCATCAGCGACCTATCTCAGCGGGGCCATCAAGTTGGTTATAGTTCTCACAACCGTCGCTATTGCGATGCACTCGTTCGGAGAATTGCTCTGGGAGTATACGCGCCATTCGCGTTGCGCTAATTACCTTCAGTATGAGGTTTCGTCGTTCTCGCGGTCGTTTTGACGTCTTTACATAGAGTCATGCATGCAAGTGTGCTTTGTGAAAGTTAGACAGAACAGTCTTGGAAAGCTTGATTAGAACTAAACCGAAAAAAAAACTCGCATAAAGCATACATTAAATGTTGCACGCTCCGACACGCGCACGCGCCGTCTGTCTGTACGCAGGAACATTTTCAGGCTGATGGAAAGATGGAGTGTTCCTGGCACGCTAATGTTCTGGGCAGCGTGGCCTACGTTATCTACTCTGCAACATTTTTTTTTTCCTAGCGTCAAAAATAACTTGATCAGATAGACTCAGCCTTGAACGAAGAGAAAGAAGGCATGATAGGGTGTGTCAGCTCGACTGAACGAAGACGTGGGAAGAAACAGATACACAGAGACAGCACTACTTTCAACAATAGATTTTATTTTCACATGCATCGATAAATGTATACCCTACGAGCGGAAACAAACGTGACATCAAAAAAGAACATCACTGGGTATGTGCTAGTAGATGTGTGCCGCTCTACAATGATAAATAGGTTCATTTAAATTTTCCCGATCATGAGCAGAATCGAACACACATCACACGGATTCCTCAAATGGCTTGGGCTTGGGTTCCCAAAGAGGTTCCTCAAATGGCACGAGTTCCTCACATACCCAGTGATTTGTGGCTGCGCCACAAATCACTGGGTATGTGCTGTTTAAATGAACGTCTTTCATGTCCACGCTTCAGCGAGCTGCGCCACGAACGCATTGGGTATGTGCGGTTCTTCAGTGAACTGCTCGCCAACTTCGGTCACTGTGTACGTGACACTGGGTGTGCGGCAAGGAAGTGAACCATTCTCAGCATTTGCACACACCGGCCCGCCATGCTTCTCGTCTTGGAGGCCACGCCCGGACTTTTCGGCAGCGCCACTAGATGTCGCAGTGTGTTTAAAAGGAAGCGCGCCAGAGGAGCCCGGCTGCCGCATGACGCGTTTCTTAACGTTCGCCCGCACCGTCTCGCCATGCTTTTTGGAGGCCATGCACAGGCTTCACCGTAACGCCGCTATATGGTAATGAGTGTTCGTAGAGAAGTGCGAAAGTCCCGCTGCAGTACACGCCTCAATATAACTCGTTTCGACGATGACGACACGTTGTGTCGTATATTGACTGAATACTAAATGCATTACCGTCCATAGTCATCGTGAGATGGGTTCTGCCGAATTTTTTTGTCAGTTTCACTCAGGCAAAGGAGTTTTATTCAGCTTTTTGGTATGCTACGGTCACTGCCTATTGAATCTTCTTCTTAAAGAACGTCTTCTTAAAGACATCGTTTATTTAACGCGATTGATTACTGTGCTCCTTTACAACCAAGCGCTCTGCTCCCTTTGCCCACACACTTTACTTTTTAAAAAAGGAAGAGATGTACGTCCTTTTTCCTTCTCAGTCTCAGAGCTTGCATGGGCTTCTCAATTAATCATGGAAGTAACAGCCACAAGGCCAGATGGTTGAGCGCGGCTACAGTTCGTCAACATCACTATCATATTCAAGTATGCGAGCGCTCAACATGACAGCTTTCCTTCAAAGTATACAACTGCCCGAAACCCTGCGTGTGAAAATGAGTATGCCAATGACAAAGTGCAGTCACCCGAGCACCGGATGATGCCTTTGGAGGGCAAATCGTGGCGCCAGTCTTTCTGAGAGAGCGAGAGAGAGAGAGAGGGAGGGAGGGAGGGAGGGAGGGAGGGAGGGAGGGAGGGAGGGAGAGCGCGAGAAAGCTCTTTGTTGAGAAGCAGAGCATTTAGCCGGCGTATAATTGCCTACACGCTACTCTTCAGGGAATGGGACGAACAAAAAGAGGCATATTCAAGCATCTGTGAGTGCCACGGATCTATCCTTCATCACAGAAGAACTCTCCGCGGCTATAGGTGATGCCAACAAAATGTCTTCTCATGGCGTTGACTAAGTAAACTGTCGAGCTATAACGCACCATGCCCGCCACTATCCTCTCCTAGTGCTAAAGATTTTCAACATTTTATGGACAAGTAGTATAGCGCCGGCGCAATGGATGCTTGCTAAAATACCACAGTGCTCATTTCAGGCTATGAAGAAGAAACCGCCGCTGTGGCACCATAAAGGTCTGAGCGTCTATTTGGGAATCAAAAGGTTCCTATATCCATGCTGCAGCTCTTCGATATGTGAAGACAGCGATGTGGCTTAGACTAAAGAAACAACAATTTGCTTCATATTGGAATGCGCACTTGAGCTGTCTGTAGACTGTTGTTTTGTCTGGTGAAATTGATGCTGATAAAGAAGGGGTGGGATGTGAAACGCCTGTCGGCGTCTGCAACATAATATCAGCTCAGTCGCAGGGTACTTTCACTCAATCCTTTCTGTGACATTCGCGGGCCCGAAAGGTACCAGAAAGCTCACAAATAAAAGTTTAGCCACGTCTTGAGACATTATGTTGCAGAAACCATGATTTAAGAAAGAAAAGGGAAGTGGCGTGCCTCGCGAAATTTATCTTCCATGCTGGGTGGCCGGAGTTCGCGCGTCATCGACTTTTTCTGTTTTTCGCCTTCCATTATCAAGATGAAACACCAGGCGCACTCACTTTGGACCATTTTTCTAGAGTTGCTAAAAATAAGACTCAAAAATAAGACTAAATAAGACTCAAAAAGGAACTTGAACTTTTTAACTAGGAGAAGAGGACGTGGAGCGATGTAGCAGTCGGAAGAAACTTGAGAAACGTCTTTTCAGCATTTCCTCCTATTTCTTGCCGTCTTTTGGCATTATTTCTGTAAAAAGAAAGCTGCCGAGAGGTCTAGATGCTCAGGAGCTCCATCGAAATCGCTGCTCCTGCACACACCTTGGCCTATCTTTGAGACGTAGTCTAAAATCAAAATACAAAATTTCAACTTTCAACAAATGGGAAGCTCTCATAGAGAAGATGATATTACAAAAATAACAGTCAAGATTTTTTATTAAAAGGGCGTCACATTTGCCCTTTTCTAACTTCTCTTTGCGGTCATATAATATATGAATACAGCCATAGCTTCATCTTGACAGGAGAAAAATCTCGTATCTTCTACCACGTGCCATCAACATTGATTCCTGTTTTTATATTTTCTGGTATGGCGAGGTGTATCTACGAAGAACAGCTTCTTCAAGCAGTGCTAAGGTGTACAAGTTTAGCTTGAGGACATGCTCACTTTCCTGCCGCTAGTGTTCTCTCTTCCCTTTCCTTGACATCCATTTTTTACTCCAACGCCCCTTTTATGATCAATTCCATTTTGCTTGCTTTCTGTCGTTTTTCCTTTCTTTTCTTCCTCTTTCTTTTTTTTCCTTTCTTTGTGAGCACCTCGCTCTTACTTGACATGTCCTCCCTAGGAAGGAAGAAGAAAGAAAAATTGAACTACTGACTTTCAAGCTGGCTTTCAACGGAAAGATAATAGAAAGATAATTAGAAGATATTAGTTTGAAAAGCAATGCCGCTAGCGACCTGCCCACGAGGCCCCATCGTATTTAGTCATTTCCAATGTACGCCGATTATTCTTGTCAATAGGAATGAATGGGACTCGCCGTGGTTGCTTAGTGGCTATAGTGTTGGGCTCCTAAGCATGAGCTCGCGGGATCGCATCCCGGCCACGGCGGCTGCATTTCGATGGGGGCGAAATGCGAAAACACCCGTGTGCTTAGATTTAGATGCACGTTAAAAAACTCCAGTTGGTCTAAATTTCTGGAGTCCCCCACTACGGCGTACCTCATAATGAGATCGTGGTTTTGGCACGTAAAACCCCATAATTCAATTTTTAATTAAGAATGAATGGCATCATTTTCGACGCGAAGTATCGTTTCTTCAACAAGCTACTCAGCAGTTCTGGCGTTTGCCTGTATAAAAGAAGCACTCAACGCTGAAAAGCATCTTATAACGAAGGAAATAACAAAAGAATACGTCTGAATTTAAGACATAGAGAGTTTGTACAAAGCAATAGCTGGGAGGAAGGTAACAAAAGACTGCCTGTAAAGCGTGCACCGCCTTTATATTATCAATATTGCAGAGAAGCCATATTAATATAGCAGTCGTATATATTTTTTGTTTCTTATTTATTTATTTATTTATTTATTTATTTATTTGTCGTGTAAAAGCTCCAGTTGCTGGCTGTGTCTGTGTGTTTTACCAAACGCAATTACCGGCCTTACGCACCCACATAAAAATGGCTGTGGCTTAGCTAAGGTTAAGCCCAGGATGCGAAGCATACTAGCCTTTATTTTACTTGTTGAACCACTGTTTAGCCTGGTGAACTGCTGTTGCTTGGCTATATTTGGTTCAGCTAGACGAAGAAACAACTCATGCGTTACTCTGCTTCGCCTTCAAGAGTGGAACGCGACAGCGTTCCCGTCGACCCGCCAAGGGGTGTAAGACAATGGGCTACGGCGCAGCGACTACGCGCCCCGCATTGGACGCGGTGAGCGTCGAGCAACGCAGCGTCCGGCGCGGCAACGAAATGTGCGCCTGAGCAAGCGACGCACGCCTGAGCCTTAGAAACGGGCTCGTTTCTAAGGCAACACGGCATTCACTAGAGGCGCTTTTGTAATGCTTTGAAGCATCGTACTCGTGGCTCAGTGGTAGCGTCTCCGTCTCACACTCCGGAGACCCTGGTTCGATTCCCACCCAGCCCATCTTGCAAGAGTTGAGCCAAAGCCACCTAGAAACAAGCGCAGCTGCTTATATACCGCCGCGACGCCGCGAGCGACGGCGTGAGTTGGAGCCCCGTTTCTCCTCTGTCGTGACGTCACGGTGTCACGTGGTCAGCCTTGAAGGCGACGCCGCGAGCGACGGCGCGAGTTGGAGCCCCGTTTCTCCTCTGTCGTGACGTCACGGTGTCACGTGGTATGGCATGGGGTCACTAAAGGTCATTGAAGGTGACACCGCCGCGCCTGAGGAGCTGGGTTGAGCTCTAGTAATATGCTTCGCATAAAAAAGCGTGTATTACATCACATGTTTCACATGTCAAGTAAGAGCGACGTGCTCACAAAGAAAGGAAAAAAGAGGAAGAAAAGAAGTGTTTTGGGGCCGGGGCACAGCGACTGAGCGTTATGTCTTGCGTACTTCTTACTATCTTACTTTGTCTTTTTTATTCTTATAGTGGTTGTGCTCTCTCCCGATTTGCTTCATCATTTTGATTAACCTTCCACATTTCTTTTTATTTATAACAATGCAATAGGCAAGCGTATTTTAGTGAACGGATCACTGATGAAGCTGGGATTGCGCCAATTTGTATCTGCTAAAATACAAGATTGCTGCTGCCATATTATTGGCATTGCGCTGCTGCCATATTACAGGATATTATGTGCATATCCTTAAAGCATGCAGAACAGACATGTGACAATGCCTTGGCCCACTGATATATGGTGGTAATATAGAATTCAAATGCCCAAATTGTACATGAGACGCGATACGCATATTTTATGGCTTTCTTGAATGATTGCAAGTCAGATTTTTCAGATGTAGGCTATCTTCTTTAGATGTGAAAAGAATCCGCAGAGGGGGAGAGAGAGAGAGAGAGAGAGGGGGGGTCGGATAATACGTTAGCGTCACTTCTGAAACATGTCCACCAGCAGCGCATATAAGGAGTAGCAATACAATATAAAAACATGTAAATTATCATAAGCGTGCCGTCAGTGGGCTACCCAAAGAAATGATAGAGTCATTCGTCTTTCATAAAATTTCACTCTCTACATTGTTGATTTTCTTAGAACTGATTTACCAAATGACACACTTGCAGTAGATAGACTCGTTACGCAAGATCACGAGTCCCAACAATTTTGCAACATTGCATATTTTTTTCTACAGCTGTATTCGAAATGGGTTTATTCAAAATAGGTATTTGAAATGGGTATTCGAAATGGGTTCATCGACCATTCCACATTATATAACCTATGTTAAAGCTCAAGAATGGTAAATGGAGAAGTTGTACTTAAAAAGTGGTTCCAAGCTTTTCATGAATAATGGCCTGAACCGCGTGAGAATTCCTGAAGACAGGTTAACTAATGACATACTGGAAGAAAACTGCCCACGTGTTGCTGACCAAGTTGCAATATTGAATATTATCTGCAGGTATTTGTCTCAGAAAAAAGATTATGCAGTGGTTCACTTAATTTGTTTGGCATATGGCGCGCTGGCATTCACGACGCAAGAGCTGAGTAAAGAAAGGAAATGTTGCCTTCCCAAGCGATGACAAATTACGCCTACGCTAGCCAGAACATTAGCTATGTCTGATGCGAAACGCTTTGGCAATACTGCTTTTCTTCCCACGTCCAAAGTACCACAGACATGAACATGCTCTTATTTCACACTCCCACACACCTTTGACACATACATGTACCGCCACCGTCATACTTGGCCCAACCATGCCTTAAGCGCCTTTTTGATTTTACTGCGGGGGATGCAAGTGATTATAGGTAGTTTGCCTTGAATTTTTAGCTTAATGCATATTGTTTCCAAAATAACAAATGCTTGCTCTTTACAAACATTGTTTGTTCAATTTTAGCCACTAGAAATGTGTCGTCTTTGTTGATATTAGGTCTGGGGGCGGCTGTACATTCCGGACACATAAGTATTTGTGGGGTCGTTGCTGAATATAACATAACGTCTCTTTTTCGTCGCTGCTTGACATTCTAGATATATTTATCCAAATAGTTTGTATTTGTCTATACGTCTTCCCAATATCTCCTTCAAGGTGTTCCGTTTCTCCTGCCCTAAGTAATAGTCTTAATATTTTTTCTATTTTCTCTTCTGCCCGTTTCCCCCTCTCTCTCTCTCTCTCTTTATCTCTCTGTCTCTTAATTGTCTCCATTATGCCAGCTACGACTTCCCACTAATTTACTGCACACTCTACAGTACTAGGCGCAGAAGGCTATGGAGACAACTCCTCCAACTAAAATCTAGCACCTCAAAAATGTACACAGGAACTGAACAGCGCAAGAAGAAATTACACATCTTGGAGCACGCTTGGAAACAAAAGTGCAATACTAACCATATTACCAGACGCATGACACCGTTTAATCTTTGCTGTAAAAACCTACAAATCATACATAAAGAACTAAATGAAGGTGGAGACGTTTGTGTTTAGATATAAGTTATAAAGCTTCATTGTAAGCCCGTATTTAAAAAAAAATTACGTTTGACACATTGCTATGGAACACAGATCTTTTCACGCAGAGACTCCTTTTAACGCAGATGCGGCGGAAACTCGCAGCACATTGTAGAAACCAAAGTTTCCCAGCCCATCCGACAATAAGAACAAGAAATAGACACTCACGGCGTTTTGACTATCTATCAACAGTGCTGCGAGTATCCGTTTCTTGTAGCCCGAGTTTGATGCGCTGGAAAACATTGGTAATGCAGCAACAACTAGTCCAACGCTGACTATTGGTGTAGGAAGCCTCCAAATTTGATAAGAATCCTGCTAATGAAAGGATCTGTCCGCCTTCAAGTGACAGCATTGGGCTTGGAATTTAATTGATAGCCATATTGAAGACCGGGAGAATGGTCACCAATCTTTGCTCGTCAGCTTCGTTTTATAAAATTAGCTGGTCCCTATTTTAATCAGTTTCAATCTGCACGGTCATTTCTTCATTGATTGTACGACTTCCTGGCTCTAACATCATCCCCGATAGTGCCGTGTACACTTTTGCAACGTTATGTAAGGCTAGTTCCCTCATGACTTGAATACTGGAGTACTTACAGTGGCTCTAACTTCTTTTCAATAAGTGAGCAACTCGTCCCCGTCTTTCTCTTTGAGCTTTAACTGCAGTGTACGTGGCCTCTGTAATATCATTCGGTTATACATAGTGGTTCGGATATGCATCTTTGGAATCGTTTTACGAGTCCTAGCATCTCAGTTTCATGTGCGCGTCATTTTTGAGCGTAGGCATGTTAGTGGGCAGTGTGTCCGTTCAACGTAGCATTACTGGTCCTACCACCGTTATTTTTTATATATATTTGGCAGTTCAGGCCTACCAGTGCCTTCTTATTAGTGAGGGCGGTTATGAAATAAAATTTATTCAGTAAAAGTAATGACACAGCAGAAAGTTGACAAGCGAGAACGTATTCTTTTAATTGGGCTTGCCAGCAGAAATGCAAGACTAATAAAAATAACAGCAACTACGTTCAAGTTACTGCAAGTTGCTTCAGCGCTTCAGCGCCGTGCTATGCGAACGGATGAGGCAATGATGAAAAGACAGATGCCTAAGCAAAAGCTCTCTGAGAAAGGAACCAGGACAGAATGCAGCATGACAAACAGCATCATTTCACTTTTCGGCTAGTTGTAATTCTAATACTCCTTTTAGAAGAGAAGAGTAGAGGCGGAAGGGGAGGGGGGGGGGGGGGGGGGCAGGCTTACGTGTAAGGCTGCCGGTCACTACTAAAGGTGTGTACGTCAACTCAAGTTAGACATATAATTAGCGCACGTCCCTCTCGTGATTCTTCTTTAAGCGCAATATTATTATGAGAGTAGCTTTCGCTACGTCCCGGTGGCAGGAGGAGATGAATATTTTCGTTATTTAAAGGTCGACAAAGGCGCACATTTAAAAAAGCGCGTTCTTTATATTTCCCCATACGTTTTGGGTTAGGTCTGTTTCCGATGTCACGTTCTCTACAAGTCGCCTAATGCTTCTTTTTCATTATCCTGTTCTGGCTTGCTTCTTCAGTCGACAGTTCGCGCTTCACTTGTCATGTGTTGCTTGTTTCACACACTAACTTCGTGTGCCCCTGTTGCTTCCACAGTGCAACAGAATGATGAAGCTACACCAACGTAGGCCCATTTCAAGCTCTACTTATTTTGATTACTTATTCGTTCATTCGATTCGTTTGCTTGTTCATTAGTTCATTCAGTTTTTTGTTTCTTCCCTAGTCTCTTTGTTACATTCTTTGTTTTGCTGTCAGCCAGTGGGCCCTTTCTCAACGCTTCATTTCAATTCAGTATTCAATGCAATTTTATCTTCCGATACGCATACATAGGTTGGTGGCCTCCGGGGCAAGAAAACTGCGTTAAGCAACTCGACGGGGCCAGGCAGCCACAAGCAGGCGAGAGAGCACGATGACAAAATATTATCGTGACCAAGTATCATTACATAAAGCATGATCTAAACAGCGGATTAAAATTTATCTACGAAACAGTATTTCTATAAAACCATATGTCACAATGAATTTGAATATTTCTATGTATTGAATGCGTACAGTACAGAAACATTTAATAATGAGAAAACACGTGCATATACGAAGACGAAGGAATGCTATATGCGGCCACATTTTAGAGGAAATGTGCGCATAAGTTAAATAAACACTCGGAACCAGAAGGTCAATAACATGAACATATTCATTAATAAATTTCCCATTTCGCATTCCCCTAGAAGCACTTACAACGACATCAAAATTTGGTGCGGAACCCAAAGGAATGCATATGCAGGTTATTTCTTGCTTGCCGACATCGTTTGACGCCGACACCGTGTTTGTTCGCAGCGTACCCTGCTGTGACAGGGAGCAGTCCGCACCCATAAGTGACGGGAGCGGGACAAACACTTTTCTCGTGCGATTTCCGCGGCTACGCCCCGTCACGTGAACGACCACCGTCGCCCGGAGGTCGTCGAGGTTGGAACTCGGCTGACCTTTGGTGAATTTTACGGACGTACCAATAACACGGCAAGAAGCGACGCAATACGCGCCAGGCGCGACCAGATTTACATACCCCGCGCACTCGTCATGACTGTAGAAGAGAAAGTAGTAGTTAGCGGGCGCTAATAATAATAATGACACGGGGAACGTCTCGGCCGTCTCAGTGCGTGCGGTCGGCGCTGTGTGGCATAGGCGGAGCCCCTGCTCGCGATGCTCGTAACTTTGGCCCCGCTTTTAGTCTTTTGCCAATTGCGGGCGGCTGTGAGGGAAAGTCATTTTCAGAGCTCGAGACACACCCTAGGCGCCTCATAAGCACTGCACTGCGGTTTCCTGGTGAGAGGTGGCGCTAACGACCGATGATGACCATGGCTTCTCCCGCAAGGCCTCATCGTAGGAGCAGGGGCTTCGTTTTATGAGTGCGATTCTTTATCTCTTTTTCCTTGTTATTCCTTTTTTTTTTCCTTTTCGCCCACTGTAAAGTAGAACTCACGAAAATGGTCGCGTAAAGAAAGCAGGCGTGGTCCAGACAGTAGGCCGCATCAGTTTTTACGACTGATATTATTCCGGTTCATGTACACTTCCAGGTATTTCCAATGGTTACGTCATTACAGAATCCTGGTTCTCGCAGAAATATTCTGTAATAAAATGTTATATGCGATGATGCACTGTAACATTTTGCGTCATATGAAAAAGTTCAATAATGCAGATCCAATACAAACGTTGGAATCGATGTGAAGTGAAGCTTTAGTGAAGCGGTTCATTAAATGCTATACAACTAACAGCGATGCGTACAATTGCGTTTACTTCCGTCATATACAACGTATAATAGCATGCAATTTGTGCATTCGTGCATTGATTACAGAGGTCACAAATATATATCATTCGGCTTTGATCTCATGCATAAACTGGGGCGGCTGGATGGGGTGTGGTGTTATCGAAATGAACCTTCGCTTTAAGATAACACACAAAATGTTTGTTCCATGCCTCTCGCTTACACGTGCGCTTGGTATTTGCAATTTAAGAGCATGTGGCAATTTAGTGCTTACCCATCAATTTTCGTGTCCATCTGAAATACACGCAATTTTTTTTGTGCGAACTGTAGGGCAATTTCTAAAGCGACAAGTGCACTGCAGAAAAATGTTACACCTTATGGGGCGTGTTTCTTCCCCGAACAATAATTGTCATCTCTCTTGCTCGCGTTTCCTTTCCTGAAAACTCTGAACTCGCCACTTTCCTGGGCGACTATTTGTTTAGGGCAGGCATACGCCCCAACGTGCACAAACCTTTATTAGGGTTTAAGAAAGTAGGGCGATTCTTCATTATCGTTGTCGACTCTGCGTTCTTAATTAAGTACGGCTCCTTTAATTCAGTTCACAATATCAACCTTGGGAGTGAGGCTTACGAACAAAACAGTTTCTTTATTCTGTTTTCTTATTTTTTTTTCTGTTTCCATTTTTACAGATTTAATCAATTTACCTGCAGTCGGCATTATCAATAGCAGTTTAGTTACACTTTAATTTGTGTAAGCTAAGAGAGAGCGAGAGAGAGAAAGAAACGTGTGTTATTCGAAACAGTGTCCCGAGCGAGGCCCAAGAGGTTTCTTTTTTGTTTTTCTGTACTAGCAAGAATGCATTCTATGCTCTTTTTTTTTTTTGTACTTTCGCTTTCTTTTTTTTTTGTGTGTGTGTGTGGGGGGGTCATGCGTGAAATAACCTCAGCAAAAAGGCAACTAATAATTAAGGACAAAATATCGTAATTTCGCTGTCAGTCGGCGGGCTCATTTGCTAATTTGTTATACCATGAGGGCAAAGGTAACTCTGTTGACGCCTTGTCGCCCATAATTAGAGGAAATACCTACCCTAACGCAGGCCATTATGTTACTGCATTTGAGTTAGAAAAGAAGGACGTGTTCGGCAAGCTTCATAATGCGTCATCTGGCGATGAAAATTTCGGCAACGTGTCATTTACGAGCAGATAAGATCGCGTTTACGAACGGCAAACAGCGAGCGACGCAGCGAGAGAGACAAAAGTGATGCTGGCAGCTTCCGGCGCGAGTTTCGTGTCAACGCCTCAAAGATTACAGCACCTGCATTCTTTCATCGTACACTTTCACGACGTTTCGCCGTTTGCGTTCGTTGTCTCCGGACACACGGATGCGCCTACCACCTGGGTTACCACGACGAGAACAGACCGTGCTGTACCGTCTGTGGCTAGGCGTTGCAGTTACTAACTCATATGCGTTCCTTATTGATATGGCCAACAGCCCCACGTGCGACACGTGCAACAGCGATGAGACGCTCGCACATAATATCTGTGTCTGCCCGCAATATAGCGCCCAGAGAGAAGTGCTGTGCAGAGTACTGGACCAGTTGGACAATCGTCCACTATCCGAACTCAACGCTTTAGGTCTATACTCCCAAAGAACATCGGCGCTGAAGGCTTTACTCGCGTTATTAAGGTTCCTGCGGTCTACGGGGCTTCACGATAGACTGTAAGGACTCCGCCCCCTACTGCTCTGTAGTGTACGCGGCTTGTTAGTGCTCCTCTCTCTCTGTCTGCATCCTCCCCTTCCACTTCCACTCTCTTTCTCTTTTTATCCCCCTTCGCCCTTCCCCCCGTGCAGGGTAGCCAACTGGAACTACCTCTGGTTAACCTCTTTGCCTTTCTACTCATCTCTCTCTCTCTCTCTCTCTCTCTATCTATCTATCTATCTATCTATCTATCTATCTATCTATCTATCTATCTATCTATCTATCTATCTATCTATCTATCCCTCTTGACGACGTTTCAAAAATTAAATTCTGGGATGTTATAAAACCACGGTATGATTTATAGGCACGCCGTATACGGCGGCTCCGGATTAATTTTTTGACCGCCTGTGAGCCTTTAATGCGCACCTAAATCTATTAAGGGAGCGTTCTAAAACATAAAATATACACACTGAATATACGAAGAAAAATTGAAAGATTGAAGTTACTCTTTTTAGTCAAAAGTAACAAACTCTCCATGAGACATGATCCATTTATTAAGTCCGCCACATGCAACACGCCTAACAAGAAATCATCACGCGGAATCCCTAACACCATACAACGCTAGATTGAATGTTTTTAAATACTCTTTCTTTCCGTGCACAATAACTCAATGGAATTTACTTCTAACTGATCTAATAACCAGTATTAGTGCCTTTGACAAAATTGCTTGACAGCTGCAGATTTATTGTTTCCTGTTCCTACTATGTGTCATTCTTTACATATTCCGTTTACTGGAACGTAATTTGCTGTGCTTTTTGTTCTTGTTATTGTTATTGTCTTGTTTTCCTGTTGTTTATACTTTATTAATTTTCTCCGCTTAGGACTCCCTAAATGAGTATATCTCGTTTCATGTAAACTTAATAATTTGCATTTCCTTTTTCACTTTTCGGCAAGTGGTACGTGAGACATTAAGTTCCTAAACAAAAAATATATCTTCCAAACAGATGATAGATCTTAATGTACGCTTATGAATGCAATAACCGTCACCGAAATCGGCTCAGTGATATCTGAATAAGGTGAGGTCTCATTTCCCGTGTATTTGAATCGGAGCTCTCGCGATAAAGAAGCTATCTCTTATGAAAACTTATTGCAGCATACAAAACAAAAATAAATGAAGTGCGAAAAGCGGCTCAAGTGCAAACAGAAAAGGTCCTTTGAGTTAGGTAACAATAGCTGCGCAAGTACTGATTTTGGTAGGCGATGTTTTAGGTTAATTCAGCTCGCGCTAACTTCAATGGTCGTGCCAACTTATCTTGGTATTATTACCCTGAATGCTAAGTCGTAATCGTGTTAAAAATTGTCATAGGACGGTGCCTCGTAAAAAGCAATTGTGCACCGTTCGTTATCGTTTAAGTACGTAAATACAACTTCCTTTTTTCTTTCTTTTTTCTTTTCTTTCTTTTCTTTTGGATACCACGACTACTACATTTGCGATTGTATTCATTTTCGTTTTCGCATTTAAATCATCAAAATGTTTGCGTTCGCTACATACAGCTACTTGAATGACTTACGCATAACTGCTGCGATAAATGTGAAAGTGCAAAGAAAGAAAGAAAGAAAGAAAAGATGAAGACGGAAGCGACTTCGAGTGACCTTCGTGATTTAATGAAAAAAACTGAGTTCCTTTAATGAACGTATCTCTTAAATTGTCTTTTTCCGCAAGACCCGTACGTTAAGGGGACTGTTATTAATATAAAAATATCCCTGCTACCCGACCCTTCGTACGGATGGTCGTGGGTACGTCATTATTATTGTTCCTCTTGCGAGCGATGGCATTCGCTTTATTGGCCACTCAATTTTATCACATTTTATGGCCTTACTCATCCGCATGACAGCAAATTGAAGTTCTGAAATTTAATATTTCACCGTAAGACAAAAAGTAAGAAAAAGAACACGAGCACCGCAACTTTGACCTTTCTGTCACAGCTTCTCAGGCTCGACCGAATCGTTCACAGTGAACAGGACCTTGGGGGGCAGTTTTCAGGCACGAAGTATCGTTTCTAAGCGGCAGGAAAATTTTTGTATTTCTTTAAAAATGTCTTATTGTCTCATGGGCGTAAAGTATAACGGTATCGCTGGAGAGAAATCACAAAGTCATGTTGCGCTCTTTTCTGTTGTTGTTTCTTTGCTCACAAGTAAGTAGTTGCGCAACTCGCTCGGTGCACATCCGCTTGGCTCCTCTTAAACCCTGCAGCGCTGTAAAGCTGCCGCTGGCACCATCGAATCTAAGAACGAGTTTCTGCGTCTGGTCGCACGTTGAAGCTTGTTAAAAGAAGCTTGTTGTTGAAGTTTTTTAGAGTTTAACAAAAGAGTGCTAAGTTTGTGAAAGCTTTTGGATTGAACAAAGAGCAGTCTTTTTCTCTCCCATATATAGCATCAGATACACAGATCTGCCTTAGTTAGGTCAGAGAACGCCGGTAACTTTTTACAATCCCGCCTTCGTGCATTTGCATAAAAAGAACAGATCCGAATTATATACCGGAGACAGGCAGGTTCTAGTTCGCCATGTACCTGATCCCATATGCAACACGACTGGCGGGACGAGCCAGTAATTTAGCGGGTATTAAACCAAGGAAGTACTCCTGTATGCGTCTCCCAAAGCCTTCCGTTTCGTATCTCGGAACCTAAGCCCGGCTTGAAATGCAGTTCGGGAAGTGAGCAGCATGTACTAAGACCGCGTTTTTTTTTCTTTATACTTGCTACCACGCTTTCGCATTTATCCTCTAAGGCACGCCAGCGTTGTCGTCTGCTTGTCCCAGTTAAGCTTAACAGCGCATCTTCCCGCGCGAGTTATTTCACGCACGCACGCCCTCTGACTCCAGGATGTAGAATTAAGCGTCCGGTAGCGACAAAATGTCCCTCGAACCATACTTCTCGAGTGTCTGGGGCAGTGACAACTGCCCAACGGCACGCAATCACTCGAACAAGCACACACGCAAGTCGACACACACAACCACTCACACATACACACACGCGCACACCTCTCTGTGTTTTCTCTCTGCCTCTTAAGTCCAGGTTCAAGCAAGCTAGACGAAGCTAATTACCTGGCGTTTCCGAACTCATTACGCGCCCCGAGATTGACTTTCAGCATTACTCTGAGCCCCACCCCTCCCTTCGTTTTATCCTTGTTTCTAAGCTCCTGGTTTGGTTTTCTCGCGTCGAGTTCGTCGTGTCGCGAGCGCCAATGCATACGCTTCTATCCAAAAAGACTCTGAGAGATTGGTTCTAGCGGCAGCTTGCTTTCTCTCGCCTGGCTCACACCAGCGGAAACCCGAAGCTCTCTTAAACTGATTAACTCTCTTAGGTATCTTTCTGTCAGTAGGAGCCCCTCCTATGCTTTGGATGAACTTAATTCCCTTAAGCGTTAAGCAATCTGGGAAAAACACTCGTTCTAAATGGGCACGCACGTGGTGCAACGCTTTCTTTCTTTCTTCTTATTCTGGATGACTTTGGGCGCCAAAGGGTTGCGTGCGAGGTCTGCATTGAAGACGCCCGGGAACGTCAACAGCAATGTCGCTCAGACGTTTGCACGCAACAGCAGCACGAAAAAGCAATTACAGCAGCGCATTTTTCTTCGTGCGTTCGATGTGGCCGCCACAGTACTGCGGGAAAAGCTCGACTTGTTATGCGAGAGGACAGCGGTGCTTCGCTAGCGCGAGTGTTTGTTCAACTGTTCCTACATGCGTGTCACGCTTACCAGAGTATAGCGCACAACGCGTAATCGACTACAACGGGCACACAGTTTTCTGGGACGCCGCAGAAGTGAGTACACACGTGCGTCAGCCTCCCTCTGGTTGGTGGTGTTGTACAGGAAGTTGCTCCTCTCCGTGTAACACCGCAGCTTTTGCTTTCAGTTTGCGTAGGTGAGTTTTCGCTCAGTCTTCCTGCCGGTAATGTTCAACAAAAGTGGTTTGACGTCGCTAGGTACGGGTAAGACCATTGGCATGTAGTTTTTTTTTTCCCGTGGGGTGCTGCCCGACCAGCTTTCCGAACCCCATGTATATATATATATATATAATATGTACAGTAAGCGCATAAGGGGGCCCCCTTTAACATGTACGTATTTAAGAACAACGCCGTGCCGTTTCATGTATTCCCTGAAGAAGGCCGGACCCCGGTCGAAACCTAGCAAATAAAGCATCGTTTTTTTTTTTTTTTTTTGTACGTGCGTCGTCAACCCAGAAGTGCCTGTTCATATATAAAGTTATTACCGGTTGCACTTGAAGAAACTTCATGGAACCTCGAAGAATTGTTCACTGATGTGGGACGACGACGAAGTGTCTTCTTGGTAGAACGCTTCTATCTGTGTTCTCTGGTCTCTGGCGAAATCTTCGGAATTTCCTTGTGCCTCGGCTCCCGGTCTTGTGGCCATATGCCTACCATCACACGTCAAAGTCGGTCGCTTCCGACACCCTGTTCGGCCCTTCGTACAAAAGCCTCTTCAATGCCACCAGTGCTTTAGGCTTGGACATGTCAAGGGTGTCTGTGCAAACTCGTTACTGTGTCCACGGTGTGCTGAACTTCACGCGGAGGACACGTGCCGGGCTACTGTCCTAAAGTACGGCAACTGTAATGGTTGCCATGCTGCCTCGTCTAGGAACTGCCCTCGCATCAAGAAAGAGGTCGCTGTTCTCAAGCAAATGGTTCGGGACAATTCGACACACAGAGAGGCAGCTTAAACGATCCGGCGTCGGCGTCGGCGTCACCAAACCTCCTCAAGGAAGGCAGAGACACGAAAGGAGAGGGGCCCTTCCATTGTAGCACCCACATTCTCCAATCAGGCCAAAAAGGCGCTGAACAGCACAAGAAAGTCAGCTGAAAGGAATCTTTCTCAGGAAGGATGGCCTGCGCTTCCGAGCCAGCAACTTCCAACAGAACCAAAGATTGTCAAGCCCGCTCGGGAGTCTACTCCTGCCGCTGATGACATGCCCAAAGCAGATCGTCAAGTCATTCCAATGCTGCGTCCCCTCATAGATGCCATTCGAGTGATTCTCTCGAACCTTGGAACTACGTCTGCTCGAAGTTCACTGAAAGTACTGGACGTCTTAAGCCCAGTGCTTGAGTCTCTCGAATAGAAACATGGCCAACCATTGCCCATCCTTTCGAGAAGAAGTCAAGGCAGCGTCAATCATCCAGTGGAACGCAAGAGGACTAAAGTCACGCCTTTCAGACTTTCGTCAGTATATATATACTAATTTGTTCCCACTCATTGTCATATGTGAACCTAACGTGTGAAAACCAGTCAGATTATCGGGATACGAAGTTGTTATATCCGCAACAACTGAGGCATGCAGCAAAGTCATCGTTTTTATTCGTAGAGAACTTACCTATGTTCGCTAGCCGATTCCGCCTCATGATAACGATCAATATGTTTGCCTAACATTTAAAAAGGGCAAACTCATGTTTACACTTGCAGGCGTTTATATATCGCCCTCAAGTAATTTTGATCCCAAAAGATTAACGAATATCTTGTCAGTGTGCCCTGCTCCATATGTCATCATTGGAGATTTTAATGCGCACCATATGGCATGGGGAAGCACAAGGACAAATACAAGAGGGCAAAGACTTGCTAACTTCGCTTGCAACCACGACCTTTCACTCCTGAATTACGGCAGTCCAATGTTTATACGGGGTATGAATTATGGCAGCTGTCTTGACCTAGCTTTCGTCTCCAGCTCTTTCACAATATGTGTTAAATGGTTTTCCGATATCGAGACACACAGGAGTGATCATATTCCCACGTACCTTGTCATCAAAGGGATGTCCAGGTCCTTCCCACGGAACACCATTCGATTAATTGACTGAACTAATTTAACTTCCATTATGGAAGATGCTTGTCGAGAGGGCTTGTCCTCTGGATTAGAGGAAACAATCAAGTCGGCAATGCGAGACGCCACGCGCACGGTCACGGTTTCGTTGAAGCACACGGAATCGGATATAGATTTGGAGAGTCTTCGTGCGCTCCGTCGTCATGCGAAGCGGCGTTACCGGCGTACAAAATCCGTCGAAGACCTTAGGACAGCCAGACGACTACAAAAAAAAAATTCAACCTCGCATGGATATATTGGCATCTAGACGTTGTACAATGTTTTGCCAGTCACTAGATCCGCGAAAGCCACTTTCCCACATCTGGAGAACCGTATATGTGGTCCGCGTTCCCTCTCTGAACAATGCTTCCCATTCAAAGTGCTGGCGCTCTTCCAGAGGCGACTGGATGCTGATGTTGCAGAAGACTTTTGTGCAAGGATCGCTGGCCAAGCAACCGGTTCAGGCTTTCCAGCCCCCAGTTTCATCCCTGTTTCACGTAACTGCCGCGTGGATCTTCCTTTCATAATGGAGGAACTAGAAGCGGCTCTTGCTCTATGCAGGCGTTCTTCATCCCCGGGACCAGATGGAATATCCTACCGCGCCTTGAACAACCTGAGTGATGGCGCACGGAGAGAACTGTTACATCTATACAACGTATCTTGGCAAGATGCTATGGTACCCGAAGAATGGAAGACAAGCCGCTTGGTCCCTCTCCTGAAGCAAGGCAAGTCCTCATTTGAACTCACCTCATACCGCCCAATAGCACTGACCGGCCGTGTGGGAAAGATAATGGAAAAGATTATCCTTGCCCGCTTGGAGTGGTACCTGGAACACTACAACATGTTACCAAATCACATGGCTGGTTTCCGTCGAGATCGCTCATAAGTAGACAGGGTTGTTGATCTCGCTACGTACAGTACGTATGTCCAGCATCAAAAGTCACGCAAAAGATTATCTGCAACTTTGTTCTTGGATGTAAAGGGTGCATACGATAACGTATCTCACGAGGCTATCCTCGATGCTCTTGAGGTGGTCGGCCTAGGTGGTCGAGTTCTCCAATGGATTTCTCATTACCTTTTTATGATATCTTTCTTTGTGTCTACCGGCGATGGTAAAACTCCATGACACTACACCTACCGAGGTGTTCCACAAGGCGGTGTACTAAGGCCTACCTTATTTAACCTCACACTCATTGGTCTCGTTGATCATCTGCCAATAGCGATCGAGATATCAATGTACGCAGACGACATGTGTATATGGACTTCAGGTGTGACACGTCCTCAGATACGTGCAAGTCTTCAAAAAGCTGCTACTCTGACAGCTATATACCTCCGCAACCAAGCTCTTGAAATCTCGTCAGACAAATGTGCACTGATGGCATTCACTCGCAATCCAATGACACCCTACGCCATCTCAATAAATGGCCAGATAATTTCTTATGAGAAGACTCACAGATTTCTCGGCATAATCATTGATAGAGATCTCTCATGGAGCCCGCACGTGACCTACTTGAAACAGCGTCTCACAGCAATCTCCCAGCTCTTCAAGTTTCTGGGGGGAAAGACTTTGGGAATGTCAGTGCATGCAATGTTGGAATTGTACAGCGCTCTTTTTCTGGGATTCTTGAGATACAGTTTGCCCGCACTGACCAACACTTGCCAAGCAAATCTTCGTGCTCTACAGGCTATTCAAGCTCGGGCTCTCAGGGTTTGTTTTGGTTTGCCAAAATGCACCTCGACAGTAGCGACTATTGCGATCACCCGGGACCAACCCATACAAGCACACATTGCGGTGGAAGTGTTGAGAGTGCACATTAGGCATGTTGCCCGTGCCCGTTCCCACCATCTGGCAACACTACCGTCGAAAGGCCGCAGGCATCATTTTGTGCCAGGATTTCGGATTATTACACCTGCCTTCCATCAGGCTTCACCCCCGCAACTAAGCCTTCGATTCCTCCATGGTGTTTGGCTCGACCTGCAGTGCACCTCACCGTACCAGGAATCAGGAAAAAAATCTGAGCTGTCATCACCTGCTCTTAAACAACTAACTCTGCTCCTTTTGCACGAGAGGTACGCCGAGCACGTACATATTGCTACGGCACAATATGCGCGATCACGAAAGGCCAGCAGTGTGAAGACGACGACGACGATTAGAAGCTAGCGCGGGCTGTTGCCTCTTGGCCAAGCGCAGCGTATTTTCCTTGTAAATATATTTGTACATAGCTTTTCGTCTGCGTCTTCCTACGTAACATATCTGGTGGAGGTGGACGTTCCCTGTACCTCGTCACGGAGCTTCGCAGTGGACGGTACGTCGAGCCTTCCTTCATGGCTCCCGGCGACGACAACCCGACTCCGCCGGCTCCGACACCTGCTGCCACTTCGACGACCTACATCACTCTCCCCGCTCCCCGTGATCCTGGCGTATTCTCGGGCCAAGATGGGGAAGACGTCGATGACTGGATCAGCCTGTATGAACACGTCAGCCGCAATAACCGGTGGGACCCTACTATTATGCTCGCCAACGTAGTCTTTTACCTCGGTGGCACACCTCGAGTTTGGTATCGCACGCACGAAGATGAGCTCACCAGTTGGGATTCACTTAAGACACAGCTTCGAGACTTGTTCGGCAACCCCTACGGTCAAAAACTTGCCGCGCAGAAGGCGCTTTCCGGCCGTGTGCAGACGTCAACAGAGCCCTATGTCACGTACATTCAGGACGTCTTGGCTCTGTGCCGCAAAGTTGACACCCACATGACTGAGTCAGACAAGGTTTCCCACATCCTCAAAGGCATTGCCGATGACGCCTTCAACTTGCTCGTTTGCAACAACGTAGCGACGGTGGATGCTGTTATAAGAGAGTGCCGCCGCCTGGAACTCGCCAAAAGCCGACGTATTGACCAGCAGTTTGCCCGTCTGCCCAACACCCCAGCGACATCTTCCTGTGCCGACGCTCCTCGTCCCAACAACACTGCCGATGTTACCAGGATCGTCCGGCGTGAGATCGAGGCCGCCTATCCGGCTGCCTTCGACTCCAGTCCCACCAACACATCTGCAGTCACGGTCTCACTGATCCAGGCAGTTGTCCGCCAGGAGTTTGAAAACATGGGTCTTCACACCATCTGCTCGGCCCATCGCCCTAATACCCGCCCGGCTTCTTCGATTTCGCCCCGTCCCGCATCTTCTTACCCACCACGTTTCCGCAACCCATCTGAATGGCGCACTGCTGACGACAAGCCTATTTGTTTCCACTGCCATCGAATCGGGCACATTTCTCGGCACTGTCGTAGTCGCTGGAGTTCCCCGAGCCGGCCTACTTATACTGCCTACTCTCGCCCCTCAGGTGGCCCTTCTCGTCCCTATGCCGCACGCTCCGATAATGCCGCCACTGATTCTCCTGCAACGAACCGCCCCTATTCTCGTTCGCCTTCGCCCCAACGACGACAATCTCGCTCTCCCCAGCCCCGTCGCTCCTATTCGCCGACTCCCTTCGGACGCCGCTCCCAGCCGGAAAACTAGACGATGCAGCGCCTCGAGGTGACGCTGCATTGCTCCCTACGCCGCCAAATCCTCTACTGACTTTGCCCACTCATCTGAACCTTCTTGACGTGCAAGTCGACGGTGTTTCTGTGTCTGCTCTCATAGACACTGGGGCGCATTTGTCCGTAATGAGCGCTGACCTTCGTAACCAGCTCAAGAAAATTATCACGCCCGCCACGACGCCTGTTGTCCGTGTCGCCGATGGCGGAACAGCCCCCGTAATTGGTATGTGTACCGCCCGCGTCTCCTTCGCCGATCGCTCAACAATCGTGCTATTCACAGTCATCGCCCACTGTCCCCACGACATCATCCTCGGCTTAGACTTCCTTTCCGCACATTCTGCTCTCATCGATTGTTCCGCCAGTACTCTCCGCCTTGACCTGCCTGTTCTGGATCCTGCTGAACCACACCCCAGTCGCCTCAGTTCCGCCGACTTCGTTCGCTTGCCACCTTCGGCACTGACCTACGTTGACCTAGTGTCATCCCCACCAGTCCCCGACGGTCACTACATCGCGGCTCCTATGCAAGACGTCCTCCTTACACATGGGATCACAGTACCCCATACAGTTTTATCTATTACGGCGAATTGCGTCTGCCTGCCAGTGGTCAACTTTGGCTTGACGACACAAGTGCTGCCACGTGGGATGTCTTTGGCCCATCTTTGTTCATTCGAGGATCACTCAGTAGCATCCATTGCAGTAGACGACACTCCATCCGATACTCCTCTACCATCGCAGTCGGCAAATTGTACCATCGCTGACTTACGGAAAATGATTGCCCCCGACTTGCCCTCCGAGCACGCTCGTGAACTCTACCGCGTTCTGTTTTCCCACCACGATATTTTTGACTTTAACGATCGTCCTTTAGCCCAAACTACAGCTGTCAAACATCGCATTAATACCGGCGATGCCCCTCCTATTCATCGCCGCCCGTATCGAGTGTCACCAGCTGAGCGTCAAGTTATTCACGCAGAAGTTCGCAAAATGCTTGCCAAGAAAATTATTGAACCATCATATAGTCCATGGGCGTCACCTGTAGTACTGGTCAAAAAGAAGGATGGCTCATGGCGCTTTTGCGTGGATTATCGGCACCTTAACAGGGTTACCAAAAAGGACGTGTATCCCCTACCTCGGATTGATGACGCCCTTGACTGCCTCCACGGGGCTCGCTATTTCTCTTCTATTGACCTTCGCTCCGGCTACTGGCAGATTGCCGTGGACGATCTCGACCGCGAGAAGACTGCTTTTGTCACACCCGACGGTCTTTATCAATTCAAAGTGATGCCGTTCGGTCTATGTAACGCCCCTGCCACTTTTGAACGCATGATGGACTCCCTTCTTCACGGTTTCAAATGGTCCACGTGCCTGTGCTACTTGGACGACGTTATCGTATTCTCCCCAACGTTCGCTACGCACCTCGAGCGCCTCTCAGCAGTCCTGGACGTTTTTCGGCGAGCCGGTCTGCAACTCAACGCATCGAAGTGCCAATTCGGTCGTCGCCAGATTACCGTCCTTGGACATCTCGTTGACGCGAACGGAGTGCAACCGGACCCAGGCAAGATCCATGCTGTTACGCACTTCCCTGTTCCGAAGTGTGTCAAGGATGTGCGCAGCTTCATCGGCCTTTGTTCGTACTTCCGCCGTTTCGTGAGAAATTTCGCCGCCATAGCACGACCACTAACCGACCTTTTGAAAAAAGACGCTCCTTTCCAGTGGGGCGATAACGAGGCCTCTGCATTCTCTCATCTAATCGACATTCTCACAACGCCTCCCGTTTTGGCCCATTTCGATCCTTCTGCGCCTACCGAAGTCCGTACTGATGCCAGCGGTCACGGAATTGGAGCAGTACTGGCACAACGCCAGCGTGGCCACGACCGTGTTATCGCTTACGCCAGCAGGCTCCTCTCACCCGCGGAGCGCAACTATTCCATCACTGAGCGTGAGTGTCTGGCCCTAGTTTGGGCGGTTGCGAAATTCCGCCCATACTTATATGGCCGATCCTTTTCCGTTGTCACAGACCATCACGCGCTTTGCTGGTTATGCTCACTGAAAGATCCTACAGGAAGACTTGGTCGCTGGGCCTTACGCCTCCAAGAATATTCGTATACTGTCACCTATAAATCTGGCCGACTGCACAAGGACGCTGACTGCCTGTCTCGCTACCCGGTCGACGAGCCTGACGACGCCGACAGTAGTAGCGCCAACGGCATTTTCTCTGTCTCTGCCTTCGGTAACATCGCCGATGAGCAGTACCGAGACCTATCACTGCGAGCACTTATCGAGCGTCTGCGCTCTACACCTACCGACGCATCCGTTCGCCGATATGTCCTCCAGGGTGGCATTCTGTATCGAAGGAACTTCCTCCCTGACGGCTCTGACCTTCTTCTTGTCGTGCCAAAACAGCTACGACAGACTGTGCTCTTTGAGATGCATGACGCACCCACTTCAGGACATCTTGGGGTAACCCGCACGTACGACCGCGTCCGCCGCCGCTTCTATTGGCCTGGTCTCGCTCGCTCCGTTCGACGCTATGTTGCTGCCTGTGATCCCTGCCAGCGTCGGAAGACACCTCAGGTGCTACCTGCCGGTCATCTCCAGCCGATCACCGTCCCTGTGGAACCGTTCTTTCGTGTTGGATTAGACCTGCTCGGTCCCTTTCCCACGTCATCTTCTGGGAACAAATGGGTAGCCGTCGCGACTGATTACGCCACCCGATACGCTATCTCTCGGGCTCTCCCTACCAGCTGCGCCACTGACGTCGCGGACTTTCTCTTGCGTGACATTATCTTGCTTCATGGCGCCCCGCGACAGCTGCTTACTGACCGTGGTCGAAACTTCCTCTCGAAAGTTATCGCTGACATTGTGCGTTCCTGCTCCATTCAACACAAACTGACTACTTCATACCATCCTCAAACCAATGGCCTGACAGAGCGGTTAAACCGTACTCTTACCGATATGCTGGCCAAGTACGTTTCCAAGGACCACCACGACTGGGACATTGCCCTTCCTTACGTAACATTTGCGTACAATTCTTCCCGGCACGACACCGCCGGATTTTCTCCCTTTTATCTACTGTACGGTCGCGAACCTACCTTGCCCCTAGACACGGCACTTCCTCCTGCTGCGGTCTCAACAAGCGAGTATGCGCGCGACGCCATCGCCCTCGCTGACCATGCACGCCAGCTTGCCCGTGCTCGACTGACGGCCTCACAGACCACTCAGCAGTGTCAGTACAACGCCCGCCATCGTGACGTACAGTTTTCACCTGGTGCGCTCGTGCTCCTGTGGTCGCCCTCTCGTCACGTCGGACTTTCAGAGAAGCTCCTTTCGCGATACACAGGGCCCTACCGCGTGCTGCGCCAGGTGACGCCTGTGACTTACGAAATTGCTCCTGTGGCCTCAACCTCGTCCTCTCCTGTGGCATCTAGTGATGTCGTACACGTCAGTAGGCTCAAGGCCTACTACACTGCTTCCGAGTCCGATCTTTAGTCGCTCCGGGACGGCGCTTTTGCAGCCGGGGGTAGTGCTACGGCACAATATGCGCGATCACGAAAGGCCAGCAGTGTGAAGACGACGACGACGATTAGAAGCTAGCGCGGGCTGTTGCCTCTTGGCCAAGCGCAGCGTATTTTCCTTGTAAATATATTTGTACATAGCTTTTCGTCTGCGTCTTCCTACGTAACAATATTTATACTGATAGACCGGCAACTCTCCAGTGTTCCTCTGGAGCCGTGCTTTTCCCAGCGAAAGCCAGCACCATCAGTTTCAAGACATGTCAACCAACGGCACCGATGGCTGCGCAACTTGCAGCTCTTCGCGCTGCACTTCGTCTCGTCAGCCAAGAACCTCGAAGACGGTCAAAATTCAGTGACTCGAAGGCAGCACTGCAGTCTTTGTTATCAGCCCTGCGGCGTGGACCACACGAACAACTGGTATTCGAGATTAGAGAATTAATCTATACCTTGACTGAGAAAGGACACCAGGTGACGTTTCAGTGGATTCCAAGTCACTGCGGCGTCATAGGGAACGAACACGCCGATAACGCTGCTCGGTCGGCTCTTCAAGGCGACAAAGAGGAGCCGATACCATTATCAAGGACATATGGCGCTATAAAACTCAGAATGCTCAGCCGTGCTATCACGTTCTCCTTGTGGAACGCAGGAAATTTTCACAACAACCGGCTGCACAACCTAGACCCTTCTCTACACCTTTGCATTCCAGCTGGACTCTGCCGTCGCGAAGCTAACCAGCTTATCGAATATGGCT
This sequence comes from Dermacentor andersoni, assembly GCF_023375885.2. Taxonomy (NCBI): domain Eukaryota; kingdom Metazoa; phylum Arthropoda; class Arachnida; order Ixodida; family Ixodidae; genus Dermacentor; species Dermacentor andersoni. Next base: position 19,488,037 of record NC_092817.1, read on the forward strand.
ACGGGTGGCGTTCACCAAGTCTTTTGCTTTCCAAATTGGATGGACCGACGACGCCTCATGTGATGACTGTGGTAACGAGGAGACTCCTGAACACCTTCTCTGTGACTTTCCTCGCTATAATTTACAGAGACGATCACTCGCAATCGCGATAGCGCGCTTTGACCGAAGACCTCTAACAGAGGAACTTATTTAATATGCCGCCATCACAAGCCATAGCAGCAGAGGGCGACGAGGGCACTGTTGCAGTTTTTAAGGGCAACAGAATGGGACAAGCGGCTGTAGCCTGAACACATGTTTATAGTGCTGCAAGTGTTACTGTGTTGTGCGATGACAGTATGCGGTGACAGTGACCGACTGTGATTGAGCGTCTATGCTCCTTTCTTTCTTTATCTCTACTTTGTTATCACTTTACCTCCCCCCTCTTTCCCCCGCGTAGGGTAGCAAACCGGATCTTCCCCTCTGGTTAACTTCCCTGCCTTTCCCCTTTCCTCTGCCTCTCTCTCTTCACTGATGTGACGGCCTTATATGAGTAATTACGACTCAAAGGTAGGAGACCGTTCAGTTTCCCAGCCTGAGCCTTCTCGCACCACCAAGCGTCTGGCGTCTCTCGGTGGTGTAATACTCCTTCTTGCCAATGTCGTATACGTCGCTATCACTAATACTGCTTCTTCTTTGCAAAGAAACTGCAGCCTCTCTCTCTGTCTCTCTTTTGTTTTGATGTGACTCCGAGTATAAGCGCTTCTGCGCGTGACTGCTGCTCTTTCTGATTTCGAGTAAATCTGGCTTGGCCTCATTTCCGTTATTGAGTTAATTGTACAGGGTCCCAACTTTCATGCACCATGTCTTAGAGCAATAGCGTTACTTGAAGAAAACCTACTGCATATGGTTTCCAGTACAAGGAAGTAGCGGCCAGTAATTTTTTCGTTAATGAGATTTAAATAAGTAATTGTAATTAACTATCTAACTCGATATGTACTGTCGTAATTATCAGTGTCAATAAGGCATTTGTGGGCACCCCCAACTGACATCTTACTGCAGTGTTTTCAGCGACGTACTAATTGCGTACATTTTTTTTTCTGACTGGTAAAGAAACCCCACGAAATATTAAAAATACCACGTGAGTGCGCTCCTGCCCGCATCCGTAAAGCAGCGCCCTCAAATAAGCTGATTGAAAGCAATTGTTTTGCCTGTCTCAAACCCGAAGAAAGAGAGAGCGCATCACCTTGATAATTATGTGGAAGGAGCACTAACATCAGGTTTGGCGGCTTCGCAGCTATTCCTTCCTCTCATTTCTACGTCACACTTATTATCCGCGTCTCAAGGCCGACGATCACATTGATAACAAATTCCGCTTGATAACGTGGCCGAAGCGCCACCCTGACCACGCACGAAACGCGATAAGCAATGTAGTGCGCATAGCATGTTTCAAAGTCCCGGCTCTGCTCGCCCCGCATCGAAAGAGTGCGCGCGCAGCTATATTTCGAGCCAGAAGCTAGCTTCGGACCAAAGCCAAATTAAAGTGACAGTTTTATTTTTCATGGCAGGACATACCTGCCGCCAAAACAAGCTCGTGGCAAAAAACTAAAAGCAAAATAAAGAGACAGGGAAGCGACCCACGTGTCGAGAAATGGCAAAACCGATGCGTTCAATTAAATGTACCACTTCTAAATGAGCCGAATTGGGAATCGGGACGTCTGCACAAAAAACAACAGAGAAACAAAACCATCAGATTTCAGTGGTCCTTATTATCAGTTAATTCGTAAACGCCGTGGAACACCAGCTGCTGCGCAGAGTACGTGTTCGAATAGGTCTCCTTCTGCAGCTACGCAGTACTGGGTCCGCTTTATCACATCTTCAGTGACTTTCTTGATGACCGACGCCGGAATTCTATTGCAGACATCCGTTATCCTTGCTTTGAGCTCATCTCACTCCTTCTCGATCATGTAAACACGATCTTTCGCATAACCACTAAAAAGCGATATCGAGTGGAGATAGATCAGGTGACCTAGCCGGGCAATTTACAGGCCTGTGCATGAAAAGTCATATCACAGTTTGTTTCCAACACCAAACGCGACGTGTTACTTCGGCCTGGGTGGGGCAGGTGAGGCACGATAGCTCGATCACGATGTTTTCTTTCTTTATTTCCTTTATTTAGTTCTGGCTAACTAAGAGGGAGGCTGTTCGAGGGCGTTGCTTTTTGATGTGGGTGAGAGCGCAGTCTCGTGGTATTTTTCTTATTTCACCGGGTTTACTTATCAGTCAGAAAAATGAGTACGAAATTAGTACGTCGTTAAAAATACCGCAGTTAGATGTCCCTTGGCTGTGCCTACAAATGCCTCATTGATACTTTTATAATTAGCATAGTACCTCTCGTGTTGGATAATTAGTTACAATTACCTAAACAAATCTGAGTAACGAAAAAATTACTGGCGGCTAGTACACTGTACTGGAAGCAATATGCACTAGGTTTTCTTCGAGTAGTACAATTGCGTTTCTTTTGAATCTTGGTACATCGTAGTTAATTGGGACGCCCTGTTTATTTCTGCATGCAAGTGATTATGTTTACATCCCTAATAAATGTTGTAACTTATTGGAAGAGTTCCTCCTTTTTTTTCATGAGTCGTTAGCATTGCTTACTGGAAAGACAAGCAATACTGAAACACATATCATTCACGTGCATTTCACACGCCATTGATAAAAGACTCTGCCAAAGGGGCCACTGAAGTCTGCAGCTTCTTTTTTTTTTTCAAGTTCAAGAAAGCACATGAATCAATTCGAAACGAGGTAAACATACAGCAACATGTTCATTCTCTAGGCATAGGCTATCTGTACTTTTAAAAGTAGTTGTTAATTGGCTACCTCCTCATCTTTCAAAAATATAATGAACTTTCTCCTGTGTATATGTGCATGATGTTTACAGCTGAAATATAAAACAATGTTGAAGTGAGAAAATACGGATGAGCCAGCCGCCCCTGATGCTTCTAATCCACTTATCATCGTATCGTCAGGGTTAGAAGAAATAACGCAAAATTATAAAGTAGAAGCAGTGCATGTCCGCGCCAACAATGATGCAGTAAACTATTAGTCCCAATAAACTTTTAGGCGAAATGGTGGAGGGAAGTGGTGGAGGGAATGGTGGAACCGTATTAAGTGTACTTTTTCTATGTATTTATTGTTGGAGGTCCCTCACCAGTCTTTGGCTATGGGATCGCCTAGAGTTACTTTTTCTGTAAAACATTTCAAGCGCATCTATAAACTGAAACTGAAAAAAAAAGTAAAAAGAAACCTGAAGTGATGTGGACGACAAAACTCTGGTGGAAGCCTACTCGCCCCTCCTCCTACCCCACCTTAAGTGTCGGCGCCCATGGGTAAGACGATAAATTAGAAGGCGAAATAATTTTCACAACTAAAATAGCGTGGTTAGGCTTGGATTTGTTTTTTCCAGGCGCAGTGTTACGTGTAACTTGGCTTCTATGCTTACAGTTTCCCACTTAGACGCGGCGGCGAAGCAGTGGCTATGACGTTTGGCTGCTGAGCGCAAAGTCGAGGGTTCGATTCACGGCACGTTAAGCAACTCGGAGTGGCGGAAATTAGTGCGGTCAAGCTTTAGTGTTGTTTTCAGACGTCCAGCCTCGTTGACCAAATGTTTCACACACAGGAACGCAGCATACTGGAGCTGTGCACTCTTTACTAAGGCACCTTTTATCGTTAGCTTTATATTTTGTCGTTATCTTGAGATGAGCTATGTTGCAACTCTAAAAACAAACGAACCGCCGTCACCGTGACCGACGGCAGTCGATAAGTTTAAGGTAAGAGAATATGTGGCGGGCATTATACAAGACAATCAAGCTGCGCCTCAGTTAACTTTGAGAAACCGTTGTTTATGCGTTTCCCCGGGGTCATTCATTGATTGAATCAACAGGGGCAGAGTATGACTCAGTAGAACCCTGAGACAGCAACAACGACAGCACCGCTATGGTCGAATTGATGAAACTTGAAATAATCAGACTTTCTCGAACTCGAAGATGTTTCGTCATCGCTACAGGGGAACGCCGATGGCCACTCAAGTGTGACCAGAAGCCAAGCAATTCTTACGTGACTTGAGCATTTCGTTGCGGACTGAAGTGCAATGGTTTAGGTTCCTGGAGCAACAAGTCTGTTTGCTGCATTGTTTTGGGAAGGTCTGGATTTCGGACCCAGTACGTTTAGAGTGAAGTAAAATTTGCAGCGGGAATCAATTCATGTGCGTATTTATAGGAATATTTTATTTAGTGTACGCTTTAGTGTACGCTTTAGTGTACGCTTTAGTGTACGCTTTAGTGTACGAACATTGTGACGAAAAATGTCGACCAACAGCCAATTTTCCCATAAAGTCGCAAATTATATCCTACGGCAAAAAAGAAACACGACTCGAAGTACTTCGACATCACGGTACAGTTCTACATTCTTCCGTCGATTCCATAACCACTCACTCAAAGCCTGCCAGAAATATCTACAGCCTAACGGCATTCAGCCATCGTCTTGAGACTCCACTGGTTCAAAGGCACACAATACTTTCTTTTTTGTTCCTGCGATTGACTGAGCCACTTTACCGCCCAGTAAGTATTACTTTGTTTCTGAAATACCCACGCAAACAATTTCTCTGCTATTTTTACGTTCACGATGGCGATATTACAGGTTTGCTTTATTCTTTAGTGCCTGCACAAGTAATAGAGGGCCTACTTCAAGAGTGCTGACGACGTTGTCCATGTTTTTAGCAAACTCATCTAAACGTGGTTCTCATACCTCTATTTCTTTCCACGTTTTTGGTCAAGGCGCAGTCGGGGTCGATACCCAAGATATCAGCATTCCATGTCTTATAATCGAACTATTGTCACGAACCTGCAAGTGTGCTTGGTACGTACGGTTTCTCTTTGTTTGTTGCTACCAGAATTACTCGCCTTGCTTGTGAATCAGTTATACAGAAAACTAATTGATGGGCTTCGAGGTCGTTGACCACAAACCTGCTCTTGTGTGCATCCAGATACGTCTGCCTCTTTCCGGAATTGCCTCAGCTACCTCTCAGGTATCGCCACTCTGCTTACTCCGGAGATTCACGATGCTGAACAATAGGCCAAGCCTGCGCCCACTTCAGGCTTATCCTAGCTTATCCTACGTGTTGAGCTGACATTAGCTTCAGTGCACGCAATTGAGTAGCATTTGGCGAGTTCCGTGTTTCCCCTTAGGGATATTATTTTCGGCGCAATCGTGTAAGTTGGCTAAGCGTATCTTTTCGTGGCACTTAGCAATTTTATAAGGAAATTTGTGAAAAACTCCAGTGACAGTTGGAATCAAGGAATGCACTTAGCCTGGTGTTCGTTAGGCTCTGTCTTACTAGAAGCATAGCCGCCTGGTGTAGAGGTTGCTACGCAGAGGTAGCAGTTTCGATTCCCGACCGTAGAAACATCATTTCAGTCAATGTTCTGCGCAACAACGCTACTGTACTTCGATTTTGTTGCGGTTTCTTCAACAGATGATCAATTGAAAGCTCGGTAACAAGACAAGGATAGGGAAAACGGGCACGAAGACAGACGCTGACTGCCAATTATATTTTATCGAACACAGTTGGTCGGAGTTAGTCCGGCACTGTCCACTATATACAGCGTCTCCCATAGCGGACAGAACGAGCAGACCTGAGCAAACTAAAATATCGGCCTTTTACCGAAGCCGAGGTGCCAGAAGCCTGGCTTCATTCATTAAACCAGAAAACCAGTCGTGCGCTCTTGGATTATAGCTCAAGGCAACAGAGCTGAGCAGCCGACTGTAGACACGCTGCGCCTTGTCTAGCCCACTTAATCAGACTGAACTCATCTCGTCACTTTTTCCTTTTCCCGCACTCATTCCTCCACTCGCATGTAGGGTTGTCAACAAAGCAAACACTAGTTAGCCTCACGGCATTTTCTTTGTTCCCATGCTCTCTCTATCACTCACTCTTATATTTTAGAGCCCCTGTGTTTCCTTGTCGCGTTAAATTCTATCCATGAGTCAGGGAACAAAACCGCAAGCTGAGGCATAAGGACAGCGTGTTCGACTGCCGCTGTGCCTGATTCCATTGGTGCACGTAGGATGCGTGGTGCGAGAAAGTTATGTTAAGCACGCCTTGTGACAGCCGTCATTGAGGTAGACATGCTTTGTTCGCAAACAAACCATGTAGGATTTATAGTAGCTTGTTCATTCACAATATTTCAAAACTATTTCGTGCAACACGAAAACTTGGGTTACATATACTGAGCGTCGCACAGTTTTCTTTCTTGTCGTAGCTTCGACTTGAGCCAGTTGGGGCTTCGCCATAGAATTTCTACCGCGCAGCAGTTTCGCCATTGTGATGATCCCTACTTCTGCTATATCGGTCCACGCCGTCTTCCAGGTTAGTGTTAAAGAAAATACATGGGCTTCCTTTGTGGCAGTCATTCACCGGTTCTCGCAAAGGACTGCCAGCCGCCGTGCAATCGCCGCTTAGTGGTAACCTATCTCCATTCACTTCTTCAATTGACAATGAAATCCTGTTCGAAAGTGACGGAACAGGCGCCTTTGATTTTCACTGGCCGTGACAAACAAGCACATCCGAAGATCTAGTCGAAGCGCTTCTATCAAAGCCGAGAGCAACACCTACGTGAGTCGGCTCCCTCTTCAGAGATTCTCCGACTTCGTGTTCATATTATGTTAAAAAAATATGTCTGAGAGACAAAGAAAGAATAATATATTTAAACAATGACTCGCGACCTCTTTGTAGAGAAAGCTGCGAAGCGTGCTCTGGCTCTCGGGAATGTGCTCAAGAATTCGCAGATAAGGCTTTGAAACGGAGTGACACGCGGCGTGCAGGCACTCGAACGTTCCCGATCCCATTCCTGCAGCTGACTGCTTATAGTTCTTGAAGTGGTAGCGTTGCTAACTTGTAACTGTTTGGTGAAACATTAATAAATATGGTTACTCTGTTGGGTCTTCTGTCAAGACAACAAAACACTAAAACACACGTAAATACGAACGACACGAACAAGTGCAAGAGTTAAGAAAGACACGAATACGTGGGAGGGCCGCTACCCTACAGAGAAGCCCGGCGCACTCGACGTACAACTTAGGAGGGGTTGGATGTCGGATTAGATGGTTAAACATCATTTAACTCGGCGCTTGTTTCTGTCGTTCGAATCTGTGTGGGTTTATTGTATTTGTGTAAGCCTCTGCAGCCTCCCCTCCCGCCTCCTCCAAAAAGAAAGATCATTCTGACGCCAGATGCAGTTTCCAAATTAGTTCAATGTTATTGTATAGAACTGTGGTGCAGCAAATAGAAACATCGTTTTTGGAATATCGTTATCCATGCAGAAGACAAATATTTCTTTCTTTACTTCTTTCTTTCTTTCTTTCCTAAATCGTCAGAAGTGCGTTGATCGTGACAGCTGCACTCGCTGTCAACGAGCTAGTAGAAAGCAGGGTACGGCGTAAATAAAACTCTTTCCCTAGTCGCCATCTTTGTTTAAACCTTTCTGATGAGTGCTTCGAGTCTTCCTCCCGCATGCCAACGGATGCCCGCTCAGAAAGTACCCGTTAGAATGCACCATTTCGTGTGTCCCGTGCAAATGCGCCTGTCACTGTTCGTCAGGCGTTCCTCTGGCACTTTGGCTCGGGCCGCCAGGTGCATTCTGGGTCAGAACAGAGGTGCATGCGCAAATAATGGGGCACCCGCGCAGTGACGGAAAGCAGGCAGCGAGAGTGGTTCGCGCACTTCCGGCTTTGACGTTTCCCTTCCGGCTAGCGTGGTATGCGGAAACAGAGGCCGTGAAGCGGCTCGCTCCTGGGCCGGAGTGGCCACAGTGCTCGGGGACAGCTGCGTCGACCGAGTCTGATTGATTCACCGGCAAGCACAAGCGAGCGCCGACGACGGCAGCCACGCCTGCATTTCTTCCTGGGACGACCGCGTCCTTTCGTCGACTATGTCGTATTTGCTTCGATATAGGGCGGCCGAGAAAAGATTTCTTTAGGTCTTTATTTTTACATCTCTATGTTCTTGCCATCGTAACACGAGATCAGACTACTCAAAGCAACCTTGCCTAACCACGCGTTTCGAGGAATATAAGGAACACGACTGTGTGTGTTTCCAAAATGGGTTGTTGTGAGCTGTTTATTTGTGGATTGCCTGTTCTCACTTTTCAATTTTAATGCGATTAGCATTTTTAGGCTACTTCCCAAAGTTTGCGATTTGTATAATGTTTCTATCCTTTTCACTCCAGTAATATTTCAAGTAAAAAGAAATAATTGAAAAAGAAGAGTCGCAGATTCGCCCAAAGGCGAAGCATTCATTGCGATAATAAATTATTTGACAGCTATATGCAGTAAGGTTAGTAGTTTTATCAGCTGTGTAAACTGAGTTAAACATTATATTGCTAACTAAATTACCAAGCACAGTGTCACGTGCGCACAGGCAAACATGAACACAACTCACCCGACGACCGCAGACCCTCGCTGTGAGAACGCTTGCGTGATGAAGAACGGCAGCAGCAGCGAGCGGATTCCCCTTCGTGCGGCCTCTCGCTTCAACGCGAACCAGGCGCGCGAGAACGCAACGCACGCGAAGCCATCAGCTATCTCAGGTAGGCTATAGTTTTCGAAACCACCGCAGAAAGATAAAATGCGCGCGGCCGTGCTCAGCCACGCCATACGCAGCCGCGGCCAGAGAAGAAGCGAGGAAGTTGCATAGCAATACACTCAGAATAAAAAGAAAACGCAGCTCTGCAAAGCTTCTCGAGCTAATCTTACATTTTCTGTAACATTTACTGATATACGCAGTTTCTTGCCGAAGCGAAAGCTTGCGTTCAGGGGCGCTATAACGTAAAGCTGTTCCAAACTTTTCTATTACAATTCTGCAATCAGCCATCCGCGAATGGTCAAAAACTTTTGGACCACTCCTACATCGCCTGTCTGTCATTCGACGTCACGAAAACCGGGATAGCTTCCATTCTGACATGACGTGTACACACTGATTATGCGTGATTCAACCGAACGAAAGAAAAGTAATTATTTCTGGTTCGAGGCCTTTCTACCATTAACCCTCTGTGGTGCTATTGGTCAAAAGGTTTCAGGCTGTACTCACTTCACCTGTCTGTCACTCGGCGTCAAGAAACCGCGAAAACTCATTGCGTCAAAGTACCGTGCACGCGTTAAAGACCCATTACTATGCCGAACAATACGGAATTTTTTCTGTATAGCCGGAGACTGCCCAGTTCCGAAAGGAATAGAATATCGCTGTCGCCGATCGCCCAGGCATTGGCTAATCGCACCTGCCGGAAAGCATGGGTGTATTTGCGCATAATAAAACTTTTTGCGTGGCCATATAAAGTTATCGAGCCCTTTCGGCACGTATACGACATCGCTCTGCCATCTCTTCTTTGCTGAGGATCCGTTCTGGGGGCATTCTTAACCTTCCGTTGCACGCCGCCGCGATTTTCGACCAGCCACCTCAAGCGAAGTAAGGCAAAGCAGACCGATCGCAGACGCTGGCACCTCCTTCTTCATCCAGTTATCTATTTTCACTGCGCTGGCTCAGCTCCATAGAAACCCTCTCCACTCGAGCGGGCTGCTCGTCTCCTGGCAGCCAATTACAAACGAAAAAACCGCTCAATGTATGCAATGTTAATTGTTCTGAAAGCAGACAAAAGTGACCTCCTATAAACGAGGAGAGCGTTTGATTCGGCTGTTCAAGCAACGCTGCGGGTCACCGCCCGATGCTTGCGTCGGCGGTTACGTAAGTTTGACGTCAGGAGATTGGAATAAAAACATATTGGAATAGTTTTACGTTATAGCGCCCCAGCACTGTTTTCTCATCTGCCAGTAATGCACTTATATTAACGGAAACGTGACTACAGGGCGATATTATAGCGACGCCGAGGTTATTGCCGATTTGCCTAATTTCAACCTTTATCGCAAAGATCGTCGTGATGCAAACGGCGGTGGAGTACTTGCGGTGGTGAATCGGCAACTACCATCTTCGGTATTTCATATCGATTGAGATATCGGAATGTTACGGGTAGTTTTCCGCGCTGCACCGCAAGCCGTACTTTTAGGCGTCTGGGATAGGCAACCTTAGACTAACCCGACTTTCCCCGCGAATTTTCAGAATATTCTAAGCATCCTTTCGGGAGCATACCAGAATGCAGAATCATTTTGTTTAGCGATTTTAATTATCCTAGTATAGCCTGGCGTAACTACTTAACTTTAACAAGCAACCCAGAAGCAACCAATTTTATTGATGCCTGTCTTAACTTTAACCTCTCGCAGCCAATATCTGAAGCAATGCGTGTTACACAGAACACAGTAAACATTTTTATATTTCATACTAACCAACAATCTCGACAGCATGTCATCTATAATATATTTCAGGGAAATAAGCTGCCACAAGGTTGTCCACGCAACTTTTGACTTCGTTCCGCTAACACGTGAAATTTATAAGAAAACCGTTTTTCTTTACGACAAGACCACTTATGAAATAATTAATAATGATCTAATCAGTTTGTTCCCTGTATGCGAAACAGCTTTTTCTAAGCATTCTGCAAAATAATATTGGTTGCTTTTCAAGCACAAAGTGGGGGAATTAATTTGCAAATATATACCGGTATGCAGCTTCCGTGCTAATAAAGAAAAGTTTATGGTTCAATCAATCACTGAAACGACTAGATAATAAGAAAAAAACGCGATTTCCGAGCTGCAAAACTGCGACAGAGCCAAGTACGTGGGACAAATACTATTCAGCGGTAACAGCATACCTCGCAGCAATACGCAAAGTACGACTTCTTTCACAGTGACCTTCCTAACATGCTAACACGTAATCCACAACAGTTTCGGCGCGCTTGCTGGTGAACAGAATGAGATTGTAAGTGACGAAGAAAGCACAAACGCATGTAACATCGCTTTTCCAAGCGTACTCACTCATAAGCGTAACATGCTTTCTTCCTTACAAATAACTACCACCAGTGAACTAACTATGCCCCAGATTGTATTTTCCACAAATGGTCTATTATGTCGGAATGAACATCTCAATATCACATCGTCAGCCGGCTTCGATTTAAATAATTCGAAGTTTTGCTAAATACTGAGAACATTTCTACAAATTACCTGCGTCTTTTGTATTCTCAGTCCCTTTTTACTGGCCCCATATCTGACGAATGGAAAGTGAGGAAGTTAATTCCCACCGATAAATCAGACAATAGGCAGTCACCGTTGAATTATCGTCCAATATCTTTAAAGAGCCCCTCACCAGGCCCCATAGCAAAATTAGGTTATACGGTGGAAGTTGTTACGTGTCCTCGAAAAAGCGTTCTGCCGCAAAAATTTTCTAATCGGCTCATTATTAGCCGGGATAGAAATATTTCAGTGCCGCGAACCCATGATTTCAGCAGGCGAGCTCCACTGCCACGCGAGACCCACTCTCTCTCCACTCGCCCCGTCTAGCCTCCGCAAGCGAAATTCCTTCCCTGCGTTCTCTCATACCGGACTTCGAAGATCGCGTGACGCGTACGTCACGGGCCCCGCCTTCATTCTTTTTTTTCTCCTCGCTTTTTGCGGCGCGGCGCACTTCCGCTTACGGCGTTGCGCGCGATTTGTTGTAATTGTCTCGTTTCGCGCAGCGCACGATTTTGCGCGCTTCGCATAAGGACACATGACTAGTGGTATAATTCAGTACTACACGAATACTGAGGCAGAACAAGCGGATCTCAGAGCATGATCCCGCGCTTGGACACGGTATAAAATGGCACAGTTTCGGTGTCTGCGCATGCGACTGCACGACGTGGGAACAAGCAGACGAAACGGAAGTACATCTCTCTTGCTGTGGTGCGAAGTAAAACAAAAAGATGCAGACATTCGGTTTGTGTGTTTTATTATTTCTCTAAGCTTTAAGTCGCCTGTTCAAGCAACATATTACACAAATAACAGATATTGCCTTGAATAATTTTCGAAGTCACGTGTCTCGATGATCTAGAGAGAGAGAGAGAAGGGAAGAAGGAAAGGCAGGGAGGTTAACCAGACTGAGTCCAGTTTGCTACCCTACACGTGGGGAGGGGAATGGGGAGTGAAAGATAGAGAGAGAGAAAACTTAGGTGTAGGGTGTCTATAGTCGGGCACTCAAGTCTGTTGCCTTCAGGTAGTGAAAAAGCGCTCGAACTGCTTTCTGGGCTAATGAACTGTGAGGCCAGGCTCCCAAGATCTTCGCTTCCGTAAATGGTCTGTCATCCAGTCTATTCAAGGCACACTGGAGAGTCTCACGTCGATTATCGAAGCGAGAACAGTGGCACAGAAGATGACTGATGGTCTCTTCGCACTTGCACTTAGCGCACATTGGTGAATCCGCCATTCCAATACTGTAGGAGTTGGTGAATGCTACGCCTACCCACAGCCGACACAGCATTGTTGCGTCACGTCGTGAAACGTTCGCTGGTAATTTAAGTTTCGGTGATGGGTCGAGGCTGTATATAAACGACACTTAGAGTTTTGTTGTGTATGCCAGTAACTGAACGTAATGGTACGAGCGAGACTGCGAAGCTCTCTTGCAGCGTCGACTCTCGATAAAGGTATAAGGAGTGTCGGTGCGCCAGCCTGGGCACGTCGGGCAGCGTCATCGATGATTGACGTCACACTGCGAGCACGAGTACGTAAGCGCAGGGACACGTGTACGTCACCGTCCGGCTTGGAGCGAGGTCGCCACGAGGGAAAGGGAAGACGGCTTTCAGATTGAAATTTCAGACGTTTCCGCGGCTCGTAGCGATGTATTACTTTGCCAACACGATCGTTAGCGCCCATTGTATGCTCTGCGCTTCTCAGCTCAAAATGGCCAGACCTGGTGAGGACCCCTTTAACAAGTATACCCTGTAGAATCATAGAACATGTCATTTGTTCACAACTCGTAAAACACGCCGCGGTTGCTTAGTGGCTATGGTGTTGGGCTGCTAAGCACGAGGGCGCGGAATCGAATTCCGGCCACGGTGGCCGCATTTCGATGGGGGACGAAATGCGAAAACACCCGTGTACTGAGATTTATGTGCACGTCAAATTCCGGAGTCCCCCGCTACGGCGTGCCTTATAATCAGAAAGCTATTTTGGCACGTAAAGCCCCATAGTTTGATTTCAATTAACAAGTCATGAACTTCGTAGACTCGAAAAATTTCTTTAATTCTTCACAGCATGGTTTTCGGAAAGGTTTATCCTGTTAAATTCAGCTAACTAATTTTCTTCATAATTTACATCTAATTTGGACCGTAATGGGCAAACTGATGCTGTCTATTTAGATTTCGCGAAGGCTTTCGATAAAGTGTTTCATCAGCTTCTTCTAATTAAACCTTCCAGCCCAAACATTCACCCTCTTGTTCTTAACTAGATTGAAGCTTTTCTGAGCAATCGTTCCCAATCTGTCTTTGTTAATGAGCACATTCCTAACCCTCTCCCAAAAACGCCCGGTGTCTCCCTGGGGTCGGTTCTAGGGCCCATGTTGTTCCTAATATGCATAACTGACTTGCATTTAAGTGTGATATGTTAGATCCGTATATTTGCGGACAACTGCGTCATTTATCGCACTATAAGTAGCCCTTCTGAGCAGCAAGCTCTTCAAAATGACCGTAACTGTATTCAAGTATGGTGTGACCAGTGGCTCATTACACTTAACGCCACTAAATGTAAATCAGTATCTTTTTCTCGTCGTCGTATCCCCTTACATTTTCCTTACACTGTCTGTAACGTTAATGTTGAGAGTGTCGAAACATATAAGTACTAAGGAGTAACATTTTCATATGATCTAACATAGTGCGCACAAATCACTAACGTATCACTAACACTCGGCTTTCTAAAACGTCATTTACATCATGCGTCTGAACACTTGAAGTTGCTGACTTACAAATCCATTATCAGGCCAATACTTGAGTACGCCACTGCCATTTGGAGCCCGCATCAGGTGTACCTTATAAGTACACTTGAGGCAGCACAGAATCGAGCACCCCGACTTATTCATTCATCCTATTCCTATCATGCTAGTGTATCACCCATTAAAGCAAACTCATCTCTATTATTTCATGCACTTCGTCGCCGCGTCGCATCTCTAGCCCTGTTCCGTAAGTTTTAATACAACACACGTGACCGTCCAAACGTTATCATCCTACCAGCCCGCATATCCGATCGTACTGGCCCCGGGCACTTCAAGTCGCCCCGCCACACAGCCGCAGAGCTACATCCTCCACCTCCTTTTTTTCCACGCGCAGCATCAGATTTGAATGGCCTTTCCCACAGCAGCGCCGCTATCATCTGCACGACAATATTTCTTCGAAATGTAAGAGACTACCTGTCGCGGAATTAACATGTGGTTACCTTTGAAAATATTTTTCTGCATATCCCCTCTTATGTAATATCCCTTAGAGAAGTCCGTAAGATAACGAAATGAAATTAAATGAGCCCGTGCTTCTCTAACCCCCTTCATTTGAATACTAATCACATTATCGACGAAATCATCACCAAACGACGGGTTCTTCCTGAATTTTTCTTGGTGAGATGCGCTGACTAAAATTAAAGGAGCTCTACTAACAGTGACACCTACATGGCCTTTGCTTGACTTCATAAATGGCATATTTCCTCTTATGAATGAGAAGGGGAACTCAGGGGCCCCATTTTCTCTGGACGTAATCATATGAAGTCAACAGATAATAAAGCCAAGAAATACATAAGGGAAATCATCGGTCGTTTTTAATTGAAGTGTAGAAATTATAAGCTACAGGGAAATAAAAGGGTAAAAAAAAAAACAATTTGCCACCAGTGGGACCCATAACCTCCGTATGACGTGTTCGTGCGTAACCAAGTATGCTACGGTGGCGGAGGATATGGAACATCGTTTTTGAGCGATGGCGTCACGTGCTACGTGACGTTAACGTGACCCCCTGCCCAAACCGGATGTTTGTCTTCCGGTTAATCTCCCTGCCTTTGGCATCTCATTTGCTCTCTCTTCCCCTCTCTCTCTCTCTCTTTCTACATGTGTTTGAACAAAAGAAAAACCTCCCGAAGTCGTGCCCTGCAACTCTAGTACTAAACGTCACTGCTGGGAACGCTCATGCGTGTGCACTAGTGCTGAGCTTCAGAGCATCTTCTTTGTCAGTGCTCTCGTTGTAACCCACAAAGAGCAGTCCTCTCAGCCACCCTAGACAAACTGGACAAGCGCCCAATGACAGAAAACAAGATCCTTGGAAACTGGCCTACGCGAACATCAGCGCGATCCGCTATGAAGGCGCTGCTGCGATACTTGAAAGACACGGGACTTTCTGACAAATTGTGACTGTACACTGTGTGACGTAGGACTGTACGGTGACACTGCGTAAGACTAGGAACGCCTTTGCGGGCTGCGTGACAGTGCCCACAGAAACAGTTCGTGTGTACTTGCGTATGCGTGATTAGGGTATTTTTTTCTTTTTTATCCTTCTCTTTCTCACCTATTGCATCCCCTTGCCCCTACCCAAATACATTGTAGCCAACCGGAGATAATCTTTGGTTAACCTCCCTGTCTGTCCTTTGCCTCTCTCTCTCTCTCTCTCTCTCTCTCTCTCTCTCTCTCTCTCTCTCTCTCTCTCTCTCTCTCTCTCTCTCTCTCTCTCTCTCTCTCTCTCTCTCTCTCTCTCTCTCTCTCTCTCTCTCTCTCTCTCTCTCTCGCGCGCGCGCGCTCTCTCTCTCTCTTTTTCTTTCTCTCTCTCTCTCTCTTTCTCTCTCTCTCTCGCTCTCTCTCTCTCATATGCCTCAAACCTCAAACTATTCCCAACGGAATTTGCGCACTCTCGTGTACAACGTCACGATGCCAACTGTGTCGTAACATTACCAGACGCTGAAGCCGCTAAGCACCTGACGTGCATCTTGCTTTGCACAACTTAGGTTTCGCGCAGAAAGACTACCTGTGCCCGCCCGCTGCCATGTCTCGTTACCACTGTCGCCTGTCCTAGTAAGGTGCTTCTAGCATTCCTGCTGGCGGAGGCCTCGGTGAGACTATAAATTGCCTTGCGCTCGTGCGCTAGTCCGTTTCGCCTGCGTGTTTTAATCTCTATGTGTGTGTTTTTCTTTTCCCTCACTTTCGTTGTTTTCATCCCTCGTAATATGCATGTTACATCAGGAATAGCTTCCCAGGCATGTCGCAAGGCCAAGATATTTAGTTATCATTAAACTTTCTCGCTAGCTCTTTCTGTCGGTTTCGTGAGGAAAAGGCACACATTAGAGCCTTCGCTATGGCTTCGTTCTTCTCAGGGTGTTCGTCTTCGTATCGCACGTCGAAAAAGGGACATAGCCGGCGCCTCCCCGAAGCGCCAACATCTCCTCACGGCTTCAGCGAGGCTAAAGCTGCAACCACATAGGTAATATGGTTGCAAAGCCTACAATTCTGCGTGGTGCCGTGGCTTGATCATGATCGTAAAATAGATTTGGAACCAGTAGGCAAGCATTTTGTCCAAATGAAGTTTATCCATGACCAAAGGCTAAACTGCCATTTATTTTATTACCATTGGTGAAAATGTTTCATTTATTTATTTATTTATTTATTTACTTATTTATTTATTCATTTATTCATTCATTCATTCATTCATTCATTCATTCATTTATTTGCCGATGTTGACATAACTTTTCGCCCAACAAAGGCACAAACATCAGTTAAGGAAGTATTCAGCATATATAGCCTGACTTAGCGTAACTCTGTAATTTATATTTGTAATTCCTATTCTTTCCGTTGTGTTACATTCCTGCTGCCACTGCGAGACTCTGTCCACCACTTCGCTTTCGGCAGGCTCCTTCCTGCTCCTCTAGTCACGCTTCACCTGTCAGCTCACCCGTGCACTCGAGCTGGCACGTAGCATTCGAGTGGGCGACCGTCACAGTCTTGGCAGCGGGATCTAACTTCGTTACGGGCCGGAATGACCAGCCGTTGAATCGCGAAGGAGCCTCGTCGTCGAGCAACTCGTGCGCGGAGACGAAGGAGGCGGTGGCGCAGCAGCGTCCACTGCGTGTTACTTGCTCTCCCGAGAGCGACTCGCGGAGACGACGGTGAGACGGGTCGAGCTAATGGCGATTCATGGCGACGCCGACAGCGCGAACAAACGGAGACACGGCGCTGGCAAGGAGGAGGCAGGACGAGCAGACACGAGGCGCCTGCTGAACGGTGACTAATCACCTTGTTATCGAACACCATTCATCATGTACGAGCGACAGGTTACGGCCCCCACTTGTCACGGAAAGCTGCACGAAAAAAAAAAAAAAGCAGTAGTTGGGAACTGAAGCACTGAAATCAATATGAGCGCAAGCCTGGTTAAAAGACATCGTCTCCTCAGTTTCGCGACCATAATCGTAACCAAAGCTGGACGGGTCACTTGTTGCACTCTTTTGGCATGAAGCCAGCCACAAAAGTTCCAGTCGCTATACTCAGTTCCATCAACGCTGAGGAAACTTCGCAAGAAGTTCGGTCAAGAAAAGTTATCACTCCGCCCGTTCCGTCTACGCTTCGCTGCGCGCTAACAGCGTTCGCTCGCGCGAGCATGAACGTGCGGCTCTTCGCGACGGGTTGCAAATAAAAAAGCCGAAAAGAACAACAAAATAAAAATTATCTAAAACAACGCATTAGCAGCCGTATACCACAGTGTGTTTGTCTCTAAGGATTAAAACTTGTTTTATGCAATACTGTGCCTATATAAAAAGGCAGTTGCGCACAATTTCAGTAAAAAAACATCGAACTGTATCCAAGTGCGTACAAAGCCACTGCAAGTCTCTCTAGCCTCTACAGCGATGACGGCTATGTATGGAACGGAGTACAGAAGGTGCTATTGCTCCTGGAATCGATGACAAATGTTAATTAATGCAGTTGTTTGTGCAGCGGCGCACACGTGTTCACCTGTCTACATAGCCGCGCAGAGAGGTGTAGTGAATGGTTTAGGCAGAGAGAGAGGAAAATTTAAGAGGACGCTTAAGCTACAGCTTTAAGAACGGAACGCGACAGCGTTCAAAGATCCCTGGCTGCTTCTCTTGCTTTTCGGCAACTGCAGCTTATGTAACCGTAATGTTTAACGGGAAACGCTGGCGGCGAACGCAATGCACGAAGGCGAGTGGGCGAACTTTCTGATAGAAGCGCGGCTTCATGCGTGGGCCGCGGATGCGAGAGCCATCTGGAGGGTGTTGGTGCAAGCAACCGAGCGCAGCGAGCCGCTCTGTGAATGGTAGAAACGCTGGAAAAGGGGTATATGTTGGAATTTTCGCGTAACACAATTATATTTTCTGGTATATATATTCAAATTAGAATCCGATAATATCATGCCTGTGGCTTGTGTTTAGGTTGTACTTTACGATTTCTCCTACGCATCTTACTTTGAGGAATTCAATTATTTTAGTAACGCCTCTGCACCCCGCGGAGGGCCTGCGTGGTTGTGGTTCGGAATGTCTTTTCGCTAAACGACGTCCTACACAAGACGCCGACACCGGATTTTATGCGACACGGGTCTCTCAACGCAATCGCGTTAAAATGAAAGAATGTCAAGAATTAAAGCTGAAAAAAGAAACAGCAATTAAGGCAAGGCCCTAGTCGCAGTGTCTGGGTAAGCAACCTCATGTTTTGCTGTTTAGTTGAACGTAAACGGGAGCAGGCTTCGCGCAAAAGTTTCTGCGCACTGCTTGCTTCGTGTGCATTAGAGCGATTTCCCGTAATGCCAGCGTATCACAGGATTAGCCCAGCATACGGTCTCGCTGAATGACTATAGAAGCGGTGACTACCTTTGCTTGTTGCCTCGAACCTAATCTTCCCTAGTTCACAGATTTGGACATTCTTGGTTCGCACTAAGCCGAACTTGGGGAACGAGCTATTTAGTTAAATTAGAGAAGCCAGCCAATCGTACACAAACAGAATTTAGTAACCAGAGTCACCCATAGAGAAGTATTTGGTAACAAAATTCACCGGCATCCGCATCCATTACTTGCGAAACGCTCGAAGACGGTGAAGCTTGAAGAAACAGACGGAAAGATAACCTATGATTCTTATGTTGTGCATGATCAGTTATTATGGATGCGCTGTCAGTTTGCCCACAAGGCATCTGCATCTGTTTACCATAGAGAACTTCGTGTTTTGGTTACCACTTGGCGTCATATTTGTTATGTGCGTTTGTCACCCTTATATGGCCCGTATGCATCCGTGTGGTCATGTAATCGCACATCATTCCGTTGTTTTGCTTTTGCCGCTTGACTTCTTCATCTGACGTCAATGTAGCATAATGAAATGTGGGAGCCGGAAACATGTGCCTCTCGTAAAGATCAGTCACGTCTCCAAGGTAAAGCGTCTGCTGCTTCGTCAGCCGCGACGCGCGATACCAAGAACCGCTTCCTAAGGCGTGCATTTCGTATAATGCGGATACTAAATGACTTCCGGTCTCTTGTTCTTCTTACCAAAGCAGTCCGGCCGTTCCAACGACGGGACAATGTTAGCGCTTGTGTAGATTATGCCGTCACCAGGCACACGACAATAATGTGCCTAACTCAACCTTAGTCAGAAACATCTCCCCCTTCCCCCTAAGAAATATCAGTAAATTAATGGCATAATAAAAGAGTCGTCTGTGCCTAAATTATAGCGGAGCTAGTTTGTGAGTTATGGCCTATATACAATGTGGCTATGTCTCATGCCTACCCTATATTTCTCATCTTTCTGCAACCTTGAAGGAAGGAAGAAAGCAGGGATATATAGAAAGACAGGGAGATTAGGCAGTTCTCAGAAAAAGGAGTAAGTTGAATAAAAGATAATATAAAAGAGATATTACAAAAAAGGAAAGAAGAGCAAATAAAAAAGGGAAAAAGGAAAGAAAAATATGTCACTGCTTAAAGTCTGTCTCTAAGACCAGTTCTCCGCAAGAGGCGCAACAAGCCTTCTGGACGTCAACGCCTTCTACAATCTTGAATGAAAAGAAAACACCAACAAGGAGAAAAACGGCGCATAAAATTCGACTGATTGAACAAGCAGACAAGTAGTTAACGGTAAAATTTCCGAGTTCTTCATACTTTTTCTGTCTTTTCATGCTATGGAACTCAAATAATGTAAAGAAAGAAAGAAAAAGACGGCAAATATTGCGCGCATTTGCAATTAAAAGAAACAGCAATTTGTCACTCGATTATAACGACTAACCTCTCTGCATCAGGCCTAAAGCCTTTGAAGAGTTAGTGGCATTAGAATCGACTTTAATTTTCTTTTTTTTTTATAACTCTACCACTCACTTAAAGCACTTATTAAATTTGCGACAAAGGCCGACGTAATGGTAATCAGGCAACGTTTACGTTTTTTTTTTTCTTCAATGCGGGTTTCGTTTTTAAGAGAAAGCCTTCATCACCCCGCGTAGCTGCCTCTAAAGCCGGAACAGCCAGAGAAATATCGCGTTCAGCCAATATCCGCCCGATCACCGAGCTAACCGTCCGTCTGTGTCCGTCCGTCCATCTAAACATTCTAAATATGGCTGGCCAAGCCTAACGAGTGGAGTACAGAAGACAGAAGGCAGCTCCGTGCGACACAGTTCGGCGACAGCAAAAACAAGAAAGAACTCGTTTCTGCAAGGAGCTTAAATAGGAGCAGTCGCGGAATCGGAAACCGTAAAACCGAGGACACTAAATTGTGCTTTTCACTGCAACGACGAAAAAAAAACGGCATTGTGAAAAGGACGGTATTGCTAGCTGCTGCGATCAGCCGTAAAAGACTCATCTGTTTAACGCACTTCATCTTTTTTTGCTACGTTACCTGTAAGCGAATACGATACGCATCGGCTTACACAGGGAGGAACCGCGTGCAGCTATATTAGAAGGTTTACCACCTCAGATAACGGTGGACGAGATAAATGACCAAACAAATGTAAAGGGACGTTTTGTCTTTCTCGCACTCGCATCCAACGGCTTCTGCCAATTTCATTACAGGGAGCTCAACTCCCGCCGTTCGGGGCGCCTCGAAATAAACGAGCATGGCGAAGGTCATCGTGCTGATGGTGCGCGGACACGTCCCTGTATCGGTTTCTCTCACAACCGCGCGTGTGCGGCTGCAGCACCAGCCTTATGTACACATCTGAATATCTGGGATAAAAAAGATGCGGAAACAGTAATCAGGAAGGCAGCCAAGGGTACCGTAGTTGGTCGCGTATAACCTGACCGAAAATAGACGAATGTTTCCGCATTTACAACAGTGAAGTAAAGGCACTGTGATCATAGCAGTCGGCAGTTACAATACAGAGGGTCAAGAAATACGACGAAATTTTCTGTCGTAAGCCTTGCGGCTTGTCGTGATGATTTTCTGTCGTCTCAACACAAGTGGTCTAGTTGTAACGAGAGTGCGACAGACTTACGACGCAAATAGGTGTCTCTGCGACTAACTATACTGACTGTGTTGTGACGAAGAGAATAACAAATTTTATAACAGTATTATTAGTGTTTCTTTTTTTTTTTTGTCCGCTACCAGTATAGCCTGCCACCGCATAGCTACTACTCCCAATATAAACAAAAATATCAGTCTATAAAAACTCCTGCTTTCACTGTATACCACGTTGAACTGGTCCCCACGTAGGAGAACAACATTCAAATCACTTCAAGGCAAGACGACAGTGTGCCATCGTGCGACTTCTTAGATCACCGACGAGAGCATATACTTTTAAGTTTACGTCGTTAACAAGTAAGAGCCCTTATGCGCGAATTAATAGAGCCGAAAGTTCATGTGACTGCGCTTTCTGTGCCTTGTATATTGTAAAGTGCCCCTTTTAATACGTCCCGACACCATCTTCTCAGCTTTGTGGCATTAAAAGATTGCCCCGTCAATCCTTAAAATCATAAAACTTAAAGGTGCAATAAATGGAAAGGCTAACTCAGTTCAGACTGACAAATTATTGTTACAAAACATTGTTTGCACAAATTTCAGGGTAATGGGCTCACAGTAATTTCGCTCCTAAACCGCAGCACCACTACGTTAGTGCGACATCACAAATTAAAAAAAAAATTATTCGTTTTTAATATTTTGCCCATTATGGTATTGCAGAAGTTCTTAAAACTTGCTAAGTTCCGTATTTGTTTTAGAATACAATGTGGTCCATTTTTACCCGTATATATAATTTAATTTAGCTATGCCCACATACAGCATTGAAATGCATGACGTTACGGCTACCTGTTGCGGGAACTTCAAGGCGGAGTCTCCACCATGTTGTTTCGATTTTACGTCACTTGCCAATCACTTACGTCACTTACTGATCCTCTTCTCCGGTGGTAGGGGTGGCTTTTAGTAGTGAAGACGTGTACTTTATTAGTAGAGTTAAAAATATCTATTCATTTTTGTGCCCCTTCAATTCATATGCTAAGATTACTAGGTGGTAACCTGGTCCTGAAATCGTTCAGCTGCTCCGTGAATCATGGGTAATACGTGCAGTTATCTGTGATTTAGTAAAAACTCATCGAGAAAGCACGTTGCAGCTTCTTTTCCTGTTCCTTGTAATTCATGTGTGTTCCCTCCTAGCATCACATCGCTTCTTTAGAGCAGATAAGGGCTCTACCTTGACAACTTTTTTAGAATTTATTACAGAATTTTCAACGCAAACATACCAGAATTCGTGCTGCTAAATCTAAATCATGGTTGTGACTACAAATTCTTAGAAAATATTTTTTATATTGAAAACAACTTTTTCTGTAATGTTCTTACATCCATCGAATGTTAAATTCTTATTGGCTAAATAAGACTGATTATGACTATACAAAAAAAAACTGCGATTTTAAATTTTTCCTTCAAAAATCGTAATTTAAAGATCCACAAGATTGTTCGAGGTCACGAAGGCGAAGTTTGCCAAATCCACGTGAACTGCACTGCTTCCGTAGAGAAAGAGAAAACAAAGAGAGAGAGAGAGAGACAGGGGTGCTAGCCAGTGTGGTCGGCTATACTATGCCGGGGGAGAGAAGGCGAACTGTGGCATATAGAGAGATGAGAGAGACATGCCGGCTGAACAAAAGTATTGGCGGCGAATGCGGACGCTACCGCCGGATTTCACTCTAGTGTTCTCACTGTAAAGATTTGTACATTGAAGGAATGTGCTCGGAAAAGAAATTATTACATTGTTTTCGGAATTCGCAAAACGCACCCGACCGCATACAGAGTGCATCCTCCCTTTCCAGTTCCGGACACACAAAAGAGAGGTCATGTTATACGCGAGCATGGACGGCAGTTTCTTCCCGCAGCCACAGCGGCTCGCCGATCACGCTCGTATAGCATTTTTCTAGTGGAACCGAGAGCTGATTACTACCTCTGTTTCGTCGTTTCGCTCTTCCTTTATTTATTTATTTCCTTCCTTTCTTTCTTTTTTATTTTATTTTTCGTTTCTTTCTATCCTGGTGCACTCTTTGTCCCATTTACCAGCACACCCATCCCCGGATGAGGCCTCGATATTGTACTAGCAGTATCGCTGAGAAATGCACCGTCCCAAATTAGCCTCGTCTCCCGCGCAACTGTTTGTATCCACCTGAAAGCCTGCTTCCTCCACCATATCCGCTGTATTATTTCTCTTCAGCTTCTCACTCCGGGGATTTCTTTATCATTCGCTCGCCCACACACCCTCTCACTCCTCCCCCCGCCCCCTTCTGGCTCCGCGTGGTCTGCACCTCTTACCTTCGCAGCGTCAGCACGTTCCCACGTGCCGGCTATAGACCAATCGAGCCTTACTTTACGAGCAGGAGTTCTTTCAGCGAGCCGGGTTCATAAAGATTTCCTTTTCTAAGAATATTCTATGATTGGCTGGCGATTTACTTGTCGTCTCGCTGTCTCGCGCAATTGGTTGGTGTCCATGCCTATCTTTCCTGCGTGTGTGCCCAACGCATTGGTTTCATCCTCTTATGATAAGCCGATGTCTTCCTTTAACGCAGACGTGGTTTATGCTTAATATTTGACCAACTTGCTGTCAATTTCTGCAGCAGATCTTATCTCAGCATCGGAGCGCAGTTTTATCTACGAGGATAATATTTGAAAAAATAAGACAGCTTCCACGGAAGGCTATTTCTTTGCAACTTCTAAGTATTTCTCAGCGCAGTGTCAATTTGTTCGAGTTGACTTGGTAAGGAGCCTTATCAGTGATTCCCGCCACAATGCAAAAATACACAGGATGCGCTTACGCGACACGCATGCTCTGGATGATATCACTCCCGCCCCCGAAAACTCAGCTAACTCACGTCTGGCTCAAGACATCGTTGCATGCTTTGACTTCAGTGACGCACCGCAAGCGCTGTCCTTCAACTTTTACGGCAAATAATGAATTTATCCTTGGTTCGGAAGTGGGTGGCAGGGTTGGGCAAAGATACCTTGCGAATGTATCTTAAAGGGCCCCTCATCGTGTCTGGACATCTTGAGCTGACAAGCACAGAGCATACATTGCGTGATAACGATGGTGTCTGCAAAGTATTACATCGCTACGCGCCGCGGCAACACCCAAAATTTTAAACCGAACGCTGTTTTTCCTTCTCCTCGCAGCCGCAGCGCTCCGAGCCGGAGGATGACGTACACGTGCTAGTGCGCCTACGTACATGTGTTTGAACTGTGATGTACGTGGCTCGTGGTGACACGTGGTTACCAGAATTCTTCAAGGCAACATCTGTTATTTGTGTAATATGTTGCTTGAATAGACGAAAATAATAAAACACACAAAACACACATGTTTTTGTTTTACTTCGCAGCGCAGCTAGATAGATGTACTTGAGTTTCGTCTGCTTGTTCCCACGTCGTGCGGTCGCGCCTGCAGACACCGAAGCTATGTCATTTTCTACCGTGTTCAAGCGTGGGATCATGCTCTGTGCATGATATACTTGTGTCTGCCTCAGTATTCGTGTAGCACTGATTTATATGCTAGTCAGGTGTACTCGCGCACAGCACTGAAAATCGTGCGCTGCGCGTATCGAGACAATAACAACAGTTCGCGCGCGACGCCGTCAGTGGAAGTACGCCGCGCCGCAAGAAAGCAAGGAGAAAAAAAAAATGAAGGTGGGGCCCGTGATGGTGTGTGTCATGCGATCCTCAAAATCCGGTATGAAAGAACGCAGGGAAGGAATATCGCTTGCGGAGGCTAGATGGGGCAAGTGGAGAGAGTGTCTCGCTTAGCAGTGGAGCTCGCCTTCTGAAATCATGAGTTTGCCGCACTGCAATATTTCTATTTCGGCTATTAAGACGAAGTTTTAGCTCAGGTGCTCCTATCCAAATACATGTAAAAGGAGAATTCGTTTTTCTCGGCAACCACTGCGTCCCATTTGACGAGGTTTATTGCATTTAAAAGAAAAGCAAAATCTAGTGACTGTAGGTGTCGAATTCTTTATTTTGATCGTCAATTTCTTAATAAAAATTGGCATCAATCGAAAAATTTCGGGAAACGAAACTATCAAGTTTACAACTCTCTAACTCAGCAATGAAAATGACATCACAATTATGTGAATTGCATATGATTGCACATTTAAAGCGGACAAAATTGATATGATACACATGAATATAGAGGAATTCAGTAATATGTAAATACGGCTATTACAGAACCCTTGTACAGAACGTACTATATTCACGTAAGATATAAATTGACACATAGAATATGTCCGCTTTGAATTTTCTAATAGATGCCATTCACGGAATCGCGATATCTGTCATCGACGCAGAGCTATTAATTTATAAACTTCGTGCGTCTATATGTTTAAACTTTCAAATTTTAGAAAATTCCAACAGTCACAGGAATTTAACTTTCTCTTTCAGATGCAACACATTTCATTAAAATCGGTCCAGGGGTTATCACAGAAAAGCGTTTTTTCCGTTTTACATGTATTTGAATGGGCCGCGTCGGAGTCGGGCCCGTAGAGCTACCTCTTAATGCGCCGATTCGAAATTTTTTTGCGGCAGAACGCTCCCTAGAGGAGACGTAACAACTTCCAGCGTATAACCGAAATTTGCTGTGTGGCCTGGTGAGGGGCCCTTTAACAAAGATACAAGATATTGAGGCGATAATTATTGCAGATACAAGCGAAACAATGGTATACGATACGATGCTTGTCACATGTATTTGAAGCTATTTCTATACTTTAGTAAACTCCTTATTATAGCTTCACTGTGGAGACCGCTGCAATTGAACAGTAGTTTACTGGCAAATTTCTTATCTCCCACCAGCCAGACATTCTTTTTTTCAAATTTGCTCGACTGGCACGTGCAAAGAATTTTCCAAGGCCTAACAAACTATATCGCAATTAATTCCACAACAGTCTGTGGTGCCGACCGGACGTGCAGCAATTAATGCAAATATGCTGCGCAATCAGGAACTTTTTCATGCCAATTTTATCATTGCAACGATGCACTCCTTTGCGGTCCATTTGTAAAGCGGATCAGTGTCTTACATTGCAACGTGTTCAGTCGTATAATTGTATAATTGTGCCACATTAAGCTTGGGTGCGCAATGTGCATATTACGCACTGAATAGGTTGCACGTGTTGTATGGAGATAACAATGTTTATAAACATTACAAAACGTAGTATAAACTTTGTTTCTATGCGTAAGTAAACAGCGGCAAAACGTAGACGCACTAGAAAGTTAAAAAACGATGCTTGTTGAGTTGTTTCACCAACAAGTTACATAATGGATGCTGAGATCGTCATCATCTTTATCATCACACCGACATAATGGGCTTCCAGCAATGTTCAAAGTGTGCTTAACTTTAAGCGAAAGCTGAAGCTCAAGCTGGAGCGGCACACGCCACTGATGATGACCTTACAAAATGTGCTTCTTTGTTTGACTTTGTACAAGTCAGACCAAGAAACTGTAGATCATGTAGCAGTGGATAACGGTCAATATAAGACAGCATGCCGACTATCATTAGCAGCGTTCAACTTTTCGGTTATAAGCTTACAGAAAATTTGTTCGGAAACGGGTGCAGGAGACCTCGGCGATTTTCCGCATTTGGCAAAAGAACCACCTTTCTCAGTCTCGCTAAGAAGATTGGAAAAAATATACGAGGAAATATCCGCAAATTTTGAAAAACATTCACTCATGGGGCGCAAATGTGCCACGAAACTAACCAGCAAATATTACATGAACCGACAGCGGCAGAAAATCACAGACCGAGAAACAGCACAATGGATACTGGAGTGATGAAGAGGAAGCCAGCTGTGGAACTATGCCGAACACCGAAGAATAAACTCAGAAGAGAGAAGTTTTGTGATCCTTCAAAGCGCTGCATCAGTGCTGCTCGAGCCCGTATGTGGGCATATGATTCCCAGAACGCGGTGCTTTAGGAGAACGTTTGCCCATGTCAAACACTCGTGTGTTGCGTCTGGAAATAGCGCAGAAGCTACTGAGCATGTTCTGTTAAAATGTCAGAGTACCTGCATAGAGGTGAATAATTGTGTAGTCGCTGTGTCGAATGCCTTAAGTTTTAAGGGGATAATAACGAAAAACACTAAATTAGACTGATAACGGAAATCTTTATTGTCTTCTCGCCAATTTATTGGTAATGGGTTGACTATTAGAATATAAAAGAAAGTCAAAGTTCCTTTGTTTTTTAGTTGCGCGCCAGAACGCAAGCGCCGACACGTCTATGTCACGTCACGGATATTCTAGTATTTGTGCCGTTCTAGCTCAGTAACCGTTCTTGAAACTTGTTAAGTAACGTCTCTGGCTGCTTTAGAAGAGAATGTAGTCCGTCTTAGCTAATAAAAAATGAACTACACCTGAGCAGATGTCATCAAAATTCATGACGTCACGCCGAGCTCCAAGGCAGCGTCGCCACTCGTCTCTTGTCTTAGCGTCCTTTCACGTTTACCAATCCTCTTCTCACAGTATTAAAAGAGAGGCTTCCTTTTTCTTTATTCTACAAGAGTAACGTACTAGGAACTTACTATAGTGAAGTGCCCTTCACTATGGTCATAACATTACAATGACGGGGTAACAGCATTTGGTGCAGAACCAATGTACGAACACACCTTTCCATCTGGCTTCATGGTGCCGCACAAAAGCATTGGGTTCATGATTGCAGGGTCCTTGGTTCGAGTCCCGTCGTGGCAGTTTAACTTCGCTTTCTTACATTGCTGCATCTTATTTTTCTCGTTTGACGTGGTTTCCGGCGCACCTCGACCCCCAGCTTGACGCCTTTCCCAATCTCAATGACGTCGCCCACTCCCAAGCGCGCGCACTAAACCACCGCGCGGGAGCAGGGTCAAGCTCAGGTTCCGGGGTTCTCAAGTTACGATACACTCTGACTACTTTCAATGAAATCACTAAGCCATATCACCTGGGTAGGAGGACATATCCTCCCCCTCATAGCAAACTGACTAGACCTCAGGCGTCCACTTTACGTGTGCTTCAGACTAAGTCCTATCCAAGCCTGGACCTTATCCAGGCGATGACTCCAGACGTTTTTAGCTCTACTTGCCCCGACTGCGGGGCTGTTAGCAATCTGTTAGTGATGCCCCTCGTTACAGGGACCCAATCGCGTCGCGGAACAAGAATGGAGCTCTGCCATCCAGAGCTCAGAACTTTCGCGGCAAACTTGGGCTATCCAGAGAGCCCACGATGCGGTGGTTAGGCTCGGCCTACCAGTCCCCACGTGGGAGCGGCCCACAGCTCTGCCCTAGGGCAAAACTTCTCAGGACCTCGTAAATAAACTTGTCTGTCTGTCTGTCTGTCTGTCTGTCTGTCTGTCTGTCTGTCTGTCTGTCTGTCTGTCTGTCTGTCTGTCTGTCTGTCTGTCTAACTTGTTCTGCTGTCCTGTGCTTCACCACCACGCCTGACACGGAGGCCTTCTGCCAAGCAGAGCGAGGTGAACCGTTGCGTAGCCCTGGGAGAGGGGGCCTTAGGTAGATGCCTCCTTAGCTGCCGCAGACCAGTGCATAATGACATGTTGCTACGTTGTTGCTGTGCCACCCCCGTGAAACGGGTCAACCACTTACTAGCGAAACTCAGTGCACATAACGTGCGATGAAATAAAAAGGGGCCCCCTCACCTTTGCAACTCTATAGAGTGGTCGGCTCTGTCGGTTGGCTCTATCCGGAGCCAGGGCAACGCTCTGGTTTCCACTGCAGGCATCAGCGTGTTGTGCACACACACATTAGCGTTCGCACTGAGCAGCTACTCAAATACTACACCGTCGTGAACGTCAAGTTAAATTTATGCAACCTTTTCTTTTGACACCGACCAACGCCGACGGTTGTCGTTTAATCCCATCTCGCGCATTTGAGTTACTGTGTGTGGCTCCCGCAGTGGCTTCCTGCGAGAGCTATATGCAGTAACCCTATCGTGCACCGTAGCGGTGCGACGCCTACAACACCGCTGGCACGCTCGTCACGCTAGTGTCCTGAGATGCCTTTAGTGCGACGCCGTATCTTGCTATCGTTTTCAATGCTACGTCTTTGGGTGAAACTAACCATTATTTAGCACCTATTAACGCCTTAGCGTTAAGGGCCCCGTGCTGCAGGAAATCGGGCGTCGGCATCCCGCGTCCAGCGTTGACCGTCGTTTCGGCAAAAATCATTCCAACCATGCAATCTCAACCACGAGCACCCAACCACGCAGCCCCTCCATGTAGCGCAAATAAGTTACTAAACTAATTGAATTTTTCAAAATAACATGAGTCAGAAAAATCGTAAAGTGCGACTTACACACAACCTGCAGACATGATAGCCTTGGATTGTAATTTAAATATACGAGATAACTTAAGTCTGTTACGCACAAACTCAAACAAAATCCCCTTTTCCTGCATTTCAACCATGCATAGACCGGCCACGGAGTGGAGCGGCCGGTTCTTTGCAACACCTCCTTCTGGAACTCGCTCTGCCTCGCCTCCGCCGCATCACGGCACACGCAAGAACCCGCGCTTCTACCAGAAAGCTCGCTTCCGTTCGCCGCCAGTGTTTCCCGGTAAACATTACGGTTACATATGCTGCAGTTGCCGAGAAGCGGGATAATCAGTCAAAGATCTTTGAATGCTATCACGTTCCACTCTTAAAGACGAAGCTTAAGCGTCCTCCAAATTTTTTTGCAGCTTTTAGTTTTATTGCGCAGCGTCTGTGCGGGTATTCAGCAGTGGCTATAGATAAGGCACTCGTAAAGCGCAAAGTGCTAAATATATGCAGCTACGTGCACTGATGTTCGAGGTGCTATGTTTCTGCATCGTGTAATATACGTTATGTAAAACTGTAGCCGGAACAGCAATACATTCTTGAAACAAAGTTACTAGAAAAAATGATATGCTATAGACATCGACTTCCATTCTGCAGATGGAGAATTATAGCTAATGACTATAATTAAAAAGTTAACTAGTAACACATTATTTATTATTAATAGTATGATGTCGCAGATCATTCGATTTTCTCAATCGTATTTAGTTATTAAGAAATTGGGTTAGTATATAAGCGTCACGTCATAATAAGTTTTAACTGCGATCAGCAACTCTGGGTGTGTCTGCTGCTATTGCCATAGGTGTATCTTGTATCTTGAAATGCACGATACTTCTTATAATGTATCGAAAATACAGATACTGATACATGTCTTGCCGCATGTATCGCTATGCAAATACAACATGCCCAAAGATTATGTTAAGATAGTATCCAAGACACATGCATCTTCGATACTGCCCAGCGCTGGTAGATGGTTTAGCGAAGGTTACTGCCAAATGTATAGTCATGCTTGCGTAAATTTACTTTCTTTCCACCGTAAGTGCCGGGATATATGTGAATCATCAGGACCTTCACTATGACTTGTCTCTCAGAACCCAGATGTGTTTTGCGACGTAAACTCGTCCAAGTGATGACCCATTCAAACAATCAAGCAATCAATTAGACAAGCGGACAGAAACATCAGAATGCCTATGAGATCATTACAACTTGCATAATTATTATTATATCTCAAATAATTAACCTCTGGATCAACGCGACAAACAAACTAAACACATAGGAGGGTCTTTGAATGGGACCCAAATTACCTGCACATAGGCGCCTTTCTGCTTCGCCAAAATCAAAATATTGCTATCGCAGCCCGTACTTAACGCGTAATTCTTGTGGACAGAGCAGAAGTAGTTAATCATGGTGCTATACCTGCATATGATAGCGCTTCCCCCCAACGCGCCTTCTTTTTTTTTTTAGGTATTTACGGAGCCCGTGAACCAACCATCTGGTCTTGACGTGTGCTGAATATACACTCATTTTCCCGCTATTTCGCCAGAAGGCTGTGCGCAATATAACCTTTTCTCGACAGAGGGGTCTGACAAATAATGTCTCGCTCGAACCGTGCAATGCTGCACAGTATATTAGCCCCGCTGGGGCACTCACTGGAGAGCTCCCCTCGCGTGCAATATCCTCCTCTGACGCAATACTCATTCGGGAGCCTGTGAGGTAACTGAATAAACTGATTAAATAAAAGTTTATTAGCCACGCTGTGGCCTCATTGGTGAGTCGGAGGAAGTTGAGCCCACCAAGCATGCCAAGCTACATTCGTCTGAACCAATGCAACTGCCGTGCCTTACCTCTGCTCTGTCTCATTCTTCATTTTATCTCACACCACATTTCTTCTGTCATCCAACCTCGTATTGCTATCAGCATTGGTTATCATTTGCTTTAGCCTTTCTGGGAGCAAACGACATGACCGTTAAGGAATACAGCGCAGTGATACAGGCCAGCAGCTGACCACAGTACTGCGCGCTTCTCGTAAAATGACGTGCATTCTTTTTCTCTTTTATTTTCGCCTTTTACTAACCGTTCTCTGCATATTGAGCGATGATACCACGAGGGCAATCTCCACAGAAACGGGAATCCCGAAAGCGCACTGCGTGGGTGGCGGACCTAGCCTCCGCGTCGTGTCTTATACTGAGGCTGCGTCAGTGCTTGCTTACTCGGATACAATGACCCTGCCAGAAAGAAGGCGTACCAGGGTTCCACTCCTAGAGCGAGAAACAACCGCTAATTGCAGGGCACACCGCGAGGTTTCTTCTTTGCGTGTCGAAAGAACTCGCCATGTCGCAACCGCTGAATGACGTTTCCACGAAAGTCTGAGCGACGCGTCTTTGTTCATCCGAGCGAGTTGACTGTCACTTACCATTCTTATGTCGCTGCCGCGAGTTCAACGCGTTATAACGCACGTCACCGCAGCTACACCTATTGTGTCGAGTTCAACTGTCCGGGGAGGAACTTAGCTGAATAGAGTTGCTAGTAGCGCCTCGCTGAAAATCACTCATGCCGTTGGCGCTTCAGTGACCGCAACAAAAAGCGCAGGAAGCCGACGCTGACCGAGGCACGAGAGAATTTCCGCGCGTTGCAGTGAGAGAGTCTTCGCGACGGGTTTGAGAAAGCTTATATTCGCAGACTTTCTGGTTAGATGACTCCTGTAAAGATCACTATGTTTAGCAAGGAATGCCTGACACGGAGAAAAAGCAAAAGTGAATACTGTTCTATGACATGAGAGTACCCACGACCGTATGGATGAAAAGGTCATGTAGAAATTGTGCCCAAGACCAGTAATTCTTTTTTGCTGTTTAATAAATGATGAGATCCTAGGAAAATAGGCCACCGAAGGGCCGACTATCTCGATCATCAGAAATAAGATATAGTCTCTAAGGAACGTAGGGGGAAAATAAAACAAACAAAATAATAACAAATGAAAGCCGACCGGAAAGAAAGGTCATGCTTGAGAGAGATATAACTCCGGCCTAGCGTGCTATACGATATGCATAGACAGAGCGAGCTACGTGCGAACATGCGAACATCCAGTCGCAACTTGCGTAACCCGAACAGTTGCTATCTGTACAGTCACGACACAAAACCAACACCAAGAAGAATCGTTCACACCACGACCAGTGATTTGTAGCATGGCGGCTAAACCATCTTGCATGCCTTACGTAGAGCGGAAACAGTGTGTATATAAAATGCAATCATGCTTCATACACGTGTGAGTGCAAATTTAAATATCTGAAACGCTAGAGTCTAGGCTGTAATATAATGAAATAGAAAGAGAAAAAATTCAATATAATGAGATACACTTCACTGAGAAATTTTTCCTTCTAACTCACTGCAACCCCCTCTTTTTTAAATCACGTTCTGGCGTAGAGAATACAAAATTGCTACATCCAAAAAAAATTTCAGATGAAAGAGAATTAGGAACTCTCCGAGCCCCGGGTGCTTCAGAGACGTACTCCTGTTCAAACACTGACAATAAAAGTGCCGACGAAACTGCCCCTGAGGCACATGGAGAAAGTAAAGGCATTCCGCGGTCAAGAACAGATGCACCGCAGCATCTCAGCAGTCTTACCCCCACCATCAAATTAAGGAAATTAAATGCACAGGAGTTCACTAACATGCGCTTGTGTGCCATGTACCCAAAATTAAGTTTCAACCTTTACCCGGTTTTGTGCGACGGGAAGAAACCGTGCTATGTCGACTGCGAGTAGGAGTTTACGAAAGCTCACTTATTCATAACTGTAATGGCGAAATTGCCAATCGCAACAAATTTGGCGTAGAAGAAACTATAAACACTTCCTGCCATGACTACACCTGATACTAATATCAGAGTACCGTCCCCATTGATCATCGGCTGCGAAGGCAGTGAAGGCACTTTTGTGCTTTCCGAGAACGTCCGGTTTGCACGAGTGGCTTTGTCTCAACGACTGTCTGTGCACATCTCTATATCCTCTCTCTTTCCCTTCTCTCTTTTCCCCTTCTCCCTTCCCGCAGCGTAGGGTAGACAACCAGACTCTTGACTGATTAACATCCCTGCCTTTCTTATATCCCTCTTTCTCTCTCTCTCTCTCTCTCTCTCTCTCTCTCTTGCCCTTAAGACAGCTTAAGGCCCCCTACATGACAGACCTTTACAGAAGAGGAGATCCTCGGACGGTGAGCTCGTGTGTCTGCGATAGTCACAGCCACAAAAGCGTTTCTATGTGACCGTTTGTGATGAAGTGAAAGATGAACGTTTAGGTTCGCTTGTATTCGTGCATACTGCGAAGTTCTCTCCTTCTCATTTTTCAATCGCTCTACCCGAGTGCGAGGTAGCTAACCGGGCTCAGCCTGGTTAACCTCGCTGCCTTTCTATTATCACCTCTCTCACACACACTCTTCTCACTAGCCCTGTAGAGTGATGTTTGTAATGTTTTCAGACTTTCTGCAGACTGCTTATAATTATTTCCGTGTATAAATAAGCAGAGATTGAGAGATAAAACAAGGAGTGAAAAGGCATGGAAGCCAACCACACGAGTATGTATGCAAATCACAATGAGCGCTTGTCTAGTCAGCCATTCGATATGCCAAGGTGATGCTGAGTCATTAGACGTTCCCGTGGCTCACCTTTGACGTGGACCCTGTAAAAACATTATGGAGAAGCCATCGAAGTTGATCATCGAAGTAAGCAAACAGATTTCTGACCCCGCTAAGTTATCCGTACAACTATGTGGATTACTACAACTTTGTGAATTCCTGAATTTCATCGCGCGAACCAGCAAGCATGTGAAGATCTTATGCTTAAGTAATTTGATGGTGGGTTGATGAATAAAACATGATATAGATGTGTCTAATGCTTTCGGACTAGTAATTGCAACTATACCTAGCGGGTCAATAAAATTTTTTTTAAACTGAAATCTTTTCCTTTGTTCTGTTTTATTGCTTATCAAAACGCAACAACTCCACTGTATTGACTGCGTTATTTGTTTCGGTACTGCTGAAACTGCACAACGCTTCTCGCTGTACCTGGCTCAGAGAGAACACTGACAATGTTGCAGACCGGACGCGAGAAGGAACGCTATCGTCCTCCCTGCTCGGCGACGAACCATCCGGCGCGCGCACACAACTCGTCGAAACCACGCAGAAAGGAAAGAACTAGTAGGGAGCATTGCCCAACGCACTTGAAGTCAAACGTATCGGCCCAACCCGTGATGGTCATGTCAAAGCTCGTGGTACATTTTAGTTCTCCCCCTCTGCAGGCACAGCTACGGCAGGGCAGCCGGACAAGTGCGCATCGATAAAAAAATTCGCAGTTCTGCCGGAAAGGCGAAGCACCGATTGCGATAGCAAATTAGTAGATAGCTGTACGAAGTAAGGACAATAGGTTTATGGGCCGTATAAACTTGTAAACATTCCCTTACTAACTAAATTAACAATAATATATTATGTAAGCGTGACTCCACGAGGACGTAGAAAGAAACAGACACACCGATACAGCGCTGTCTTTGTGTGTCTGCTCCTTTCTGCGTCCTTGTTCAGTCTCGCTTACACATTCTATCATGGATTCAAACCAAACAGCCCGTCAATGTGTTTTAACTAAATTAACCAGCACGGTGTCACCCGCGCACAGGTAAACCTGAACACGCATCGCTCGATGACAGCGGAAACTGCCTGTGAGAACGCTCAAGTTAGGAATCGCGGCAGCAGCCGCGAGCCAATTGACCTCCGTGCATATGTCGCTTCAACGCGTACGAAACGTTGAAAGCACAGCGTATACGAAGCTACCGGCTCTACGCGCACTCTGCAAACATCGCAGATCGCTTTAAAGGTGAGGCCCGCGTGGGCGCGCACTTTAGCCGCGTCGCAGACCACTTTCAAGACACACGAGCGCCGGCAACGCGCCCCTACGGCGTCCGTCAAGGCGTCAAGGATTCGCGTGGCCAACGCCGTCGCATACGCCGTGGTTGTGTCCACTGCGTATGGAGCGGCCGGCGAGGCGGACATCGACGCACCGTAGCAGCCGCCAGAGAAGAACGCCCCTCCTCCCACGCCCCACCCACCTGCCTCGCGCACCACAGGAGAGGGCACACATCCTGTCCGCGTTTCTCACTCGCGCCCGCGAGATTCAACCGCGTTCGCCGACTCACCCTCGCACGCTTTCACTCATGCGGAACCTCACGGCGACGGCGACGGCAGAAATGCGCCTGGAGTGTCCATATTATTGCTATCGCAATAAAACTGCCGAGAACCGAAAATTCCCCGCCACTACGCCGAGTCTCAGAGGCCATGTGTAGTGCCGATACTGCGAGGGAAAGAGCGAAAGGAATGGCTTCACGGAGAGTTCACTTGCCGCGACTGGCTGCGTGACGCAATGCTCCCACTTATATAGTGCGATACAGGTCAAGCAAATGCGGCTTTTCTCCGTCAAAGGATCCCTTTCCAACCAGTGGTGCCACTGTGTCAACGTGACGTCACGGCCAACCGCGGTCGCGAAAGAAAAAAAAATTGACCGCCCTTCCACTACTATGAAGATGAGTGCAAGAGAAGCTCGGGATCCACGGATCTTCGTTATCGTAACGTCTCGGCTTCGCCCTCCCTCACGGCGAGTTCGGCACGTCGACGGCGAGCCCTTTCTCGAGCGAGTTCCCGGCGTGATTCATCAAGCGCCGCCTGTTCTTCGGCCGAACGCACGCCTCGCGGCCCGCTTCCACTGCCGTTCCTTCAACGCAGCCGCGTTGAAAGGGGTGCCGCGCAGTTCATTTTGCTCTTCGGCAAAACGAACCAAGCACAGCACCCCCATTTGACTGCCGTGCCTGAACTGGCGGGAAACGGCGGGTGCGACGCGAGCGAACACGCGATCACACCTAAAGCCCCTTAAACTTCGTAAAGTAGAGCCACGCTTTGAAGAATGCCGCCTCCTCCTTGCGCGCTCTGGCCGAGGTCGACGCCGCGTCGTTATTGGCCTAATAGCATCACGTGCGCCCTCGCGCCGTGCATCAGCGCCATTTTCACTCGAGAAGCGTCTACGGACTGGCGAGGAGCGTATGTTGGTGCCGTTGCTACGCTCGAGCAGTGTGGGCGGCGCCACGGTCGAGGAAGGAGCGTAAAGGAGAGGAGACACGTGGAGGAGTGAAGGCGGAGGAGGAAAGTGTCGCTACTTTACGAAGTTTAAGGGGATTTAGATCACACCCTTTTCCTCCTCCGGAGGTAGGGGACGCCTTTGATTGCCTCGCGCATTGCGCGGCGTCTACTTCTTCAAGCTTATAAATCCCCGCTTTAGAGGGCGCGAATGATGAAAAGACTATATGTAACCTTGAATAAAAATTCCAATCCAATCCAATCAAACCAAGACCGTAGAACATTGCTTTATTCTTTGTCGGCACGCATTTCATTGTTGGGAATTTTACAAAGAACTATCAAAAATACCTTCCTCTCATATCTTATGGTATCCGGTTCCTTCCTTTCAAAAAGACAGCCAGTAATGCACCATGCGATTTGTTTATTACAGCGAAAGCTGTATATGACCAACCTTCCCCGATAGTGCAGAAAGGCTCCAAGCTCAATGGCACATACCCCTGCGGGCTCCGGAACCTGTAACACGCCCTTGAACAGCTTTTGTCACACGTGGGCCCAAAAGAGGTCCCAGGCACAAGGGTAAGAACATAGTTTATCGGCGACCGGCAACAGCAATGGACTTAGCGATTTCTAACGAACCCATACGGGTGAAGTGCGGTGACGCAGATGTCAAAATGCGGAACAGATTAGAACGCTCACCGCAAACAATAGCATGACGTCAAGGTTATCGCAGTATATAAGCAAGAGAGGTATCTGCACTAAATACAGCTGCGTTATCGATGGGGCGGACACGTACAGTTCGTACACCCGATGAACAACATGCGTACGAAGAGAGCCGGAGGGAACAGAAACGACAATGTAAACGGCGCCGGTGCGAAACGACCACCGACGAAGAACGTTCCCACAATGCTGAACGAAAATCACAATTGCGAGCCCGGGCACCTCTGAACGAGCAACGACGCCAGACTCGCAACACAAAAAATGACAACCATTCCACTCTGTGAAGATGGAATGGCAGCGAAAGCACTTTGCTTTTCGTTTGAGAGTTTTGACTGTCGGTCAGCTTTCCCTGCCATTTCATCTTCACAGAGCCGAATTGTTGTCATTTGTTATTAGGACTTCATTCATTATGGAGAAGCCGAATGATCGACAGACATGCCGAGCCACCTCGCTCGACAAGGTCTGTCTTTCGAGAAGAGGCCGCTCAAGTGCGTAGTCTGGTTGCTACCTTTGATCCCCTTCCTGAATGGATTTCACGTCTGGACGCTTGTGTTTGTTTGCCCGAATTTTGAACTTTCATTGGACTGCGTACCATGTGTGTATTTGTTTCTCCCGTGTGTTTAAATGTAATGTAACAATTTCGGATTGACACTGCTCATAGTTTCAGTGGCTGAATCGGTTAGCGTAGTGGTCTCGCAACATGTAGGTCGGTGGTTCGGATCCGCACCCCTGCAAGCAGTTTTTATTTTCGTGCAGCTTGAGTTTTTTTGTACGGCAACACCAACACCGACGCCGAGACGAGTGAGGCAATACAAGCTTCGCTTGAAAAAGCGTGTTCCTCCGTGCTTACAGACTTTTACCGAAATGGCCGCCTCCGCTGTTCGCTTCTACCCATCGGCGTTTCTTTATATATATAGTTTATTTTCGGCCTCCATGGTGGTGGGGGGAGGGGCGGGGGAGAAAAACCGTTTCCGTAAGTAAGCGACACCTCCTCGCAGCTCCTCGTCAGCTACGCGGCAAAAAATACCGTAATCCTCTCCGCAATCACTCTCTTCCTCCGGCACACGCAGACGAGAATTCCCGAGTACGCAAGCATTCAGCCAGATACATGAAAACGCGTGCGGCTTTCAAAGGAAGCGATTTATTTTAACATAGATATTAGCCTCAGAGATTCCCACACCTTGCGTCCCCGTCGATATTTTGCAAAAGCCCATTGTAGACACGAAGTTTAATTTTGTGTAAGGAGTTCGAGAAATTGCGCAAAGTGCGCGTGGTGGCACTTTGTGCTTACAGAATCACCGCCTGCGAAGGTCCATACGTTTTACGAAGACTCGCCACAGCTCACAACACTAGCTCAAGTGCAGTGACAGGCCAGCAGGCACACCATGTGAATGTAGAAACAAAATCGAGGCAGAGTTCGCGAACCCATGCAGGCACGTGCAAGAACGCGCACGATCGAGCAATAGAGGGTGAACTGGTATGGCAGAGACCACAGCAGTCAGGGTGTCCATTTGCACACATTATGATTATAGCTTTAATGCTCAAACTGTAAAAATGTCTGAGATCACCTTCCTGAAGCACGTGCTTGAACTACACGTGCCTGAACTACACGTGCCTGAAAATGAAAGAAAGATCAAAAACCATTGGTTGGCTGTGCGCGCGCACAGTGAATCGACGGCCTCGGGCAAGAAATAACTAATGTCGCGGTAAAAGAAGAGACAGTCTTCCGGCGTGCAAGAGGGTAGGCAGCGCGCGCCTGCGGCGTGGAGCTCATTTTCTATCCTTTCTGACACACGCCGTAACACGTGGACCCCGAGCTAAGCAAATTATAGTTCGCAGCAATCACGTTTTCAAAACACGTTCGAGTTCGGGTAACGCCTCCGGTGTCATCGCAATTCATCGTGATTTCGCGCTTTCTTTTCATTATAGCTTTTTCATTGTATTTATTTTTCTTCTCGCATGACCGTCTGTTTAGACGTGTTTTGCGTAGTGCTCTGTCGATGTGCGCGCTGTGGATGGAATTTTGTAAAAAGCTTTTTTTTTCTAGCTCCTTTTCTCCTTTTTATCTGCATAAGCTGAAAGAGGCAGCTGCTGTTATTTTAATCGCCCCTAAGCGCTCGCATTCAGCGAGCATGCGGCACTAGTCAGCAGCTTTCGAAGCTCTGACAAGCGACTCGCTAGAAATTGTTCGCGCTTCTCTAGCCCTCCGTGATTTTCGCCGGTGCACAGGAGCATCAAGCGAAAGCATAAAAAACGTATTCGGAAACTTCTAATTCTGTCTTTCTTCCTTTATTATTTTTTTTTTTTTACCAAGCACGTAGATCGGTGTCGGAGAACACGGCGGACCCTCTTCTACAGTTTCCGTCGGCAATGTTTTGCACACGCTACAGTCCTTGAGTTTCATTTTAACCTTTTCTCGGAAGAGTAATGGAGGTACGCTGCTGAATTATCAAATTACAGCGTCGCAATCTACATTTTCCTTTGTGTTATTTTTAACCTTCTTACCAGATTATTCCTCTTCCCCTGCAAATCATAACAAACCCCTTGGTGCATTTCTAAATAGCTTTTCGACGCTGTTTCCTTCTGATTTTTTTTTCCAAGGCGCTTTATTTTGTTGTTCTTTTCAAATCGTATGCGTTCGAACAAAACCAATGGCAACACTGTTGTTGCAACGTAGCATACCTTGCCAAAATGAGGGCATATCATAAGCATGCTTCAATTTTCGCAGATTTTTTTTTTATGGATATCATTTAGGAGAACAGACTGGTGGACTAGTTGGTACTGAATAACTTGAGGCAAAGCGCAAAAAAAAGGAAAGAAATACACGAGGACAACAGAAGGGAACAAAGACACAGCGCTACTAACAACTGAATTTTTATTGCACATAGTTACCGCATAAACACCATCGTACAACTGGAAGGAAAAAGCCACTGTCGCACAGATTTCTTTCCGGCAACATCATCCACCACAGGCCGCTACTGCGATAGGAACATGGTCTTTTTTTTTTTTTTTTTTTTTTTTGACAGCGACACAAATCGGTAACTTACAGAGTTATCGTTTCTGATAATTACAAATGGCTCGATGATCTCCCTAGTGACTTGATCTGGGTTCCTGGATACCACTTGTGATTTGTCAAACAAGAGTTTACAGCCACAACGCGAGCAGTGTGCGGCTAGATGACTAGTCTTTACTTGATTATTAGCATTATTCGAATGTTCCCTTAAGCGATCATTGAGGCACCTTCCCGTCTGACCAATGTACTCCTACCCGTAGACTAAAGGAACACGGTACACCACTCCTTCCATGCACGAAACAAACGCGTCTAGGTGTTTTTTATTGCCGTCACGGCGCCTCTTTGTAGTATTGTTAACTTTCGCGCACAAACCAGACAATTTAAAAGGGGCTGAAAAAACTACGTCAGTACCAACACGATTCCGAATTTTCTTCATATCGTGGCTAGCTTGGTGCAAGAACGGCATGACAACCGCTTTTCTGCTTCTTCCCTGTTGGGCAGTGGAATCCGGGTGGCCACGTTTTCTTAACATGCTGCCAGCCACTGCAAATGCTGACAGCAGCAGTGCCCCTGCAACACGCCCCTGCAAGTGCTACCAGCACTTGCAGGGGCGTGCTTGCAAGGGCGTGCTGCCGCTTAAAAGGCGACAAGGCAGTGACGCAAGCGTTGGCTGTGCGATTTACGCCGGCAATGTGCTTCCCTCGCGGCGGTTCATGACAGCGATAAGCAGGCGCAGCGACAGCGCACCCGGCTAAATGCTATGTTCGTTTGTACGCGGACCGCTTGGGAGCAGTGCAACCACGACGCGCAAGCGGGCATGTCACGTGGTGTTTTCTTTTTTTTTTTTCGCGGGCATCCGCAGTAAGCTGAAAAATTCTGATACTTAATTGATAGAAAGAAACTGTTTATTCGGACGTTTTGCAAACCGCTCTGCAACTTTCTAATTTGAATTTTTTTCCTAGCCTCGTTGCTTCAAAAGTTGGTTAAGTAATCTGGTTAGGTGGTTAATTAAGCAAAATACAAAAACTAGCCTCACACACTACATACAGAAGTGAGCAATATGCGTTTGGTCGCGTCGTCTTAGAGTACATTGGTATGTCTTTAAACTCTGGCTAAAGTTAGCTGAAACGCCCTGTATGTTTACAGGTTATATACACAAAGACGCTTCGGATGTCACTCAAGATGGCGACCGAACCACGCGAACATCACCGAGCGTAGTCGTCTTCTCTCTGTTAATCTTCATCGCTGACAGTGCAGTGGGGCAATGCGATATAATTTTGACCGCCTGGGGCTCTTTAACGTGTACCTATATCTAAATACACGGGTGTTTTTGCATTTCGCCTCCATCGAAATGCGGCAGCCGGGGCAGGGATTCGATCCCCGACCTCGCGATTAGCAGCGCAATACCAAGACCACTCAGCAACCATGGCGGGTATATTTCGCCTATGCTTGGTGTCATTGTTCGTCTGGTTATTATGAAAATTCAACGCCACTTCACTCTGTGAAGGTGGATGACCAGCGAAGCTGTGTAAAGTGATTGCTATACTGATTGAATAAAGACACATGCACGTGACTTCGTAATTCTCGAGGTCGTCGTTCTTAGTGATTCTTAGTGACCATCGCTTTATGGTAACTATGGTAGACGGCCATGGGCTGAATGACGATACTGGAAAAAGGTTTAGCAAACGTCAAGTCTATACATGACCAATGACGCGTAGGCGGTACATTGACATGTGTATAGCATTGCATCGCGTTCTGTACTTTTCCTTCATTCAGAGTCACATATCTTACTGCATTGAGTAATGGGGAAACATTTTATTACTTACCCTGGTCCTGTGTTTCGTCTGCAAAAACGCGCATTAAGAGTTATCACTGCTTCTGGGAGTACACAATCCAGAACGTACTTGTATAGCTTATTGCATTTGCTGCCAGTGCATGCATTCTATGAATTGAAAATTGCTGAGGTCATTCATTGTACTATCGAAACAAATAATCCACTTCCTATTACTTAGTTTAAAATCCCTTTCCGAAATACAAGAGCTGCAACTAACCAGTGTTTTAATCTGCCTCCATGTCATAATCTGTGCGAGAAAGGGCTCGTGGAATTTAACGGCGCACTTGTTTGGAATTCTCTGCGAATACGTATCAAAGAAGCCGTAACTTTAGGTTGGCTGTAAGAAAATACTTTTTTTTAAATACTGTGGATAAAAGAACCCTTGCTTTATATTTACATTCCTGCCTAAGCTATGTATGTCAATTCCATTGTTATGTATTATGCCTGTTTTGTTTGCTTGAGTGCGTGAAGGATAAAAGTACACTGAGATTACATTTACCTTCATGCCTAAGTTATGTATGTTAATTTTATTATTGTCTTATGCCTGTTGTTTTGTCTGCTCGCGTGCTGTGCTATTCTCGGGTCCATAGTTGACTATGGACCCGAGACTAGTCAATTGCTATCCAGTAATGCTTTTGTATTTTGTAAAATATGTTATAATGAATGAATGAATGAATGTCGAACCTATCCAGCAGGAACGACACTAACCACTCTCCGTCCGGTTGGGTCAGATCGATGATGAAATCGCCTACAATGACGATGGACCAACCCGCGCCCGGCGTTAGCAGCTTCCCGCCACCTTCGCGTCCATTCCCGCTTCTGCTCACGCCACTGGTTTCGGAGGGCACGCTGCTCTTCTTCAGTGCGCACAGTGCGGATCCTACCCATCGCACGCAACTGCTGATAACGTCGCTAGGCGATGTTGAGGTCACAGTAGAGAGGCGCACGCATAACGTCGGACTGTAAACGCGCCTTTGGCGTTTATAGAGGACAATTCTCGGTCTACACGGCTCGATAGACGCACGCAATTTTTGCCGAAACCTAGCCATATACAGCTTCGCTGTAATATAACTAATAAAGAACGGGCCTCTTGTTTCCTTTTTTCTCGGTCATATATATATATATATATATATATATATATATATATATATATATATATATATATATATATATATATATATATATATTTTTTTTTTTTTTTTTTTCAAGGAAAAGTTCTGTAGGTCCGGTGCATAGGTAGTTGAATAAACGAAGGAGCACACTTACGAAAATTCCATTTTTAATGTTGTAACGTTACAACATTAAAAACGGAATTTTCGTAAGTGTGCGCCTTCGTTTATTCAACTATATATATATATATATATATATATATATATATATATATATATATATATATACAAAGGATGTTTCAGCGAACATAAGGTGGTCGATTCGATGTGGCACACACTACTTACACAGAAAGTTAAAATGCACAATCTTGTAATTAACAAAAAAAATCACAAATTATCTTTTTTAACTAATTACCTCATGACGCTTGTTGCAATTTAGAAATTCTAGCCGTGGAGTTCGGAAGGCCGACTCACTTGGAACGAATTCTCAGGATGACAGCAGTTTCGAGATACTAATTCCCGATCTTTGCCGAGAAATGCATTGGCGTTCCAGTTAATTTATTAACAAAACGCTGTTTTACGCATCCAAGCACAAAAGTAACTGGAACTTTTGTTATGGGACTTTATGAACAACTTGAGTGCGTGTGGGTGCATGCGCCACTTGAACGTTTGTATTATCCCTGTGCATTTCTCACCCGACACCCGGAGTAGCGTGTCGGGCCATTGGACAGTTGCACCGGCAGCTTCAGCCTCTCATTAAAGTCTATATATACCCCCCGCATCACAGCCGGCAACGGGAAAATGTACATCAG
This sequence comes from Dermacentor andersoni, assembly GCF_023375885.2. Classification (NCBI taxonomy): domain Eukaryota; kingdom Metazoa; phylum Arthropoda; class Arachnida; order Ixodida; family Ixodidae; genus Dermacentor; species Dermacentor andersoni. The sequence continues at coordinate 19,532,320 of NC_092817.1, forward strand.
ACATACGACAACACCATCAGTTCGCTGAATAAAAGGACAAACATGAAAAAGGGCAACCAACAACTAAGAAACAATAAGGTCACGATGAAAACACAGTGACCTGGTTTGTTGGAGGCTAAAAGAAAAAAATAAAGGGTCGATCAAATGAGACACGTGGACAGCGTGGCGAGGACTTTTGTGTGTAGAAGACGGGTGTCCGCAAGCTGAAATAGAAAATAAGGGGGTAAAAATACTAACACTCAAAGAGGGCCGGTTCAAAGAGGTCTGAAAAAAAAAAAGGAAGAACAAAACCGAGAGATAAAGGCAGTGGGTATGAATGCAGTCGGCGATGACAAAGCCCAGACGGAACTTACGCTTCCTGCACGGACTTAAATGGGTGTTTGGGGGAGTGCGGGAGGGGGAGCTTTGCAGGAATAGGTGTCACGGGAAGCGAAACTCTGCGAAACTGATGACCCCCGGCTGTCGTTCCTGAATTATGTGCCCGTAAAAGAGACAGAGTGGTTTGCCGCAAATATTGAATTCTGTTCCGCTTGCTAAAAATATCGGGGGTTATCAGGTGCAACAATGAAGAGCACCGAGAGCACTTACGTTTACCAAGAAGCAGCGAAAGACGGTAAACACTGAGAATGAATGGCAGGATTTTAATAGCGGACGACAGAAAGCGGCGAAGACAGGGCGAAACAAAAAAAAATTATGGAGTTTTACGTGCCAAAACCACTTTCTGATTATGACGCACGCCGTAGTGGAGGACTCCGGAAATTTCGACCACCTGGGGTTCTTTAACGTGCACCTAAATCTGAGCACACGGGTGTTTTCGCATTTCGCCCCCATCGAAATGCGGCCGCCGTGGCCGGGATTCGATCCCGCGACCTTGTGCTCAGCAGCCCAACACCATAGCCACTGAGCAACCACGGCGGGTGCAGGGCGAAACATGAGAAGCCATTATGATTGTGGTTTGTGATTGCATGACCCGGCCAGGGACCAAAAGTAACTTCGTGTTTGGGAGTGTAAGGTGCGGTTAAAAACCGTAAACCGAACCTGCAGCTTTAAAAGCATTTCCATAAATAGTAACGCTAACCAAATGTAATTAACCGATCATTTGCGCTAAACGTAGCTGTTGCTAATATTTCCGGCTTTTAAAGGCTACGCTGGCGTTTGTTTCACTTCAGGTGTGGGTTCAAAATTCTTATCCTTTTTTATTGCCAGGCTTTCAACACGATTATGAATTAGGTCAAGTGGTACAAATGGAGACGGGGTGTAATGAAAGGCGGTAAGCCTTTCATACACTTAATACAACTCCATGAACTAAAACGTGAACAAAGCCTGGCTGGTTCAAAGCCTCCGGAAAAATTCTGATTTCTGAAAGCTATTGACGACTTCCGACAAGAGATAAAAACTACTAAATATTCATGTTTCTCTCTTTACTTCTTCGATAACTCGTTTTGCATTCTAGAAGTATGTCTGTGTTGGCGTGGTCTTGGTGATGTGTCTGGTGAGGCACGACTAAACAAATTTTAATGGCAAATATTTTTTTCTTCTTTTGCTCGCAGTGTATCGTTAAAAAAAACCCAGTAGCGCCAAACAGACCCCTCAAAATGGGCCCAGAACAGTATAATACAGACGCACACTTCAAATGGGACCAACAGTTAAAGACCTCACCAAGGTAGACAGCGAAATAGGAGCGAAAATATAAATTTTTTCTTCAAAGCTGATTCTGCGTTTCTTTTCTTTTTTCTTCAATGTAATATATAATAATTATAGTTTTCATGGTAAATACGCACTCATTTATTTCAGCGGTCTCAAGACGCGATTGCGAACTAACACATAAAGGCCGAACAAATGTGCTTTTTTTAAGACTGAAATTCATATAGAAAGCAACATTTTCTCTGAGAACTTTTGAAGACGCTTACAAACAGTATAAACGCACTCTATTTATTTTTTTGTTATAGTGGTTCCTTAGTGCTCATTCGATCCTCTAGCTTCTTCTTCGTGCTGCTTGGGACTGTTATTCGTTCCAACAGTTTTTTCGCAAAAAAAAAGAAAGCTCCAAAGCGATAACTGCAACAGATACTAAAGGGCAGCGTGCCATTATCTCTCGAAAGGACACGCGTAACGACCCGTTCGTTCACCGTTGAGAACTACGAAAAAAAGCAGCAGGTGTCAATCTTTACCAGCTCTGAAGCATTCACTTCTCCTCACTCCTTCTCCGGCATTTTTACTTCTTTTAGTGCCAAAATACTCATCTCGGAAGGACTCCATAGTGGCGATTTATTTCTCAGTATGAAAAAAAAGGAAGAAATAAATGAAGCTTTTCACGTAGTTTCCTGGGTCGGTGTATTTAGAATGTGCTTTGCTGCCAACACTTGTGATTTCTGCAGAAGCTTTCGCAAGTGAGGAATTCTTCTTGGCGTGGGCCAAGCGGCGGTGGTCTTTGTGGCATTGAGGTGAAGAAAAAATGTGCAGAAAGCGCCTCAGCACCGTTAGAGAGAATTTGTGCTCGATCCCGGTGCTTCAACGCAGCCTGTTGCGTATCCTGGGCTGAACGGCGGAAGACGGGTTCCTCATCACGGTTCCAACAGCTTTTTGCCCATTCTACACGCAGGGACTGTCCCATTCTACGTAGGTACGATTCTAGTACAAGGAAAACGAGAGTATCGAGAAATAAGTTTGAGCTTTCGAAGCCCTACACGGGGAGAAGTATGTCCTCCTGCGCTACATTACTCCTTGTTTCTAACCAAAGTGAAGGGACACCCACAACGGCGGCTCAGTGGTTGCACGCTGTGCTGCTCAGCCCGAAGTCGTGGCTTCCATTTCCGGCCGCGGTGACCGCATGGGTGAATAGAGTGAAATTCAAAAATGTTTTTAGGCTTAGAAGCATGCGCCCGTTTAAGAACTACAGATGGTCTAAGTTAATCTGTAGCCTTCCACTGCGGGCGTATCTCGCAGCCCGTCTGCTAAAGGTCACCAGAACGACGGGAAAACAGTAGACGTGGACAAATGAGAAACTTTCACGCATTCTTTTATCGTGCGAGGAGGATCGAATAACAGATCGTTGCACCAAGCTACACATCGCGTATTTTTACATTTTTGTTATCCGAGTGCGCTTAAGACGGTGTGCACTTAATCTTCTGCGAAAGACTGCTAAGCTCGGCGAGGAAGAAAATATAAATTTGAACTGGGAGTTTTCTCTTCACGGCTTATCGTTCTCTGGCACTGTAAGGTACATGTCGGGATCGCCTAACGAAGGGACACTTCGTGCTTACTGAAAGCGGATACTTCGTCACGTGCGATGATAAAGACATCCTTATTCGCTTCCTAAAAGTACTCGAATGTGGGCCAAGTTTCCTATATATATATATGGAGCCTGACTTTAGTTTCGATGGTAAATTTTTTGCTATCGCCAGGATTATCTTCGCTCTTCTGATAGCAGCGGTGATTAGATTAATGCGAAGGTGCTCTTCAACTAGAGCTTAGCTGGCTTCTGTTGGGCGACAAAGATTAAGCATTCAGTGTTCCACCAAAATAATTGTCTACTTATTATTCTCGTTTTTGTCCTCATTTGCTTCGGCCTGCATGCGGAGGTCATTCTGTCGGCGGTGACTGTACAGAATGGCACGGGTTCGGAAAACGATGTTCAAGAAACCCGGCCAAAGCCATGCAACTATAACTTCTCAACGATGGCATCTACATATTTTCGAAAGAACAAGAATCTGCGGTGTGTGACGTGAACACGACGGTAATTACTCTTTCGGCCTGGTTTATCCTGTGTTAACGGGGCTCTACAATACCAATATTGGCGTTTCTACGTGTTTCACTCCTTCACGGACTACCACCCTCCCTATAGCTTATGGGCTCATGCTTTCCCATCGCTGAATGTGAAGGCCGACAATGGCGGGATCGGGCAGAGCTGGTTGTTGGCGAGGCGTACTTTATCTTTTTAATGACGCAACATAATAACGAATGATTGGTTGAGTATCGCGGAAGCATGATGTGTCGCGCCTGTTATCACCGAGTTCACTCGCGTTGTAAAAAAAACTAGAAAGCATACGTATGACGAACGAAAACATCGGTATTTCGAGAGGTATTGCGTGGTCTGTTGAGCAGAGCGATACCCTCTGTTTTGCGGGTGCTAGTTACCGTGCAAATGCGTGCAAGAAATAAAAACTAACTAGACGTTGCCTACATTCAGAACCTTAAATAGACGCGACGACATGAGATGCCGACGGTTTGGGAATCTCAAATTTTTCCTTTCCGCACACGTAACCCATGACCGGAAACAACTTGACCCGCTTGAAATCGCAGAAGCCGACATGAGAATCTCGATAACGTTACCTGAAACAAATTTCGGGGAATCATATTTATGAGAAAAGATGCAGTCCTCACGTTACCGGCGTGCTAGTCGCTTTTAAAGTGCATCGGTAGTGTCAAAGGGGGAAAAAGTGTACGCGTGTGAGTTGTGAGAAGCTGGTCACGTGGTAGAGCTAGAAAAATGGATCGGAGGCTTAGAAGAGCGCACACACACACACACACACACACACACGCACGCACGCACGCACACACGCACACACACACACACATGTGTGTGTGTGTGTATGTGTGTGTGTGTAGGGGGGGGGGGGGGGGGGGGTCTGTGAGCCTCAAAGTTATAAATTAATGCATCGTATAAGATCGAGAGAGAGAGAGAGCAAAGGTGTGAAGGCACGAAGTCTGCACGCAGTCTTTCCAGATCTACATAGCCTCGCGGTAACCCTGATATCACAAAAGTTGAGCATGAAGCTCGGAAAAAAAATAAGATATCAGCGACGATTTAGCGGTAAATGCGATGGAAATGCATTAGCACTACGTCGCTGCTTTTTGAGGCCGCGGATCAGTGGCTTAACCAGCTTTCACCATGTTATTCTCGAGCTTACTCGACACACCTCCTGCCTCTTCGAGGAGTGAAGTTCAAGTGACGGTGGTCCTGAGCCGACCACCATGGGTGGCACTATATATATGTATATATATATATATATATATATATATATATATATATATATATATATATATATATATATATATATATATATATATGAATCGGGTGTTTAATCAGATGAACATAGTGCAGGAGCATGTAAAAAATAAAAAAATAAACATTTCATTTCGACGTATCGGTCTAGACATTGGATTTTGCTAGTCTACGTGCGCCTGCGCTTTTTTCAACACACACACACACACACACACACGTGTGTGTGAGAAGCTGTGTGAACACACACACACACGTGTGTGTGTGTGTGTGTGTTTGTGTGTTGATAAAAGCGCAGGCGCACGTAGACTAGCAAAATCCAATGTCTAGACCGATACGTCGAAATGAAATGTTTATTTTTTTATTTTTTACATGCTCCTGCACTATGTTCATCTGATTAAACACCCGATTCATATATATATATATATACATATATATAGTGCCACCCATGGTGGTCGGCTCCGGACCACCGTCACTTGAACTTCACTCCTCGAAGAGGCAGGAGGTGTGTCGAGTAAGCTCGAGAATAACATGGTGAAAGCTGGTTAAGCCACTGATCCGCGACCTCAAAAAGGAGCGACGTAGTGCTAATGCATTTCCATCGCATTTACCGCTAAATCGCCGCTGATATTTTTTTTTTCGAGCTTCATGCTCAACTTTTGTGATATCAGGGTTACCGCGAGGCTATGTAGATCTGGAAAGACTGCGTGCAGACTTGGTGCCTTCACACCTTTGCTCTCTCTCTCTCTCTCTCTCTCTCTCTCTCTCTCTCTCTCTCTCTCTCTCTCTCTCTCTCTCTCTCTCTCTCTCTCTCTCTCTCTCTCTCTCTCTCTCTCTCTCTCTCTTCCTCTTCTCTCTCTCTCTCTCTTCTTTCTCTCTCTCTCTCTCTTTCTCTCTCTCTCTCTCTCTCTCTCGATCTTATACGATGCATTAATTTATAACTTTGAGGCTCACAGACCCATCCGGGGGTTATCACCGATGGTTGTTTGCACTTCCTTCCTAAGGCGTTCAACCGATCCGCGATGGTTTCGCCATTAAACAAGTTCATGCATTTATGAAGCCATTCAGCTCGTAAATCATAACGAACAGAGCAGTATTACGCCTTCTCCGCAGCCTGGGGCTAGCGGATGGAGTCTAACACTCCGAAACATGGCATGCTTTCTGCATTTTCTTTAATATTATTCCCACTTTTCCAAAATGTCGTATGTCATCAGTGATTACTGTCTTGATGATCTTTCATTACTTTGTACAGCCATTCATATGTTCTTCCGTCAGTTTTATGTCCTTATCGTCATTCTGGATGGGATTTTTTCTCCTGTTGTCCAGCCAATCTTGTTTTTGTTTTCTTTTTTTCTTTCTTGACATCGGCCTCAGCCCTTCCATCTTCGTGCGAGATCAAAGTCACGTTGTCCACTTTTCCATCTCCCAGCTTCCTTTTTACCAATATTAGTTAAATTATATAAAACTAGTAACAACTGGATGAAAACGCCCTGAAATCTATTACCCCAGGGAGCATGTGCTTTGTAACTTGCCGATTATTTCAGCCTCTGTAGCTTTTACACAACCAGCGAACAAACCGAGCCTCAAGGCTGCACCGTAAGGAATTTCGGCGCGGTATGACTTCAGCCATCACTTCCGAGCGAAGACGTTTTAGCACCGCAGCTGGCAGACGCCAAGTGTTCCGCATACGCCGCCACCGCTGTATACGAGATGTGCCGCGAGAACTGCACCGCGGCCGTCGAAAGGAAGCGCTGACACGTGTCGACGATCACTTAGCATCGCGAAGTCAGGCACTCCCGGTTTTTGACGCCAAACCGTCTCTCAAGACCATCAGATTCATCGACCATTCGGCGCGAACCTCGTATATGTGCACATACTAAACTTGGAAAAATCGAGAGTAAACGTCGACGAACGAGGAGTAGCAACCTTGCCTAGCTGTCGCGCATATTTCGTCCGTCTAGTGCAGTGCAGTGTCTGCGTTCAGGAGGTGGCGTCATGCTCAGCCGTAGGCGCGCGCTAGTGTGTATTAGTCGATCGCGATTTATCGGCGCCTTGCCTTTCGAGTAGTTAAGAAGCGTAATTGATGACATAGTCGGCACTGGTCAAACACTCAACGTTTGTACGTGTGAATAGCGTTGCAAATTCGGTCTCTGAATTGGAGATTTCTGCAGCGTGTCGAAGCAGAGACAAGAGAATGTGACCTAATTGCAGCTACGGTTCCCCATTCAACACAACCTGCTGCAGCTTCCACAATGCTGCACCGTACTTGTGAAGCAGACAGTACGGCTTTTGAGTGAGTCTGTGAATCATTCCTCTGCCGCTTTGAGAATAAATTTGAAATCGTCTCAGCTCACCCCTGCCCGACGGTTGTGTCGAGAGAAGAAAGCGAACCGTGAAAGGACAAATGAAGACGTCCATTCAATGCAGGTATCTAGCCGCCTCCTTTCGAGAAGTGACAGCTGGGGCTACCAACCTCTCTTCGCTCCATGTTCATTCTTTCCATTTGGAACTCTCATAGTAATTTTATGCCTTTACATATTATGTTTCTGATTCCATCTCAAGTCTAGTGTGGGGAGCATTCATTGGCAAATATTTGGCTTTTGTGTGAGATGAATGCGTTATGACCACAGGTGACGCCGGAAGGCGTTGCTCAATTACATTGGCGGCCTTATCTCTCTCAGCTGGTAGGTGCTGCCCTATACCGGTTTATATAACTTTCCTCATGCTTTTGCATTACATAATAAAGTTATGTAATTGCGATCACTAACAAAGCAGACGTACACTATAAGGTGTGCTCCATTTTAGCTCGTTTTCAAAATGTTCCTAAACTATGGTAGTCTGAGAAGTCGGCAATATAGGAGAGTGGTATGATGCGTCAAATTAAATTTATTACCACAAGAATATTGCCAATTTAATTATATTGACGATTGGGGAGCCCGCTGGGACATAATGTCGGCTAGAGGAACTCAGGTTTCCAATGCCCAGATGCACCAATAAGAATTCATATAACCGCAGTGAAAAGACGAACTCGCCATGATCCAGTGTACCTAACAACTATGCTGAGACGACCCAGTATTTGAAAAGCAGCACTGATATGGCCTGGGAGAACACTGATACAGCTTCTGTAAAAGCACTGTACTAATGTTAGAGATAAAGAAGGCACGAAGGTGGCTTTTCTCCGCAAAGTTCGGGAATTTATATCACGAAACTGGTGCCATCTTGAAAATTCGTTCCAAGTGGATCCGCCTTGCGAACTCCACGGCTATAATTTGTGCATTGCAATATGGGCCATAATGTAATTAGTTAAGAACTTAATTAGTGAATTTTTTATTAATTATTCAATTTTGCATCCCAATTTTTTGTGCAAGTATTGTCCACCGCTTCGAGTAGACCAGCTCATCAATTAGAGTTCTAATATCTGCCACAGGCAACTTTTAAATATTTTTGAAAGTGTTCGCTGAAACACCCTGTAGCTATAATGAATGGTCAGAAAAGCATGCTTCCTACAGCAAACATTTCCTTCGTACGACTTTTTTTTTTTCTCGAGCCACCGATGTCGTCTCTTGCGGAAGATAAAGTGGCTCATTTCAGGCCGTCATTAGAGAAACTAGAATGAAAGGCAAGACAAAAAAAACGAAACAAATAGAGCCGTCAGAGACACTTGACCTATGTATAGCAGAGGACGTCTTAGTTTAGTGGAGACACGCCGTCACTCGTCAAATAGCCTAGTCGGAAGCGGACGTGCAAGCCGTGATGGCGACCAGGCCAAGTGGAAGCCCTTTTCCGTCACGACAACCGTCGACAGCGGCTGAGCGGAAGTGTGTGCAAAAGTAGCGGCGGCCCAGTGAAAACGCGAGGCCATAAGCGTTACGCTATAACCGAAGCGCATCCCCGCCCCGCCACGTCTGCAGCGCTTCGTGGACAAAGCACATTTCCTGGGCCTTTCGTCCTCCTGCGTTGAAGCCGAGGAACGAGTTGCCGCTAGCAAGTGCACGTCCGAAGGTCGTGCAGTCAGTGCTCTTCATGGTCCTCGAGACAGAAGGCCCTAAAATGGGCTCGGCGGCGTATCAGCCGCTACCGGCGACGTGTTTCTGGAGAGCATCGTGCCTCGAGGAAGCGGCCGTGAACGCGGATGGCCGCTGTTCGTCGCAAGACGCTTGGCGCTGAAATATGGGCCACGGACCCCTCCTGCCTGCCTGCCAGGCTGAAGAGCTCATCTCGCTGGGGACGCGGCATACGAGACACTCGCAGGCAGCCGAGAAGCTATCGAATGTGCAGCTTTGTTGTTGACGCAGCAGCCTTGATTTACGGTTTGTCAGGCTATACTGCGAAACCCAAAATCTCCGACAGGAGCCTGCTCTCAATCTCGGCTAAGGAGCTCCATTTCTTTTTTAAAACAACGTAAATGGAAAGGAGTAGAAATTCTGGCTACGTATGTTGCACACAGGAAGGACGTCTTTTGCGTCATCACTTCCCCCTCCCTCTTTTTTCTCCGTCTTTCTTCTTCCTTTTCTTTTTTGAGTGTCAGAGATAGGAGAAAAAGGAAAGTAAGACATTTTCTTGAAAGTGTGCGTGGCGTCCAACGATGCCAAAGCGAACCCGAAAGTTTTTACAATTTGTTTTCGCTTTCGCTATTTTATGTTTATTCGCGGCTTTTTCTCCATGACACCAGTTTAAATATAGCCTCGGGCTCCCCAGGAAGAAGATGCTGCAGTCAGCTGTATGAAAAGATCATGTGGCTGAAGCACTGACTAGCACTGACAAGAATACAATACAAGCTTTCTTTTTTTTGCTTTCGTTCATAAATTGATATACTAAGGGATCGCGTGCCGCGGTTAGGTCACGTCGGCTTATTGTTTTCAAAATGGAAGTGAGGACTACCGACACTGATAATTCGTAGATGCTATTACAAAGCACTTATTCGTAGATATTTGTGCGTCGTATATTACCAGACCGATTCATCATCCCTCTACCGAACGTGGCTTCTCTAGTGCAACGCAGAAAAATAGCATTTGAACCTCTCAATTAGAAGCCAAAAAAGAAAGGCCATACAAGATCCCGACGCTCTTCATGAAACAATAAGATAAATGCCATGGGGAAAACAGTCAGTATCCCTGCACTTTCGTGCTAGCCAGACGTGTTCTGCTGAAAAATGCAGTGATTTAATCTTTACAGCCAGCATGAACAACATCCGTTTTTCAGCTCCCAGGCCAAAAATACATAGCCTGCGTTTCCAGCCACAAAAGTGTTTGAGTTGCGAACATTTTTTTTTTTTTTTTTCGTAAGGCCTCCCCTCTTTGTCGGTGCACTCTGCGGAGTACGAATACATTGTTTTAGCGACGTGGGTGCCACAGCGTCAAGCCACGCGAAACCGCGCGTCGCTCTCAATTCACGCGTTATCATTTCGTCGCCACTAAAGGCCTGGCGGAGCCTTCGCCAAATTGGCACCCCAATCATCGCACAGCCACGGTGGCACTTTCCGACTTCATAGGTGAGTGGAGTACTGTATGGAAGTGTCCGAAACGCGGAATCGCCTACAACAGTGATTGATTGCCAAGTCGGCTAATTAAAGAGTTCTTTACTGAAATCGCAAAGTTTTGCAACGAAGTGGGATGCTCTGAGATGTATGTGCAGTGCTTCAACGGGCCTTTTAAGCCTTGATGACCCGATCAATGTCGATGCATATTAGATACGAAGCATTTGTTGCCGAACATTTGCCATTTTGACAGTGTATATCTAGCAGCCGCCTACGTCTTGGTGCTTTCATGGTGCTCTCATGGTCATCAGCCGACAGGGGCACAACGCCTGCCTACTCTTTCGGGAAGAGGGAAGTAAAAAAGGAGAAGAGGAAAAGGAGATAGGAAACACAGAAATAGGCAACAAAATAGGAAATAAACAAATGACAGGGAGTTTATGACGAACATAAATCATCAGTCATGACAGGAATATCATGGCAATTGTGTCATACAGGTCATGAAACGGCTACCTACGTCTTGTTGCCCTCATGATCGTTTCGTTAACTTGGTAGGCTCCCCGCACCCTGTTTCGCATAGCATCGATTGCCACAGGGTGCGCGATATGCCTGGTTTTCTACGTTGGTATTGTTCAGTGACTGATATCTGGTGCAATCAATTTTAGTTTAATGCAGAATTTGCTCAGATTTGTCTAATAAGACGGTTGAAGGCACTAACAGCTGTCGCACGCTTAGTGGTAGTGCGGCTTAGTGCAGCTTACTGCTGCAGCATGAATGCGTCTTTTTTCTTAGGGCTAATTAATTATATATTTTACTACTACAGCAGCTATACTATTAGGTCATTTCCTGCATCAATGATTCCTTGGTTGACACGAATGCTGTACTGAAATCACTGCTACGGGAAAATATTGTTGCGGAATTATTTCAATCTTCTTACAGAACAAAAGTAGACCTGATTAATCTAGGTGGCATAACCAGCGTCGGTTTGTTTCCTCTGAAAGTTAAGGAGTTATTTTTTGTCCATACTGTGACAGGCCCATTATTTATGCTGTTGTTCCTTTTCTTTATTTATTTTTTTTACAGTCGATGCTGATGATTTTGAGTCGGACACATCGATCCTCAGAAGTGGTGCGTCCATTTCTACGGAGACTATGCCAATCTACAAGACACGCATTTTCGACACGCCCTGACGAACACCACTTAAACGAGTTCGTTCGAGTGCCTTTTTGTGCTAGTTGGTACATGGTTATACTAGGAGAATGCCAGCAAACTTGAAGAAGGGAAAAACTTGAAGAAGCCTGCTTCTCGTTTTTAGCCACACAAACGAACCTTATCTTTGTCGAGTTCTATCGCATCATGTTACTTTTAACGTACCATCAGCACAGATAAGCAAAATAAGCCTAGACTGAGCTCCACAGTTAGGCTTTTCCTTAATAATAGGTGGTTCTCGTTGCATGCCTTGATGAGCGTGAAATGGGGATGATTAGGAGATAAAAAAAGTCAGAAGCGATAGTTGTGTGAAATTAATGTAGAAACGGTAGTTACTGCGCGTAGCCTTTTCAAAGCATGTCCCACAGGCTCGAACAACCCGGCACGTGTAGTAGCGCATTCGTGGGCCTCGACGCAGACGTCTATTTTGGTTAGATTTTTCGGCCCTGCAATTGCTAATTTGGGATGCCGCTTGAGACTTGAACAATCGAGGGCGCGGGCCTCAAATAACATTCTTCCCGGCAATGCAACTCAAATGTGCTGTTGCCGACATGAAGCTAGACATGAAGCTAGGGCACGGCAGCTAGCTGGCGCACGTCAAAGTGTCATTTAACAAACACTAAAGAGGAATGGTACGCTGGACTGTATTCGTGATAAACACTTCCCTAATACCAGCCAGTCTTACCTTGAGCGGAGTCTCGGCAAGCCAGAAAACACGTAGAAACAAAAGACGACCTTGAAGTGCCCGCTCCAGCTCCTCTTGATGTGACGAGATTCAGACAGCGTCTACTCGGGATTAGTTGATAGCTTGTCAAATAAAAATCATTACATCGTAAACTAACTCAGCGTTGCTCTTTTGGGCGTCCCCATAGAGACCATCATAAGGAGAACATGGTCGAGTCCTTGCGAATCCCGTGTCGCTATGCGACCCCCTGTAAAGCGTGCCGCCTTACTATACGGTTGTTTATGTGGCGAAGCCCTTTTTCTGCAGAAATAAATACTGTTTATTTGTTTACTTACCCACATGTTATACCCACATGAAAGCATTGCACAGGATCAGGATGGAGAGTGCAAACATAAAGCACACTAAATAAGAAAGTACGCGATAGGTCAAATATTATGACAACACATAAGTCGGAATACAAATTTACCTAAAACGCATTGTCAAAGCAATAATAATGGTTCGTGATGACCAAACATGGAGAAAATTAAACAGTGGCAATGAATCGGGATGTCAGGTAATTTCATTGTCCTTGTTTTACAGCAGTTCCAAGTGGAAATGTACACGTTTGAACAAATTGTGCAAATAGGTGTATAGCGGGGAAGTTATCCCTAAAGAGGCCTACCTTCCCATTTTTATACATTTAAAATAAAAATTGCGCATATAGTTACATTCAAGTATACCAGGTGAGAAAAGGCACGAGGGCTGGCACTTTACCTTTCGCGCAAAAAATGCTGATCTTTCGTGCGTGTAAAAACACCTTTAGCTACATTTGCACTGTTTAAACTACTGTTGTTTCCCTAAAATACGCAAGTACTATTCATTGTTTATTCGCTTACTTTGTATTTATTTTTCTCTTGTGATGCCTTCCTTTCTTAAACCTAGAGTACGCCGTATGTGTTAAATAAAGTAAGATTAATACATAAATAAACGTAAATTATTTTCTATGCGCTCTCTCATACATTCGCCCGTTATGCCTCTTCATTAACATTAAAACATATCTGGTGGTGTTTCTTTCTTATATCCTCCCGTGATAACAACGTGTCCAATAAAATCATTAATATTTAGACGACCCTGATCATACGTATTATACGTATTTATTTTTGTTTACGACTACTCTAGGCGGTTTGTGACGTTGTTATATACAACTACCAACACAAAGCACGAAATAGGAAGACATTAATCCTTCCTAAGCATGCACCGATTTTCCCAGTTCCCAACACTACGGCATTTTTCCCTTTGCGTTGAAGCGCAGAACACGAAGAAATTAGCGCTTCGTACATAGCGAACAAAAACTCACCTTAACGAAAATTCGGAATTTATGAGGCCGGCCTTGGGTTTTAGCGGAGATGCTGGTGTAAAGGTAAGGCACGTTTTCTTTCTGCAACTGCGTGTCACTGCTACATGGGTTAATATTAGGGTGTTCAAATGGTGAAATTTTGAGATCGAATGTAATACGAATATTTGAGGAAAGCGACCTCCAAATATGGAATCAAATTTCGGATGTTTTATTTTTAAGCAAAGTGAAATAATACATTCACGTGGAATCATCTTCGTAAAAAGACAGCCTCATTTACATTGTTCAGGTGGATTATTTACCGTTCCACTGAAATGCACGTAATGCTGTTCGAAAATGGGCGTCCGGTAAATTGAGGAGCTTGGAAATTAGAAACAACAGCTTTCAGTTACCTGGAGCACCACGAGAACGATAGTAATAGGGAAAAACAACGCAACATCACGCTATCAGATGCACGTGAAGCGTTTAGTTCGTTCAAGGAGAGAAGCGCGATACTACACCACCGTACTACATTGGCTTAGAGGGATGAAAACGTGGCACGAATGGCCAAACAGTAAAATGGTTTGCCCGAATTGAGGCAACTAATTCGCATATATGCTGCCTGCAAGTGAGATAATGATTATCAATGAGAGAAAATTATTGGAAGTTACCAGCCCCGTGCGCTCGCGCAGGAACTGGTGCCCCTGCGCAGGTTAGCCAACCGGCATCAGTCCTGGTTAACTTCCCTGCCTTATATTAAGGCGAGAGCCTTAAGTGGCTCCTTGTTCGATGGCTTTGAAAAAAACGCCGTGTCTAGTCAAGTTGTGCAAAAAAAATGCGTGACCTTCTCTGAGTGATGGGCGGTTGGAGAGGGGCACAAGCGGCACGCGCAGACATGAAAACGGGTGTTGCGTCGCTGACGTCACGCGGCAGCGGCGCCGCTTGTCGACTGCGCTGTTGGCCTCGCAAATACGCTACGGCCGAAGATGCTCGCCAAGTGAGAAAGAAAGTGCGCCGTGCGAAGCGGCGGGAGCGAGGCGTTTGGCCGCGAGTGCTGCGTTCCTTGTTTTTGTCTTTCTCTCTCTCTCTCTCTTGCAAGAGAGAGACACAAAAGGGGAGGAAAGACAGGGAGGTTAGCTAGGTTAGCTGTGCTGGAGAAAGGGGTGCAGTGAATAAAAGGAACTCTGAACGCTCCAATTGCATAACTTAATGCATTACCAAGTGCGCAGCAGGCTTTCGCCTTCACATGTAATAGGAGAGTAACATGGTGTCGAACTTTTTTATTCTGCTCTCTCTCTCTCTCTCTCTCTCTCTCATAAAACATACAGCACCGCATTCGTTTCAGTAAACGACAACCACAAAACAAGCCTCCAAACCACATCATTGATAACAATGCGAAGCACGTAGCGCGCCCCGCATATGTTTCCCGGTAAATATTACTGTTGCGCAAGCTGCCACGGCGACAGCAGCTTGCGACGTGGGGAGTGACGTCACTAGCCTGTCATATATAAGGGAACCAGTCTAGCAACTGATCTCATTTTTGTTGCAGCGCCGCTATGGGTATGCAACGCATAGTTAGGATTCCAGAAAAGCAGCGTGATTCGGAGGAGCAGCAAAGGGAAAAGAAACAGCAATGCGGCCAGCGGCGGCGTGCTGGTGCTGCTCGTATTGCCGTGAAATTCCAGCACAGGAGAAGTTCGCACGTCCGCATTCTCCTGTGGCTGAATAATACGCCGGAGGAGGATATTGAGCAATAACGTACCCCCCTCAGCGGTTGCGGCGGAGGTTTTCAACAGCTTCACTGGACATCCACGGTGGCAGGGTCATGAAGGCGAGCGAATCATTTATTTATTTATTTGTTTGTTTGTTTGTTTGTTTGTTTGTTTGTTTGTTTGTTTGTTTGTTTGTTTGTTTGTTTGTTTTCCCCTCTCTTACCATTTTCTTGCATTTTTCTGCTTCCTACATTAATTTCCATTTTTGTGAATATTCTAGGCTAGAGCGGCTAAAAAAGCTTGACGTCGAAGGAAGGACATTTCACAGAAGACTACAGCTCCATATTTTTCGTCGAGACCGCACATGTTGTTGAAACCTCAGTCATTGCGAAAAGGAATGAATAAACGACCACACCCACGGCTGTGCAGGAGACGGGGGCGTAACAAGTGCCAGCAGCGGCACTGCCTCTTTTCCTCACAGCGCGTCCGCGACTACGACGCCGGCATCATGCTGCCATTCTGTCGTCCTGCCAGCACACATACAGGACGCTCGTCCGTGTCTCACCCATGAGCGCAGAACGAAAAAAAGGAAGCTTCAAGAACATGGTGGCTACAAGCTCCGACGAAAGGTGTGTCAGAGCCTCTTTAAAGAATAGGCAGCACAGCTCGCATTTCTTGCGGTACGTATTCTCTCGCACGCAGGCGTTGTTGGCAGCTAAGTATTCCCGCGAACAATAGCTTGTTCGAAGGAGCGATGCACGAAAGGACATTCGCGTGGGCCGTGTTCGTGAAAGAAGCATGCAGCTTTGTCTCCTCGCGTCGTTGAAAGCACATTGATGAAACTTTTGCAGCCGCTACTTGCAGCGCACTCGCAGAGGCAGCATGGCGGAGCGCAATGCCACGTTCTCGCTCGTAGAATGCGCACAGTGTTGTGTCACTGCGATCCTTCGGATGGGCGGAACAGAGTGGCGACGCTTGCGACACGTTAGACTCGAGATGCCGGAGTTGATGTAAAGGAAGTTTCGCCTATTTTACAAGGAATGTTCATCGAGTCATTATTCCACCGAAGCAAAGCGTCTCTAACCTATAAAGTGAGTTCAAGGAGACGGTCTTCTTTCTTTTTTTTTATTCGTTTGCATTCCAAGACAAAATAAAACACTCAATATGTGTGTGTTGCCCTTCTCAACAGCTGTTGACGTTCCCATGCCGGTTTTCTCTCTTTTTCTTTTTTAACACTACGAACATGAAAACGTACTTTCGCCATCCCGACAATTTTGCGTGTGATCGTAGACAACAATAACGGATCACCACGTAAACGATGACAAAGTAGCTCAATTTCGGATCACCACGTAAACGATGACAAAGTAGCTCAATTTGAGGCACCTACCAGTTACGTTTTCAATATGTGCGTATCAAAAGATGCCTTCAAGCCTAGTTTACTGTACAAGACCTTATTTATAAAGTTTCAGCGTACCAGAGGATTCTGCCGACTACAGAAGTCTGAAGCTATGTGAAAGAAACGTTCAAACTGTCACCTATGACACAAGTGACGGGAACTAAAAAAAGAACAAACAGCTATCCCCATTCCAGATTATGTTTTCTAAACGTTCCTCTTACGTAGCTTTGCAACAGTCTGCAGAAGTTTTCTTTCTTTTCCGCCTCTTCTAGTAGCTAGTCTCTCACAATTCCGAACAATAAAACTCGCAACTCGGCGCGAATCGTCGTCAAACTCTGTCTTGTCGCTACGATCTCAGATATGTTGGGAAAGCAGACACGAGATTTATAGGCACCGCGTTTTATCGAGCGGAAAGCAATTACGCGGCTAAGACAAAGGTTCGCCATTGGTGGGCATAGCCGTTTACGACGAGGCACCGCTGATGGACGCCGCTATTCGGCCACTGTGAGATGCTCGTTCCGTGCGGCTGGTACGGCGCATCCCGCGCTGCGTTTCACGTAGGTGTGCACACGTTGTATGAGTACAGCTCATAATCCTGAAATGTTTGGCGATCACACGTATAGTTTATGTTGTGCCACCACCTTAGCAGAGTAAATTGAGTAAGCGTTTAATATCCTCCGGGCGCATAATAACTTTCTTTTACCTGGTCGTATAGGAGAACACGGAGAATTATTGGAAAGCATTACGTGTGAAGACGCGAGACACTGATGGCCGTTGCTGACGTTGCTTAGCCTGTGTCTGCAGCGTTAATCAATGTAGACGGAGAGAAGGTAGCTTCTATACGCTGCTCCATATGGCAAAGCTCGCCGACGAAAATCAGAACTTCTGTAAAGATCACGCCTAACGCAATCTACACCATGGACCGGAATAGATGATCTAGCATTGTTCTGAGTGCGTTGCTTTGATGCGGTGGCATTTTCGGATCACATGCTCGTTTAACCTCTGTACTGTTGTGGTTTTTGTGAAGAATCGACATATAAACTTATACTTTCGAATAAACGCTTCAATCGATAGTAGGTGCTCGCCTTCAGCTCTTGCCTTTTCTCGTCCCCGTCTCGCAGCTGCACACTCTGTTATCACATCCAGAAGGCTTTCACAGTTTCTATTAAACCCCGTATGGTGAATAGCGATCGACAATTTGTGTGCTTTGATATGTTGTTCCAGCTTCCTCTCTATTTACCAGTCCAATCAGCAAGTCTCTGCCCCTATTTTTTTAAGCCATATTACGGATGTAAATGCGAAGTCAACATATCCGTTCCCAGCAGGGGACCTTTTTTCGACTGGTCCAGTTTTATTTACCGGTAGCTCCGCGGCACGTCGCTGCTGTCAGTTGTTGAAGTGTGGCAAGGAGAAGTGCTGACAGGTTCTGGTCATTTCACTGGGAGAGCCTGGACCACACACCATACAGTCCGGACCTCGCCCCTAGTGATTTCCATGTTTTCGGTCAGGTGGAGAAGTTCCTGGCCGGACAGCGATTCACGTGCGACGATGAAGCCAAGATAGCCGTCCGACGGTGGTTCCACAGTCAGCCGGACGAATTCTACCACACGATCATCTCAAATTTAGTGCTGCGACGGAACAGAAGTCTGAAACGGTGCGGGGACTATGGAAGAATAGTATAAGGTGCGAAAAATAGTACGTTATATTTGTAATTACCTGTATGTACCTTACCTTGGCCAATAAAAAATAGGGGAAAAGAGTTTCTGATTCGCCCTCGTAACATCATGATACCTTTATCGCTTTGGATAATTTTTATGCACTTTGCTTTGAACTAAACTATTTCTACATAAGAAAAGACTGCTCGTGCTTGTCACAGGACATACGCTGACTTTTCATTGCGCATTATTTTTGAAGATTTGCAACTTTGTCAAGTTCTTTCTGTATATGTAAAGTGTATGTCGTGCATGTGCTTGTTTCACTCTAAGTGAATATGAAGGCTTCTGAATATTTTTGTTGTTATTATTACTGTCCTGTTGCATAGCCTTTTCTTATATGTTTGTGTGTTTAGTTAGAATTTCGAGATCTCAGGCTATTCAGGAGCCAAGCTTCTCACACTGTTACAGTTAATAAACAAACAAAATTTTAACACACCCTTTCTTTAATTGAAACGCTTTGTCATCAGAATCATACCGAGTTTTCTCATTTGTATTTTTTGTTACCCGTGGACCGTGCTGGGCTTCTTGCAGATAAGATGTCCACACAATCTTGCGATTCGCTGATAATAACTAATCTTGCTTTTCCTGCTTTTTTCTTTGCCTGGCAACAGAAGGTATTCGGCTATGGACACCATAAGACAAGAATAGCAACAACAGCAAACACGATCACAAAAAGAACAGATATGACCACATTTCCTAAAAGACGGGTATTCTGAATGAAATGAAGATCGTGCGCAAGGTCTTGTTACACCAGAATAGGGCTTCCGTTTCTTAACCAAATGAATGCGCTCTACCTCACACGTTGCCTTTTGTCAACACATTTCCTTCATTCACGTGCGCATTCAAAGTCATCATGCATGTATTCTACTAATGGGTAAACTATTTGAACAGGCATTCTTTATCACGCGTTTAAGAAGCGCTAAAGATATTCTGCCGCCCTATTTTATCTTCCATTCAGCGATCGCCGTTCATTCAGCGAACACCGTTCTTTGTGGCGTCACACACAACGAAAGACTCGTTTGCCTGTTTGCGACCTACCATTTCTTTGCACGTTCACAAGCACACAGGCGAAAGAGAAGATAACAGAGGCTTATTGCGGTTCCGGAAAGACTTTCACGGCACCGCACGTGTTGCGCCAGGCTTGCTCGTAGATCACCGAGCGCACTGTAGTATCGGTGAGAGGAGAGTGAGAGACACGGATAGAAACAAACTGCAGCAACACGGACGGCTGGATTAAGGGCTTCGTCTAGACTACTCCCGTCTGCCGGCGCTTCCTCTTCACATATCCGGCCCGCCTGGCTTTCCTGCCTGTCTATTCAGTGGAGAGTTAGATTTCAGGTACAGAAGTAGTCATCTCTTTCGGTTAAGTTATCGGCGCCCACTCTTCGTTCACGCTTCTCGTTTCCAGGCGTCTTCCTGCTCTTCGCAAGACGTTGCTTCAAAGCTGAACTATCTGCACCGATGCTGCATTTGAGACCCACGAGATCATTCCCTCTCTGCACTCGACCAGCCCAGACTCCTTTAGCGCCCCACACGGGTGCATAAAAGCTTCCTGGAATTGCGTGGACGTTGCAGTCTGGCACCACGGTAAGGTGGGATAGCTCGACGATGAAACGAACGAAGCCGAATTGGAGGAAAGTAAAAAAAAAAAGTCGCAGTTCCATCCGCAAGGCGAAACTGTGACTGACAAAGGTAGTAAAACTAAATTAGAGGAAAAAAAAGAAAAAAATGCAGTCGTACCCTATGTACACAAGTTTGCGCATGGGCTCAAGAACGTCCGTTCAAGGTACGGCATCAGTGTTTGTTTTTCTGCAGAACATAAGTCGCAGCACTTACACCACCTGAGTTAAGCAGGTTGTGTGTGTAATTCCATTATATTGTGGTAAAAAGTACGTGGGCCAAACAAAGCGCTGTGTAAATGTTCGACTTAGGGTGCATGAGCTATCTCTTCAAGGGTTTACACCACTTCATCTCCCGGAGCATTGTAAGTCGTGCGGCTGTCGCTCTATTTCAGAAAAAAACTAACGTCAATGATAAACATGCGAGCCAGTGGACAAGAGAAATCACTGAGGCTTACAATATTAAGATTAGGGGCAAGGCATGTATCAGAAAACAGTCTATCGCTCCTCGTGACAAAGAATTTCGCTACCTTTGTCCCTCTTGATTATGCGTAAGTTCGTCACAGCTGCCTAGATGTATTTCTATATCTCGCGCATGTCATGGTTTTTGAACTGGCACCTATATGTAGGTTCGACGTTTCTTCAATAAAATATCAGTTGAGAGTCAGCGCCGTGTTGTCGTTTTTACCTTACTTTTGTCTCTGTCTCGTCTTGCGCTGTTACAAACCTTACGATGAATAATATGTCCAACGTCAGGATTGGCTTATGTGTGCTCTTCCGAGCAGTTCTAGACGATGGCGCCGCGCGTTACGTGTGAGTGTGTGTGTCCGTGCGTGTCCGTGTACGTGCGTGTGAAAGAAAAGCAGACGACCTAAGCACTTTATTGCTTGCAGTAATATCACATTTCTCAAGCAGCCGTTCACAGCAGTCCCAAGTACGTCTCGCATCTCAAGGCGTGAACCGCAGCGCATGTTCAATGCAAACGTTAGCGCAGTCCTGTAGAATGTAAAGCGGCTGCAAGAGCGCAATAATTTCTTTAGGTATGTCCTCCATAACGTTGTGCACAGGGTACCGACTGGATGACACCAGTAATGTAGCTTCAACAACACTGCACGATTTTGTTGAGAGTGAGCGCGCCTTTAATTAGCACGGATTCTATGCGGCTTTCGCTGGCCGTCTTGCGTTTCCCCTGAAGCGTTATCGCGGAAACGAAACGACTGTCTGGGTGGTTTCTGGAAGCCACCAGGCGCGCACCCATCAACGCCATGTACATTTATATATTTCTGTTTTCTTTCCGCGAATCACTAAAGCCTCACACGATTTATGGCTGGCTCTTAAGAAAGTCGGCCCAACTAGGTCGCTTAGTTCACGAAACCGCGAACGGGGAACGCCAGCGAAACTTCTCTCCGTAATCTCGGTCAAAGTAAAGTTTCTCTTTTTTTTTTTCTTTCCTGCTGTGTTATTGGCCTAAATTAGGCTTTATGTCACATATTATTTTTTTTTACTCCTGAAAGACGCCGAATAGCGGCAGCGAAAGTACCTAAGGTGCGGCACTGAGTAATGGTTGCTATTACTAACAAAACCGCCGCAGTTCTCAAAGGACTGGCAAGAGCCCCGGTTGAACAAGGAATGTGCTCTCTTTTCGATGTTCAAGTTTTTTTTTAGGCAATTACTTTTTTTCATGGGCACTCGTTTCCTGTATCGACAGCGACGTTTTGATAGGACCACTGTGAACCAGGGGCCAAATTCACAAACCTTCTCGTTCCTAAGTGGTGCTCCTTTCCATAGACAGGCCGCCTTCGCTAATTCTTACGCTAGACGTGTTCGCAAGAGCCGTTGCCCGCTGATTATGATGTCGCATATGTTATTAACGAAGGCGGCCAGCCATCGGCAAGCAGTACTTACGAACTAGAAGCTTCGTGAATTGTTTCCCAGAGCGTACCAAGCCTTTTAAAGATTCTTTATGCTCGATTCTGTTCCCTTGTTTATCAACACCTCTCACGACTGGTCAGTGCTGATAGTAAGCCAGGTGGAGCGCTGTTTGTACCATTTACGAAGCTAAAGAAAGAAACAGAATAGGAATAGAACTGTTGCATTATGCCGGTTCAGGGAAAAACAGTGCACTAACAGTTCAGCGCCGTGTGGTTATTCTGCCCGTCCTGTCTGCTTTGCGCTGTGCCTATAGTCATGTACAACCATGTAAGTTCAAGGTGGGCAGAGACGCCCGATATATTACGACCCTATTCCAATTCCATTCATTTCGCCACTCGTCAGGGACTCACGTGGCAAGGCAGCGCATTAATTAGCGGGATAGGTAATTCGGATGACAGGAAAGTGATAGGAACTAAAAAAAAATATCGGTGCGTTATATTGCTTCAGGCATTTGTTCCACTGTAAGGCGGCACCCTGTATGATCTACCTATACCCTATGTATCTCCGTGAACGCAGGCTAGAGAACACTGAGCAAGAGCGACGGGTCCGTTGAAAATAACGACGTATATATTAGGCTCTGCTCCGTCGTGTTTCCTGCACATTATAAGAAGAGACGAACCAGCAGCGGTGGTTCAGACGATATATGGCCTCGCGCTGTTGAGCACTAGACAGCGGGTTCGATCCCGGATGAGGCGGCTACATTACGATAGAGACAGAATACAAAAATAATCGTATACCGTCCCTTGAGTGCACGGTAAGGAACCTCAGGTGATCAATATTACTCTAGAAGTCTGAATAAGAAAGTGATTTCCTCAGAGAAATATGTCAACAGGTACAAAAAGCACGCGCTTCGAGACTTATAAAAGCGGTGTACAGATAGTTTCTTTAAGAACTCGGGATATAAAATTATGATATCGTTTCCCAGCTGCGGCAAGTTGCTTGTTTTATCTACTTTCATTTCCATTAATTCATCATTGTTTAATTCAATCAGTAAGTACAAGCAATATCCCCTTTGTTGTCCTTGTTGTCATTGTTTCTTAGCTTCTTATGATTAAAAACAAATCAGGCCCTTCGGTAACCCCCTTTCTTCTCGTTTCTATATATATATATATATATATATATATATATATATATATATATATATATATATATATATATATATATAGAGAGAGAGAGAGAGAGATAGAGAGAGAGAAACGAGAAGAAAGGGGGTTACCGAAGGGCCTGAGCGCAGCAGGTCATATGTCCATTTCCTTAGATTATCTGCATCCAATTTGATGTTTGACGCTGCCAAAAGGACCGTCTTCTCCTCTGCTGCTGCATTCGGGAAAATATGTCGTAAATATCAAAAGCAAACACGAAAAAAAAAATGCCAGTCTGAAGATATATATATATATATATATATATATATATATATATATATATATATATATATATATATATATATATATATATATATATATATATATATATATATATATATATATATATATATATATATATATATATATATATGATATTTACGACATATTTTCCCGAACGCAGCAGCAAAGGAGAAGACGGTCCGTTCGGCAGCGTCAAACCTCAAATGGGATGTAGATAATCTAAGGAAAGGACATATGACCTGCTGCGCTGATATAATAGAGGAGAAAAAAATCAAATGCATGAAAACAAGAAAATAACACATCAAAGGTTTTGGTAAGTATCAAAGTCTCTCTAATAGGCCACTTCAACGTAGAAACTTGGAAGACTTCTGTTGTCGGTCAAGGCCAGCGTTCCAGGTTTGTCTATTCCGATAGCGTCACAAGCCACTGCCTGTGTAAGGCGACTTAACTTGAAGCACCGGCCTACGTAGTCGACGCAAAGCACATCTGATCCCACCACTGTCACTCTTTTAGCCAAGTGTGATGGACAGGCCCGAGCTGGTTGCTCACCTGCCGCTATGGCTCGCTGAATTTGGTGTTTCAGTGCTCGCAACGAGGTCACCGGTTCGATTTCCAGTCGCACGGCCGAGTATGAAAGAAAAGCGCAACACTGCGGGACTTCATACACGTGGAAGAAACGCAGTACGATAAAAATACTTCTGGGGCCTTCCATCGCGTCTGTCGTAACCACAGTGCAGGTAACATCGTCAAGATAAAATCCATCAATTAGTATAAAAAAGAGTTCGCTGTTCGGAAGTACTTGCCCACTACCAAGACACAACGAATGAGGTAGCATCAATCTTACTTTTTTACGGTTGGCAAATGGAAGTCCTCAAATAGTGTACGCACCTCGCAAAGAGCTGAAACATGGCACTTCTCCAAAACGTTGAACGTTATGATAGGTCCGCGCTT
The DNA here is from genome assembly GCF_023375885.2 of Dermacentor andersoni. Taxonomy (NCBI): domain Eukaryota; kingdom Metazoa; phylum Arthropoda; class Arachnida; order Ixodida; family Ixodidae; genus Dermacentor; species Dermacentor andersoni. Next base: position 19,556,711 of record NC_092817.1, read on the forward strand.
CCGACTCCCACGTGCTTTTTCATCACGGTACTCCTACACACACGCAGTCAGCAATAAATCAAGCTTTGAAATAGGAAATGGAAACCACGCAGAAAAACGATAACCATCACTTTTCTTTTTCATCACTATCAATCTTCCTATGCCTAAATATGTTAAAGTGACAACCCACCTCTGACTCGGCGTGCGTTTTATTTTTGCCTATATATTAAGCATGCGTTGAACATGTAATAAGAGACGCTAAAACTCAACGTCACTATCTCCTTTCCTACGCCTGAATATCTTAAAGTGACAACACACCTTTTATTGGGCGTTCGTTTCATTTTTGCCTATATATTAGGCATACGTTGAAGAGATAATAAGAGACGCTGAAACTCAACGTCACGTTATCTTCCAGGCCTTACTTTTTAAGCAGTCGAAGGACTGCACGCTGCAGAAGTGACGGTTTGCGGAAGTCCGCAGTTGAGGTTCATGATCTATTCCGCGTTCCGATCAAGTTTTAGACAATTGGAAATTGTCCAGTCATTTCATTGACTTTGAACTTACTGCATGCTGTCGAGAGTAAGACGTGAACGTTTGGATGTGGTCCTATTCCTGCCGAAGCGTTGAAAGCGAAGAGAAGTTCACTGCGGGGAGGTGCATTTTCAAGGGCAATTAAAAGCATTCTAACTCTCCAAGCGCGCTACGCAGAGCTAATATTGGCCGCCACTTGGCGCATTCTCGGCGTTCTATAAATCATATGTCTCAAAATATCATTTGACATTTTAAAGACGAGTGGACGTCCAAACAACAACCAGTACTCTGCGCACAATCAAGGGCTGATTGATAAGCGCCGTATGAGCGCACGCTTGCGTTCTTAAAGACAACGTCTTTCACAGCGAGCTACCTCCGCTTTTCGGCATCGGACGCGTGTTTGTGTAGCCTCTTTCGAGGGACGATCACCGAGGTAGTTCAGTGAAGAAATGTGGGCCGATGCCGAAGGCAGCCCGCCCTAAAGATCGACGCTCTTCCTACTCCCCTCACGCGAGGAGGGACGCGTTAGTGCCGTTCGCAGCAGTTCGTCCTCCAGCACGCGTAAGAACGCTCCATCGCGCTCGCGCCGGGTAAATTGCAGTATATATACGTCAGGGGGAACGGCACGGAACGAGACCGCCGGCGCTCGCTGGCGCGCTACTCGCCTTTGCATTGCTATGCTGCGCTCGCTTAGCAGTTGATGGACGTATACGACTAGAGGTTGAATCGCCCTCCAACATTCTTCTGGTCGAAATGTGGGCACAGAAGCAAATAGCGGACACTATAGAGTATGAAGTAAGCACAGTCTTTTGGAGTGATATCAAGATGACAATACCTGAATTTTATTTCTAGACCTTCCCGCCCGGTTTTCGTTTATCTCGCCATGCAGTGTAACATGCAAGCGAATGCACAATCGGCCAACAGACTATTCGGCTTTGGGCTCTCTCTCCCGCCCCTCTATTCTGGTTACGCAAGTGAAGTTCACTTTACATTATCGCAAAGAAAAATGAATGAAAGCAAAGAAAAAAGAAACAAGACTAAACCGGAGACAGGGGAGCACCAGGCTTCCGTTTATTGCCTGACAGCTGTGAATTGCCTTTATGCGCAGTGAATAAAACAAATCAACACGCAACTCACACGACACGTGCCTACAGGCCAAGAAACACCAGTTCCTCGCATGATGTAGAGGCAGACGCTCACGCACTTTTGCCTTCTGTTTCTTCTTGCTATTTTTTTTTGTTTTTGAAGCATCCTGAGTTGCGCTAATGTCAAACAATCCTAAGGTAATGCAAAACTCGCACAAGCCGCCACTTTTGTGAACTCTATTGAAGTGATGCAACCACAACAAAGCCAGAGCGAAAGAGGGATGTATGAAAAGCAGCAAGTTAACCGGTATTATGGCCGATTGGCCATCCTGCGATGGGGGAACGAAAAAGGAAAGGAAGATATCAGGAAAGCAAAAGAAACAACAGAATAAGGCAGTTGTAAAGGTGACGCTGGTAATACTGACAGGTCACAACCGTCAGAATATAGCAAGAAGGTAAACTTGCAAGAAGCTTGTAAACGGGCCATATGCCGGCCGAAATAGCGAATAAGTGTCGCCAGTAAAGTATCACCTGCAGAATATGGAATAAAAAGAAATATGTCTTTGTTTCTAACCTGTTTATTTCCGAGACCAAAAAATGGAACAAGGATCAAAAATGAAGTCTGAAAAACGTTCCTTGCTCCAAAGTTAATCGTTGTTGAATAACCGGAAATGTAACAAAATGTGAAAAGTTGCTCATTTTCAAAGCAGGAAAAGGAGGAGGAGGAAACGAAGAAGAAGAACGGGAGGGTGTGCGTCCCTCGTACAGGAAGCGCAATTAAAATACACATTCAAGGAAGAAATAAGAAAGAAGTGATGACACCGAGTTATGTTGACAAACGTCGTGTTCCAATCTCGCTAGACCTTGTGTTCCAATCTAGCGGCCTTCTGGGCTCACGTCTAGCGAGCCCACAAGGCCGAGCGCTTGCCTCACCAAGGTTTACGCAATCGTTTCCGTAGGTCACGTACGCTGCCGTATCTAATCCTGGTTTCACCACGGCGCGGGGAACACGACAGACACGCCATTGATCTTTTTTGGCGCAGTGTAGCTACTAGGGTGCGGCACGTGCTCAAAGTGAAGTGACAAGCATTGCTTCGATCTCGGAAACTTGCAGAGCCATATAGGCTTATCGATTAGAGAGCCTAAGCAATGTAATACATCATCTGTTTCAGTCACCGCAAATCTAAGTCTCAGCACAAAAACTCGTTACATTGCTACTCGCGGTTCATAGGATATTCGGGCATTCAAGAACAATGAGAGAAAGTGTCGCTCGAAGTAAAGCATTGAATAAAACAACTAAAGACTGCGCCTCAAGAAATGCTGTACACATTTCAGTACGATAAATTATTAGTGTCGCCATGCGTATACTTTATTATGACGCCTACTTTCTTCTTTTGCGCGCAGCCTTATAGAGCATTGTACTTTTTTTTAAGGAAGAGTTGCGATGCTAGATTGACTGCATATGTTTAGTTAAGTCACTGGCTCTCAGTAAGCTAATAAATAACACAGCAGCAACGCAAAGGAAATTTGCAGTTCTCGGGTGCTTTATCAGACATCAGAATCAGCGCTTTACACTCCTTACTTTGGTGAGTGAGACGTGCGTCCCCGCAAATTACCTCGCAGTGCTTACTCGTGAGTCGCCATTACCAGTTCCATAACTGAACGGAATATAAGTCGCCTCATGTGTCACTTTTCTTTACCTTCACATTGCTTTGCGTGTTTCGAGGAAACAATACGCTCTCGTCTCGTAACTCTTGCCCTAACGGCCGAGTATCAGCACCTCGCTAGTTTCTTTCGTACTGTGTGTTTCTTTTTTCCTCACTGCATGGAGAAATCAAGAACGGTCAAAACTAAATCATTCATACGAAAAATTCTTCTAGCGCATCGAGATCTTTAAGCCATCACGTGATGAGTGAGTGAGTGAGTGAGTGAGTGAGTGAGTGAGTGAGTGAGTGAGTGAGTGAGTGAGTGAGTGAGTGAGTGAGTGAGTGAGTGAGTGAGTGAGTGAGTGAGTGAGTGAGTGAGTGAGTGAGTGAGTGAGTGAGTGAGTGAGTGAGTGAGTGAGTGAGTGAGTGAACTTTATTGCAGGTCCGGCGAGGACGCGAACTCGTCGCGCACCTGGCTAGTCCCACGTCGGGTACGGCAGGTCTAGCCCACCGGCCCGGTCACGGGCACGCCGGATGGCCAGGATTAGCGGGGCTACGCAGAAGCGAGTCCCACTCCTCCTTGATGAACTTGGGGTATGTCGACCCGCACTCCCAGAGCATGTGAGGTAGAGTGGAGGTCTGGCCGCAGGACGGGCAGGCGAATCGTAAAACGAACGCCGTTGAAAGCACACCACTGACAAGGTTTACTTCATTTTAAATTTCTTCTTTTCTTCTTCATTTTCGTTGCCGCCTTTCTTTTTACCCGCCTATTTCATCGCCCTTCATTCACCTAATTCTTCTTTCCGTCTCCTTACTGCTTTTATTTTTATTATCGAAATGAAAGAGAAAAAAGGATCGAGGTGTAATCACCCTATAATCGAGAGAGCTACTCCTTTTGCATAGTAGTAACAATAATAATAAACAAAATATGAAAAGAAAATATGAAACGAAGTCCAGTTTTAAAAGTTCTACAGCACACAGTCTTATTCACAAACGAGCATATAGAGATAAAAGGCGGGGACAAGCTTTCACCACACTGAATGCCTACATATGTGTATGCAGAGTTGCAAACACATACACGAGGCCGTGATGCAATCTGGGATGAGCAGCTGAACAGACGAGGAAGATACACATATAAAATAATTCACGCACGGAGATACGCGTCAGCCAAAAGCGACATTCTTTGCAGAATCTAAAAGAAAGGGAAAGTATGAGACGTATAATACACGAGGTGTTTTATTCTATTGTGAACAAAATTTCCAAAAATCCCCGGTGCCATATAGCACAATTTTAGTGCTTGATCCGGATTACCCTCAAAGGCAGACACTATTTGCGCGAGAAACCGTGACGAAGATTAGATTAACTATCAAGGTGTTGTAAATCAACTGCTGAACTAATTACTCTATAATACATATTGCAATCTACTAATTGTATATGGTGACTTTGAAAGTCATGTACACTTGGGAGGAATTTTCAGGATGACACCAATTTGGGATATGCATTCCCAAAATTTTGCAACGCAGTGCATCGGTGTTCCAGTATTTTTATATCTCCAACGTATAAAAAGACGTTTTGTTAAAAAACTAAATGGGACAACAGTAATTTTACCACTAATTTGACAGTGCTTATATATATAAAAATTGGTGCTAGCTTCAAAATTCTTTCCAAGTGGATGTGTCTTGTGACATAACTCACTCAAATTCGTATATTGGAATGTGTTCGCTGAAGTAATTAGTTAAAACGTCATTAGTGAAGAGAGAGAGAGAGAGAGAATGAAGAGGAAAGGCAGGGAGGTTAACCAGATATGAGTCTCCGGTTTGCTACCCTACACTGGGGATGGGGGATAGGGGTTGGAAAGCTGATAGAGAGGAAAACGAAAAAAAATAATAATAATAATAATAATAATAATAATAATAATAATTAAAAAAAAAAAAAAGGGAACGCGCACACATGGAGACACACACACAAAAGGCGTTCCAGTTAAAGTCGTTCACACAGGCCGGTAGATCGCAAGAAGCGCAAAAGCGCTTGCACGGCCTTCTTCTGTGCAGGTAGGTCCTTTCGATGTTGTAGAATTCTTTTTTCGGATAGCGGTTGGTCGTCCAGTCGGTCAAGTTCGTGGCTAAGGCATGCCCTCTGTGGACTGTACTGCGGGCAGGCGCACAAAATATGGCCAATTGATTCTTCATGGCCGCAGTGGTCACAGGTTGGTGTGTCGGTCATCCCTATGCGGAAGGCATAGGCTTTAGTAAAGGCAACGCCCAACCAAAGTCGATATAACAGCGTGGCGTCTCTACGGCGAAGCTGTGATGGCGCTCGAAGACTTAATGTTGGATCAAGTGAGTACAGTCGCGTATTTCTTAAATGTGGCTCATTCCATTGCGACGCGGTGCACTGCCGAGCAAGTAGGCGGAGCTTCCGTGCCGCGTCAGTTCTAGAAACAGGAATTGGGACGTGGCGCTCCTCAGTATGGGCTGAGCGGGCAGCGTGATCCGCCCGTTCATTGCCAATAATCCCGCAGTGACTTGGAAGCCACTGGAAGGTTATTTCATGGCCTGCATCACTTATATGGTGTAACGTCTCGGTAATATGGAATATTAGCTGTTCGTGCGGTCCGCGTCGTAAAGGTGACAGTAGAGACTGCAGTGCCGCCTTCGAATCGCAGAATATTGTCCATTTGTGTGGCGGTTCATCACCAATGTGAAGAAGGGCAGTAAAGAGCGCTGCGAGCTCTGCTGCCGTCGATGTTGTCGCGTGGGTCGTCTTAAACTTAATTGTTGTAGCTTTCGCTGGTATGACGACTGCCGCCGCGGAGCTGCTTGGAAGGACTGATCCATCAGTGTAAATATGCGTAGAGTCACGGTAGTTCTCGTACAAATATAGTAGCGTGAGCTGTCTAAGGGCTGGTGATGACAGATCAGCTTTTTTCGAGATACCAGGTATTGCGAGGTTGATTTTTGGCTGAGCGAGGCACCATGGAGGGATCGAAGGTCTCGCAGCCGGAGTGAAACAAGCTGGCAATGATTCATCATATGCAGTTATCGTTTGGCTGAAAGATGTCTGTGGCCTGTCCGCTGGTAGAGAGGCTAAATGGTGACGAGGAGTCCTGGCTAGATGCCTTATATGGGTCCTGAGTACTTCAATTTCAATGTGGGTCTTGACAAGGTGGTCTCTAGCGATTGCTATCGTAGCCACTGTTGAAGCACTCTGAGGCAGGCCTAGACAGATCCGGAGCACTTGACCCTGAAGACTTTGTATTGTGCGTAGATTCGTTTTGCCTGTGTTGTTTATTGCTGGCAAGCTGTATCGTAGAAATCCTAGAAAAAGCACCCTGTACAGTTGTAACATGGCACTAGGCGACATTCCCCAGGTCTTGCCAGCGAAAAACTTGAACAGGTGGCAGATGCCTGTCAACCGTTTTTTCACGTATGGTATGTGTGGGCTCCATGACAAGTCCCTGTCGATTATGACACCTAGAAACTTGTACGATCGGACCCGTCGTATTATTTGGCCATTTATCGTTACACTGTAGTTTGCCATGGGTTTGCGCGTAAATGGCACTAGTGCGCATTTCTCGGAGGAAACTTCCAGGCCTCGATTACGGAGGTAGATAGCAGTTTGTGTGGCGGCTCTCTGGATTCTCGCTCGCAACTGTAGGCGTGTTACTGCAGATGTCCATATGCAGATGTCATCCGCGTACATTGATAGCCTGACTGTGGTTGGCACGTGCTCAAGGAGAGCAATTAGTGTTAGATTAAATAACACGGGGCTAAGTACACCGCCCTGGGGGACGCCGCGGTAGCTATAATGTAGAGAAGTATGGCCTTCCTCGGTGCTTACAAAGAAGGATCGCATGGATAGATAGCTCCGTATCCATTGAAACATCCGACCACCCACTCCTACCTCTGCGAGAGCAGAGAGGATGGCTTCATGCGTAACGTTGTCATACGCCCCTTTAACGTCGAGGAATAAGGATGCGCAGAGACGCTTACGGCATTTCTCATGTTGAATGTATGTCACCAGGTCGACGACGTTATCGATCGATGATCGACCGCGTCGGAAGCCCGCCATGGCATCTGGGTAGGTGTTGTGGTACTCCAAGTACCACTCCAGGCGTCCTAGGACCATCCTCTCCATCACTTTGCCCACACAGCTCGCCAAAGCGATCGGGCGATATGATGAGAGCTCCAACGGCGACTTGCCAGGCTTCAGCAGTGGAACAAGGCGACTTGTCTTCCAGGTTGTTGGTAGTGTGCCATTTCTCCAAGATTCATTATACACCTCAAGAAGAACTCCTCTCACTCGCTCCCCCAGGTGACACAGAGCTCGGTAGGAAATTCCGTCAGGTCCTGGCGCTGATGTGCGGCTACACAAAGCTAATGCTGCCTTAAGTTCGTGGATCGAGAATGGTAGATCCAACCGGTGATCACGTGGTGGCGGACAGCTGCTCGAAGGCGATGGAATGTTGGTAGCTGTGAGTTGGCCAGATAATCTGGCGCAGAAATCCTCTGCCACGTCAATCTCCGATCTCTTTTGAGAGAGGGCAAGCGCCTTGAATGGGAATCGCTGTACGGGAAGTGTCCGCAGTCCGCGCACCGTTCTCCATAGTTGAGATAAAGGCTTACGTGGATCTAGCGACTCACAGAAGGCAGCCCAACGTTGCGATTCGAGCTTGTCTAACCGGCGCTGTATTTTCTTTTGCGTGCGCCTGGCGGTCCGTAGATCGTCCATTGTTTTCGTACGTCGGTATCTTCGTTCAGCACGTCGTCGGATTGCTCGAAGTCGTTCTAGTTCCACATCGAAATCATTAAGTTTCGAGGAGCATGTTAGAGTACGCATAGTGTCTTGCACCACGCTCTTGATTGCCTCTTCCAAGTCGAAAGATGGATTGGCGTCGCAGTGTTCTTCCATAATAGACTGAAATTTAGGCCAGTCCACTCTTTGGATCGTATCCCGTATTTTGGAAGTGGTCAATCCTCTGATCTTGATGTACGTGGGGATATGGTCGCTTCCGTGCGTCTCTATGTCCGCAAACCACCCTGCACGTCTGACTAGGCTTCGTGAGACGAAAGCCAAGTCAAGACAGCTGCTGTACGTGGAGCCACGTAAGAACGTAGGACTTCCATCATTCAGCAGCCAAAGTTCATTACTGGAGGCGAAAGAAACCAGTGCTCTGCCTCTTGCGTTGATGATCGGACTTCCCCAGAGTGTATGATGGGCGTTGAAATCGCCAATGATGACCCAGGGATTGGACGTTGAGGAAAGGATGTCTCGTAGTCTTTTGTAATCAAATCGACTTGACGGAGATAGGTAGGCGCCTACAAAAGTAAAGGCCAGATTCTTTTTCCTTACGTTTAGGCATATATATTGATTACTGTCATTAGGTGGTACAGGCTGATGAGTGTAGGTGAGGTCACGGCGAATAAACACCAAAACCTTGCTGTTTTCATAAACAGCTGACGACGTAAATGATTCATATCCAGAAAGCCTGATTTTGTTCGATAAGTTGGGCTCGCAAATGACGATAATGGGAAACATATTGGCGTACACGAAGCGACGAAAGTCCGAAAGGCGCGCTCTGAGTCCGCGGGCATTCCACTGAAAAATAGCTGCTTGTCGGACCTCTTCCCTAAAAGACCGTGGCTGTAGAGCCATGATCTACTCAAGGGTTGCAAGCACCGGACTCAGAGCGTCCAGTACTTGAAGCGCACTTCTGGCAGACGGTGTGTTCATGTTGCTTAGCAGCACGCGAATGGCATTCATTAAAGGCCTGATAAGTGCTATCACTTGCTCATCTGTTTTCCGCGACTCCTCGGATACAGCACCTTGCTGTACTGGGGGCGGATTCTTCTGCGCCTCTTCTGGCGGTCGTGTACGCGGAAGTGGCGGCCATTCCTTTGTGGAGAGAGATCTGGCAGTTTTCTCCCTTCCAACATCGGTGTTCGGAGTGCTGGAAACATCTGCTGATGATGATGCTTGACGAGGTGACTTTTCCTGAAAGCTTGATGTTTTCCGCCGGGAAGACCTTCGTCGGTGACGTCGTCTTCGCCGTACTTTCACAGCAGCCTCTTTGTGGGTAGAGTTATCCCTCACCATTTGTTTAAGAATGGTGATCTCTTTCTTGATCTGGGGACAGTCTTTGGAAGAGGCGCAGTGATCACCTTGACAGTTAGGACATTTCAACGTGGTTGCGCTGCAGTTGTCTTCTGAGTGGGGTTCGGCACATCGAGGGCACACGGCCGAATTTCGGCAAACACCCTTCACATGTCCAATCTTCTGACAATTGAAGCATTGCATTGGTCTTGGAATAAATGGTCGAACCTGGTGGCGAAAGTGGCCGACCTTCACGTAGGGTGGAAGGCAGTCGCCTTTGAAGGTTATCCTCACACAACGTGTGTTGCCGAGGCGACCAACATGCACAATCACGTTGTGTTCGCTTGCCGGTTTTATGAGAATTGGGAGGTCTGCATTAGATATTTCATTGTCAATGTCATAGATGACTCCTGTTATTGTGGCACCATTCGTTGGCACGATGGATCGGACCTTGATGTTTCCCAGCTGCGTTACATGTTGTAGTATGGTCAGTGCACTCGGGTTCATCACATCGATTGCCAGGATGTTTCGCCTAGTATTTATCCTAACATCCTTGATCTCATTTGGCACGGTGTTTTCTAGATACACGGAGAGGGCTTGCCTGTTGAGGACGCGCAGGTTGTCGGTAGCGTTCTGTGGCACAAACAGGATGGAGTGAGGCCATCGCTGAGGAGCTGTTTTCACAGTGTTCGAGCTGGACGCCGAAGATGAGTTGATAATTCTTCGTTTGGCCTTGCGGTACTGGACAAGTCGAAAGCCGTCTTCCGAGGACTCGTCACCTGATGCGCAGTACAGCTCTGTGTCCTCGCTACCACTCGACGCATTTCCTCGCTTCCTCGAACCGATGTCCGCGGGTGAACGGGAACCGGGAGGATCCTCGGGGTGTTGTACATCCATCACCGCGATGGAGGGGGCGGTAGACCCCACAGGTGCAGTAAGAAGTCCAGAAAAACACAGAGACGGGCGAGATGTGTTCCGCAATTTTTTAATTACTCATTATGCATTTTGATTTGGAATGTTAGTAATGTCTGCCACTTCGCGAAATCCAACTCAATTAGTAGATTTGTGCTATATGTAACAGACAATTTTTAAGAATTTTGTTAATGGTTAAAGTGCAGTACACCTGGTAAAAGCGCGCATGAATATAAATAATCGCTTACTTTGTATTAAGTAATCGTTCTCACGATCTATTTTCCTTCTATGGACAGCCGGAGGAGTAATCGCTATGTCAGTAAATGAGTTTAAAGGTACAGAGATCCTTTCTTTTTTTTTCTTTGGGCCCTTTTAAGTATGCGGACGCAAGCACCGTAAGCGTATCTTTTTGCGTAGAAGTTAACACATCTCAAAACGAGATTCTTATGGAAAACAGCGATCCTGCAGAATAGCCTATGAAAAGAATCCAGAGGTTAATATTTATATCGCTGACAAATGAATACTTCATGACGAGTCACCCCCGACAGTCTTAACCCGCTAGTCCGTATCTCAGCAGCATTGTGACCTTGAGGAAGTCCTCGAGTGCAACCGACGCACGTTTCTGTGTGCCGGGCTGCAGCCATGGTCATAGCAGCATTCATGCTCGGTCGACTGTATGGACCGCTTACAAAATGCAATCTACCATGCGCAAAGGTCAACAGTGTCACTTTCAAATACGCGTTATGAAAGTTGCCCGTCACGCAACAAGTGCTGTTATAAAACGCGAGCGATCCGATATTCACGCTGTATTAAGCCTACATGAGCAGTGTCAGCGAGAAGAATCGGAACACTGTAACATTTGCCGAGGGAGTGCACGTGGATCTTTTTTATGTCGTTCCGGAGTGTTAGCGTGAAATCGATAAAATTTATTCAGTCTGAATAGTATTACTGCAACACGCGCGCTTAACGCTTTCTTTATGTGGGTCCGTTTGATGCTTGCGAATGTCACAGTTGTCTTGCGTGTCGTAGTGTTTATTCGTTTGGTTCTTTTTTTAGGTGCTTATTATAAACTTGAACGTGTTGGGGTCGTTTCACCGGTTGCATTTCCCTATCGTAGTATTAACAGCTGCGGTCTATTCGCAATAACCCTGCAATGCCCAAACACAGTTCCACATTGAAGAAAACTGGAACCAATTGTTCACCTTTGATCTGGCCATGGAAAGCGCATTTGTATAAAAAATGAAATGTTATTTGAGTTACAACTTAATTCTTTAGGTCATAAATTGTTAACAATTTGTTTGCTAAACTATTCACAACTGAAACCTAACTGCAGCATATGATCTTAGACAGGCTACAGACGCATACCAAAGAACATCAACTGATCCCAAACACAATGTTTGGTTTTCGGCCTAACTTGTCTACGCAAGACGTGCTTCTGCAGCTCAAAGAAGGAGTGCTGAAGCAATTCTTGCACTAGGCCTAAAGGGGGCCATTGGCAACGTGGGGCACGAAGCCATACTATCAAATCTCAGTGACACAAATTGCGTCCGAAGAACTTACAACTACGTGAGGGCTTTCCTCACAGATGGTACAGCCACAATAGGACTGGGAAATATGAGGTCACAGCGAGTAGACACACCTAATAGAGGGACGCCACAAGGAGCAGTGCTGTCGCCGACAATTTTCAACGTGGTCATGGTGAAACTCCCAACCCAACTCGAGAAAATACCGGGAATCAGATATGCCTCGTGTGCAGACGACATCGCGATATACGGTCGGAGGTTCCATAGGAGAACAACAAGAGGCATTGCAGGAGGCAGTAGACGTCGTAGCAATATACGCGGAGACATGCAGATTGCAATGCGCACCGGAGAAGTCGGAGCTCCTCATAATTGAGAAGCGCTCAAGAGGACGATCAACAACTCAGGCATTAACCATCTACCTGCGAATAGGCCCTAGAGAAATCCCCAAGGTGGACAGACTTCATATCCTCGGCTTACACTTGCAAAAGGACGGGGGCGGAAGATACGCCATACAGAAGTTGCAATACACGACCACGCAGGCCTTGCGCATGATTCAACGAATTACCAGCAGGAAGAGGGGACTCAAGTAACAGGAGCTGATCCAACTAGTGCAGGCTCTGGTTGTGAGTCACATTGCGTACTCGGCATCATATCTAAATTTCAGCTATGGGAAAGTTGACGTACTCGACCGGCTGATACGTAAGGCGTATAAGCAAGCGTTCGGACTGCCACCCGGAACGGCTAATTTTCGCCTCAAGGAGACAGGGGTGTACAACAACGCACGGGAAATTATTGAGGCCCACCTGGTAAACCAGAAGGAAAGGCTACAACGCACGACAGCGGGACACTGCGTCTTGAAATGTCTTGGATACTCCGTTCGGAAGAGCAGCGCATTGACAAAAATCCCAACACGAATACAAGAAACTATGCACGTCACACAGTTTCCCAGAAACATGCACCCGACCTTCCACATCGGACGGTGACATGCCCGAGCACAGGCGCTCGCGAGGAAGTATGAGAACCACCCCAATGTCCTATACGTAGACGCGGCCAGCATATCTAGAAGCACTGCATTTGTCACCAGCGTAGTCGACAATCACGGGACAGAAATAAATGCGTCGTTGGTTTCCAGAGCGAGCTCTGCGGAGTCAGAGGAACTAGCCATAGCGTTAGCCATCACGACGAGACCACACTGGGAGTGCGTCATAGTTCTGACCGACTCTCAGACGGCATGCAGAAATTTTTCCAGTGCCAAGATTTCCAGGGCCGCACATCGCATTCTGATTGGGGCGCACCAGCTTCCGCCATACATACAAGTCGTGTGGACTCCGGGGCATGACTCCTTACCTGGCAATCCGCAGTCAGACGCCTACGCCCGAGCGCATGCACACCGGGAGCCGCGAGAGGGACACGCCGAGCAGTTACACCCCGGGCCGATACCATTAACCTACACGCACATACTAGAACGCTATCGCCTTTCACGAAGAACACTACCGCCGCCTCATAATGCTCTGACGAGAGAGGAATCCGTGATACGGCAAGAACTCCAAACAAACACATCTCCACACTTGAGTCTCTACCACGCTATGCACCCTGCGCTGTATTCCTATAAATGCCCACACTGTGATCAATGCGCAACGCTTTACCACATGCTGTGGTAAAGCCCACCGCACGGCAACGGGAGGCAGCGCTGTCCAGCTCAGACTCGACGGACCAGCTCAATTTGGTCAACCGGGCGAGAAGGGCAGCCAAGGCCGCTGGACTCCTGGACTGAGGGGACCACCCACTGCAGAGCTACCTACGCTCATGTGCTCTTTTCTATAAAGTTTACTGTCTCTCTCTCTTTCTCTCTCAGAAAGGCACCTACAGGCTCGCGTTAATAAACTTGCAGCGTTTAGATCAAGTATTGAAGCATTACACTAAACGTAGGAAATACCATGCGTTGGACATTGCTGCGTTAAACTTTTGGCGCCTTGCGAACAGCTCGTGCGTTGCGTTGAATGTTTGCAGTTTCCACGTGGCTGCTTGTGTTTACGCACCAACTTAATTATCGCTTTGTTCGTTTTAAGGAATCATAGTGTTTTCTCATTGCTTTAGCCATGCATTCCGATAAGTACCGACTTGTGGCTTCGAAGAAACGATTGCGCATCTTGAGTGTTCTTGTGTCAGTGCAACGAGAACAGCGCTGCACCACGCTCGGGAAGCGTGATAACCGTCTTCGTAGAAAAGTATAAGTTTTGGACCTTGTTACCAGCCGACGTCAGCCCGACTTAGTTGAAACAATTGTTTGTTTGTTTGTTTGTTTGTTTGTTTGTTTGTTTGTTTGTTTGTTTGTTTGTTTGTTTTCTTCTTTTCTCTTTAAGCATCAAGATTGTATGAAAAACTGTGATTGGTTTTCAGACGCCTTCAGTAGGTTTTTATTTATTTATTTATTTATTTATTTATTTATTTATTTATTTATTTATTTATTTATTTATTTTACGGGGGCTGCCTAAAGACAGAGTAAAAGAAAGACTTATCAGAACGAATGTGACCCCGCATCGTGCAGGAAGTCAGCAGATAAGACTCTGTAGTGCTTTAAAAATATTTTTAAATGTACTAACTGTTAAGTATGAAAACCTAGAAATGTTCTCCAGAGTTAGCTGTCTTTATGCTGACATGTAGTGCCTTTGCCTCTGTGTTACGTGCCTCTTAGCAAAAACTTGTTGCTCTACGCCACTGCGGCGTATGTCGCTGCTGATTGGTGAATACATGCTTGGCTGTCTCTCTGTATCACATGAGTGTCGACAGGTGCCCGGGACGACGCCAGGCAGGTTGGTGCCTTTAGTTCCGGGCTCTTGGTCAGTGACTGTCCGAAATGAAATTGATTTGAATTGAACTGGATCGAATTGAATTGAAGGACCGTCACCTTTTCGCTGAAATTAGCAGGCCGGCCTCTGCAGTGGTCATACCCTATGAGGGAGGGCTCCCGGATGTGTTGTGCCTGGTAAGTTATGCGGACGGATCCTTTTCCTACCTTGCCTTCTTTTCTTCTCATTGTTGGGCTGCTGAGCACGAGGTCGCGGGATCGAATCCCGGCCACGGCGGCCGCATTTCAATGGGGGCGAAATGCGAAAAACACCTGTGTACTTAGATTTAGGTGCACGGTAAAGAACCCCAGGTGGTCAAAATTTCCGGAGTCCTCCACTACGGCGTGCCTCATAATCAGAAAGTGGTTTTGGCACGTAAAACCCCCTAATTTTTTTTTCTTCTCATATTTTGTGACCTTTCCCCCTTGCCCTAAGGCAATGTAACCAACCGGACAGTTACTTCGGTTAACCTCCTCACCTTTAATATTTTATCCTCTCTTACTCTTATCCGGGCACACGCTTGCTTCGACGCAAAATTTTATACGGTGCAAGGTGCTGGCTTGTCTTACGTGTCTTGCTCAAGCACTTGTAACACATGTTTCCACACGTTAACTTAATTGTTATTTACTTTTTCTACTATTTTTCTTATAAGTGTCTTGTAAGGAAGGGATAGCTGTTTGCCAGCCTATATAACAGCAACCGCGACAATTCATTCATTCATTCATGCAAGCAATTCATTTTGTCATCTTAAAATTTAAAATGCAGGGCATTACCAAACTTACAGGGCCCTGCCTTCCACCTCTTGCTTTTTCTTCCCTCAGTGCAGGGTAGCAAACCGGACGTGCGTCTGGTTAACCTCCCTGCCTTTCCTGTCTTCTCTCTCTCTCTCTCTCTCTCTCTCTCTCTCTCTCTCTCTCTCTCTCTCTCTCTCTCTCTCATGCCATGCTGTATGGAACCTCTGTTTCTTATGAGTTTCTGACGTTTTGTTTGGTGACATTTTTCGATAGCTGGTTTTTCGATCTCCTCTTTATTCACGTTTACATCAGCTAATAAAGAAACAGCTACTTCGTCCTTTCACTCAGCTGCCTGCTTATTTTCTTGTTTCCTTTTATAGCTGAGCACAATGGGCAAAGCGAAGCTTTAGCACGGAGTAAAGGCGCTCGAAAGGGAACGTGTTTTCTTTTTTTTTTGTAAATAAGCTGCATGAATATAACAGAACATGAAAAAAATATTACGTGCAGATTGCCAAGGACTGGTGTGTTCAAGCGAATAAACTCTTTTGATATAAAATAACCATACTTCTTCTGTTGAGAAGGTATGAATTAGCAGAAAGATAGTGTGATATATCCGCTATGTAATGTACGAGAAGAAAGGGAACTGAGAAACACTATCTGACATTTTTTTTTTTTTTGCGCACAAACATATGAAGCCTAGGAAAGCGCAGGGAAGGTTATCTATAGTGTTTGATTGAACTGATAAGCTCAAGATAAAAATAAAAAATAGAAATGATAAGCTAAAGGGAAACGAAAGTGGAAGAAAAAAACAACTTCCTGTCATGGGGAGCTGAACACAGACATAGACAAAAAAAAAAAGACTGCTCAAACACGACACCACAATGCTGTCGTCTATTTCTTCCTGCGCAAGTAATTGCAAAGCACACGACAAGCCCTGCGACTAACAACTCGCTTTGAAGGCAGGCGCGGACAACGAGAGAGAAAGCACTGGGAAAATAAACTGGGGCCTGCGACAAACCTGCGTATTTGTTTGTTATTCGGCGAGGCACGTTTCCCTCAGAAGTGAGCAACGCTGCTCACATGTGCCGCGTTTTCAGCTAGCTACGACGAGAAAACTACGGGTACCGGTGGGTCCGACATTTATCTAACTTGTTCCTCGCTACATAAATGCGAGAGAAAAGAGTGGGCACTGGCTATCAGAACCACGAAACGAATCCTCCAAGCCTTGTTGACAGTTTGTTTACATCATAGTTCGTTTACTGCACGAGTAGTTCGTGGTCGTTTTGTCAAACCAGCCGGAGAAATACAAAAGTGCATAAGAACACCGTGATGGCGAAAAGACTCACGTGATGCTTGTACCACGCATTCGGAATACGTTTGGTGCCGTTCTCGGTGCCGATCAGTGTATGTGCCTCCTGCCTGAAGCTGACAGCTGTCAGTGAGAGATGCGGCTAAGTGGTTGCTTTAAAACCAATTGTTTGGTTCCATTTCCTGTTTACAGCTGTCAGGTGTTGCTGACTGTGTGGCTGTTAGTGTATACACATGCTATTCCCATCGCATTTCAGCGACGAATGTGCGCCTGCCTTTTTTTTTTTTATTTACGTTGCTATTTTGTTCCCTCCATTGCCTCGAAGCTGTTTCGTCTCATCTTGCGCGCAGCCGTGAAGCAGCGAAACGGGAATACTACGTCCCTGATTTTTCAGGATCGCAGTTGCTTAGGCTATAATGGCGCCTCCACGTGTTCAAGTATTTGTACTTCGTGCACTAACTCGGAAGGTCACACTCCTACCATATTGTTTACTAGCGTCTATTTGTTTAAGGGGAAAGCCTTAACTGGCTCATACCCGCGATGCCCTTGAAAAAAGAAACGCCTCGTCCGGTCCAAAGGTACAAAAACTATCATCATCAGCAATTGCTCATACCCCCCTAAGCAAGCAAAAATCGCAATTGTTCATCCCTCTCGTAATGCAGAGGCTACAAGCATTCAGAAAAGTGAAGCGTACAGTGCATACATTCATGGGAATCACGCATACAACGTACAGAAACTCGGCGCCTAGTCGATTGGCACAGAAAAAAAAAACGTGACCCTCTCAATGGCTCTTACTTCCGTAAACAATGGCTCATACCCCTGTAGGCCGAGGCTAGAAGCGCTCAGCAAAGTGAAGCGAACAGCGCATACCATCATTGAAATTAACCATAAAACACATAGAACAGCATATGTTTCAAGCTCCTGCTGGGAGGATGCAACGTAAAGTCGATAAGAAACGTCGTTGGCGCGAGTCTGACTCCACTATAGGATCGCGCGAAGCCGCAGCCAAGTGTTGAAAACGAGCCGAAAAAGCCGAGCTGCGAAAGCAGCAACGCGACGATGCGAGACGGTGCGTTACCAAGTGCGCAGCATGGCTTTCGCCTTCACGCGTTACACGAGTGTAACACGCTGCCGAACTTTTTTTTCTAGTCTCAATATAAAGGTCAGCATGTTATCACAAATGAATGCATGAATGAATGAATGACTTTATTTACTGAGCTTCTTCAACGCATTCGCTGGATGGAAGTGATCCCTAATTCACAGGAATCCATATGCTGCTCTCGCCGCCTGGCCCCTGGTTACGAGCCGCAGTTGGTCTTCCAGTGCGAAGCTGGACAGCAAGATCGCTCTCTAAGTGGTGGCATGGGTTGGGAAGTCATGTTGGGGTTGTGGTTGGTGAGGAGCGGTGGGTGTTGTTGGCTCAACTTGCATCCCCTATCAAGCGTTGGAGTGTTCCTGGCTCCTGACACACGGGGCACTCTTGCCCGTACTGGCTCTGGTACATGCGGCTTGGAATTCGGGCGTGCGGGTACGACTCTGTCTGAATCTGCCTATATGTTGTTTGCGGCTCCCTCGTTAACTTGGGGTGTGGCTCGGGGAAGCTGTCTCTCGTTTCTGTAATACTCCACTACGCCTTTGTACGTGACCGGCGGCTGGCCCTTTGCGTTTTCCTCCTCCCTTTCCGCGGCCGCAGCCCGGTGTGACAGCGCTCGGGCCTGCTGGTGGGGAAAGTCATTGCCCTCCAGTGCGGAGTGGGCCAGAATCCAGATGAATTCTATCTGTTCCCCTTTCGGAGGTTTTTTGCCATTGAGCACTGGAAGCACCAACCGGCACACGCAGCCCGACTGGAAGCTTCTATGTGAGCCTGTGACCACTCTGGTCCTGCCCGATATGAGGGCCAGGAAAATTGCCAAGTCCCTCTTCTTTGACATCGCTTGCTTTTGCCGTCGCGCTTATTAGTAGATTTCTTTAGGACAAATAGGACAACCCCCCTTTTCCATCCCCCCTTGAACATTATATATAATGTATGTAGAAATGACGGTAAATGAGTCCGTAAGGCTGTTCAAAATTCTGTTTCGCTTCTGTGTCATGTGCTAAACAGCTTCGTTGGTCATCCACCTTCACAGGGTGTAATGGCTCCTGATTTCTTTTATCTTCTTAAAAACTCAGTTGTGAGTCAACAGCCAGCGTTCGGTGTGTTCGTTGTGACGATTAGCTGGCGCTTGTTCTTGACAACTACTCTAGCGCACGAAATGTTTTGCGCGAAAGAAACGCAGAGCGCGAAGCAATAAAAAGCGCAATAAAAATATAACATCTCGTGGGCGAAGGAATGAAATATTCCGACGGCCACATCGGAATTTATATCACGGAGATTACAGTGGGCCTTGGATGCAGCGGGGACGCAGATGAAATTTACGCAACCAGTGGCGGACTTATCATCGCTTCCCCGTCTCTCGTTTCCGTTTTTCTCATGTGCTTAGCAACGAACAAGACACGCAGAATGACATGTATATTGCACATACGTAGCGTACAGCTCTACATCTTGCTGTCAAATAGCTGGACCGCATATCCGCTTTTCCTCTCGTTTGAAAACGAAATAAAAAAAGCTTCCGCACGATTTGCGAACCGATGTCGAGCTCCACACAAGGGTTCCAACGCAAAGTGTTATCGAAAAGCTATAATGCTATAGACCGTTTTTTTCGTAGGCGCCGCCTATGAGCAGCGCCATACTGGCTTGGGTGAAAGCGGTCCTTTGCATGGCAGGCATACGCTCGGCGGTATGTTCTGGCGTTTGTTTTCGCGGTCGTGCGGTCTGTTTAGTATGACGTGCGTCTTCTACGTGGTAAACGGTTCTGTGAGACGTGCTGAAGTGGTTTAAGGCGTCATGGCCGGAGTTTCTGGTGGCGTTGAGGTGGACGGAACACGCAGCGCGATGTGTGCGCACATATTTGAGCCCACCATCAGCCTCGAAGATCAGTTGTGCATTTCTGAATGTTCCAACCACTAATGTGACCTTATTGCAGTATTATCCTCTATTTATAAGCTGCGGTTTATGAGTCATGAAACATACGCGACGATCGTAACAGCGTGGGTACCGTTCTGCTACGATAGGAGCTCTGCTGTTATACTTTGACAAGCGTTCAAACTGTTCGCTGCAGGTTACATTGCGTGACTACTTGGTTTGATGGATGAGGTTTCCGCCTCTGAATAAGATAGTTTTGGCAAGTAATAGCAGCATACCTTACAGTGTGAATCAAGCTTGTCCAGCGAGCAACCGTTTACGAACTGCGCGAGCGTCCTAAGCAGTAGTGGGTGCTGGATTACAGATATCTTTGTTCTATATAGAGCATGGTCCAAGCATACGGCATCAGCGGCTATATATTTTAAACGTTGTGCGGCATTAGCCCGTTTTTCTCTAGCTTTTTATAGAAAGATGATAACCAAATTTTTTTGTTTGGTTGTGTTCGTTCAGTTCTCTACGACGCACTCACACGTATTACAGATGTTTTTTTTATGCAAACCCTCTCATATATTATGGCTGTATACAGGCCAGAAAGGCAATGCCGAAGCACACAACTTATATATGCAGGCACGTACCCAGGATTTTTTTTCGGGGGGGGCCCACCACCTCCATCATCATCATCATCATCATCAGCCGGTTTTATGTGCACTGCAGGACGAAGGCCTCTCCCTGCGATCTCCAATTACCCCTGTCCTGCGCCAACTGATTCCAACTAGCGCCCGCGAATTTCCTAATTTCATCGCTCGACCTAGTGTTTCGTCATCCTCGATTGCGTTTCCCTTCTCTTGGAACCCATTCTGTAACCCTAATTGTCCAACGGTTATCTAACCGGCACATTACATGACCTGCCCAGCTACATTTTTTCCTCTTGATTTCAATTTGAATATCGTCTATACCCGTTCGCTCTCTGATCCAAACCGCTATCTTTCTCTCTCTTAACGTTGTGCCTAGCAATCTTCGTTCGATCGCTCTTTGCGCTGTCCTTAACTTGCTCTCAAGTCTCTGCCCCATATGTCAGCACTGGCAAAATGCACTGATTGCACACCTTACTTTTTACTAATAATGGTAAGTTTCCAGTCAGGAGCTGACAATGTCTGCCGTATGCGATCCAACCTATTTTTATTCTTCTGTGAATTTCCTTCTCATGATCAGGGTTCCCTGTGATTGATTGACCTAGGTAAACGTACTCCTTCACAGTCTCTAGTGGCCGACTGGCGATCCTGATCTCTTGTTCCTTTGCCCGGCTATTTATCATTATCTTCATCTTCTGCATATTAATATTCAACCCCACTCTTACACTCTCTCTGTTAAGGTGTCCAATCATTTGTTGTAACTCGTCTGCATTGTTGTTGAATAGAACAATGTCATCGGCAAACCGAAGGTTGCTGAGATATTTGCCGTCGATCTTTATTCCTAAGCCTTCCCAGTTTAATAGCTTGAATTCTTCTAAGCACGCAGTGAATAGCTTTGGAGAAATTGTGTTTCCCTGTCTGACCCCTTTCTCTATAGGTATCTCCCCTGCTTTTCTTGTATAGAATTAAGGTAGCTGTAGAACCTCTGTAGATATTCTTCCGCGAAGGACGAGTCAGTAAGACGAGAAACTATTTACAGATTATATTTACAACAACGGTTGCAGCGCTGACCGGTTAGATTCACAGCGCGAGCCCAGGTCGTTCTTCCTCCTCTTTTCTGGAGTGATGGCGCCCACGCGCATCGTTCAAACAAACAAATACCACACGCATGTAGCAATACTTTCCAAGCTTTTTACGTAAGCGTTCTGTATTCCTTGATTACGTAGTGCCTCTATGACTGCTTGTATCTCTACTGAATCAAATGCATTTTCGTAATCTATGTAAGCCACATAGAGAGGCTTATTGTACTCTGCAGATTTCGCGATAACCTGATTGATGACATGGATGTGATCCATTGTAAAGTATCTCTTCCTGAAGCCACCCTGTTCCCTTGGTTGATAAAATCCAGTGTTGCCCTTATTTTATTGGATATTATTTTGGTAAATATTTTATATATTACTGGGAGCTAGCTAATGGTCCTATAATTTTTCAATTCTTTAATGTCTCCTTTTTTGTGGATTAGTATGTCTGCATTCTTCCAGTTTTCTGGGACCCTTGCAGTCGATAGACACTTCGTATAAAGAGCCGCCAGTTTTCCAAGCATTATATCTCCTCCATCTTTGATTGAATCGACTGTTATTCCACCTTTTCCTCCTGCTCTTCATCGTTTCATGTCTTGCAGGGCCCTTCTGACCTCATGGCTAGTTATAGGAGAGTTTCTCTATCCTGGTCATTACTGTTTCTAAGTGAGGTATCGTGACTCCTCTGGGTACTGTATACAGGTCAGCTTAGAATATTTCCGCTGCTTTTACTATATCTTCGAGATTGCTGATGATATTATCCTTCTTATCTTTTAGTGCATACATCATGGTTTGTCCTATGCCAGGTTTCTTTTTTACTGATTTCAGGCTGCGTTCATTTTTTACGGCTTCTTCAATCTTTCTCATGTTATAGTTTCGAATATCAGTTATTTTCGCCTTGTTGATCAGTTTTGACAGTTCCGCGAATTGCGTAACGCTGTGCGGCCGCCAGTCCCATACACCCGCGTAGAGCGCAGGACTCTGCGATTCTAGACGTACTGCGCTCACCGCGATAGGTTAGAAAAACACCCACATAAGCACAGCAGAGAAGTGGCTACGTGAGGCGGTTCGACCGATAACTGTGGAAGCGTCATTCAAAACAAGTAATTGTTTTCCACTTCTGGCGGCCTTTTCTCTACTTCCTTTTTAAATAAAAAGTTGTTGATGCATAAATATTCTCATAAACAACGGTTAACTTTTTTTATTATTCGCTTTTGCTTGCAGTTTGGTTGTTGCCTTGGCTCTCTCCCTTAGTAGATCGCTTAATTTCTCAACTCCTTGCGATTTTTTGTTTCCAGTTGCCAATTTTGCACGAAAAGTGCTATACAATTAGGGAAAAACAGACGAGGTAATGGGCGACAGTCATCTTGCTTATGGGTTTAAGGGTTATTGCAGCGTTTCATGATGGACGCTCTTGCACATTATTTTATTTCCCACCTTATCTAACCCATATCACGTGCATATGGTTCTGGGCATCTGCCAGCGTCGCGGCGAGCCGTAACTCGAGGAAATAATGAAGCAAAGGGAAAAGTTAAACGCAATTGGCGTTTTCTCCGACCGCAACTCGTTCCATGAGAGTACAGACCAGCTGAGTAACAGCCGCATCCCTCTCCTGGTCCCAGGATCAGCCTAAACAGAGAAGGTTGAACTAACAAAAGCAACAGCTATGCGCGTGACGGTTGAATAGATGGTGACAACTGAACGCATCTCGAGTTAATCGCACGGGTGCGGAATCTATGAGAAAACTGTCCTTCACATTACAAGAGATGCCGACAACTACCGCCATCTAAAAGGAGTGAAAAAGGCAGCATAATGCTGACCGATGAACAGCTGCCAAGTATCAGCATTGATCTGGCGGCGCTTTAGGAATGTGTGAGGAGTGGTGGCGTGGGTGGGGAGGGGGGGGGGGGGGGTATGCCACTTGATTTCGGGGGGGGCCCGGGCCCCCCCGGGCCCCCCCCGTATCGTGCTGGCTCACCAACCACAGTGATCGCTGTGTTGAGCAGCGCCATGGGCCTCATGCAGCAAGGCTAGCGTAGACATATTGTAATTTCAAGCATACTATAGACTTGAAATGCGTGAGAACGATGCCAGTGTACCACAAATATTTGATAGCGCCTGCCGCTCAGATGTTGCGTGGTTGCCGTAGGTTGGCCGTGCACGAGCATGCGATCTTATGTTTTATGTTTTACTCCCTACGCCAATCGATCAGACAGCGAGCTGATTTACCATTTAATGCTGGTAATACAGAGACACCGGTTTTCTATGTTGAATCAAAATCGATGTAAGTGAAATAGTAAACAACACATACATGCACCGCGCCTAATAATGCGCGTACACCGCGGCTGATTATGCGCGTCCCATTTTTGCGCCCCCAAGACATATTTCTGCCTACAGTAGTTACCGATGCACCGAAAGGCTTCCCTGACGACCTTATATGAACGAACATGGCGTAAATTTCACAAAGTAAGATCTAAAACATCTCGAAATCGTTCCGCAGCACGCGACAGCAACTCTTTCAAGCAGCGCCGCGCCGGATCGCCCAAGCCAGAGAGGAGGAAAGGCTCTCCGCGCGCCCTATCCTCTTCGCCCGATGAAACGGTCTATACTAGGTGTAAGAAAATAAATAAATATCGCTCCGAAAAGGATACGCGGGGCCAGCCATGGTTCTTTGTTTTTTGTTATTTTTTAGCTTTGTTATTGATGTCTTCAGTGCCATTCGGTGGCATGACATGCTCGCGTTGTATTTTTCTAATCATCATCATCATCATTAGCCTGGTTACGCCCACTGCAGGGCAAAGGCCTCTCCCATACTTGTCCAACAACCCCGGTCATGTACTAATTGTGGCCATGTCGGTCCTGCAAACTTCTTAATCTCATCCGCCCACCTAACTTTCTGCCGCCCCCTGCTACGCTTCCCTTCCCTTGGAATCCAGTCCGTAACCCTTAATGACCATCGCTTATCTTCCCTCCTCATTACATGTCCTGCCCATGCCCATTTCTTTTTCTTGATTTCAACTAAGATGTCATTAACTCGCGTTTGTTCCCTCACCCAATCATTTTTCAAATAGGCAGGCCCTATTCTAGGCATTTTATTGCATTGTCTTGGCGTTCCTAAGGACAGTGTCTTGTATCGAAATGCTACGTCTCCATAACACATTGACACGTTGTAAAATAAAAATAAAATAGTGCTATCAATTAACAAGAGCCGGTTCGCAAGGTCAGTCCACATAAAAAAAAAATATTTTTATTGGTGCGTAGCCAATCACTGCTTTAAACGTAGGTTAAAACAATTTCCTTCATAAGAAAATTATTTTACTTTTCTACACACAATATTTGAACATTCCGTTAACAGTACAAAACTATGTAGAGCCACAAGTCCATATGTGCTCACAGAAATTTACGTAGACTTTATAACAGGGTCTGCCACAAATGTCACAGAACAGTGCAATCACAATGTAAAAAAAATGATCAAGCGCAGTGTTGACTGTCAAACAATGATTGATTGTGCAAGATGCATTATGTATGATTAAAAAAAACCTAGAATAAAGAAAGCAGGAAAGATGGAAATCAAGAAAAAGACCTGACTTTGTCTCCATAATACAAGCAAAAATGATATAGTATATCCCCTTTCACTGTTGTGAAGTGGGTCACACAGGTATCACCTTTCTGTACATTACAAAAAGCTTAAACAATATCCTGCATGCTCTTGTCACCTACATTCTTGTCCCATGCCTCACGACTTTATAACAAACATTTCAATATTTCAGTCTTGTAGTAAAAGTTCACAGCCACAATTATTAACAATGTGTTCGTTCTGTTTCTTGCGTTGTTCCCTCCAAGATAGAAACTACACGAGCTAGTCCAGATTAGATTGTTCTGCAGTAGACGTCATAACATATACCTATAGACATCTATATATTATGAAAAGAAAGTCTTGCAAGCGGCTCACCGGTCACGACAACCGACATTACGCCGTGCACAGTGCGTGGGTTAGTCGTAGACCCCTCCCCATCGTGCGAGCCATTCTCGTGAGGCCGCTGGGGTCATCTGATCATTCATTATGCATCAATGATTCATATATATATATATATATATATATATATATATATAACAACCTTGCTCAATGCTAACGCCCACACAGCGATACGACTCCCTCTCAATTTTGTTTGTGGTCTTGTTTGCGCTTTTCCATAGCTCCAACCAAAGGAGTACACTTCGTCTCTCACAGACGAAGTGTACACACAGACAGACGAGCTAAACCTGCACGCATTTGCTTTAAAAGAACACTGACGCTATGAAGCACTTAACCTGACCTCGTTCTATGGGATTTCTCGTGATCTCTGCGACAACGCACAATGAGGAAATGAATTGAAATCCCGCCCTGGCATTTCATGCCCCCGCAATATCCCAATATTCTAGCGCCGGAATTCAAAAGATCAGCGCTCCATGCTATGTTTACATTTCTGTCGTTCCATGCATACCATGACCATTAAAATGCTCCTTCTTGCCTAAATTTACGCGAATTCCACCAGGAAGGGGAGCGTGAAGTATATGTCACCGGTGATTCGAGCATGTAATGGAATTCGGTGGGGTCCTATCGCGTTTAGTTTTTCGAGCTAGCACAGCTAAAGGTGTCCGAGGGAGTACAGGTGTTAACCGTGCGCCACTTTTCATCGTTTCAGCCATTTAGATAGCTCCCTTTTGTGACGGCACACCTCCTTCGAGAAGAAGCTGCCTGGTGAATTGTCTGCCGGTGGACTTTGCGTGCACATCGGTGGCGTTCAGCAAGCTCCACCACTGATGTGCCACTTCTAAGGTTGGGAAAGATGCGATGCATCCCAGACAGGCCCAGACAGACGTCCAGGCTAGCTCCGCTTACAGCAAGCAATTTAACTAACCGAGTAATATCGAAATGGGAAAATATACACTCTAAGAAGAAAGGAGGAAATGGGGTACTGAGGTTACTCCTTTTGGGGAGCAGCTGATCTGCCACAACCATTCCTCCCTTTAGGGGGTAAGTGCGAGGGGATGAACTGTTACTCCCAATGCCGTTACTCCTCCGAGGACTAACAGTTGCTCTTTTCCGATGCTCCTCAAGGGAGTAACGGTCATTATTTCCGATGCTCCGCAAAGGTGGAATTAATAAAATTAGGCATTTATACGCTAATAAAAAAGATTACTGAGCGGAAAAAAGGAAAAAAAAGCGCCCGAAAGTAGGATTCGAACTCACGTCCTCGCGCTCCCAAGTCAGCTACTCTAACCACTGCTCCCCGGCAGTTTTTTTTTTTCTTTATTACATGGAAAAGAAAACTGAAGGTGTATAACAAAGCGGACACAACTACACACTTAAAACTCAGGCAAACACACACATGCATCCAACAAGTGCATCCAGTCTGGCGGAGGTTCCTGCACAGCGTACACACTTCTTACATACGCAGCACTTTCGCGAAAGAAGGATTTTGTAGTTCGCGGGCTTTCGGCATGGCGATCACAGAGTCTACTTCTCCACAGGCTGTATAAACCAAGTACAATGAACATGTCATAGGGAGGACCACCTGTAACCTTAAACGGTAGAAACCTAATTGAGTATGGAGTCATGTCAATGTCCTTTTTAAGCGTCCGTTGGAGAATGTCCCAAAAAAATACAGCGTCCCTACAGTCTATGAAACAGTGATCTATGGTTTCGGCACGTGGACAGAGCCGACAGTTTGTTGACCACGGCACAAAGCAACCCCTCGAATTCAACCAAGTTTTAACAGGGAGTGTTTCCGAATGTAATTTAAAGAAAAATGTTTTTACTCCAGGAGGCACACACATTTTTCGGACGCGTTTAAGTACATCCTGATAAGGTCGGTTTAAATAAGGTGCACGATACAAAGGATCTGGGAAAATAGAGTCAACCAGTGCCGCAGAAATTGCTTTTCGACTCGCTGTGAACACGTACTCAAGGCTGAATCTAACTTTCAAGAAAAGAAATGTGTCAACAACCTCCTTGAGAAAGCCCCAAGGAGCCTGTGGGACATTTTTGACATTTGATGACACTACTATGTTAGGAACATAATGAACTAAACGCAGTTGCAACATTTCACGCAAGAACGGATGGTCACTGTCTCGAAAGAAAAACAGGCGAGAAACAATTTGCCTGACGAAGAAGTGTACTAATCCTAGACCACCACGTTCAAGGGGGAGAAACAGATTGTCGCGCCGCATCCATTCACAGCTCGAACTCCAAATGAATATTGCAAATACGCGATGCAGTGCCTGAAGGCGAAGTCTTGAGCAGTGCAGTACTTGGAGCACATACATAAGACGGGAAGCTAAGAAAACGTTACACACTTCAGCACGAAAGAACACTGACAAATTCCGCCCTCGCCATGAATTCCCTTTACGTTGAATTTTGCCAACTTCCCCCGACCAATGAGCGTTGCTATTTCTATACTGTGAGAGAGGCACACCTAAATAACGCAGATCTTCTTTCCATTGAATTCCTGCGTAATGTGATGGCATTGTGGCCCATAATCCAAACCAAAAACCTTAACTTTTTTCAAAGTTAACGCTTGCACCAGAAGCAGCACAATATTCTTCTGTAATTGCAAGAGCAGTCTTTACGCTCTTTTTATCGGTACAGAAAAAGGCCACGTCGTCTGTATACGCAAGAACCCGAACCTCATTAGTCAGTAATTTAAACCCTTGGAAATTTTGTTCTTTAAGGATGCCCATACAAAGTGGCTCTAAATACAAGCAGAACAGAAGCGGTGACAAGGGGCATCCTTGCCGTACTGATGATAAAAGCCTAATCGGATCGGAGAGAGAGCCATTCACTATAAGCCGCGTTGAGCGATTAGCATAACATATCCTGACACCTCTAAGGAGCAGAGATCCGATATTTATATGCTCTAGTAAAGTAAACAGGAATGAGTGATTCACCCTGTCGAACGCCTTAGCCAGATCTAGCTGTACCATTGCCACCTGTCCAATCCCCTCAGCTACACACTCTAGCACCGATCTCGCAACATGAATGTTCGTCTGAATGGACCGCCCCCTGATGCCACATGTTTGATGATCACCGACCACAGATCTTACTACAACTTGCAAACGGTTAGCTAATACCTTAGCAAAGATTTTATAATCCACATTGCATAAGGAGATAGGCCGATATCCGTCAACTTTTTGCAATTTCTCTTCATCATCGCTTTTGGCTATAAGGACGGTGTGTCCTTCGTACATTGTGGCGGTTAGGTACCCTACTTCCAAGGCCTCTCGATACACCTGAAGTAATAATGGCGATAAGAGGGAACGAAAACACTGATAAAATTTGGCAGTAAGGCCATCCGGGCCGGGCGTTTTGCCCTTCGCTAACGAATCGATGCATGAAGTTACCTCATTGATATCAATGTTTTCGTTTGTATAATCGTACTCATCCTGATTTAACTGGGGCAGCAACGATACAATTTTTTGGCAGCATCTGTATCCAATGGCATATGGTCTCAGAATAGTTTTTGATAATGTTCAAAAAATGCTTTAGTTATTAGAGTAGGCTCGTTAACAATCATTCCACCATACTCTATCTCTAGTATTTGTTTAGACAGCGCGTGTCGGCGCTCATCACCAAGGGTCCTACTGCAAGGCTGTTCTTCCAGGAAACGCTGCTCTCGCGCACGCACTAGTGCACCTCTGTATTTTTCTGCGTACAAAGTTTGTAACTGTGCCTTGACCTTATGAATATCATCAATATATTGACCCGGATATATGCATTCAAGCTCATGCAATTCACTCAAAAGTCTACACAATGCTTTGTAATTATTCTTTTTTTCAAAGGCTAATATTGATGATTCTTCGATAGCTATCATTTTAGCTTTCTGTTTGAATAATTCCCAAAAAGCAAAGAGCGGCAAATCCTTGCGGCAAGACACATGAGCTATAAGCTCAGTAATACGATTTAAGAAACACTCACGCGAAAGTAACTGGTTATTAAACTTCCACAGCTCCCAGCACATACGCCGACTGTGGTACCGACGGCTGCCAAAAGATGCTGAGACTAGGCAATGGTCACTAAAGAATATAGGATGCACAGTGTAACCATGAATAAGAGGTAGCGCGCTAAGTGAAACGTAAATTCGGTCAAGCCTTGCATGCGAGGTACCCTGGAAGTGCATATATCGACATCCCGCCTTTTCATTTTCCCCAATGTCCACAAGCTGATAATCACATATTAGGCGTTGCAACGCATCACTACTTGGATCATGTCTCAGCTTCAGTGATGTACGATCTTGCGCGTTACATACACAATTAAAGTCTCCAAAGAGGACCAATGCACGATCAGTACAGAAATGATGTTCTAGAGATAAGAAGAAACACTCGCGTTCACGTAACTTGTTCGGGGCATAAACACACACAAATCTAAAGCTCGTGCCACTGATATCAATATCGCAGCAGATTAGGCGCCCTTCCCTATCTGTAAACGGCAGTTTGGTTAATGGGGTAGGAAATTGGGACAGGTTAACCATCAGAACGCAGGTGCGGCAATGTAAAAGCGACTCGGCATTTTGTGTATGCTGTGCGGGAAGAGTGTAACGTTGAGTGTACTTGCAACCATAAGCGAGAGCGAAAAGAAATCTGCGCGAGTATTCTTAGGGTGCTTTAAACTGCGACACTAGGCGATGTAAACGTGTAGCGAGCTCAAACGGGGCACCTAAGACGACAGAGACGGACAATTGCTCTGTCGCTTAGTGTGTCCCGTATGAGCTACACATCGCTTCAGTTAAGTTCGTAATCTCCTTGGAACGGAAGGAACTTAGGTACTATTCACCAGCAAAATCTGGCAGTCTATCAATGACTTGCGCGTTTAATGTGTATCGCTCACTTATGGTGTGCGCACGAAGGGCATGGCTCTTCACATTCCAACTTTAAATTTCACGCAATTTTCTCACGAAGAGGCAAAGTGCTGCTTTGCATGTAGTTCAATAGACAGTGCACGAACTTCGAACTATTCACGATTTATAGAAATACAGTTTTTGCCGCATCACTGCACGACACGGACGAAAACAGCGGAGCGCATGGGGAGTAACTGTTGCCGGTCGTCCTCCCGTTGCTCTCTTTCTGACCAGGGACTAAACACTTACTCTCGAAAATTTGCACACGGCCCGCACATCCATGCAGTTACTCCCTTGAGGGACGAAAGCGCCCTTTTTGGGACTAACTGCGCAGTTACTCCCGTTTTCCCCGGAATTCTTCTTAGAGTGTATAACCGGCAATCGTTACGCAAAAGCCAAAGGAACAGAGCAAAAGATGTTTTAGGTCAGATATGACGATGCAGCGCGCTATATTGGCACAACAGAGAGCGAGGTGGTTGAGCTTTATTGAGAGGAAAACAAATGAAATCAGGCGTTCGAAGCCAGGGAAGTTTGCCTTTGAACAAGGAGTTATATATAGGGTCGAATGGCGTGAAGTGCAGCGCAGCAAGAACAAAGGACGCAAGTAGGAACGAAACACACAAGCGCTTCCGTGTGTGTGTGTTGCTTCTATGGTTGCGTCCTTGTTCGTGCAGCGCTACACTTTATGCCATTCCAAGATGATCAACCAACAAGCCCACATTGCCGCCCTCGTGGGATCCAATTTGCCGTTGACGACGACTCTTGCGCAGCATGTAGAAACGGTTCAGAAACCATCGAGCATGTTTGGCTAGAATGTCACAGTATCTGCCTGCAGTAATTAATGTAGACGTGGTTAGGTTGCCCGAGGCAAAGGATATTGAGAACAGCAGTTGAAACGTAGATAGATCTGTCATGGAGACAAGTGAGAAACGGCTGGCAGATTGATGGCGCGATGGAAGAAAAAACACGCAATACAGGAAACATTACTTATTCTACAAATTTAGCGTACCGTAAAAAAATTCAGGTAGAATCAATACTTTTTCTTTTACCATCCATCCATCCATCCATCCATCCAAAGGCTTAACATCCTTCTGGGTGTAGCACGAGGCCACGGAAGAAACTTCCCTTACAGGTTCCTCGACGAGAAAGCTTCACAATTCAAGAAAGCCTCATCGTGGTCCTGAAATCGAACCTCTATCACCGCTTTTTCTATCTCTCTGCCGAGGAACACGTAAGGGCGTAGCTTCGAGCACCGTTTGGACTGGCGCCAAGTCTCGCAAGCAGTCGCGACTAAACATGCAACAGCCAACAAGGCACTGACCGTGCAGCTGGATCGCCTGCGCTCTTCGCTCTCGGGCACGGACAGCGAGCTGCGGGGCGATGCCCGCGGCGATGGCCTCGGCGACACCCTGGGAGACCTGGCTCCGGCTGCTGCCGTGGGGACCACGGTGACGCAGCGCGTCGCCGCCGAGGAACCGCTGAGTGCCGACAGCTGCATGTCGGAGGAAGGGCCGGCCACGGGCGACACGGGCGTCAGGCTGGCCCGGTGGCGAGGCGGCAGGGGCGCCGCGAGGCTGTGTCGCGGGCTGAGCGACGACGACGAGGCGCTGCCGGCCACCGCAGGGGACCAGGCGGGCACCGCCATGGACTGGCGGCGGGACGAGGGCGACGCCGAGTACGCAGCTGCGGTGACCGCGATGCTCGCCCGGCGCAAGTTGGGCTGCGACGAGCGTCGGCTGCCCTTGCGGTGCAGCATGGTTCCCTTGCGGACCAACATTGACATGGCTTTCGAGGCGCGGCCTCGCCTCGCACTTATTCACGCTTCTCTTTCGCGGTTCGCTCACCGCTCAGCCCGAGCTGCAGCGAAATGGAGCAGCTGAATGCATGTCCATAACCAGTTCCGAAGCGTTCCTGGTGCGCTTGTGTTTTGTCACGGCCCCGTCTTAGCGAGAGGTGTCCTTCAATGCCTGTCTTTGCTGCTTCGAGAGGCGCGAGAACTGGTGGCGGCGCTGGTCTTATGGTGTTTCAGCAGGCACTGTGTCAATCGAGATCAGTTCACGAAAATAGTTTCCTTGGTTCCGTCCAGTCTTCTGTCCTCATCACCGTTGAGTTCAAAGGTGGTCCGCCGCACCAAAATATTTTCACGACTCTGCTTTTAGGTCGATTGGCAAACGGCTCTTAAGAACCAAGCTCGCAAACTAAACGTAAATATCTTCTTTCTCATCCCGTTTTGTCCTAATTGCTCAGGTCGGTCGGCTCAGTAACCAAGTCGAAAAATGTACTGTCACTGATGAACAATGTCCTTCGTCTAAGGCAACTCAGTAGCTTAATCCGCGCTGGAAAATGCTTGGCGCATCGGCGAGTCAGCAGTACTGCTAGGTTTTACAGCTGAACCTAGCTTGGTAGGAATAGGTGCTGCTAGCAAACCTTACCGACTACGGTGGTACGCGTGCGCGGATCTAAATCTATTCAAAGGCTTTTTAATCAAAATCGGCGGCGTCTCTCTCACTGTCATTCATGATATTTGTCGCGCGCCAATTGCGCCAGGTCATGCTCATTGCGTACGTGAAACAAGTCGCTGGTTTTGTGAGTCCAGGAACTTTGATTTATCCGCCAAGAACTGACCAGCAAACGTCAACCGGCTAAGATGTGCTCGCGCACATGTAAATGTGGGCCACTACGTTCTGGTCTCTAAATATTTGCTCGTTCACGTGTTTTTCTTTTTTCTTTCT
The DNA here is from genome assembly GCF_023375885.2 of Dermacentor andersoni. Taxonomy (NCBI): domain Eukaryota; kingdom Metazoa; phylum Arthropoda; class Arachnida; order Ixodida; family Ixodidae; genus Dermacentor; species Dermacentor andersoni. Next base: position 19,589,653 of record NC_092817.1, read on the forward strand.
AAGTTCCAGATTGTGAGATTGCGTCATAAGGAAAAGAGGATGACAGTTCGTTCGCTTTTAAACAAAATATGTTTCTGTGAACTTGTACGAATGACAATAAAGTGACTGAAGTTCACTGTTTACTACGCCTCACGACCCGCTTTCAAAGACAAAAAAAGCGCAAATTGCTGATCAAATCATGGCCCGCGAACCGATTCCCTGTTCGTTCTTATGTCGCCCACTCCTTTTGTGTCACCTAACCCAGGAACCATTAAATATTCACGTGACTGAGATTGGAGCCCCTTCTGCGAGAACTATCGGGTTGATACGAGTACGCATCATTCAAGGACTATTCGCGTTTCGCCCACCGTCATTACAGCGGCTGAAAGGCCGCGGAGTTGCACTCCAGTTTTTCTCCCTTCGGTCCGGTCGATGTCGGGGACCTGCCCGCCCCGATCGGCACGCTAACAGTTGCTTCGCGTGCCGCGACGTCTTCTAGAACGCTGTTCTTTGCGTCCCTGCTTATTCGTTTAGAAAAATTTAAGAGTAGATTGGACGATTCCCTTGCACGGTGAGTCGCTATCACCTCAACCCTTCCTACGGGAAACTTGTTCTCCTCGTGAGAGACGCGAGTTCGGAACGTGCGGTGAAAACGAACTGCAAGTGAAGACGCCGAGTGAACGTCGCGAGCGCATAACGGAGAAATGCGCCGAGTTTAGCCCATCGCGCTAACAACTATTGGCCGCAAAGCGTCCTACTCTACTACGTAAACACTCTATACGACGTCCTGTAGTTAACGTTGCTGGCAGATGCTAATTAAAATTTGAATCGTGATAGATATGCTGCTGCAACTCATTGCTCTTCCGTCATGACAATGATGCTGGGACAATTTGCGTCTCAATCACGCGCCGTGATCGCCAATTAATCTCGCTCGGTTGTTCTTCGTTGCTGTTCAAATGAAGTTGCAGAATGTTTTCTGGAACTTGGGAACGCTGAATGATGACGCGTCAATTCGGCATGCAACTTTGCTGCAGGTGCGTCGTGAATGAAATTTTTTTGGCGAAACAGACAAATTATTCCACGCACGTGTTCACTTCAGGGACCTTGTTACTCTGGACGTAATTTCCGAATTACGAATGTCGATCTTGACCGGCGATGTCTCCTACTCCTGCGGTGAAAGCGCGCAGTCGGTAAAGCAAGCTTCGCTCCTGACGACGACCTCACTGTTCTGAATTTTTCCTCTCACCTTTGAAATTCGGCGGCAAATTTGCATGCGACTGTTGCTACAGTTTCGCTGAAAACCCAGCAATTTAACAGAGGCGCGAGTTATGCACCAACGCCGAACTGACGACAGCTCCCGCAGTAATGCAAATGCAACAAAAATATTCACAGATGCCCCAATCACGCTCCACAAAAACTTTGTCCGCACAGCTTTTCACTTCAAGCAGGTCTTCGCGTCGGTCACGCAATTGCGGCAGCTGTAAGCGACGAAACAGTCGAACAACACACGCAAGAAGCAAGTTTTCCAAGGATCTTCGTTATCAATTCTCAAGATTCAAGTCTCCGGTGCTAGCGACGAAGTTCCTCGATGCGACGTGAGGGCACAAAAACAAGGTGAACTTTCTTTTCTTCACGTCTGAAGATGGGTTTCCGTCCTGTCCGGCGACACCGAAGATTTCGCGTACTTGACGTTGATCTTTTGTCTTCCGGAAGGAAAGTTTCTTCGGGGAGGCTAACCTCTGCGTTCGAAGCACTGTCCGTGCGCTACAACGCCCGAAAACTCCGCGCCGTATTTTGCGCGACGTACTAGCCTAGTCGGGTGCGAGTCAAAGCCGCGCGCGGAACGAGACAGCGAACGGAGAACACGTCCGGTGCGTTCGCGCGCCCGACAGCGTCTGCTGATTGGCAGCGGAGTCGCCCCTCTCAGCTGCGGGCGCGATCGAAGCCCGGAGCGGCGGCCGCAACCAGCGCCGACGCGGCCGCGCGCCGGCAAGCGCCTTTTGCACGCGGAAACGCCGCCGCCGCCGCTTGACGCGCGTCGGGTGTTTCTCCCCACGACTCTTGCAGGTGGGCGCGCCCGGCCAGCTCTCCGCTAATTGAAGCACGTTCGACGCGTTTTAACTGCCCTCTCGTGCGCTGCCTGGCAGTGCGGACGGACACTATCGGCGGCCAGGCTGCGGACGCTCCTCTGTTGTGTTTTGTTTTGATCTGTCCGGCCGTGTTTTCTTCTGTTGTGCAATGCTGCCTTTTTTTTTTTTGTACAACATTATCACACGCAGCACACGATCCACTCCGAACCTATGTTCTCCATGAAAGCCTACAAAAGTTGACCGGAGATTTACCTTGCTTATTTACGTTTTTTGCTTGCGGTTTGTTCGGTCTAATTGTCTCACCATCTGCGTCGCAGCAGCTGCAGCTGCAAAAAAACAAAAAAAAAGAAAGAAAGCTAGAAAACAATAAAAAACAAGCTGGGGCCGAATGTTATAACGGTTCGGAAGGGAACCGGTTCACTTGGACTCATCTGATTGGTCAAAATTTTGCTTGCATTAGCGGCCGTCAGAGACAGCGGGGTGGCAACGCAAATTACGATCACGTCACGCATCCGTCAATCATTTACAAAGCGAACGCGTCTTTGGCTAAGAGCGGAAGCGGCGAAGGGGTAGCCCGCTTTGGGTTCCGTTGCTGTGGCTTGGCTGTTGGCTTGCGACTCTGGCCCCGCGCGCCGGTCGCGCAACCCAGGAGACACGGGAGCGTCGCGCGCGCGTGCGTTGGTTGCTTCGGAGGCTGTTACTTGCCTTCGTCGTCTGCTTGGCGTTGCTCTTTCGGTGTCGACCACGGCTGGAAGTGGGATGCGCGTTCAAAGAAATGACGGATAACTATTTGCACCGCCCCTGCCGGCTTTCTAAGTAGACCTTTTGCAGGCTACACTATCAACTCAAGGAGACTCGGGTGCAAGCGTACTAGTGGTCATTCCACGGTTTCACGCTGCGGTTCATCGCCACCGGCCTGCAGCTCTCAGAGGTCGGTCGGAAGTGACGCATTAATTGGAATGGCCTATATAGATCTCTGCTGCCGACACTGTCCACGAAGTTGCTCTCGCAATAACTGTGTTGGTCGGTAGAAGGGCTGGGACCTCCGGTTCAAAGCCAATGCCAAAGAGATATTTGCACGGTGAGATCGAATTCCCAGTGCTATCACCAGCGTGAATAGCTCGCAGATCACCGTTCAGCAATCAGAAGGGTTCAACCTAGGCTGGCCCAGCGCTTCCTTCGTTAGGCTGATAAAGCTATATAAACAGGACGGGAAGATATTGTGGAGATCTCTTATTTGGCTGCCCCTTTTTCTCTAGTTTCGGAGTGCCGCACTTTGTTCCTCAATTTCACGGCACAGCGCGCACCGTCAGCAACACGCTCTTCGATTTTACTTCGCGCAGACAATGCAGGGCCCGGATATCGTGATGTTCGATTTCAAGTTCCATTGCTTCTATCACGCGACGCGCCGTGGGGCAGATCGCAGGAATAGCGGCAGCGCGGCGGCAAGCGAGTCATGTCCGAGCCGATGACGAAGGGCGAAAAAAGAAGAAAAATTTATATAGTCGGCTAGTAAACGTGACCCTTAGAACCAGTTCACGGTTTTGTTGCGCTCGCTAATTAAGAAGTGCTGGCAGTGCATTCCTGTTGCGCTCGTCGTGCAAGCTCCTGGTATCAGACGACATAGCGCTGCGCTCTGCCAACTCATTTACGCTTGCAATACCACTTGTCGGCTGAGAATGAAAAAGAACAACATTAATAAATTACTTCTCCATTGCGTAAACGCCCGGCACCACACGATTATACTTGAAAACTTGCCGTATAATATTTAATTCATATTTTACATTTATTTAGCAAGCAGAAACATTCGTCATATAATGACGTACACTTCAGAGGTGGCACCCTCTCATCTATTGGTTGCATCCTCCCCTTCCACCACCACCGGCTTGGGAGTGGTGGTGGTGGTGGTGGTGGTGGGGGTGGTGGTGGTGATGGTGGTGGTGATGATGATGATGATGATGATGGTGGTGGTGGTGGTGGTGATGATGATGATGATGATGATGATGAGGAGGAGGAGGAGGAGGAGGAGGAGGAGGAGGAGGAGGAGGAGGAGGAGGAGGAGGAGGAGGAGGAGGAGGAGGAGGAGGAGGAGGAGGAGGACGACGACGACGACGACGACGACGATGACGACGACGACGACGACTTTATCGTACCGCCGGATAAGCAGGCCCCCTACTCCCCGTCCCCGGCACACAGGCTTTGGGGACGGGGGCTTGACAGGTCCCACCTCCCCGTGCAGGCAGCAACATGGCAACATATTCGTTGTACATACTTGTGGCAAGGTTTATATATATATATATATATATATATATATATCGAACACTGGAGTGCTGCACCAGGGAGGCCAATTCCTGTTCTGGTGAGGGATTGTCTTTTGTTGAAGCTTTTCTTTTATATAAATATTACTCAGAATACTTTTTTGTGTTTTATGTTGTCGCCGTGCAGCCACACGAACAAAAAGAGATCCTAGTGCATCTCATGGGGGTTCTATCTATCAATCTGGTGCATTTCAAGCCTCTGTGTAATTTGGACGTGTTTTGCATAGTTTGAAGATTTGTTTACATTTTTCTCAAAAGAAGATCTTGCTCCACCTAATGTTACCCAAACTTTGATAACTATGTATTGAATGAATATTTTGATACGAAATTTTGTTCATTCATTCCTTACTTGGAGATATGTGCAAAGAACTAGAACAAAGAAAATTGGTGCAATATGTTTGCATTTACTGCTCATTTTGCAAATAAATTGGCTCAAATTGGCAATTGTTTGCGCTTTGGTTAGTTTTTTGAACCTTACGTTCTTAATATTTCACATTGCATTTATCCTAGTTCATTGTACAGGACCCCCAGTAGCTACACAAACGCCAAAGTTTGACTCAATTCAGCAATTCATTAGTTACTTATCGTCGCTGACGTGACTGGCACTTTTACCACATTTTGTGACAAAAATTGCCTGCCAAAAAGAAAATGAACCATTTCCTGCACATTAAATAGTTGAATAAGCTAAATAAGACATGCTTATTTAGGAGAAGAGGTTGTTTGAATCCTGGCTTGAGATTTAAAGAAAAATATTTCTTGTGTGGCCTACCACCTTAAAGCATACCGAGTCCGCGGAGGTAGTATCACCTTCGATTTCGCTGCTTGGCTGCTTGTACACAGCAGCGCCTATCTGGCAACCAGACCATTGGCCAGACTTGCACGTGCACATACGCGATGCCTATGGGACAGGGGCCACATTCCAGCACATAAAATTCTGTTATCTTGTTGTTGATCTTGTTTGCAAACTTGGACTTTTAAAAAATGTTTGTAAGAAATATACAGAACTCATCACAATGGGTGTTGTGTGCATATATATATATATATATATATATATATATATATATATATATATATATATATATATATTGTTGCATGTGGAACGACACAGACAGAAGAGGCTATTTACAGGCTATTTACACTGGAGCGAGGCAGCCACGCCGACACTCGCTCGCGCCAAGCGCACTGACCAACTTCATCGTCGTTCTCGCGGCGGCTCGTTTCTTGAGCATCGCTCGATGATATCGTAATACTACCCCCCCCCCCCCCGGCGGCAAAAGCACCGTCACGGTGCTGTTAGATATCCAAGGCGCATGGAGAGTTGTAGGGCTTGAGTCGGGCGACGTGGACAATGTCACTGGTTGTCACAGCGGAGGACGTAGTGGGCGTGGCTAGAACGATTTCATAGGTGACATCGGTCACTTTGCGGAGCACGCGATATGGAACTGTGTAACAAGAAAGGAGTTTTTCACATAGGCCAACTTTACGCGAAGGTGACCAAAGCAACACGAGGCTGCCGGGCACAAAATGTACATCACGGTGAAGGAGGTCGTAGCGTTCCTTCTGCTTGTCTTGAGACACTTGTAGACGAGCGCGCGCAAGTTGGCGAGCGTGGTCAGCATGGGCGATTGCATCACGGGCATAATCGCTAGTTGAAGCTGTGGCGGACGGAAGCACAGTGTCCAGAGGTAGCGTTGGTTCGCGGCCATACAAGAGGTAAAACGGGCAAAAGCCAGCAGTTTCGAGACGGGAAGAGTTGTATGCAAAGGTAATGTAAGGTAGCGCCAGGTCCCAGTCACGGTGGTCGTCGGAAACGTATTTGGATAGCATGTCTGTAAGGGTGCGGTTCAAGCGCTCAGTGAGGCCGTTCGTTTGGGGATGGTAGGAGGTGGTAAATTTATGCCGTATTGAGCAAGCACGCATGATGTCGTCGATGACTTTGGCCAAAAACGTACGGCCATGGTCTGTTAGCAATTGACGCGGAGCACCATGCATCAAAATAATATCATGTAGGAGGAAGTCTGCAACATCAGTTGCGCAACTGGTCGGAAGAGCACGGGTTACGGCGTAGCGGGTCGCGTAGTCCACAGCGACTGCAACCCACTTGTTCCCTGATGTAGATTCCGGAAAGGGGCCGAGAAGGTCTAAGCCGACACGATGAAAGGGCTCGGCAGGAATGTCGACCGGCTGCAGGTAACCAGCGGGGAGCTGGGAAGGCTTCTTGCGTCGTTGGCAAACTTCACAAGCGATGACGTAACGTCGTACGGAACGGGCAAGACCCGGCCAGAAAAAACGGCGACGTACACGGTCATAGCTTCGAAATATGCCGAGATGTCCTGCCGTTGGTGCGTCGTGGAGCTCTTCTATAACGGTGGAGCGGAGGTGTTTAGGTATTACGAGTAGGAACTCAGAGCCGTCCGGATGAAGGTTACGACGGTACAGAGTACCGTCGCAGAGAACGAAGAGGCGCAGAGTAGCATCGGCCGGAGAGTGCTCAAAACGGTCGATAGTGCTCTGATGTAGGCGTCACGGCGTTGCTCGTCGGCGAAACGAAGCAACTGTGATACAGAGAATACGCAAAAAGCACTGGCAATATTAGAGGAGTCAGAGTCGTCAACAGGGTAACGCGACAAGCTGTCAGCGTCTTGGTGCAGGCGGCCAGACTTGTACACCACGGATTATGAAAATTCTTGTAGCCTCAAAGCCCATCGACCAAGCCGGCCTGTAGGATCCTTTAGCGATGAGAGCCAGCAGAGAGCATGATGGTCAGTGACTACGGAAAAGGGGCGACCGTAAAAGTAAGGACGGAACTTCGCAACCGCCCAGACTACAGCAAGGCATTCTCGTTCCGTAATAGAATAGTTGCGCTCCGATGGTGTGAGGCGGCTCGCATAAGCAATAACGCGATCCTGGCCACGCTGACGCTGGGCTAAGACGGCACCTACGCCATGACCGCTGGCATCTGTACGCAATTCTGTAGGGGCATCAGGGTCGAAGTGGGCGAGAATGGGTGGTGAGGACAGAAGAGTAACGAGACGAGAGAAGGCGGCGGCTTCTGCAGTACCCCACGAGAATTGTACGCCTTTCTTCAAAAGATTAGTGAGGGGTCTAGCAATTGCCGCAAAATCTTGAATAAATCGACGAAAGTACGAGCATAGCCCTACAAAACTTCGAACGTCTGCGGCTGTCTTCGGAACCGGAAACTCTCTGACAGCGCGAGTTTTGTCGGGATCAGGGTGTACTCCGGAAGCGTCAACGAGATGGCCCAGAAGAGTAATTTGCCGGTGGTCAAAACGACTTTTGGACGAGTTAAGTTGCAGCTTCGCCTTTCGAAATAGATCAAGTATAGTTGTGAGACGTTCAAGGTGAGTGTCGAACGTTGGCGAGAAGACGATGACGTCGTCCAGGTAGCAGAGGCATGTGGACCATTTGAAACCTTGGAGCAAGGAGTCCATCATACGCTCGAAGGTGGCAGGGGCGTTGCATAATCCAAACGGCATTACTTTAAATTGGTATAGGCCATCAGGTGTGATGAACGCGGTTTTTTCTCGGTCCATATCGTCAACAGCAATCTGCCAATATCCCGAACGAAGATCAATAGACGAGAAACAGCTGCAACCGTGCAGGCAGTCAAGGGCGTCGTCTATACGTGGGAGCGGGTAGACGTCCTTCTTAGTAATGTTGTTCAGATGACGGTAGTCTACACAGAAGCGCCAGGTGCCGTCCTTCTTAACCAACACTACATGTGATGCCCAGGGACTCGAAGAAGGCTCAATGATGTTTTTATCGAGCATTTTGTCGACTTTGTTTTGAATTACTCGACGTTCCGACGCAGAAACTCGATACGGTCGTCGGTGAATAGGCGTAGCATCGCCAGTAAGAATCCGATGCTTGACCGCGAGCGTCTGGCCTAAAGGGCGATCGTCGATGTCGAAAATATCTCGGTAGGACGATAATACTTGGCAAAGCTCTTCAGCCTGCGCCGAGGACAGGTCCGTCGCAACCATTTTCTTTATATTGGGATCGGCTCCCGAGGCTGGCACGAGGGGCCTGCTAAGCTCGCGAGAAACATCGGTCGATAACGCTGCCACGTATTGGTCGCCGAGACAATCAACGGTGTCAAGGCAAATACCTTGCGGTAGAATTTGCTTTGCCAATCCAAAGTTACAGACAGGCATGCGAGCGCGGTTGCCATTAATATTAAGTATACTGTGAGGCACTGTAACGTCATACCTTATTGGAATGTCGGGCAGAGGAGTGACGAGGTACTCGCCATCAGGAACTGGTGGGAAAGACAATGGTTCAATGTAGGCTATTGACTTTGGCTGCAGGCGAAGAAAGCCGGTGGGACGCAAGCGGCAGTGGGGTGCGTCAGAAGCTTCTGCGAGCATCGGCAACTCAAGGCGAAGGGTACTGGAAGAGCAGTCAATAAGAGCAGAATGTGCGGAGAGAAAATCGAGGCCGAGAATGAGGTCGTGGGGGCAATGAGCAATTACGGTGAAGAGGACAGGAGTGTGGCGGCCGGCGATGGTGACGCGTGCCGTACACATGCCGATGATAGGCACAGTACCGCCATCCGCAACGCGGACGACGCGTGCCGACGCTGGGGTGAGGAGCTTGTTCAGTCGTCGTCGGAAGGCAGCACTCATAATTGAAAGATGTGCTCCTGTATCAATGAGTGCCGTGACAGGATAGCCGTCAACGTCAAGAAGGTTTCGGTTCGTGGGTAACGTGAGCAGAGGATTTGAGGGCAGGGTCGACAACGCAGCTTCACCTCTAGAAGCTGCAGTGCCTAGTTTTCCGGCTGGATCCGGGAGGCGATAGGCGGCGAAGAGAAGCGACGGGGTTGGGGCGAACGAGACTGATGGCGTCGAGGTGAGGGTGAGCGGCTGTACCGAAGGTTCGGAGCAGGAGCATCAGCGGCAGTGAATTCATGGCGGTTGGTATAGGGAACGGAAGGTCCAAAGGTGCGGGAATAAGCGGCGGTGTATGTTCGAGGAGGTGGTGGCCATCGGTTGCGGTAGTGACGAGCGACGTGGCCGATGCGACAGCAGTGGAAGCAGATTGGTCTGTCATCAGGGGTACGCCATTCGGACGGGTTGCGGCGAGATGTGGTAGAAAAGGACTGTCGGGGACGAGGAGGGCCGGTAGAGAACTGGGGAACGCTGGGTTGAGACGGGGAACACACGGAGTTCAGACTCATGTTCTCAAGTTCCTGTCGGACGACGGCCTGGATCATCGCAATGGTGGTTGCTGGCGGATCGGCAGGCGTCGTGGAGAAAGCTGGTGAACAGGTGGCCTCGAGTTCGCGGCGAACAATACGGGTGACGTCGTCACAGGTGGTGGTCTGACGTGTTCGACCCTCACATGTCGACGTAGCAGCAGTGTTGGGTAGCCGCGTGATGTGGTGTGTGATACGGCGGCTCTTAGCTTGTTCAAGGCGACGGCATTCTTTGATGATGGCGTCGATAGTTGAGACGTTGCCGAAAACAAGCAAATTGAAAGCGTCGTCGGCGATGCCTTTTAGAATATGTGACACTTTATCGGCTTCGGACATAGCATCGTCAGCTTTGCGGCATAGAGCTAAGACGTCGAGGATGTAGGAAACGTACGGCTCCGTAGATGACTGAACACGAGACGCAAGAGCTATGTTGTCGGCCAGGGCACGAGACGGCCGGCCGAGCTGAAAATAGCTACGATTGGAGAATTTTCTCAACCGCGCACGAAAACAGACCTTCGTTCATTTTTGGGACTTGTGAGGTACTATCAACGGTACATTCCGAATTACTCGCAAATGGCAAGTCCATTAATGGACGCCCTCCGAAAGGGAGCACCAATTAGCGTACACTGGGATAAGGACAAAGAGAACGCTTTCCAAAGTTTGAAAACACTATTGGTTTCTCGTCCTGTGCTTCGCGCGCCAGACTACACAAAGGAATTCATAGTTCAATGCGACGCAAGCGACAGAGGTATGGGCGTGGTACTTAGTCAGGTCGGCGACGATAACGAGGAGCATCCTATCCTCTATGCCAGCCGTAAACTAAATGTAAGAGAAGAAGCCTACAGCGCTTCAGAGAAGGAATGCGCTTGTTTAGTTTGGGCCACCCAGATGTTGTCGTGTTACTTGTACAGAGCGAAGTTCATCTTCGAGACCGACCACTGTCCTCTGACTTGGCTCAATCAAATTTCACTCAGAAATGCCCGCTTGCTCCGATGGAGTCTCACTCTCCAAGAGTACTTCTCCGTTAGATATAAGAAGGGAAGGTTGCATAGCAATGCGGATGGTTTGAGCACACTAATTTGAATTCTGCGTTTGAGGGTCCCGCCTAAATTTTAGGGTTACTAGTGTTAATTTTGTTAAGCCAAGAAGATTCCCTCTCATTTAGCAGGATTCCCTCCATGATTGCTGAATTTGTCAGCACGAAATTGCTTCGAAAATTGGCATAGCGAAATGCAGCATTTTCTGTTTCTGCACTTATGTTTTCTTTGAAGCCTAGCGGGTCTAAGGTGAGACCCAAGGCACGTCATCTCGGCGCAGAGCCGTATTGTGGAGTTTGTTTCGCAGTTGCCTGTCCTTGTTGGATGTTTTGGGGCGGTGACATCATTACACAAGTGGTTGCAGCGATCACCCCATGGCCACCAGCCGTTCTCTTCCTGCCCAGCGGTTGTCAGCGCTGGACAGCCTAGATTTTCCGGGCCATGGAGGCGCTGTTAAGAACGCCCCAGCTGAGATGCAAGTTTCGCCAGCCAGTTGCGACAACGGTGGCAACCTTTTTTTTTTTTTTGGAACGCCACCGTTACGCTCTAGCGTCGTCGCCGTTGTGACTAAATACGTTCGACGAAGCAGGCTTTGTTCTGAGCCCGCCACCGCCACCCTGGTCTGCCGCGAGCGGGGGAGTGCTCGCGGGAACGTAGTTCGAGGCTCCTTCCCACGCGCCGTCCAAGACGCAAGACAATGGGCACCCGGCCGCGCTGCGGGTGTCAGCTCGGGGAATAAGAGGCACCTTTCCTGACACAAGCCCCGAGTTCTACAAAGTCCGTCTGACGTCGGCTCCGGACCGTGAACCTGTGCGGAAGTGTGTGTGTGTAAACTGTCCCGCAGAGAGGCGGCTTGTTAACGATGTCTGGACGAACGTTTCCGTCACCTTGGAATCGAAGGGGGGACCGAGTGTTTATAAACCGCTGTTGTGCGGCTGCTCAGCGCACTTTTCTAAAGCCGTCATGTTAGACTGAGGTACTTTTTTCAAGCAGTCATGTTAGACTGAGGTACTTTTCTCTCGCAGTCATGCTAGACTGATGTAGATACTGTAAATAAACCCGTATTCCTCGTTCTCGGTGAGAAGCAGTCCTTCCCTTCAACAACGTCCTCAGCGTGGATAAGTTGGACGACGGCATGGGCCAGCTACCATCTAATTCATGCCCGGCTTCAATCTTGACAACTGATTACGAGCGATGGGATTGAGCCCCCAATCCTAACACTGTGCAATCAAGCACAAGCAAACTTACGTCACCTTCACGGAGCGGGTTGTTTATTTGATTCCGATGACCTGTGAGAAAATGTACGTTGGCCATACAGATAGAGGTCTGAACACAAGACACACACAGCATAACTACCATTGCTCTTGAAAAGACACCGGTCACCTTGTCTACCTTTGTAGGGATTGCGGCTGCGTGTCGGAACAAAGATACAAAAGTGGTGTGCAGGAAAGAAACAAGCTGACACATGAAATTAAAGAATCAGCCGAGATTTCAAACCGGAAGGAAAGGCGCGTCAGTTTCCCCTCGGCCACCTTATCTGAAAAAGAAAAAAAAATGTTTTTTTTTATGTATCTGAACTCGACTGTCTCAAATGGTGCGTTTCACTCGATTTCTTTCTCCTTTATTCCTTTTTGTGCAGTATGAAGGCTTGTGAAGTATGAAGTTCCCGTGCAGCATGACGGCTGTTAGCTCGTATGAGGGGTCAAAAATCTGTGTCGTCCTCTTCTCTGACGCGCTCCCCGCATGCGTTGGAAGGCGTATCGATGTGCGCTTATCCAGCAATAAACTGACAATTGCAGAACAGCGCTCGTGTTTGTTCATTCTGTGTTACGTCATTGTTTCAAAGTGCGCTGCCATATCGTATCATTACTTACCAACTTCAGTACGTCTTAAGCAAATGTATCGGCGAATTGCGGAATACAGCGGCGCGGCCCACTGCGGGACTTGCCGGATACGTCGACGACATGTGAGCGAGACCCGCAAGTAGTCTTTGACTAATCTTGGAGAGGCGTCGGCCTGTTAGTGTAGAACATTGGTCTTATTATTTCCATCTCTGATTGCCAATAGAAGTTGAATGCTCTGTGGGTGAATTTTCGATCAGAAGCGAAAATCTTGTAATATAAGGCTGAAGAAAGGGCGGAATACTTTTTTCACCTGCACATCTTGCAGCAAGTCGGGGAGGTGGGTGAGGTTGTGATACCGCTCTAACCTCAGCCTGACCACGACGTTGAATTCGAAGAACCGACATGGTCAAAAACACAAAAAGAAACGCATAACCCGAAAAAAAAACAATTTTTAAATAATTACACAAGAATATCATATATAAGAGCCAAGCATGTGGCAAGAGATAGTTCTGCTACGTTCGCATTTTGCTGCCACGAATCCAGCAGACAAAAATGCAAGTGTCCCGAGGACTCTGTTAATGAACGCTGAAAAAGGAGCTCTAAATTAGCCCGTACTCACAGATTGGCGCTTTTGCTCGCCTCCCTCTGCTCCCTCTTCGTTTGCCGGAATGGCTAAGCATGGCTTTCAATTAAAAAGAAAAGAAAAGAAAACTCATTCCTAAAGTTTTCAGTAGAAGTTTACTTCAGGAGCTTCTGTCTAAAAGCATGGCAAAAGACCAGTCGCGTTGCTCGCCAATCACTGCACGAAATTTTATGAGTTTCGTTCAGTGGCGTAGCAACAGGGGGGGCCGGGGGGCCGTGGGCCCCGGGCGCAAGGGGCCAGAGAGGGGGGGGGGGGGGGGGGGGGGGGTGTCATATACGTCTGACGACACCCCTCTTTCCGCCGGCTACACCCGGGGAGGGGGGTGACAGAAGACCTATGGGCCCCGGGTGCCAGACGACCTAGCTACGCCACTGGTTTCGTTGCATTTAAAAGAAATAAACTTAAATATATCAACTTATAGAGAGTAGATTTTTTAGTAAGGCGTTGATTAAGAAGAATTGTTGATAGTCACAAAATGATACTGTGTGACACACCAAAAAATAAAAAAAATACTCGGTATCACAATTTTGCAAAAGGCACCTACTGGGACCTCTAAAGAGGACGAAATTTATTTATTATGCTACGCTATGAAATGCACCCCTAATTTGTAAGGAGGACTTTCGCGAAAAACTCGTAAACTGTATAACAGCTTTACGTAAGTTGTAAAACTTACAATTGTCTCTGACCGCATCGGAAGCTCAAACAGACGCAGTTTACAAAACTGTGATATTGGTGCACAGTTACAGATTTTTAATCATTATGCTGCAGTTTTCTTTTTCTTTGCTGTGTTATTTTGTCTCGCCGATTTTCAGTAATTTTTGTAAAACAGCTGACACTATAAGTGAAAGTTACGCTTCCTGCGCTCAATATAAATCACATTTATGTCTCAAGTGCAACAAAATGCATTCAAAAAAGTTCAGCGACTGTCTAATGAAAGTATATTTCAATGTTCAACATGTATTTGAATAGGAAAATTGGAGTTGGTGCCGACAAAACGCTCCTAAAATATCGCACCATGCCGCAACGTGAATGACATCATCGCGAAAGGTCGTATATTTAGGGGCACTTTGCAGTGTCGGACCGTACGAAGCGAACATCACACAGGAAATTAACTGTTTTATTTAAATGTAGGCTTAATTACAAATGAGGGTTAAATTGCCAAAAAAATTATAATGAATATACAAAGAGTAAAAAACAACTTGAAGACGCCAGGACCCAACCCCACAGCAATGCGGCGGTTGTAGGTTGCCGCAACACAGAATAAATCCAACAAATGCTCCTGGACTGGCCTTTAATTTGAGTATAACGTAATTTGTTTCGTTACAACCAAGAAATTAAATAACAAGGGACGGTTTATTCGGCTAGAAAGAAGTTGCTGTAGAAAGATTAAGATGTGGGCATACCTCGATTCCACTATTTCTCACTGCCCTAGATTACAAAAAGGAAAGGTTAAAAAAATGAACTAAAGAAAAAAATCGGTTACTACAAAGCAGTTCTCCGTGAATAACCAGGTAACCCCTTTCCTATACAAATGACCGATGGTCGATGTAAGTTATATTGAGAATTTAATCTACGTCAATCCTTTACTGTTGCTCACTTTCTGACTTTCAAAGTTTGTTCTCCCGGGTAAATGTGGCCTATCTGTTTTCCCAAAGGTGTTATTTTCCGACCTCGTCGGAAAATTAGGTGTCACTCGCAGGTCGCTTATGTGTGAAAACTGGTTTCGTAAGTCGTATTGTCAGCAGCAGCGAATAAGGTGAAACTAGCGGCTGCGACGTGGCGCATCGTTTGACCAGTGTCCCGCTTCTTGGACGTTCGCACCTTCGTACATTCCAGAGCACTGCGCGCAACTCCTGGGAGAACAGTGTGCACCTGGCGCGTGTTGAGGGCGCGAGCAGGCAGTGAGTGGAAAGCGGCCAGTCCTCCTCACGCATGCTAAAGTCGTGCAGTCGATCGACCGTGCCTCCGACGGAAATAGAAAACAGACAAAAAAAAAGGATTAAGCCTAAAGTATGGAGGTTAAGACGCACACAATTCCCGGCAGCTTTTGTTTCCTGGTCCACCGCCTTCCCCTGCGACGAATGCGGTGGCCTGGCGGGACGGGCACGACGCCCATCGTTTGGCGCGAACAAAACAACCAAGCTGTACACACGTAATGCCCGGCTGACGAGAAAGCGTGCCAAGCACACGCGCGACGCAGCCTTTTTGTCGTCGTCCCTGTTTTTCGACCATTTCTGCATTTGTCATCGCCATTACCGCTCCCCTTCTTTTGTTTCGCTTCGCTTTTCCTCGTTTTTGTTGGCCACACATCGCCGTCTGTTCGCCAGTCCCACGACTCTCTCATGCGCGCCCTTTTCGATGCTCTTTCTGCCTTGTTGGCGCTGATGCTGTTACGGCGCCTCGTTCCCCTTTTTCGTCCCCAGAGCGGTCAAAGTCAAGGAAATTGGAGACCCTGACGCCAGGGGCTCTTACGCCGAGGGATTCTCTTATGCGCGCTTTTTTATTTATTTCTCTCTTACACGTGCTTTCACTCGTCTAATCCCCCCCGCCCCCCATTTCTTCTTTCTTTTCTTTTTCTTTTTCTTTCGTGCAATGAGCCCATCTCCTTTCCTCTAACGTATTTTATAGGCTCGGCTCTTCTCGCTAAGATAGGCAATGGCTGGTTTCAATAAATAAAGAGGGAAAAAGGACACTTACGTTTTGTTTTTTGATCAGGAAAACTTCGGCCTTCTCGCCGAGCTTTTGTGCGTGCATGCGTGCGTGCGTGCGTGCGTGCGTGCGCGCGTGCGCGTGTGACTTCTCTGCAATTCTGAACTCTTCTCGCTTGCAAACTTTGATTGGCAGTACATATGAAAAGATGTGAAAGAAAGAAAGAAAGAAAGAAAGAAAGAAAGAAAGAAAGAAAGAAAGAAAGAAAGAAAGAAAGAAAGAAAGAAAGAAAGAAAACGACAATGAAGACAGCCGAGAGAGGCGAACAACGTGTCATAATGTACAACAAAAACACGGCCCTTGTCGCTTAAAAGCGCGGAAGCGGGTACCGTTGGCGCTAAACGCAGTTTGATATACGCCCGGAAATGAAGCGCAAGAAATCTCAATTCACGGCTCCCGCGCACACTTTGCACGCGTCGCAACAGCTGCGAGCGCGACGGCGAACAACGGAAAGATGTTATGACACGGCGTACTCGCTCTAAAAGTAAATATAAACAGATAATAAGTAATAATAATAGTAAGCACAACGTTCTTCCGCCAAATTTCTATTACGGTAGGTCTCGCGCACTGCTTTATTCAATGCTCACGCGTTCTCGACCTGAATATGTTCCTCTTGTACGCTAGCAAGTATTGCATAAAGGTATAAAGGTTTTACGCACTCCCGACGAAATCGTTTCCATCTTTGTGTCTCTTGCTTCCATTTGGGCATCAATCGAATGAGTTTTCTTTGGTCCTTATTTCCTCCGTGGAAAGGCAAAGGGAGAAAAAAGACTCGTAAGCATCCCTACAGGTCAACCATTTCCACACTCGTGTTTCAGGCACCCTTTCATTCTTGCAGAGAAATGAAATCAAAACTTTGCTTTGGTATTCATCAAAGAAAAGGGGTGATAAGGATAAAGCTGCTGTGTCGCAGCTTCAGAGGGACGCGGTCCCCTATAGACCGTTTCATCGGGCGAGGAGGATAGGGCGCGCGGAGAGCCTTACCTCCTCTCTGGCTTGGGCGATCCGGCGCGGCGCTGCTTGAAAATATTGCTGTCGCGTGCTGCGGAACGATTTCGAGATGTTTTAGATCTTACTTTGTGAAATTTACGCCATGTTCGTTCATATAAGGTCGTCAGGGAAGCCTTTCGGTGCATCGGTAACTACTGTAGGCAGAAATATTTCTTGGGGGCGCAAAAATGTGACGTGCATAATCAGCCGCGGTGTACGCACATTATCAGTCGCGGTGTGTGTGTGTTGTGAAATATTTTGTTTATATCGGTTTTAATTCAACAAAGAAAACCGGTGTCTCTGTATTAGCAGCATGAAATGGTAAATCTGCTCACTATCTGATCGCTTGGCGTAGGGAGTAAAACATAAAGCATAAGAGCGCATGCTCGTGCACGGACAACCTAAGGCAACCACGAAACATCCAAGCGGCAGGCGCTATCAAATATTTGTGATGCACCGGCATCGTTCTCGCGCATTTCAAGTCTAGTAGGCTTCAAATTACCATATGTCTACGCTAGCCTTCCTGCATGAGGCTGATGGCGCTGCTCAACACAGCGATCACTGCGTTTGGTGAACCAGCACGATACATATGTTAGCTGTGCGCTTCGGCATTGCCTTTTTGGCCTGCATACAGCCATAATATATGACATGGATCACATAAAAAGAATGCAATGCCTATTTTTGAGGACAAAATTTCCGCAATACGTGTGAGTGCGTCGTAGAGAACGGAATGAACACAACTGAAAAAAAATTCGGTTGTCATCCTCTTTCTCGAAAAAGCAAGAGACAACGGGTTAACACCGCAATAGGACCTCGCATAGTCACGCCGCACAACGTTTATAAATATATAACCGCTGATGCAGTATGCTTGGACCATGCGGTATATAGAACAAAGATATATCTAATCCAGCACCTACCACTGCTTAGGACGCTCGCGCAGTTCGTAAACAGTCCATTTGCTGGACAAGCTTAATTCAGACTGTAAGGTATGCTGCTGTTACTTGCCAAAACTATTTTATTCAGGGGCGGAAACCTCATCCATCGAACCAAGTAGTCACGCAATGTAACCTGCAGCGAACAGTTTGAACGCTTGTCAAAGTATAACATCACAGCTCCTACCGTAGCAGAACGGTACCCACGCTGTTACGATCGTCGCGTATGTTTCATGGCTCCTAAACCGCAGCTTAGAAATAGAGGATAATACTGCAATAAGGTCACATTAGTGAATGGAACATTCAGAAATACATAACTGATCTCGCAAGCTGATTGTATGCGCAAAAATATGCGCGCACACATCGGGCTGCGTGTTCCGTCCACCTCAACGCCAGCAGAAATTCCGGCCATGACGCCTTTAACCACTTCAGCACGTCTCACAGAACCGTTTACCACGTAGAAGGCGCACGTCATACCAAACAGACCGCACGATCGCGAAAACAAACGCCAGAACCTGCCGCCGAGCGTATACCTGCCATGCAAAAGACCGCTTTCACCCAAGCCAGTATGGCGCTGCTCATAGGCGGCGCCACTGCGCTCACAATATGGCGGCGCCTACGAAAAAACGGTCTATATATAGCACCAAGGGTTTGACAAGCAGACAAGGGCGGATATTGCAGCGACATTAAAATACAGAATTTGCGTACGGCGCTGCATAGGTTAGAAACTAAGGAAGGAAAGCCGAAAGTATGATAACCACCTTCGCAGCACAGCACAACTCAGGTTAGATAAAAGTAAAATTAAGAGGAAGTTTTACCTCAGGATGTCCTGTCTAAATACATGGTAACGGAGAAATCGTTTTCCTCGGCATCCACTGCACCGAATTGAATGAGGTGTGTGGTGCTTAAAAGAAAAAGTTAAAATCAGCCGTCCACGGAAAAAAAGTAGATTTTCAACATAAGCCATCAATATTTTTAGAAATCTTTCGGAAAATCGCAATATTTCAAGGAAGAAAATATTTGTAACTCTGAATCTCAGTGAGAAAAAAAGTTATCACAATTGTGTGAACTGCACTTCTTTTAAGACATCGAAAGTGCACCAAAATTGATGTATTATAGACCATTCTGTAACGCACCGATAATTTGTCAGTACGACATTTGGAGAACTCTCACTAACATTAGAGTGTTTTAGTTAGGTGTTTGCAGTCCGCTCCACTCAGAGCGGCATATGCTAGCAACTGTCACACAAGCGCTTAGCGGAAACGCTTCTGCTCTTGCACACAACGCTCGTGCAGGTAACGGAATGAAAATCGCTTCCATCACACCGACAGAGCGGAGTGTGAGAGCGTGTCTGATTGGCTTCTCGGTGGTTTTGCAGCGGAGCTGATAGCGCTTCGCTCGCGACTCGGCAAGACGCGCTTATCAAAGAGAAATCTACGCAGTTCCCTGCAGTGAAATCTGAGCGAAGCGGAGCATAAGCGTCGCTCAACTAAAGCTGTCTAGTGTTACGAGTTCACGTAAGCTATAAACTCGTATACCGAATTTGTCTACTTCAGGTGCTCTAAACTAATGCAGTTTATACAGAAATGCGACATCTCTTCTTGGTTCATAGTTAGGCATTTGTAAACTTGCTTCTACCGCTTCTTCTCTATCTTTGTTCGTTCTTTTATTATCATAGCAATTATATGGGCACCCGAGGTGAATTTCCACCATCGCCGTTGCCGTGATGTTCTGTATGAAGTCCAAGTGCGAGAACATAGCGGCCGCATACCGTGTGCTGTAGGTGCGAAGGAGAGCAGAGAACGATGGCGGCTTGGTGCGGCGGTGTCTTGCGCTCGCAGCGAGCGCGGAGGTGAGCGCACGCTAGAAGAGAGAGAGAGGGATGGAGAAGAGACAGGTTGCGCGCTGAGCACTACCGTGCGCGCCCTATCGTAGAGGTAATCTCCTGTCGGTACAAAAGCTACGCTCGCCGAGAGCTTCCTGTTGAAGCGGGAGGCAGCGCAAAGGGCAATTCGCTCGCCGCTGCTGCCGTTCTTCATCGCGTCGGTGTTGTCATAGTGAGTGTTTGCGGTCATCGAGCGAGATCTGCTGATGTGTTCCCGTGCACGCGTGACATTATGATTGGGAACGTAATCAGTAAGCGAATGTTCACTGTAATTTATACGACCAATGAAACTACGAGCCTTGCTTTGTGTTCTTGTCTAATACTTTGCTATTGCAATCGATGCTTCGCTTCCAAAGCGAAACTGCCATCTTTTTTATTTATTTTTTTTTTACATTGCCAACTTTCGGCATTTTTTAAAGAATTTGAGGCCCTAATCCGAAATATTGCTTTCAACAGTACGACGAATTTAGTTCGACGAAATCAGTTGAGCAGTTGTCTAATCAAAGCTTTTCTGCGTTTCACGCATATCTGAATAGGAAGATCGGTGTTTGACTCGGAGTTCAAGCATCAACGTGCAACGTTCACGATCCTCGCCTATGCAAAACGGCTAATTTCGCAAGCCAGAAAGCAACAGCACATATTTTAGTTCCACGTTTGGCGAGTTTTATTGCTATCCGCCACGGTGGCTTAATGCCTATGGCACTCAGCTGCGGCAGCATTTGGACGGGAGAGAAGTGGACAAAAGCTCGCGTACGGTGATTTAGGTGCACGTTGAAGAACCCTGGGCGATGGAAATCGATTCGCGAACACCCAACTACCGCGTACCTCATAGCCACAGTTCTTAATTCGGACGTTAAACCCCAATGAAACAATCAAACAAACGCTCGAACGTTGAAATCTGCAAAACGTGGACTCGTGGTGCTTGAAATGCTCTCATTGTCACATCTAATTCTGCAAATGAGAGGGAAAGGTAGGAACTGTCTCGTTTATGAAAGCTGGCGATGTTTGCCTGGCTGGCGACCCCGCATGCTGCTTCAAGTGTTCGGTGAACACACACGATGCGCACCTCGGTAAATGTGTGTGTATGATCTCGAGAAGGTGTCCTGAGTAATTCTGGAGCATACACACAGTGGGGAGTGGCCGTGAATCGGCTGGTTAAGACAAATAGTCATGAAAAGCGAAACCCCGCGCCTCTACCAAAACGATGTTACGGGGAATATTTAATCGACAGTAAACGTCTAGCCCTGGGCTAGTCAAGACTGCACAGGGCACCCAGGTTTTAGCGGGTCTTTCAGCCCGACAGGAGAGACTCTGACCCAGCCCCACTACAACGTATTTGTCTTCGCCATGGTTCGTGACTATATATATATATATACGAGAAGAAAGGGGTTAACCGCCGAGGTGCCCGATTTTTGTTAATCATATTATAAGAAGCCAACAAACGATGAAATCCAGGAAAATATTGGGGGAATCACTTGTAGTTACTAATTGAATTGAAGGAATGATAAATTAATGCAAATGAAAGTGGATGACAGAACAACTTGCCGCAGGTGGGAAACGATCCCACGTCTTCGCATTAGGCGTGCGATGCTCTACCAGTTGAGCTACCGCGACGCCGTTTTCCCATCCACTTTCTTGGGTATTTATGTTTTACTACTAGAACTAACCCTGGGAGTGTTAGCCAGCGCCACCACTCACAAACCTTAGCGGTTGATGTGGAACATCCTTTCAGCCGCAGGCGTCACGAGTATGTGATCTTTTTGGGTAAAGGCATCAATATGGCCGGATTCGAGACCCTCGTGATGTAATGAACGAGAAGAAAGGGGATTAACCGAGGCGCCCGATTTTTCTTAATCCTATTATAGGAAGCCAACAAAGACACCAAGGACAATATAGGGGAAATTACCTGTACATAAAATTCAATTAAAGAAATGATAAATTAATAGTAATGAAAGCGGATGAAAACCAACTTGCCGCAGGTGGGGAACGATCCCACGTCTTCACATTACGCGTGCGATGTTCTTACCAATTGAGCTACCGCGGCACCGTTTTCCCATCCACTTTCTGGGGTATTTGTGTTTTACTACTGGAATCTTGGGAGTGTTAGCCAGCGCCACCACTTCTCCTTCCTTACAGAACCAGGGTCTCGAATCCTGCAACAATGATGCCTTCAGTTAGCATGTGTGGGTTTATTGGCCAGTTGCCTTCATCCAAAAAGGTCACGTACTCGTGACGCCTGCGGCAGAAAGGATGTTCCACATCCGCCGCCAAGGTTTTTGAGTGGTGGCGCTTGCTAACGCTCCCAGGTTCTAGCAGTAAAATATAAACACCTAAGAAACTGGACAGGGAAACGGCACCGCGGTAGCTCAATTGGCAAGAGCATCGCACGCGTAATGCGAAGACGCGGGATCGTTCCCCACCTGCGGCAAGTTGTTTTTTCATCCACTTTCCTTACCATTCATTCCACATTTGTTTAATTCATTTAGTAAGAACAAGTAATTTCCCCTATGTTGTCCTAAGTGTTTTTGTTTGTTGGCTTCTTTGATTTGATGTGATTAATAAAAATCGAAAGAGAACGGCAATTCACAATAGGCAGCGAGGCACTGGAAGTGGTAAGGGAATACATCTACTTAGGGCAGGTAGTGACGGCGGATCCGGATCATGAGACGGAAATAATCAGAAGAATAAGAATGGGCTGGGGTGCGTTTGGCAGGCATTCTCAGATCATGAACAGCAGGTTGCCATTATCCCTCAAGAGAAAAGTGTATAATAACTGTGTCTCACCAGTACTCACCTACGGGGCAGAAACCTGGAGGATTACGAAGAAGGGTTTACTCAAATTGAGGACGACGCAACGAGCCATGGAAAGAAGAATGATAGGTGTAACGTTAAGGGATAAGAAAAGAGCAGATTGGGTGAGGGAACAAACACGAGTTAATGACATCTTAGTTGAAATCAAGAAAAAGAAATGGGCATGGGCAGCACATGTAATGAGGAGGGAAGATAACCGATGGTCATTAAGGGTTACGGACTGGATTCCAAGGGAAGGGAAGCGTAGCCGGGGGCGGCAGAAAGTTAGGTGGGCGGATGAGATTAAGAAGTTTGCAGGAACGACATGGCCACAATTAGTACATGACCGGGGTTGTTGGAGAAGTATGGGAGAGGCCTTTGCCCTGCAGTGGGCGTAACCAGGCTGATGATGATGATGAACAAAAATCGGGCCCCTCGGACCACCATTTCTTCTCGTTTATATATATATATATATATATATATATATATATAGAGAGAGAGAGAGAGAGAGAATGAAGCAGCCAGTTATATATTTCTGTAGCTGAAACCAAGTACAGAGGCTCCAAAAGAAAGAATAACAGGTACAGACAACTTTATACAAACACTGCGTAGCGGAGTTAGTAACAATTTTTCGCTTATTATAGCCAAACACCTACAGGAAAGAAACAAATTATTTATTGTCTCTAGCTCGGCACAAAATGAGCACAGCGAGAGGTAACCAGTTTGGATCTGTGTTCTAACATAGGTATGCGACAGCGCAACCTCGTGATTGACACTTCGCCACATGAACACATCCACCGTGTTGTTTTCTTTTTCTTCCTGCCCTGCTTTAAAAGCCTGTTATGTTTCACTTTTCTTTTTATGCTTTTGCGGCGCCCGTGGACGTTTCTAGTTCCCTCTTCTAAGGCATGTGCGAGCCCCACCGCAGCCTTTTACAGCGAAGCTGTATATGGCTAGCCGTTTCGTCCGTCCGTCCGTCTGTCACATGAACGCTGGAAACTCCATTGGCGCAACCGCATGCGCATGCGCAAAAAAAAAAAAACAGAGGCGCGAGATTGGCTGCGCCAGTAGTGGCTCCTAAATAGGTAGGCCACGCGTCATACGTAATCCTGAGGAGCAGGCAGCTTTCGATAAGCAACGCCATGAGCAGAATCGGGAACGAGCTCGCCTACACCATGCCGATGCGGCAGCCAGAACACGCTCATGCAGCCGAGCGCAAGCAGCAACTGCATACCGAGGATCCGGCAGCCTACCAAGCCGTCAGGATTAACCCAGTGTTAAACAACGGAACCGCACCTTTCAGCTTTGCTGGTTAACCATCTGTACGGAGTGCTTGGGCGGTGATTTTTGTTGAATACTTTTGTTCCTTGTCAACATGCTACCTTACCTTCTTTATTCTGCCCCCAATGTCTGCCGCCTGGCCCCTTCTCAGGTGTTAGACGCCCACGCTAAACAGTTACAGTGCGATTAGCAGTTCATTTCCTTCCCTCCCTTCTTTGTATTTATTATTGTCTCTGTTAGATAAACAACCAATTACTTATAAAGGTAATGTTCATATGAGGTGCATATTTTCAGTTTAGAACTCATTCACAGCTGGAGTACGTTTTAAAATCTTTATTTTTCGTTTGGTCTGCAAGTAACCCCTGCCATAAAACGACGTTTCGAAAGCAAATAACTGCGACGCCATGAATGCCGTTATTACAAATATAACACGACACCTGGCACCTCCGTTACGTGTAAATGGTTAATTCACGTTAATTTTACTTCGATCGACATAACTTCTAAACATCACAAAAGACAGGCAAAATACCTATACCGGCGTGGCTGTCACATTGAAATGTTAGAAGTATGCCCTTTCTCTAAGGCACACCTTTACGAGGGTGTAGAGTCGCCTTCCTTCGATTGCAGAAGGATGGTGCTGTCCAATCGTGTCAAGCCGAGAAGGCGTCGTGTCTTCTTTAGCCTGCGAGTTCATCTGTTCGTGGCTAATCAAAGGCGCTCTCTCCTGCGACGTTGGTGTTCGAGGATGTCTCGGGCTGGAAGTGGACTATGTTGGAAAGGGCTATGGTTCCCCGCTCGGTTTTGTGAGTTCTCGAGCTAGGGAGTGGGCCCTCTCATTGCCTGGGATGCCTTCGTGTCCTGGACACCCTATGATTGCATGTTCTTCTTGGAGTGCGTCGCCTAAGATTCTTAGCGCGATTCGTGGCCTTGCATGTACATACTACACGCTACACGCATTCTGCTTGGGAGTCGTAGACAACCAGTGCCGAGTTACCGGCGCTGTCGCTGTGTTTGATTGCCATCGCGATTGCTGAAGCTTCGGCAGTGGCTGTGCATGCTGTGGTTATCGAGGCCGTTATCGAGGCTCTTTTCCGCTGGGTGTTGCGAACTGCTACTGTGACGTGTCCTCTAGCAGTCCGAGCCGCATCCGTGTATTGCACTTCTTGATTATTCCCAAAGCTTTTGATTAGTTGCTTGGCTCGGGCTTGTCATCGGCCTTTGTGGTATTCAGGATTCATGTTCCTTGGTATTAATGACATAAATTTAAGCCGTCTTTCAAAGCGTATGCTGCATTGAAATATGACTGCTAGCACTGTCTTAGTTTCTGGTTGTACTCTTATATTTCATTTACGCGAACTCACACGGCTACGTTACTGTGCCTCTTGATTTTTTATAATTATTGATATTGCTGTTTTATAAACATTCCACAATGGGCACTGTGTGAGTGTGTGTGTGTGTGTGTGTGTGTGTGTGTGTGTGTGTGTGTGTGTGTGTGTGTGTGTGTGTGTGTGTGTGTGCGTGTGTGCGCGTGCGTGCGTGCGTGTGTGCGTGCGTGTGTGTGTGTATGCGCGTGTGTGTGCGTGTGCGTGTGTGTGCGCGTGCGTGTGTGCGCGTGCGTGTGTGTGCGTGTGTGTGTGTGTGTGTGTGTGTGTGTGTGTGTGTGTGTGTGTGTGTGTGTGTGTGTGTGTGTGTGTGTGTGTGTGTGTGTGTGTGTGTGTGTGTGTGTGTGTGTGTGTGTGTGTGTGTGTGTGTGTGTGTGTGTGTGTGTGTGTGTGTGTGTGTGTGTGTGTGTGTGTGTGTGTGTGTGTGTGTGTGTGTGTGTGTGTGTGTGTGTGTGTGTGTGTGTGTGTGTGTGTGTGTGTGTGTGTACTGCCCCCCCCTTCGCCTCCTCCTCAGCAGTTTTGCTAACAAATCACGTTATATTTTGGGGTTAGGTGCAATTACATGGTTGGGATACAGTGCTGCAAAGGCTTACGAGGCAAACAACAGGAATAACTTCGTTCATGTTGGTGTTCCTGTCGCTTGTCTCGCAAACATTGCAGCGCTGTATCTTAATAATGTATTTATATTTCGCAATAATAAAGAAAAGAAATAACAAATATTGAAGGACGTACCTCCTCCTTAAGAAGAAATAAGAAAAGCTGTTTACATCTGCCTTTTGTCTACATGCCTCTTTCGAGATTTTACGAAATATTCTTTTCCTAATCGTTTTCCAAGCAAGAATGTTCGGTACACAAGGCCGAGAAATTTCGATGCATCACTGGCTACGATTGACAGCACTGGAGTGCGGACCGCTGGCACGCAACTAGATCAATGGCATCGCAAATACGCTATATCTCCTCGTAGGGTGTGACGACCGGCCAAAGTCTACGTTGTAGACTTTCATGCCCGAGCGTGTACCTTGCCAGCCACAGTGATTCCCCAGACTGCTTTCTTTTTCCCACTGCGCAGCTTACCATAGACACACCTTGCGCGTGGCGCGTTCCTTGCGCCAAAGGGTAAACGACTGGATCGGGCGGCCACACATGTAGTTTCAGCAATGGCACCATTGCATTTCGAAGCAAGCTTTCGTTCCTCCATGCTCGAAACACAGGCAGACAAATGCGAGAGCGGTCGCTCTTGCAACATTAAAACAAATGTGGAGGTGAGAAAAGACTGGTCGCGCTTTTTTAGGGTCTGGATCGTCGTCTTTCTTTTACATATTTTTGTCAAGGTCTGTTAGTAGCTACTTCTTTATATCATTATGTCATGAAAGGTCACTATACAGCTCTTTCGGATAAACAGCTGTTAAACAAGGGATGTTCCATCGTTCTTGATCGCTTCGTCCCCATCTTTCAGTGAAGCCGTGTCTTGTTTGAATTTCTACAGCTACGAATATGTGCCATATCGATGTTAGCAGGCAGTAACTAAAACATGTTAGCTTAGAATATTTTTGTCTGATTTCGACGAGTAATGAATTTGATTTTACGAGGCGTTGAAGGTACATATATATATATATATATATATATATATATATATATATATATATATATATATATAAAGACCTGCTCATCGAGCAGCAGCTTGACGAGGCCTGGGGCCCTACAGGCAGCGGCAACAGCGGCAAAACAGCAGTGTATGTCGTACACTCGTACGAGAAAAAAGTTAGTAACACGAGAAACAAAGAAAGAAACTGCTCGCACCAAGCTGTGAAGAGCGAGAAAAAGAAATTACATATACATACACCTATACAAAACTATATTGTACACCGACATGTTACATTCACACGTACACGCGCAAACACCCATAGAAGTGGCGCGCATACGCCCATACGTACGCACATATATATACATATACATTCACATATACACACGCACATGGCATATACACACCACTCAAGTGCACACGTGTATACCTTCCAGTTAACTATTTAATAAAGAATGAACTGCTACAATTTATATATATATATATATATATATATATATATATATATATATATATATATATATATATATATGTATATTTACTAGTGGCCGACTAGTTGACTAGTTGTCGACTAGAATGACTAGTTGCCGTCAAATGGGAGTATAGGACACCACCTCAATAAGTGCCTGTTAGCGCATTCAGTGTGTTAGGCTCAGGAACTGACCGCAGAGTGCTTTGAAACAAGATTGACATCGTTAAAGTCAGTGCCTGTTAGCGGTTACCCACTTCCACGTGGGAGGGTACACTGCATTGCACTTAAGCGCTAATAGTTGTCAAAGTAGGGGATGGGATTGCACGTGCCGGCAGTATACCCGTTGCCTTTAACTTGCTGGCTTCGGGAACCACACGTCTTATTTAGCTAGGAAAATATTTGCAAGAATAATACGGGTACCAAAAGAGACAACACTATGAAGGCAAGAACAGCTTGAAGAACAAAACATTGCTGCTGCCAGTTTGGAAAAGCGACGGCTCCACCGAGAAACTTTCGCACTGAGCCTCGTTAAGGTGCGCAAAGAGCCCAGCGCTTAAGGGAGAAAGGAAAATGGGGCATCTTTATCCCCGTCACGAAAAAATAAAGGAAAGAAGGCTGTTATTGGGGTGTTCCTGCGAAAAACGTTTTAAAGCGAAACGCTCAGCGATCAACTCTCTTCTTCCATTTATCTGGCGGCCGTAACAAGGCCACCTGCAATTGCTGTTCAAAGAAATTTTGGGATTTTACGTAGCAAAACCATCATTTGATTATAAGCCACGCCGTAATGAGGGACTCCAGATTATAATTTTGACCACCTGGGGTTCTTTAACGTGCACCCAATGCGCTGTACGCGGATGTTTGCATTTCACCCCTCTCGAAATGCTGCAGCCGCGGCGTTTGTTCCCGAATGGTTGTGGCGCGTACCCACAATTCTTTCTTGCTGCTGCTGCTGCTGATGATGATTATGATAATGGCGGTGGTGTGATTATTATTATTATTATTATTATTATTATTATTATTATTATTATTATTATTATTATTATTATTATTATTATTATTATTATTATTATTATTATTGCTCGCACCCACACTGTGGTGTTTGCCAAGAATTGCGTGCTGAAACATTCATTTAATCTTTTGAAATGTTATACATTTGATTAAAACCAGAAAAAAAAACAAATAGCGAAAGAACATCCAAAAAGGTATTCGTTTAGTTGATTGTATGTAGCCGCAAGCGGCATCAAACACGCCCCTGCGGCTGAAACCTATAAGTGACCCCCCGAAAGATAGTATTATTTCTGATGATAAGATCAACCCTAATTTAGAAAGCGGAATTTCTAAAAGTATTTTTCTTAACAAGTTATATCGGTGAGATAACAAAACATTGTTATCTAGGAATTCTGTCCTTCCTGTCAATAAATTATATTACATTCTAGGGATTCTGTTTCTTGGCAGTGTGGACCCAGAGGCAATACCGTCAGACCAGTCCTGTGTTGGAGGGACATGGCAGCGTAATCTCGTGATCATTACTTCTGATTGCCTCGATGAACACCATTGGATTTTCCACAGAAAATTTAGGTGCTGAAATTCTGTCCATGTTACTATTGACTCAATGACAACTCTATGAATTGAATATTTTCCATATATCATCATCAGCATGATCAGCATCATCATCAGCACATTCTATGTCCACTGCAGGACGAAGGCCTGCCCCTGCAATCACCAATTACCCCTGTCCGCGAATTTCCTCATTTCATCGCCCCACCTATGTTCTGCCGTCCTCGACTGCGCGTCCCTTCTCTTGGTACTCATTCTGTAACCCTAATGGTACAACGGTTATCTAACCTGCGCATTATGACCTGCCCAGCTCCATTTTTTTCTTTTAATGTCAATTAGATATCTAAATGCTGTTATGTGCGCCACTACTGGAAGAACTGGCATTATAGATCCACTCAAGGGTACTCGCGCTAATGAGTCTGCCATTTCATTTATATGTAATCCACATTGATCTGTTACCCATAATGGTTTTAGAAAATTCAACTGTGGAGGAAGTAATGTAAGAAACGTCTTTAGAGTTGGCGACATGAATGAAGATGTAAGCGAATTACAGGCAGAAAGGAAATCCGTTATAATAACCGCACTTATTGCATTCGAATGAAGTTTCCGATGCTGTAGACTCGTTGCTAAAAGCTCGGCTTCAATAACGGAGTGAAGTCTGGCAGTCTTTAGGAGATTGACCAGCCAAGCGCTCTGTCCTGGCTTCTTCTCCTTTTTCCATCTGTACGTATCTTCAGCAACTTTATTTCTTTTTACCTGACACGCAAGCAAAAAGTTCAAGATAGAAATGAAACTTAGCTGGGAGGAGCAAATGAGCAAAATAGAGCAAAATTGTGCATCGAGAACGAGATCTCGCAGAAGGGGGTCTGCGGAGAGGATGCCTCCGAATGCCTCCGAACTTTCCTCGTCTCCGCCGTGTACCTCCGAAAGAAGGAAACGCGGCCAGCTGCTTACCGCAGCACCGGCTGGCGTGAATTATGCAGGCATTGCGCGCGAGGATTACCCTAAAGTAGGAAGGCACTCACCAAGACAAACTGCGGCTTCATTTGCTACGATGTGCACGGCCAGCGCACGCCGGGCAAACGCCTCTTCGGCCCTCGCTGCGCGGACGCCTCGTGCTTCCCGTGCAGGCTTGCTCGGGTACGCCGGAATACCGCGGCGCGCGCTCGTAAGACAAGAATTAAGGCAGCGAGATACGCCAAGATTTCGCGCGGCCGGCGGCGAAGCGGCTACGACCATCACGCAGAATCGTTCGGCATTACAATTAGCGCCGTTTCTTCTGGTCTGACCCGTCGTAATCCGGAGCTAGGCTGGTCTGTCCGTTACTGCTGCAGAGATAAATCCTGTTTAGGCGCTCTTGCGCATTTGTCTGTCTTTTTTTCTTCATTCGTTCCTTCTTTTTCTTTTTCTTGATGCCCATTTAGTTTTCTCCGAGGGTACCAAGTGTGGCGATCAGGTTAACGACGACGGCAGGCCGGAGTGTGACGAGTCTTGTTAGTGCTCGGGGGCTTAGCCAGACGGCAACACGAGGGGTCCGCGCTACGCTTAGGTAATCGCGTGCAGTGTTGCCGAGACAGAAGCTGCTTCTCGTTCCGCAAGCCTACAGAGAACTCGATCGACGCTTCGTATCACGCCACACCCGCGCGGTTTTTCCCTATGGCAGTATGCGATGTAACGAAAGCAATAACGCGGGCTTTCCGTATAACGAAGACACCCTCACCAGCGGCGGCACCGTGTAAGTCGCGCGTTCCTTTAGTGCCCGAGTTGCCTCCGCTATAACGCGACGAGGAGCTATGCACCGCTGCCAGTCTGCTCACGCTTTTCAAGTTCTGCGAAGGTGCACGGAATTAAAGTAAGTCCAAGATGCGATTCAATGCGAAAGTCAAGGCACAGAAGTACTGCAGCCGCCTGGAACAGAAAGAAGGCGCGTTTCGTTCTGTGGTCGCGTATAAGTAGCATAAGTCGAGAAACAAGAGCAGCAGGATAAGTGGTCCCGGGAAGCATACAACTTCGTGCGCATGGATAGAAGTGCATGCAAGCTGTGCGCGTGACCTAGACTGAAAAGCGCATGCAAGAACGGCAGCTGCCTCCCTGCCTGACGCTTCGAAGCTTGCCCAGCGCAACTGCAGCAACACGTTCATTCCTGCTGAGACAATTTGCTGTTCTCTGACTTCGCAAGACGGGCGAAATAAAAAAGTTATGTTACCTTTCGCGGTGAAGAAAGAGCTGTGGGTCTAGCGCCACGAGCCACAGCTGAGGCAACGACAAGCAAAACAGTCGACCAATCGCAGAAAAAAAATTGAGTAACTTTTTGAATTTTTTCGCTTTTAGCTAGTACAAGAATCAAGTGGGTAGTTTGAAAAGCCTTCTATTAACTGTAGTATAAGTTTATTCACATTTTCTTGCGCGCATGATAAAAGCATTAGTGACGTTATTACATTCGGTGGTCCCATAATGAAACTGTCAGGGGGACCATGCACCTAAGACTATGCATATCAAGTATCGATTGCAGAATGCTATAGAAAGGATACATGAGCAACAAATATTAACAGATAAGCTAGAAGAAACGCAATAGTAAATAAGTGAAAGCAAACAAATAAAATGAGAACATGGTATATATTTTCTGATAATATACAACAATTAGTGTAAGCTAGAAAACATATGCAGCATAAGAATAGCACAGACTTTGTGGAATTATTTAAAATAATAAATTCAATAAAACCGAAGAACAATGTCATTGTACAAAGTGGTGCCACAATAAGCGAAAACAAGATTGATGCTTCCAGGAACAGCAGGAGCACATACAACTATATTTTACACGATTTACACGTACATAGTAAAGAAAAAGAAAAAGAAAAACGGAAGTGCAGGTAGTAAAACAAGAATGTCAGAATTAATAATTAGTGCAATCCTTCATAAGTTGTCTAGTAGATGTTTCTTGTGGAAGTATAGAAACATATGTACCGATGATGGTGATGATTTAATTTCGTATGGTATAGAATTCCAAAATGATGTCCCAGAAAAGACTGCAGTTAATTTTCTGTATTTTGTTCGAACGCGGGGAAGAAGTAAATTATCGTTTGCAGAAAACCTGGTAAAGTTAGTATCTTTAGGGAACTAACTTGGCAAAACCGAGGTTAAGATGTCATAACGTTTAAGCTTGAAGATGAATAGTGATAGCCTTTGTTTCAACATTTCCGTTAGTGGCACAATATTCAGGCTTTGTTAGAGAGGTATCGAGTGGGTAAAAATATTATTAAAAGTCATCAGTCTGAGCGCTTGATATTGAAGGCGTTGAAGGGCATATAGGTGAGAGTAATAGGTCTGACCTCAAGACGATATACGATAAGAGAGATAGCATAAATACATTGTTGCGCCAAAAAGGAAAATAAAGACTTGTGAGGGAGAGTATGAAACAACAGATTGAGCGCTGAAATTGAACTGATTTTGATTTTATTCTTACAGCAGGGCAGGGAGAATGAACAAATGCGCATGCGTACATCAGTGTTGCCTAGAGCGATTACAGTGACGTTTTTAACAGTTGCAACTCGTTTTCAAACAAAAAAACAGGCGTATCACTAATACAACTCGTGCCTCTCTCTTTTATGCGATATGCCTCCAAAAGTTCTCTTGTTAACGTATCACCACTCCTGCCAAGAATAAAATCAGTTGAAGTTCAGCGCTCACTCTGTCGTTTCATACTCTCCCTCCCAAGTCTTTATTTTCCTTTTTGGCGCAACAATGTATTCATCATACCCCAACCAATTCGCCTGGCAACAAGCTCTACTCAAGCGAGATAGCTAGGAATGTAGGAGTAATGTAGCGAAAGAATAACGTGTCTCTGGAAATAGAAACTTCCTGTGTTAGTGAATGAGCGTAAAGATTATATTTAAATGCTCATCTAAACTAACACCTAAAAAGTTGGTGCTGTTAGTAGCCGGTATTTGTTCTTGTCCTATCGTGAGCACCACGGGAGCCACATTTGATAATTGTGAATGAAATACTACAAATGTAGGGTTTGACAGGTTAATGTGATGATAGTTATTCTTGCACCAAAAGCTGACATTATTTAAATCAGCATTGAGCTTTTCTTGAAATACCGTGACGTTCTCGGGAGATGAATATATAGTTATATCATCCGCATATATTAAGCACTCAGTGTGGCGAAGTGTTAGGGGCAAGTCATGGATAAATAATAGAAAAGGCAAAGGGCTTAAAATAGATCCCTGAGGTGAGTCGTTATGTGGTCTGGCAACTCTGGCCAGACCAATGAGTATAAAAAGGAGCATCCGAGAATAAAGACCATAGAGTAAGTAAGCGACAAGAGTGGACACTCGAGCAGTTTCGCGGCCGATCTATGGAGCTTCGCCGGTTCCGCTGGGTGGCAGAGCACATCAAGAAAGATGTGGCTGAGGCTGCGGCTGCGGCTAGCAGTTTGACAGGCGGCACGACCTAACACGGGCGAAGCCTAGTCACCGTCGCCGGGTTCACAGCGTCGTTATTCCGTAAGATGCGCCCGAGGATCGTTGTTGGGTTCTTCTGCCAGCGTCTGGCATTGCTGCTTCGTCGCCGTTTCATGGTAAGGCCACAGGAAGTTCTTTTGCACGTTGTTAAAGACTTATTCTCTTGGTATTTCATTATGTCACTGTTAGCCGCATGAACGAGTGACGGCGGCCTTGCAGCCGTAAGCAGCTACTGCACATCGGCAACGCTGAATTTCAGTTCATTCTTTTTTTTATCATGCGCAGCAATGAGTGGTGATGCTAGCGATAACAGCAACGCGGCAGCGTCCGAGCTGCGAGGCACGTTCGATACAATGACGAAGTTAGAAAATAAAATAAAATGGTTCATTAAGAAATGCGGCCTACGAACACATGCCGTTCGGTGCAGAGATCTTTATGCTACGCGCAGCGGCATCTGAAAAAGTATGGTGCTCCACTTTCGCAAAACAAATGTAGGTATTTTTAAAGCGGTACATGTGAAATATTTGCACTATGGCAATAATGCGCGCTCTCTCAACCTCTGTAGCAGGCTATGTGCGCTCGAGCATTGTTAGCTGTTTTGCATTGGGCTTAAAGATACGTGTTCTCATGTTTTAATTTTGTGTAGACTACTTACCGTAGAATGTTTCTTGTTTCTTAGCATTGAAAACAGTGATTCCTTGACCTTGGATCAGAAAAATATGCATTACACGAAGGAACGCAGCATCTCCATTCCAAAGCTTTGAAGGCTCCAGTATTGCTTATACGAAGGAACGTAGCGTCTACATTCAGTAGCTTTGAAGCCTCCGGTATTACTTGTCATTCTACGTATTGCAAGAATCTCCACTATTTCCTCAAAATACACTCTGCAGCCAAAGGGCATCATGCATATTCAAGGGCAAATTTCCAAGTATCAGAAGACGATTGCAAGGCTTCGAAGATAGCAGGCGGAGACCCCCAACACAAAGGGCTTAATTGACTGAGTGCCAATATCTTGCAGTTGTTGCACATTGCAATATCTTGCAATGTGTAAGCCAGTGCTTACACATTCGAGACGAGGATGTTGGTGGCGCGCGCCCAATTATCCTTGTAGCCATCGTAGTTTGGCTCGCAACCATTCAGATAATTTTGCTACCTTAATTCACCCTCCTTGCAAGAAAAGGCATCATATTTTTTCCTTCTAGAACCTTTTTCTAAATCTTTTTTTAATTATCTGGACAGTTGCGACACGTCTTGTATCTGTTTTACTTGTGTAAGGTTACTGCCATCGCGCCATTAATTTCCGACTATTTTCCATTAGTTGTAATTCGCAGTTTCTTCCCATTTTCATGTCTGCAACTTTTCTCACAATCTTGCTGCAATAAATTGTTGTCTGCTATTTTCGTGTTCTTGGCTGTGCAGCAAGTTGATTTATATTTAAGGAACATGGCACATTTATTTAGGGTACACCTTTTGGCGTGAATTCCTAGAAGTACATTGTCACAAACGATAAAATTCTACTTCAACAGTTAGTATGATTGTTGCGCTAAGTTACCGCGTGAAACAGCAAATATGAATTTAAGTAATACTAACATAAATGAAACATCTTTGCGCGCTCGTCCTCACAACATATAAACAGCGGCCCAAGCACCTGCATGAAATCGATGTATGCAAAGTTATGCGACATAAAAAAAAAAACAGAAACGAAACTGAAAACATGGCCTCCGAGATTCGGCGGCGTACAGCGACCACCTTAAAGGCTGGTGCGTTTCGCTGATTCCGCTAGGTGTGCTGAGAGCCAAAGTCGGCTAGGGTGCCTCGTGTAGCGCGCCGCCGTACAGGTAGGGTGGCTAGAACGGTACAGGGTAGACGCTGCCTTCGGTATCGCCGTATTGGGGTGAGCGCAGATACGGCGGGCAATGGAGCGTCGGCCGATATTCTTGTTTAGCATGCGCTTGCACCAGCAAATTCAGGTGTATAAAGCTCTTGCACATTTACTCGCTAATATGAGAGGCAAAGAAATTGTCACTTTGCGCCTAATGTCGTGCGCACGCAAACAAATAAGAGAACAGAAGCATTATTGAAGGAAACACCTTATTAGGCTGACTTGCGCCTACTAAGAACTGCACAACTTCGCGGCGGCGATAGCGGCAAACGTGCTCGGCTGTCATCGATGAACAGGATGCCCGCCGCTGTCGGCCGAGCTCAATTTAAAGCCGGTAAGGAAACTTCTAGATAACATGCTAAAGACAACGACAAAATCTGGAACCAGACATACAGCATAGAACAGTTTGCACCCTTTGGAGTGTTCCTTCTGATAACGCGCGTGCCGTTCGTTACTGGAAAGTTCCGGGCTCGCAGCGCTAAAGAAAGGAAACGCATCAAGGCAGATGACGATTATCGTTGTGTGGCAGAAGGGGCACGCCAAAGGGTGTAAGCTGTTCTTAGAGTGTAGCCGCGCGTGGCTCGGATCAATCGAAATAAATGTGGTTGCATCTCGCGTCACAGAAAAACTGATAATGCGGCGTGCCGGACGCTTTAAGAATGATCAAACCACACAATGCTGGTACCTAAAAGCGGACAGGTGGACTACTCTCATAAGAAGCAGTATAGGTGTTATGGCTTACCTCGCAGTTCTCGCAACTTCGCAAACTCCCAAACAATGCTGCTTTACCAACGCTGGAAGGAACGGGCGCTGCAAGCGACTCGCCCCAATATGGCGACCGCGGAGCAAAACGGCGGCGCCGCGCAGGCCAAAAGGTGTCACCACCCTGTACGGCGGCGCGCTACAGCGGGGCACCCACAGGGAGCAGGGTTGCGCATAGGCCTTGTTTATGATCCAGCTCTGCAGTGGAGCCACTCCTCGCGCGCGCAGGAGGCAAATGCCGCGCGGTGTTCCATTTGCTTTTGTTGTCTGCTGGTCGCAAGCTACATGCGGAAACTGTACGCAATCGCTGACACTTTTTATTGCAGGCTAAGCTCGAACGATTGGCGTAGCCGGAGAG
Organism: Dermacentor andersoni; assembly: GCF_023375885.2. Lineage (NCBI taxonomy): Eukaryota > Metazoa > Arthropoda > Arachnida > Ixodida > Ixodidae > Dermacentor > Dermacentor andersoni. Next base: position 19,625,827 of record NC_092817.1, read on the forward strand.
GTGCCAACCCCCCGAAATTTTTAGTTTGTGTGTAAATATATATGCACGCACATATACAAACACGCGCACGAATGTACGTATAAAGAATAGGACCCCCCTCGATCCCTCGAAATAATATCCTGACTACGCCCGTGGCTCGAACAGCTCAAAAGTTCGCGTGCAAACACGCATTACCTTGCAACAAAAAGCGGTGCAATGTTTTTCAGCATGCATATGAAGTTTTCTCGCGGAGGCGGAAGACAAGAAATGTTTTAAAAAGTGTTTAAAGAAAACTTCACACAGGTTCGCTAGACAATTATGAGCGCACATTTTGGCTGTCGAAACGAGACGAATAATGAATGTCGCCAACAGAACTATCGTACCTGCAATTATGTCAGTGACCGTTGACCGTCGTTTATCACTAGACGTCGTTCACAGCAGCTGCACGCGTTTGAGATATACGGTGCAGACACGTAAATTTAAACGCATTTCAAATGTTGACATGCGCACATCTTATGCAAAGCTTATTTTTACGATTCATACCGCAAACTTAACAGCTGCTTCGTAGCAACAAATCTGCGAGTGGAAAAAGATTCAAGATGCACGAGCTTCTAGATCAAATTTATTTCGTACAGGGGAGTGGATGAGCAATGGCTGGTGGCAGCATGGGGATGAGTGCTGGTTCTTGGTTCTTGGGGGGCAGAATTCAAAGCCACTGGAAAGGCAACAATTATTAAGAGTAACAACAGGTTATTTTTATTGGACTAAACACACAAGATGACAAACTGGAAAAGTAATTATTCACATATTGCAGACTGTAATATGACAGCACATTTTTCTTCATCTCTTCATACTACTCAGGTTAATTTACTATAACATAGCGCTTATTAAACGCACAAAAATAATTTTACATTCCTCACGTCGACTAAGGCTGATCGAACAGGCAACATATTGCGGGCGGTAAATGCTGAAGCTATCGCAGCTGTTTCATAAGCGAGAACGCACGGTGTTTTCGCTTACTACAAATCAATGAACACCAGCACATCAATCGACTTTACATGAAAAATCAGAACGCCGACAAAAAAATTTAAAAAAGACGGAGCAGAGAAGAGCCAGGGTGCAGCGGGCAAATTGTACCTGCTAGTATTTACTCTACTCTGAACACACTTTTCGGGAGCCGCATAGTCAGAACAATCGTACGAGCAACAAAGCTAATTGAGCGAGTTGGCAAGTTAACATTCTTGGGGTATATGTGCAGCGCGACACAGGCGTGTCGTCCTTTCTTTGTACCGCGTCTGTGTCGCGCTGCACATATACACCAAAAATTGCACAAGTGAACAACCTCTCATGCCAGGCGTATACGCATTCCAGCGTGTACAGGAGTGTTACTCGAGATAAATGCAGTTTTAGTGTAAAAAAGCCGAACTCACCTCGGTAAAAAAGCCGAACTCACCTCGGTAAAAAAGCCGAACTCACCTCGGTAAACAAGGCGAACGGACCTCGCATATCCTGGTCCCTTTCGGAGCCGGCCGTTCTCGTCCGTCCGCACCGCACCGCACCGCGTAAGAAGCTTAGCCACCTTCCGTGCGATTTGCGCAGTTTGGTGCGCTGCAACCCGTCATACTGGAATACAAGTGTCAAATGATCTGCTTCGTAGGACTTCGCCAAAGTCATTAACCTAATATGCTCGAATACCGTACCTGCAACCCGGAGCCGATCGTTGCTACGCACGCTCGACGGTCCGCTGATTGCAATTTCGATGGCACTGACAGAAACGCGTTGGCGCTGTTTCCATAAAGTTGCCTTCGGATCGCGCAGTTGATCATTTGACGTCATTTTGCACCACGTGATCGCGCTCGGCGAATAGCGGTGTGAGCGGCGCTGGAAAAGTTATGCGCAACTCTGCTCCCTGTGGGAGCATATACAGCTAGGAACATTAAGGCACCCTAAAGTGGGCCGCAGGCGCCTACGGGAGTGTCCACTCTTTTCGTTTACTATATTACTCTGAGGTATGTACCAGTCTTGCCCTGTCAGGCTCACGCTGTTAGTCGTCAATCGAAACATGAGGTACTCCTTGGTTAGTATCCTTGGTCTCCCTATCCAGCTTGCAGAGTCTCCCCTTCTGTAAATAAAGCTTTTATTAATTCATTCTTCTTTTGAAAACAAGGTTTAGCTTGGCGAGTTACAGTTACCGCCACTTTTCCATATCGGGCGTGTCTATTTCTAACGTGTGTTTCTAGCCGCTTTCGTGGGCTCACCCAGAAAATGGTGCAGTCTAAATATGGGACAAAGCTGATTATGATGGGGATCCATATAATCTAAGAGCAGCGCTGATGATAGCGTTGATGATAACTGATGACAAAAATTGAGAAGTCGATTCAACCTCTACTTTACATCGTTCAAATCTCCCTTCAGCGCGTCTCTCACAATAAATCATACTGTCCATACGTTCCATACTCGCCCCCAGTTCGCCGAGGAAGACAATGACTTTCATCGACTTCAACTAGATGTTGAGTCGCCTTCAATTTTTTTCCCTCATTCTTTCTTTGACGTAGCAGGTAAAAAAGTGCAAGCGAGTTAGCAAAAACGTGCATAAATCAGCTTATATTATTCCCGGTAAGCCCAACGTGTTACTTTTTGATTCACTAATTCAATAAATGGAAATCCTCATTTAATCCCCAGAAGCTTAATGCAGAAATCATAGCACAATTTTTTATACGCTGTAGAAAGTTTTCAATTGCGGATAGTTCGGAAAGTTGTGGTTAGTTCAGGAACAAAGTAATTAATCATACGCATTAACTTTCTCACTTATCATTTCATTCTTATTGTTGTTGCTCTTTCTTTTTATATATCGGCCCCTCTTGGGGCACAAATAAATGTGAACAAGTTCTAGTGTTTTTAATTTTATTAAATGTGGAATAGTGTTTAGGATTTGTAGTATTAAACGGAAATGGCTATAGAATAGCGAGTTAGGCTAGCTGTCCTGACAAGACAAGCGGGTTAGTTAGCGCCCTGTTCCAGAATGCATTTAACACCAAGACAAACGGGTCAGGAAGGGTATAGACAATAAGCATTCGTTGTCCCTACTCTTCTCGTTCTTTGTATCTTAGCGCTTAATTCCACCGTATAGTTGGTTATAAATTTATCGCTTAAAGGCAGCGGAACAATACCAATGCACAAAGAAAAGAAAAGAGACAAGAAATGAAAGCGCTGCCCATAGTTCCTCTCCCTTTATTTTGTGCCTTGATTTTGCTGCGCTGCTATACTAAAACTAAACAGGGGTACGTCAAATGTGGTATGTGTTCAAGTGAGAGCTGCGTAATTAGCATATTACGCGCACATTTCTGAAGGAACACCGATTCGCTAAAGTTCCCACTGGCTGACGCGCATGCGGAGAGGACTTGCAGAAGCCCCTATAGTTATGACCATAGCCTGAACCACAGCCTTCAAATTAACTTCACACGTAAAAACGGCCCACGCTGAACGCGCGCACCAATCGCTGGGGGCTGCACAAAGTAAACTCAGCTCATGCGATATTTTACCACGGGTTATACAGAAGAAAATAAAGAGCACGTGTATAGAACCAACATATTGGAAGTCCAGGATACTTCCTCTCATTATAAAATGTTCTGCATAGACAAAAGTGGTTACTGACGTTAACGCAACTCAATATGCTGACTAAACACTGCATTTTCAATAAAGAGCTTTCTCTCTCTCACACACACATCAAAGAATCCACGTGAGTAACAACAGACGCAACAGCGAGAATTAATGTTTGAAATATGGCACAGTTTAGCTGGCACACTGCAAAAACTTCACTGACTGACCGCAGGAACTCATCTCGTTCACTACATCGCCCCGTCTTTCGGCATTGAAAGACTCTCCCGCATAGGGCTCCCTACAGGGCGCACGTAGAGTCAGATTATGAAATCGCCTGGTGCTCGTTGTTGGGATTGCGCGTCTGCCCGACGAGCCTCTCGGCGACCACAAGCACCTGCCGAGGTCTCGAGAGAGAGCGCGGGACGCTTCCGACAGCGATCGCACGTGCTCGGGAGAACACGGCGTGATCGCGCCGACCACGGGCGCACGAAGTTCGCACTGCCCACATAACAGTGCAGCCCGCTGTCTCTTCAATCACGCCACGACCTGCGTGCCCCGCCTGGGCGAACGTCGCATTTCACTTCATCGGCTGCCCGCCTGTGCATCGACCATTGTCACCTTGGTGACCCAGTTCAAACACGACCAGCTGGCTGCGAACCCACATGAAGGGAGGAGAGCAAAAAGAAAGTGCGCAACAACGAAAATATGCCGCCCTCTCGCACATGTGCTGCACGAGAGAGGGTGCAGGCGCGCCGCCGCGAGGCAGATTGCTTGCGTTAAACCTGTGCGAGACGGAGAGAGCGTTCGATTTATCCGGGCACGGTTGTACGTGGCGCATATCTTTCTGTCTTTCCTTCGCAGTTCTCTCTCCCTTCCCTCCACATCCCCTCCTTTCCTCGTCTCTGCTCTGTTTCCTCTGTGCCTCCATCGTGGCCGTTTTTGCTTCTATTCCTTTCTCTATACCCGGTGCGCCTCCGTATCCTCTCCCTGTTCTGCAGCGTCATCGCACTGCTGACTCGGTCGGTGTCTTTTCGGCATGCGAAAGGCGCCCTGCATAATTGAATGCCCCGCACCTCCGGCTAGCGGAGGAAGCGCTGCGGCCCCGTGGCCCGACTCGGCCTTTGCAGTATCTCTTTCGACGAAACTAAGAATCTGACGCAGCTAAAGAAAAGAAAAAGAACGTACAAGAAAGAAAAAGAAAGAGCCAGAACCGTGTCGGTGGTGCGTGAAGCCAAAAGGAAATGCTTCTTCCTCGCGTTCTTCCAGTCGTTATTATCGGTATATCTGTTTCTTCTCTTCACGTGTCTCCGTTTCTTTCCACGAATACTTTTGCGAGGCTCACATCTTGTGCATCACCATTTGCGTGAAGCCAAACCTCCCTTTTTTTCCTTTATTTTCTTTTTCGCAGAGAAACAGTACTTTCAGCTCCGAGAGATTGTCCGGCTAAAGGAAATATACGCTCCGTGCGACGCCAGACCGAACAATTTTGCAGGAACCACCGTGTGCTTCGGGAAGTTTTAAAAATCTTTTTGGCGTTTAAGGCTGGATCAGTAAGGAAAGAACATAAAATGGTTCGCATGCGGATATATATAATGTAGATGAAGGCGCGGATTTTTCTGCCGCCTGAGAGATGTCTTAAGGGCATAGCCGTTCCAATGTATTCGCGCCACGCCATCAATACGGTGGCACCAATAAATGTTTTATCTGGTGTTGCGCGCGCCGTGGCGAAATACGCCTGCTATCCGCGAGCTTCCTCTTGGCTTCTATGAGCAAAAGCCTTTAGAAAAGGTGCAATATTCTCAATTCCACGGCGGCTGAATGTGGCTTCTTTTTTTCCCACGCGAGCCATGCTTCAACTCTATTTCATCTAATTTCCCATTCAATCAGTCTTCTTTTAGCACTAAGGCGTGCTTGAACCAGGGCCCGGTCCAGTCTCTGCCGCACCCGCCGCCCGCCCCTGTAATATCAAAAGCTTTTGTGATTACCTGCCGATGCAGACGTACATTTGGCTCTTGTTATATATACAGAAGGCGCATCCGCAGGGTTCATTTTGAAAGTCTTTTTTTTTTTTTCAGCGGCTCACCGTATTCCGGCGAGAAAAACTCGAGAACCTAATTTATTTGAGGAGGATTACGGGAGTCCTTCGGCTGACACTACGCAGTCGGCCTATTTGCATTCCTTTGTGCAGCGTCCGCGAGCCTCGATGTTTCTTCGTTGGTTACCGCTCCGAGTCTCCCTGCCGAGAATTACTGTATCTCAAAGCAGTTGAAAAAAAAACTAAACAAATATAAGCCTAGCTCGATGTCATTGTGACTGTCGTAGACGAGAGGCCTTCCGGGGGTGCCATTGTTACCAGCGCTGACTTGCTTGCAGATCGTGGAAACAGGATATTCTGCCAAGACCTCCATATATTGTCAATTTGTGCCAATTCCAGAAGTCCTATTAGAAGCGCCGCAGGACATCACGCCCACTCCGACCACCGTCGCGGTGGGCTGGACATCTTCAGGACGGCGACACACGCCTGTGTTCATATGTCTACGCCGACTCTCGACGTCCACCAATGGAAGATACGAAGCTGGTCCTTTGAAATCCCACCACCGAGAACAACACGGGGGAATTGAAGGATTCGATCTTTCAGTGACAACCTGGTGAACTGAATTTATAAAAGTTCAGCTCCCACGGGTGGTCTTTTGGTCATTTCTTCCACTTTCATGTATCTTTTAAATTTATTAAGATCATGAAGCTTGTCGCAAATTAAGCCTTAGTTCGTAATGAATTCATTAAATATGCTTTTTTTATTAACACAGATCTAATGCAATGTTGGAATCAAACTGACGCGAACTTTGTCCAAGTTAGCCAGGTGGCTGCGGTAGCTGAGGGCCACGTGTATGGCCTCGTCGCCCGTAGCTGTCAGCTCTCTGCGTCTGCCGATGACGAAAGGCCAGGTATGATGCTTGTCAAAAATCGAATAATGGTAATAAGAGGTACGTGGGGCGCAGAGAAGTACGACACATACCTAAATACAATTAAAACATCTATCATTGCATTCTGCCGGTGTCAACATATGGAGCAAGAACTTGGAGGTTAACAAAGTAGCTTGAGAAGAATCTAAGGACCGCACAACGAGCTCTAGAGCGAAAATTGTTAGGCATAACGTTAAGATAAGAGAAGAGAGTTGTGTGGATCAGAGAGCAAACGGGTGTGCCCGATATTCTAGTCGAGATTAACAGAAAAAAAAATGGAGCTGTCAAGGACATCTAATGCGTAGGGCATATGCCTATGGTCAACTAGAGTTACAGAATCGGTGACAATGGGATTAAAGCGCAGTTGAGGACGGCAGAAAGTCAGGTGGGGGGGGGGGGGGGGGGGGGGGGGGTGGATCAAAATATAAAATTTGCAGACATAATTTGGAATCAGCTAGCCCAATACAGGGGTAATTGAAGATTGATAAGAGAGGAGTTCGTCCTGCAGTGGACATAAAAAGATGATGATGATGATGATGATGATGATGATGATGATGATGATGATGATGATGGCGACGGCGACGACGGCTTCTATGGGTGAGTTCCAATTCCGGCCAGCATCAGAGACAGTCTGCGTAGACAGCTAAGGAGACAGCAGAGACAGCTTCGAGATCGCGTAATGCAACGCGTTTCTATAGGTCTGGCAGACGTACGGAAGACGCTCCTGCGACGTGACGCCGCCTCGTGGTGACAAGAAAAAGTTGAGAAAAGCAGATATTATTTCTAAGTCTTTGCGCCAGCAAACCTATGCAAAACACGATGTAGCTTACATTAAGAGCGTAGGATAGCGTGTCTACGTTTTCTTGTGCGCCGACAACCTTCCTGTCGGCTTTCCAAGCTTCCTGCTCAATCGCCATCTTGTTTGGAGAGGAAAGTAGCCTGCATGGCTTTTGACTCCGATGCTGTCTTCGCGAAGCTATTTACTTTGACGTCTTCGTGAGGATTGGAACGATACTTAATATGGCCGCTGTCCACTTAGCCGTCTACTGTGCCGTCTACGGTGAAAATTTACTGATTTCACCACGTCACCTAGCTTTGATATCCTCGACTGCGCTGCTATTCTCTTGGTACTCATTCTGTAACTCACTGAGCACAAGAATGGGGTTCATTCAGTGATGTATTGTCGATAACGCAAAACACGAGTGCGCTCACTGGCGCTACCTTATTGGTCAACACTGTTGAGGGCTATAAACGTCGGCTGTTCGGCGAATAACTTTACTTGCGCCAAAACCCTGGCTTGGGATGAAAGAAATGTTCGTTTTAAAATTTGCTTTTCTGGGTTTTTTTTCTTTGGTCTTCATACACGAGCGATCGGCATATTATGTGGGTATAGTTCTAAAGACCACCCTTCCCCCTGCCTTGGCGAGCTATTGATGCGCTCAAGAACCGTTTGTATTTCTTTTAAGACACGCGACCTTTCACATTCATACCTCTTGAGGAGGTCTAGTGATGTGTAAGCCTCTATGAAAATCCTGACAGCCTGATCACTGTTGCTATCAAAGTGGCTTTGCAGCGAAACAAAGTGAAATCATGCGATCAATTCGACGTGTCTACAGAAAACCTTGCATCTCCAGGCTAGAACGATATTCTAACTTTTAGAAACCCCTTATCATTTTTTAAATTTTATTTTACAACACTGAGTCCCGGGACTCTGAAAAGACAACAAGACAGGAAAAAAGGAAAAGAAAAAAAAACACACACAGCCGCTAACTCAAAACTTGACTTTTTCCTGCCCCGTGCCAGTTTCTCAACGTGCTCGAACAAACAAAAACAGTCCAAAACTCTCTTGCCGCCCCACTCGCGCCGCGCTACAGTTTGGACTAAAAGAAAGAAAAAAAGGGGTCTGGCCTTCAACACTTTGTGCAATCATCAGGGGCCACCACCACCGTGGCCAGGGGCGTCACTCATTTCTTCTTCTTTACCTTGAGAAACCGTGGCAGCAGCTTTAACTTCCTCTTCTTTGACTTCTTGGTGGGGCTGTTATTGTCGCCGTCGCACGTCACCATCTGCACGCCAGTCTCGATGGTGTTGCTCGTCGCCTGCACGTACTTGGATGGCTGCGGCTTCTTCTCCGCACCGTCCGCGCACTGCAGCGCACACCTGCTGCTTCCGGCACCTTTGTCGGTGGGGGCCGGGTTGTTGATGACGGTCACCTCGACCAGGTCGGCCTTCACGAGCGGCGACATTCGGAAGTGGTCGTCTCCGCTCGACTGCGGGCAGTAGTCGCGCAGCGAGGTCTGGCTCGCCTTCTCGCCGACCGCGCGGCTGCTGTTTCTCGCGGGGCTCCAACTGGGTGAGGCCCAGATCTCCTTCTCCTCGGAGCGCGCAGTCGAAGAGGCGGCCATCTTGGATGCCGCAGTGCGCTGGCTGCTACTCTGGCTGATGCTGCCTTCGCCCAGGTTGTTGCGGAAAGGGGTTGTCGAGTCCGGATGTGATCGCTCGTCCCAGCTAGAGCGCGACTTGATAAAAGCCTCGTTCAGGTACTGCTGGTCCGCGTCTTTGGGCGTGGAGCCGGCCAGCGATATGCGACTTCCCCCTGAAGACAGTCCTGAAGACGCCGGCCCACTGACCATGGGGCTGCTGCTTCCTGGAGAAGGGTCGTCGGGCAGCGGGGATGTCTGTTCTTTCCAGAATGAGGGCAGACCAGAGGCGGCAGCTGTGGCGCCGCCGACGCCGGACGATGACGCACTGGACTCAGACGAGTTCAATATGCCCATGACCTTGGCGGCGGCAGCCTGTTCACCTTCGGACGTACTTTTTTTAGCTGCCTTCCGTTCGCTGGATGACTTTTTCTGGGAGGCCGCTGCCGTGCCTTCGCCATCCGCCTTGGGCTTGTGCAAAAAGGTGTAAGGGTTGTTCGCCTCGTGAATGTTTCGCTCGATGTTCGCGACAACCTTGGAGAATTCCGGAGCGTCCGCGATGCCTCTCGAGGCCTTTGAGAAGCACGGCGTGTCTGCTGGCGTGGAGGACTCTTCTTCCAACAGGCCCGCCTTGGATTCGCTGTCTTCGTTCTTGTACGCGGGGAACTCTTTGACCACGGTCTTGTCATCGCTCCGGCTAAAGATATTCCACAGCAGACGCCGCTTCTTTTTCTCGGGCACCACTGGTTCGACCGGTTCCTCCACTTGGATGGTCGTCGACGGCGGCTCCGGGCTTGGAGCGGCAGCAGTCTCCGTAGTCACGACTTCGGACCTCTCGATGCACTCGATCGTCTCGACGTTGTCGCTCACCCTGTGGAACTCTTCGTACGTTGTTCGCAACACACGGCTCTCGTAGCAGCCGTACGCCTGGTGACAGCTCACCGTCGTTACCTGCAGGAAGACAGTAGAATACACAGTGCCGTACTCCTGTACCATGCTTTTTTGAGCTAATATACGCAAGAAACGTCTTGACGTACCGAACGAGAGTATTCACGCGGGAAGTTTCAGCATAAAGTTGTGTGGTCCGTTTCCTTACCTCGCCCGGTGTCCTTGCGCTGTTTTGAGTCTAAATGTATTGATATGATATGATATGAGCCTCGAAGTTCTAAAGTTGGTCCCCGGCCGCACCAACACGCACGAAACAGTTACGAATCCTATACCCTTTTACCTTACTACCTATCAGGAGCCATTTCAAGTAATCAGGTCGCACTTGAGCGCAAGTAATCTTATGCTTGTGTTAAGCGAAGAACCTCGACAGTAGGGACACTATAGAAACCTGCGCAATCATGTAAAACGCATGAATTAGCATATATTCAAACTTTAGAAAATGCTGCGCTAAGCCACAGCAACTCGGAAGACAAAGCATGTTGTTCTTGTTCACTTGAAAAAATCTGCGTTATATGGGGCGGCGTTCTTAAATCTCGATGCTTTTTCCAAACAACCCCGAAGTCGATCTCGCCGAGCGAGCTCACTCTGCGCACCTGCTCGCACTGGCTGGGGCTGTCGAGCCTCGTCGACGAGCGGCTGCGCGCCACGGCCGCGGGCACCAGAGGCAGGAAGCCCGAGGGCAGAGGGTTCCGCGCCGGTGTCGCCGCCGCGGGCCACGTGTCGTCGACCTGGCTGCGGAGCCGGGGCGATGAGAACGACCCACGCAGCGTCGTCTTGGCGCTCGTGCAGAGCCAAGGATCCGAGCGCGTCACGCTCTTGACCGACGGCGAAGGCGGGTACACGGCGGACTTCTCTTCCACGTACACGGGAGCGTGCGTCTCGAGCCTGGGCTCACAGAGCCGGCTGTACGGCACCAGCGGTTCCCAGGGCCCCTCGGGCTTGTAGAAGGCCATCGCGAACGTCGACACCACCAGCCCCATGATGATAAAGAGGAAGTACATAGCGTTCGTGGTGATGGCGAGCGTGACCGAGATCGCCGCGAACACAAGGAATGTTCCCATCCAGATGAGCACCGACATGAGCACCACGCGGAGGTTGAGCCGATATTTTGGAGGCGGCGCGATCTCGTTCATGGTGGCCGCCTCCGGGGATGCCCCGCCACCTCCTCAGGCCCGGTTGGCAACAGTGCTGGGAACTGCGGACGGTGAACGCAGCGTGGTGGCCTCACTAGGTGGGCGCGTTATGGCATCATCATCAGCCGCAGCCTATCGTTATGTTCAACGGTATGGGACGAAGGCCTCTCCTGGCGATCTCCAATTACCCAAAAAAAGGTGAGGCGTGCAGACAGGACACAAGAGACGAGAAATGGACAACACGAACGCCGACCATCAACTGAAGGGAGCACAGAGGCGAAAAAAGAAAGAAGACACAATACTCATCTGCGCAATCCTTACCAACTAGCTCAGCTTTCTGTCGTCCTAAGCTCCAATTACCCCTGTCTCGCGGGTAAGGGCGGTGGCGTGAAGTGGAGGTCGAACATCGGATGTCTACGCTATGGCATACAGGTGGCTAAAAATAAAACGCGATCACGACTGCAGGTGCTCAGTCACTTGGTGTATAAGCAACGGAACCGCCAATTGGAGGGCTAGGTGAGGTTCGGGTTGCAATGTTTCCTTGACGTTTTAAGTTCTCAGACTGCAGCAACGCATCCCACGCGTGCTACCGCATGTAATCATGATTCTGCTTTAGCCTTGGGTGTTTATTCTTAGATGCATGTCTGCTAGAGCACAGGCTGCGAAAGGAAAGTTGAATGGCAACACAAGTAAATCATCTTTCAACCCGGCGCTCTGGTAGAATCCGTGCATGGAAGGCTATGTCACCCACTCATTCGTTGATATCCTTAAATATATAGTAAGAATCAACAAATTTCGTTGAAACTATTCCAATGTGATGGAAAAGAACATTATGCCAAATTTTGCCACTTCGTCAGTCTTTATACTGCGAACACGCGTACAGTACAATATCCTGCGCTACCTAATACCGAACAGTGCCAGCTTGAATTCAGATTGTTCGACATCAACACTATATGATATCTCAGTGATGTGTACCCCACTTTTTCTGTCATATACTCTGACTGTGTCATTGATAATGACAGGGATGGGATGTAATACCCTGAAAGGGGTCCTTATGTCCTTATGCAATACCCTGAAAGGGGTCCTTAAGAGACAATAAATTATGATGATCGCAACCTCTGATGGATGTGGAAAGCTGGTGTCGAAGCAAGCATCCAGGTTCGCTCTACCATTGCCAAGACACGACTTCTGGTGTGTACGCCAAAAGCAAATGACTCCTGTTCGAGTTCCGAGAAGTTTCAAGAAATTATTCACTTCAAACGCGTAACTGCGCGTAAGTCAGCGTAGCTGGAGAATCGAGGATGCTGACGAAAATAGCTGTGTTAGACAATATCGAAGCTTTCAAGGGCGGCAGCTGGTTCTAATCTAAACGTACACCAAAACAACGGATCAAGTTATTCGTTTAGAAGATCAGATTACACTCCTGAAGTAGCTAATAGGTCAGTTTTCTGGCACTTTATTGTCAGAAGTTGGCGAAAGCAACATGATTCAAACATAACACAGTGTACCCTCCCTTTTTGTGCTGCATGTATTAGTGCTAGTAAATTATAATACTATTGTCTAGCAGTCTAACAAGATTCTATGTTGAATGACACAAGCAGCTTTAGCTCAGAATATAATATTAAAGACATGCCATATATTGGTACGCTCTTGTTAAGCAACGGCTGCATAATTAAGGGAAAATGAGATATCCACGCAATCCTAGCAACTGCTACAAAGGAACCCCCATACGGGTTCCTTGAAAAAAAAGCCTCGCAGTTGAAGAAAAATTTGCCCTGGTCCGGGACTCGAACCCGGGACCACCGCCTTTCCGCGGTAGCTGCTCTACTGTCTGAGCTAACCAGGCGGCTAGCAGATGGCAGGGCTAGGTCGAATTTGTCAACAACTCGAAGCAAAAGCAAGAGTTTGATGTAAGTTATGCGGAAACCCGCAAGATAGAGAGAATTAAGGGAAAATGAGACATCCACCTAATCGAAGCAACTGCTCCAAAGGAAATCGAGGGTTACTTCTCTCCACCTTGCGGGTTTCCGCGGAACTATTACGTCAAACGGCTGCAGAAGTTTAGACAATATTTGTTGAAATCTAAAAGAAAAAGTCAAGTTCTTGTGATTCGTATTTGCGAAGCTCTTATTCATGCGCTCAGGTATTCATAAATATTCATGAAAATGACCCCTTAAAAATATACCTTTTCAACTCTGCAGAAACCTTGACACGCCATATTTACATCTTCATGATTCTGCAACAAGAATCTTCTCCATTATAGCTGACCGAAAATTTAAAATATTTAGGCATTTAATACATCTTTTTAAACTGCATCGGTATTTCCGTAAAGTAACCTTTTACGAAGCTTAACCTTAATTACGTAAGCAGTAATACATGGTATGCCTGCTGTTGAGTATATGCCTTAAGAGGAAGGTTTAGCTCAGGCCTAACTCCGACGCGGCCTATTCAAATACAGGTAAAACGCAGAGACCCTTTTCTGAGATAACCCCTCGACCGATATTAATGAAATTTGTTGCATTTGAGAGAGAAAGGTAAATTCAAGTGACTGTTGGAAGCGGAATTTCGATTTAGGGCCTGACATTGCATTTGAAAGAGAAAGGTAAATTCTAGTGACTGTTGGAAGCGGAATTTCGATTTAGGGCCTGACATTTGTTTAAAAATTTTTCAAAAATTCCAAACTTCGAAAAATAATAGAAGCACGAAATTTACAACTTCATAGCTCTGCATCAAGAACAGATATCGTGGTTCTGTAAACAGCATCCATTAGATAATTCAATGCGGACAAATCCGATATGTCAATTTATATCTTACGTGAATTTGTTACGCTGTGAACAAGGGTTCTGCAGAAGCTGTATTTCCGTATTACAAATTTTCTTCAGATTCATGTGTAACATATCAATCTTGTGAACTTTAGATTTACTATTAGATGTAATTCACAGAATTGTGACATCAATTTTCATTGCTGAGTTGCAGAGTTGTGAACTTGATTGTTTCGTATTCAGAAAAATTTGCGATTGTTGCCCATTTTTAGTAACAAATTGAGGACCTAAATCAAAAATTAGAAACAAGCAGTTATTAGATTTTAAGTTTCCCTTTAAATGCAATAAACCTCGTCAAATTTGGTGCAGTGGTTGCCGAGATAAACGAATTCTCCTTTTCCCTGTATTTAGATGGGAGCACCCGAGCTAAAGCTTCCTCTAACCGGGTACCAGCGCAATAGCAGTATCAACAAGGTTTATGTCAATCGATTCCAAATCTGGGGTTTTACTTGCAAGAACGAAGATCTGATTGTGAGGCACACCGTAGTGTAGGACTCTGGAATAATTCTGACTACCTGGTGTTCTTTAACGGGCACCCAATACATTTTGCATTTCGGCGGCATCGGAACGTGGACACCGCGGCCGGCCTTCGACCCACGTCCTCCGTGTTCAGCAGCGCAACGTCATAGTCACTGAGCTATCGTGGTGGGCAAGGTCATGTCAATGGCCGGATTAGAAATGAGCAAGTTCTTAGGTTATGAGGTATCACGTGCGTGAGAAGGATCGGAAGGTAGCTGGGATCGAACAAATCTTAGAACACTCTCAAAATTTATGTAATCTGAAGATAAATTTTGGTTTTAGTTGGGAGAGGTGAAAGGGTTGTTCAGGAGCTTCAGGTTGGCAGTGGTTAGGTTGGCAGTGGCTTTCTTCAGGCTACCAGCGGAAGCTACAAAAACCGTGCGCTGTGCATTGAAGGATGCCGCGCTCTTAATTCACGCATCGTTTCCGCAAAGCAGTGGCCTTTCCTGGTTCCTCGGCTGTCGTCACCAGTCATTACGCCGAGTAACCTTGCGTTATCGACAACTCCTCGGGACAGGCGGGGAGAGTAGTTTCTCCCGATCTTGGGTGATTCCCTGGCCCTTAAGCGAGGTCGGAATCTTTATTCACGCTGAATTTGTCCGCGAGCAGCCCAGACTGACTCGGCAAACCCCGCTCCGCCTCCACGAAGCGCCTATATCGGTTCCGACACCGGCGCGCGGGGGCCACATCCGCGAGGTACCAGGCCGACGCGATGCGCAGGTGGGCGCAGAGGCCACGCGGCGACGCACTTACTGCTTACGACGTTGTCTCCGGCGCCGCGATGGGGCCGCGAAAACTTCATGGCTTGTGGCACCGAGTCGTTGTTTTTCGCTGCGTTTTCGCTACATTGGCTCGCCTCTTGGAACTGTATCGGCGCGTCGCGCGCGATGCGACACTTCGACTTTGTCGGTGCCGGCCCAACGCTGAGCTCGCGTGTGTTTGCAGCTCCGCGACTCTCAGCATTGGGTGCGATTTTTATTTTCGTTCTTTCTTTTTTTCTCCTTATTGCGTGGCGTTGTGCGCAGCCGTCAGTATCGTGGATAAATAAAATACGACAGCTGGGGAAAACGCATACCGCCGGTCTGTGTGGAAAGAGCCGCCGGCTTCTTGGCCAATCCCCCCATAGTGGGTGAGCGTCAGAAGTGCGGAGCATGCAAGCCGGCGACGGGCGCATCCGCTGATGACGTCGTTATTCGGCTGTAGTACTGATGAATGCATGCACGGGCTTGGCACAGTGAACGAACATACAGATCAGTGCATGCTCGCCGGGAAAACGCGATAAGTAATTTTCCTAGCCCCAAGGGGCGACCACTTTTCTTGCGAAGAAACGCCTGATATGAAAAACAAATGGCGGAAATATTTTAGAACGAGAACCTTAATCAGTATTAAAATGAAAAAAAAGACGAGCGAGTGAGAAATGTGATTAAATGAGCAACAATATTAAAAGGAAGATTTTAAGTTCGAGTATGGAGTTTATTGGGGAAAGGGGGAAAGGCAGCTCTCGCCTATAGTGTTATAGTTCGATAAAGAAGAAATGGTTGAATCCTCGTATGATTTCCTTGTTTTCATTGTCTGCTGGCTTCAAACAATTCTCTTTATGTAATATTAAAGGAAAACGCTTAAGTATGGCAAGACCGGAATATTTACTTTGTGAACCCGTCATGCACTTTGTTGCAATAAAATGTCGAAGGAAGAAAGAAAAGAAACTTTATTTTTCAAAAAGAAACTTCGGCTTAATAGCAAGAATATGCGATGGCAGTATATTATTTCTTCTTTTTTTTTAGTTTCGTGCCCTAACCACGTCGGCAGTGACGTCGGTACTGGTGTTTACAAGTATTCAATCGGAACTTCCATATTTCAGTTTCTCTTGAAAGTCGTAACCAGAATACCTTCTGGAGTATAACGTGCCAAAACCTCGGTCTGATTATGAGTCGCTCCGTAGCGGAATATTCCGAATTTGAGCATGTGGAGTTTTTCATTTTTTTTTAACTTCCAGCTAAATCTGAGTACGCGTGTGTTTTTAACGCGAAGCATTCTTTGCGAACTTCGGGTGATTTGAGTGTGTCTGTCTATCTATCCAGCCTTCTACGCCGCGGTGCTATAGTGGTACCTACCATATCATAGAGTTTCTCACTGTAACACCTAGAGGGTAATCTGGCGCCACCGTCTATGGGAGTTTCTTAAGGGGGCACCGTGCCGTCATGGGAATGACGGTATATGTGTCTGCGAGGCTCGTGTTGGCTGGTGTTGTAAGAGGCTTCGTCTAAAACGTGGATATGGCTACGCAAATAAAGCGTTTTCAAAGTAAAATCTTCATAAATTGTTTCCATTCACGCATATTACATCTTTACTCACCCACGATGCATGACCAAGCGAAGAAAAGCAAGAACAGACGACCGACTGTTTCAAAGCGAGCGCGAACCTTGTCGTCTGTCCTCCAACTTTAGCGGCCCGCTGATACTTTTTACGTAACATGTAGTCGTACACACAATAACAAGTTCTCATAGTTAAACAAAACATGTTTTCGCGTAATAATAAAGCTAAAACAGCTTTTCATGTGCTGTTCTAGTAGAAAATGAATCATTGTGACAGACGGAACGGTACTTGCCAAGAGCGTCTTCAAGGTGTTCTGTCTCTACGAAAACGATGCCAATCCGAATCCACAATATACCGGCATTCCCATGCCTACCACAGCGCAGCAGCGCCAGATTTCCCTCTAGGTAATGTAGTGAGAAACTCTATGTACCATATAGAGTTTCTCACTATATTACCTAGAGGGAAATCCGGTGCTGCTGCGCTGTGGTATGCATGGGAATGCCGGTATATTGTGACTTCGCATTGCCATCGTTCTCGGAGAGCCAGGACACCTTGAAGACGCGCCTGGCAAGCACCGTTCCCTCTGTCACAAATATTCATTTTCTACTAAAACAGCACTTAAAAAGTTGTTTTAGCTTCATTATTACACAAAATCATGTTCTGTTTAATTATGAGAACTTGTTATTGCATGTACAATTATATGAAAAGAAAAATATCAGCGAGCGGCTAAAATTGGAGAACAGACGACAAGATTCGCGCGCGCTTTGGAACAGTTTGTCGTCTGTCCTTGCTTTGTTTCGCTTGGTTATGCATTTTAGGTGAGTGAACTGCACTGGAAGATGTAATATGCGTGAATGAAAACCTTTTATGAAGATTTTACTTTAAGAACGCGTTATTTGTTTAGCCATATCCACGTTTTAGACGAAGCCTCTTACAACACTAGCAAACAGAAGCCTTGCAGACATATATACCATCATTCCCTGATCATTCCCATGACGGCACAGCGCCCCTTAGGAAACTCCCATAGACGGTGGCGCCAGATTTCCCTCTAGGTGTTATAGTGAGAACAACTATGGTGCCTACCAAGTTGAGCCGTTGGTTATACGCGTAGTGCGCGCCGATGGACGCACCACTGGTGGCGGCCTTGCGCAGAACACACGGGAGAGGAGCCAGCCGCGCGCCGTAGTTTGTTTTGTCGTTGACAGTGCTTCTCTATCTCATTCACGTTTTCATAGCAAAATAGGCAATACACTTCGCATGTGTGGGGTGGCCAAAGCTTCAAGGAATGTCGAAGAAGAATTGTTGCAAGGCGGGGGCTGAAATACCGGCGAAAACGTGCCGGCGATACGGTTCTAATCATTCCTCGCAAAGCCTCATCAGCGGGAGCAACGGTAGCAATGGATCGTCGCTTCGGTGGTAAATTTCTTGTTCTCATCCTTTCCTTTGTCGCGTCGGTGTTTTTTCCACTCGATCATAGTTAGACGCGTAAGCGACGAATTTCGTCAGCAGCGCAACATGCGGTTTAAAGGCATTTCGCTAAAGTTCGGAATGCCGTTTGCCGCTTATATTGTGTTCCGCTCCTTTACCGCGTTGGGCTAGCTAGGCAGCACGACTGCACGAGCGCATTGTGTTGCATGTCAAAGCTACTGAAGATTGAAAGAACTGAAATTGTTGGTTTTATGTGGCCTGGTAAATCCTCGCACCAGCTCTCACGCATTTCATGTTTTTTGGATCTATTTTATGGGTGGTTTCGCACATGTTTAACTGTTGCTAGTTGCTTCATGTGTAACTCTTGTTGATTCTTTCGAGCTGCAAGGTTTTCACCCTGCCTTGTTTGTAAAAGTTATAAATCACGCTGTGTCTTATCGGAAGGATACCAAGCAAGTGCTTCTTTAACAGCTTCATTCTTTTCGCCCGAGGGCATCTTAGGTATTGTGGTTTTTTAGGAAATGTGTTTAGAAAATAGGTAGTTCAGGGCGAGAATTGCTGATAGTTGCTGCATATGGTATTTCTGTTCCATTTCTCGCTGAAAAGTTCGCGTCACGTATGGGAAGTCATCGCATCTCGATGCTGTCTGAGCAGACTTAACACGCCGAGTGATTTGCTTGTTTCACAACGTAGTCTCTTCTTGCATGGGAACTTTGTACTCAACTGAATTCTTTCTTATTATTCTTACGCCGCAGAGGACTAAACCCGGCCTTGCCGCCAGCGCTCATGTACTTTCACTGGCGCTGCTCTGCCTTTAAATATATCATGTGGCACCCCTCTCTAGTAACATTTAAATAAAGTACTTAAAAGTTAGACTTTAGCTTTGTATGTTTCAAAGTAGCTCCCATGGGGAATTTAAGATTGCAAGAACTGCAGCAGGAACGGCCTTTCATCGGCGTATGCAGCAAGAATTTCATCGGCGGTACAGCGCTAACACGCACTTTTATTAACCCGTGCGTTTGGTGACTTCGTTGACTAGTGTACGCGTTTCCATCAATTCGCAATTACTCGTAAATGCGATGCCATCGCATTTACGATTCCGGGATATAACGGTGCAGCTATCATGCTTTGAAGTGCTGGTGCACATTTTGCAGGGCGTCAAAAGTGCAATTATAAAAAGAAAATTGCACTACACAACTTGACAGCTGTACCGTTATAGCCCGGAATCGCAATCAATGGACAAAGTCTATTGTCAAGCCGAAGTAGATATGTGATTAAATAGAGAAACGTGTCAGTGTAGCGTAGCTGACGTTGTGAGAAAAGGAATTTTGGTTTTTGGATGTCTAATGAGTGCAGTGAGCACGTCAAGTGTCACGTGTCTAAGTGCATTATAAGTGACGACTGGATTTTTCAACAAGCGAGTTGAAAGTAGCGTTATGCGTGTCTCGGTATTCACCCATCGTCCACGTTTTTTAGGCGCATTTAGGTGGTATTCATGCCAAACCAACTCGCCCTACTAAGTACACTGGCCCAGTGCGCACAACCACACGACAGCGTTTATAGTCTCCGCAACACCCATTTGATCGAAAGCGCTGCGGTCTGAGCTCCCATTGCATTCTCACATGCGTGCTGGATTATTAGATTCGTTTTAGCATTGATCAGTAGGCTCACCAGCGTTCCGGATTAGTGTAACTCAGCAGAAATATTAGTTTGTAACGTCTTTAAAACGGCTGTTTGCTCGTTTGTCAGTTTAGCTAAGTTTAAACTGTTTATTCTCAGTATGCACCACACTGGCACTGCGTGGTATTGATGTAGTTCCACCTTGGCAATAATATGTAATCAATTAAAGCGTTACCGGTCCTTTCATAATTATACTGAAGTATTTACTGTGTTAATGATAAATCAGTATTACCTAAGCGTTTCCGCACATACTCAAGCTGCATGAATGTTCAACCGCACTACTAAATGTTTTGAGAAATGTTCAAAGAAGGCACAGCAAGCTACAAGGTGGTTGATCTTTTTCTTAGAAAATGTAAATGGGAGTATGAAAATGCCGTCTGAAAATTTGTTTTTCCAAAATCTGTGGCACATTTGAATAAAGAGCAAATGCGAGTTTCGCCTCACGTTTATCAGAGAGCATAGCACAATTACGCTCACTGAGTAGTCACTGGCGTGAATCCTTTGTTTCATAATTTCGCGCCAGTTGGTGTGGTTCCCGTAATATTTTCGCGGTATAATGCTTGGTCCAGATATCTTTATCTAAAAAGGTGTGTGCTATTGTTTATCCTTCATTGGTACAGGAATGCAAGCTTTTTTGCATGCATAATTTATAATATTCAGCAGTCATCGAAATTTGAACGTTGAGCCTAGGCGCATGCTTCCGTGTTTGACCCAAGATGGCGGCGTCGGTGGCGGTTTGTCCATCCTGAACATAGAGGTGGTATTAAGGCACCCTAAGACTGCGAATGATGATGATGATGATGATGATGATGGTGGTGGATATTGACGCCACCGATGAAATAGGGCATAGACAAATAGCCACCTAGCGTGCTTAATTTAATCAGGTTTTACTGCATCTATCGCCATCTACCCTTTCGTCTCTCTGATCTCGATCCTTCATATTTAAAACTTCTGTTATTTTTTACCCGTAACCTACGCTAGCAATGACTCCAGTTCTGTCAATATTTTCCTTTACTTTTTTCTTTCACCAATACTCTAAACGTCTCTTTTACTTATATAGGCTGCTGACCAGTTAATCCTTTCAACTGCTTTTAATCCCAACGCTTCTGAAAGGTGAACACTCCCTACCGGTGTCGCTGGGTGAATATCGTGTTGGCGCAATGCGCTACCACGCCACTACCACATGGACCGAAACTAAAATGTATTTTGAGCTGTTGATAAAGTCCCGAAGGATCTCGGAAATCTGTCGTTCTTCGTTGTCCCTTTCTTTTTTAATTCAAAGAGTAGGCGTCTTCGTTTTATGCATTTCTCAGTCCGTCCTCGCTCCGCGGACCGTGCCTCTTCGTCAATCAGTCTCGTGACCTGGTTTCCTTGGCTGCGCGTCACTGAAGGGCTCGAGTAAGCCGCAGCGAAAACCCACGCGTGCGCCCCGAATTAATGTCGTTAGCCGCGACTGAGCGGCTTCTCCTTTTTCGTTAATCCCGAGGAATTCATCAGGTAGTTCATCCGTGCGTTATCATAAGACCTGGATTAGTAGAGACCGCACAAAGCTTGCAGCCACTAACGATGCTGGAGCCAACGACCTCCCGCTCGCCCCTTCGACAGGAGTCTCATCATCGAGTCGTCCAATTATAATCGGCTCTCTCTTAAGTCGCCGCTGCACCGCGATTAATCCACGCTACGTTCCCGTCCTGCCAATATGCAAGAACGAACTCCGGCGTCCAGCGTGCGCGAGCTAACAAAAAATATCTCAGCGCTGCCTTTGCATATTGCCTTGTAATACTGCATGCCATCCAAGAAACGGCAGAAATAATAGCGCATATGTTCACGGAGCGGTGATTTCTCGCCACAGTCCATTCTCGCCGCTCGCAACGACAGCCGATGATAAATGCTCTCGGCACCACTTTTTCATTACCGAAGGCCCCGCTTCTTTTTCGATTCGGACCGGGGCTTCGGACGCAAATAAGGCGCCGGCCATTCGCGCCTGCACCTCGCTGCGGCTCCCGCGGGTGATTAACTGCGGCACCGCGTTCGAACACTTGGCGAACAATAACATCGGCGATCACACCTGAAAGCGCGCGGAAGGAGAGAAACGGCCCTCCTTGAGGTGCTCGCAGATAGGTATTATAAGTATACATATATAGGCGCTCGCGCGAGATGACCAACCGCGTGAATAAGGTGTGTGCGGATTTGATTAATGGAGTTGCATAAAGGATGAACGCATGTGTGAGCCACGCGTTTGTCCCTTTTTCTCCTCCTCCTCTTAGGATCATTATTTGATCTATCTGCTCTTCGTCGCTCACACGAGAAGAAAACCGAACAATGCGCGGAGGAAAGTGCTCGCGTAAGCGCAGCAGGTGGGTGTTTATCCCCAAACGGCCGCCTTGTCTACACTCCCTTAATCTCTCTCTCTCTCTCTCTCTCTCTCTCTCCCTCTCGCAAGCGCGCATACACATACACTAGGTGGGGGAAGTGGTAGGCTCACCGCAGATCGATCCCGCGGATCGCACAGAAGGCCGTTTAGCTTCGTCTACGCGCACCAGATCCTGGACGACGGAGGTATTTGGTTCTCGGAGGATCCGCTCCCCTCCCCTTTTATTCTTGTTCTCCGCAAAGACTGCAAGGTGTTACTTTGGCGCATTTGTTTCTTGATCTCTTTCTTTCTTTCATTCTTTTTTTTTTGCGTTTCGTGTAGCATCCAGGATGCGGCGCCTGTTTTTTTATTTGAGTCGTATAACGCGCTGCGGTGGCAATGCATGAAACGCGAAGGGGGCACACGGTGAAATATAGTTGTCATTACCGCTTGCGATGACGTACGCAGATGTTTATTTATTTATTTATTTATTTATTTATTTATTTATTTATTTATTTATTTATTTATTTATTTATTTATTTATTAGATAAAGCCTCAAGCGTCGAGGCTTTGTAGTGGGAAGCGGATTACGTAATGTCAATAAAAGGAATAAAAACAGAATGAAACACGGTATGTTTTATAACATTAGCAAAAAATCATAAATAAAGAAGAAATATTGTGCAACTGCAGACACCGCAACACGTGTATAAAAACACTGGGGGGAGGGTGGGGGGGAGAGGAGGATACAACAAATGATCCCGCAGGATTATCACAGTGAAAGTGACAAAAAAGACCGTATGAAGTGATTTCTTTTCATTTTCCTACATATTTTTTATATTGTTGTTTCCACTATGAGAAAAGGAGTAGCGGTCACCATTATAAGGTGACTACGTTTCTTTCTTTTATTTTGATTTCAATGAAAAAAAAAAGGTGATCAGAGATCGATACAATGTCAATGGCAAGGTGGCATCAATCGTTAGGTGTGTGTTGTATGAAGGAATGAGCAAAAGTGTTCGTGTCTCAGGAAATGCATGTAACTCTGTGTTGATGATACGTCCTATATGAGCGATAAGTCGGAGGCAGGACAAATTCGATACACAATGACGAACGGTCGTAAAGTGTCTGAAAAAGGCAAAGGTGGTAAAACTGACGGTGCAGTGATAGGTTTGGTAATGACAAAATGTGTTTCATTGCTGCTGTACTTTATGCGCGTTGGTACTTAGATATAATGAAACGAGTGTAGTTATTACGAATTAATTCACGAGAGCTAAATAGAGTTGCGTGATGGATATCCGAGATTGTGGTGGAGGAGGAGGAATAAACTTTATTAGTAGAAATGAGCCGACGGGAAATCGTCCGAGGTGGGCGGCGTCCCTGGTCCAGGATGCCGTGGGCCTGAGCCGATAGCTTGGCCCTGCTCACCAGGCGATGCTGGTCTTCAGGGCTCGAGCTTGTCAGCTGGGCCTCCCACTGCTCGACGGTTGGTCCGGTGATGGGCGGTGTCGATGGGTTTTGTTGACATTCCCATACCATGTGGTAGAGGGTATTGGGCGTAGAGCAGAAGGCGCATTTGTGAGTATAGCTCGTAGGATACATGGCGTGTAGCAGGGTGCCGTGCGGGAATGTGCCGGTCTGTAGTTTTCGGAAGATCACCGCCTTTTCTCTTGTCAGCTTGGGATGCGAGGGTGGATAGATCCTCCTACCCAGTCTGTAGTGGCTCAGGATATCGGCGTATCTTTCCGGGACGCTATCTTGTTGGTCTACCGGTGCTCGTGAACCCGGTCGGATAGCCCGGAGAATGTGATCTCGGGCAGCGGCATTAGCCGCTACATTACCCGCCAGGGACTCGTGACCCGGGGCCCAGACAATGTACAGTTCTGGGACATTGTCTCGTTTTTCGAGGATGCTCAGAGCTTGTTTGGAAATGCGGCCCTTTTGGTAATTTCTACATGCTGTTTGTGAGTCCGTGATGATTGTGATTTGATCTTACTCTCGCTGGCAGGTAGTGGCCTCCAGGGCTATCGCCGTTTCTTCCCCGCAGTCGAGTGCTTACCGAGGCCGCTGCTACCTCTTGTCCTTGGCCGTTGATCACGCTGATAGCGTGGGCCGCTCTACTCCTGTACTTTGCCGCGTCGGTGTATCGGACTTCTCCTTGTTTTGGTCCTTCGTAGGCCTTACGTAGGCCTTACGGTGGCGTATTCTAATTTTGAACGCACAGGAGTTTTGTAGAGAAGCAATTTGGAATGAGGCTGTGGCTTTAAGTTACGTGGTAAGTATCCCAATGTACGGTTAGCACTGTTACAGATCATATCAATACGATTATTCCAAGTTAGGTTGAAGGTAATAGTAATAATAAGTCAAGGTTCGTGAAATCAGCAGCCGTGCGAACGAGCGAATTAACGCTCAGATTAAACTTCCACACACATTAATGCGGGGCATCAACGAAAAGAAATATTATGAAATTGTACTATCGATATATATAGATGCAAATAAATCTGAGTTTGCTAGAAACACAAGCCAATCTCGTAAATATATATAGCCGGTGCTTTTCCAACGTCAGTGACAACGCACCGGGGTGTAGCTGAGATAAATTCTTAGCCCCGTTGGCCGTCTTTCTTTATTTGGGGACATTGGCTCCGTTCAGATTTCGACAGCAGTTAAAAGATCACCACAAAGAAGGCAGTACTGATAGCGTCAACGTGGTGTTGTTGACAGTTCTGCCATTTGTACGTGTTCTGAAATCCCGCTGGCGCTAATGAGTCAGAAAACAGCCAACTCTGGCAGCAGTGCAATTTGAGGCACCGTCTAGTGAATGCAAGCTTAATTATTTCAGATCAACGCACGCTATAAAGGACAAGCAAAACAGCTATTCTGTTAGATCGGCCGTGTTTTTTTGTTTTCCTTTCGCACAAAACCTGCGCACACGTACGCACGCGCAAGCATACACGAGTGAAATATGGAGATCTAGCAGGATTTGCCGCCAGCAGACGTGTCTGCACGTGTCTAACGAACCACGTCCCGGCGCTAACTGTGTTAGCGCCTCTCTGCAGACGCTTTAAGCGAGCTGCGCGCGGCCGATTGCTTGCCTTGCAAGTCGCAGATTAATGCGGTTAAGGCACACTCTTCTGCTTCCTCTTGGTGACCATCAGGCAGTGCAGGAAGGGAGCCTCGGCAGCCTGCAATTATCTCGCGTGCCGTGCCTGCCTGCGCGCTTCCCGTTATTCTCACCTCGCTAATGGCTTCCGCTCCGAGCGCCCGGCGCCCACTGTCGCCACCAAAGAGAGGAGTGCCATCGCGCATGCCACCACTGCCGGACAGAACACATTATGTAAGACAACAGAGGAAGAGAGAGATTATTGGTAATAAAGGTAAGAACGCGGCTGGCCTGAGGTGCATTCTGCCAGCCAGTGCACCGTGGGACGTGGAGAGAAAGAGAGAGAGAGAGTAAAGGGAACTGGTTTGGACACTGGACATACATGCCCGTCATGTGCTTGCCGCCTTCTCTGTTTCCCTTTTTGTCCACGTCGTCGCATATCTTCAAGACAACGCTCCCGCATGAAGTCCGAAGAAGTTCCGGTGGCGTGGTTCACGGCTAAGCTTTCCAAACCAATCGTGGTGTGTGTAGCGCATGAAAAAATAGCACAAAGGAAAGAGACGGAGATGGACGTATAGCTACTTTAGACAGTGGTCATTATCATTAATATTATACGGTCGCCTCCCTTCGAGCGGAAGTTCAATAGCTACGCGCCGAACTAGCGCGGCTCTCCGACAACTCAACCTCGCTTCTCCCGACTTCTGGTAAGGTGACGCCGTCTGCAAATAACCTTTCCTAGAAAGGATCTGAATAAGTTTCTGTGAACTCGCCTACCTTAATTACCCTCCCTCTTGATTGTGCCAACCAGAGGTCCAGTGAGAGAACGAAGATCCTGCCTCAATGAATGCTTCTAGGGAACCAAAATTAACTTTTGCCCAAAGACCCAAGCGTCCCAAAGCCTATTTTATGTCGAAGCTTTCCCTTCTAACCACCCCTGCACACCTCACTGACCACCAGAAGTCTGTCAATGTTACCCTGCCAGCGCCTCAAAACAAAGCACGACGCATATTTTTCTTTCCATGTGGTTGTTGACGACGAGGCTTTCAAACGCCAGACCCATCCGTGTGGCCGATGGAATGCATTTTCAGGCTGTTTCGTGGAGAGCTGCGTGATATGCTCCCTGCTAGTGAGGTGACCAAAGTTGGGAAAAGTGTGTCATTTGGGCGTTTATTACCAGAACGCTCGAAGTCTCCGTACTAAGGCGCCTGAACTATTTGCTAACATTGGTTCCTCTTGTTTCGCTTATGTTGTGCTGAATAAACCTGGTTTTCCATTGGCATCTAGTCTTTTGATCTCTCCTTGCTTAACTATGATGTATTTCGCTGTGACAGAGACTTGTCTGGATCCAAACAGAAAGTTGATGGTGTCCTAACTGCAGTTCACAGCTTCCTGAAATGTGTTAGACGCCTCGACTTATAAACTGTAGAGTAATTGGTATGGCTAGAAATAGGTCTCGCACATTGCCGAAAACTATTAATTGGAGCTTTTTACGTACCACTTAAATTCACTCCTGTAAAGTTTGATAAGGTCATGACATCTATTGAACATGTTGTGACCATGCAGTTAAAGCGTTGGTGCTTTAAATGCATGGTCACAACATTCTTTGTACTTATTCTTGGTGACTTTAACACACCTGGTATTCAGTGGAGCAACTACACATTTTTCAACTACAATAAGTTCATGGCGAAGAAATGTTGGTTGTTAAAAACTCAAGTATTGTGCTTTACGTGCCAAAACCACTATCTGATTATAAGGCACACCATAGTGGGGGACTCCGGATTAATTTTTACCGCCTGGTGTTCTTTAACGTGCACCAAAATCTACGCGCACTGGTGTTTTTCGATTTCGCCCGCATCAAAACGCGGCCGGTGTGGCCGCGATTCGATCCCGCGACACCGTGCTAAGCAGCGCCACACCAAAGCCACTAAGCAACCACGGCGGTTGTTTCTTGTCGTTAAATTTCCTAGCTACTTAACTCCCCTCAGTAACATAATTTAGGTGAGAACTGCAGCGATAATATACAGACTTGAGCCCTTCGAGTGTATAAAATGTAACATTACCGCACTCTGACATATCCGTAGTTCGTGCTGAGATGTTTCACTCCCGATTTAATTAAGATATCCGCGTCTCTGTCAGCTTTACGCCATAACGGTACAGATCTCATTAACTTCCCACGCTTTGCTTTCAAATCTGGTCACTGTGATTTCCTATTCCAGTTTTTCTCTATAGTGGATTGGCCTCTCGTGACTAGTATATGCGACGTCGACGAACATGTCCATCGGTTCAATTAAGATAGTTCTGAATGTTATGCATGACTGCTTCCCCCACCACAAGCCCAAATGATGTAAATTTACTCATTAGATCTCGGTGAAACTTACTATTCTAGAGCCTAAAAAGTGGGCCCACAGAAAAGCCAAAGTGCAGAGCGTAACATAACAAATAGGAGAATTCGCCTTTTGCGGTCCCTTTGCAATCAAGTGTATAAGCGTGATCACAAGCCTCACATTGAGTAACTGAAGAAGAGCGCCTCTAACCAGAGCGCGGACTTTGGGAGACATTTTCGTATGCGCTCCAGCAAACGTGGATATCACATCCGTCTGATCGATTCCTGTGATGCAGAAGTGCAAGCAGCCGTCGATTTTTTCACTGTCCCTTTCTCCTCTGTATATAAACCGTCAGCTGACAGCACCATCCATCAGCTGCATTCTTCTGCAACTTTCAACTTGGTACTCTTTGACGAGGATCTCATCAGCGAATGCTTCAGGCATCTGAGGCTATCCTTGTCCTGCGGCCCAGACGTCATCCCGCCCACCATTATCAAGACTTACGACATTATGTTTGTACCTTCGCTGACATGAATTCTTATTAACTGTCTGACTAATTACACTTTTCTACGTGCTTAGAAGACAGCCCTTGTTCTTTCTGTCTTTAAATCCGGCACCGAACCGATGTCGCAAACTATCGGCTGATTCCTCTTCTCTCTACAATTTCCGAGCTTTTCGGATTACCTATGCACAGTGTACTGTTTTTCTGTGTAAAAATGTGTCTCGTTCCGAATAAGCATGGATTTATTTCTGGGAGCTCAGTGACCACGAACACTGTGACCTTTATAAAGCTGGTTTCCCCGCCCTTCACGCAAAAGGGTCAAGCTGATGCTGTGTACTGCGACCTCAGCGAAGCCTTTGACGTAGTCAATCCTCCCCTACTGCTCGAAAAGCTTATCAAGTACGACGTTGAAGCTCCTACTGTAGCTCTACTACGCAACTCTACTCGATGAGTTCTGGTTCGGGAGCGTTTATGATTAATCTTCTTTTGTCTACACGGTATATAGTGGTATACCCCAAGGTTCCTAGTTAGGTCCGCTTCTCTTCCTAATTTTCTTCAATGACGTTTCCTCGGCAATCCAGACGTCTTCATTTCTTTTTTACGCGGACGACTTGAAAATATTTGATAAGATACATAGTATTGACTACTGCTTAAAGGGAAGTGGTAAATAAATGCTATACTGCTAAGTGCAATGCGTACAACGTGGTTTATTTTCACCCCACATGCAACATGTAATCCCACGCAAATTTTATGTGTCTGCACCGCCGAGGTCACACATTTATTGTCGTGCAATGTTTATGTTTATGCACAACGCCGTTCACAAGTTATGCGAAAATGTACAAACAGATGTTGTCTCGAATAATTCTCAAAGTGCCAGGTGTCGCTATGACTCCAAATCAGGCTGATGCACAGTGTGAGACGTCGACGCAGCGATGTCCCGTGAACGAAGGCGATGTTTGGTGTTTGTCGAGAAAAAAACTGGTGAGGTAGGGTGTATACCGACATGATATATATATATATATAGAGAGAGAGAGAGAGAGAGAGAGAGAGTAAGCTTTAGACACAAGAGCTTACGAGAGTATGTAGCTCCTCCGCACTACAGTGGGGGGCCACCTCCGTCCAGGAGTCCAGCGGCCTCAGCTGCCCTTCTCGGTCGGTTGGCTGTTGAGCTGGACTGTCGAGTCGGAGGTGGACAGCGCAGCCTCCCATTGCCGTCTGTTATGGGTGTGAGGTCTGGCGTGTTTGCGCAAGCTCATACCATGTGGTAAAGCGTTGTGTATTGATTGCAGTGTGGGTATCTATAGGAATACTGCGCAGGGGGTAGGGCGTGGTAGAGATTCAAGTGTGGAGATGTGTTTGTTTGAAGTTTCCTCCATACTACGGTTTCCTCTCGCGCCAGAGCATTATGAGGCGGTGGTAGTGTTCTTCGTGAAAGGCGATAGTGTTGTAATATGTGCGTGTAGGTTAATGGTATCGGCCCGGGGTGTAACTGCTCGGCGTGTCCCTCTCGCGGCTCCCGGTGTGCATGCGCTCGGGCGTAGGCGTGTGCCTGCTGATTGCGGCGTAAGCACTCATGCCCCGGAGTCCACACGATTTGTGTGTATGGTGGAAGCTGGTGCGCTGCACTCAGGATGCGATGTGCTGCCCTGGAAATTTCGGCCCTAGAAAAATTCCTGCGTGCCGTCTGAGAGTCGGTCAGAATTATGACGCACTCCCAGTGCGGTCTCGTCGTGATGGCTAACGCTATGGCTAGTTCCTCTGACTCCGCAGAGCTCGCTCTGGAAACCAACGACGCATTTATTTCGGTCCCGTGATTGTCGACTACGCTATTGACAAATGTGGTGTTTCTTGTGGTACTGGCTGCGACTATGTGAAAGACATTGCGGTGGTTCCCATATTTCCTCGCGAGTGCCTGCGCTCGGGCTTGTCGCCGTCCGATGCGGAAGTTCGGGTGCATGTTTCTGGGAAACGGTGTGACGTGCATAGTTTCCTGTATTCATGTGGGAATGTTTACCAGTGTGCCGATCTTCCGTACAGAATACCCAACATGTTCTGAGACGTAGCGTCCCACTTTCGCACGTTGTAGCCTTTCTGGCTTGTCAAGTGGGCCTCTATGATTTCCCATGCCTTGTTGTACACCCCTGTTTCCTCAAGGCGAAAACTGGCCGTATTGGGTGGGAGTCCGAGCGCTTGCTTATACATCTTGCTTATCAATCGGCCAAGAGGTTCCACTTCCGCATTGCCCATATTTAGATAGGGCGCTGAATACGTAACGTGTCTCACAATCAGCGACTGCACTAGCGGGATCAGGTAATCTTCTTTGAGTCCCCTCTTACTGCTGGTAATTCGTTGAATCATGCGCAAGATCTGCGTGCTCGTGTGTTGTATCTTCTGTACGGCGCATCCTCTGCCCCGTGTTGTTGTTGTTGTTGTTGTTGTTGTTGTTGTTGTTGTTGTTGTTGTTGTTGTTGTTGTTGTTGTTGTTGTTGTTGTTTTAGCCAAAAATACGAAGTCTGTCCACCTTGGGAATTTCTCTCGGACCTATTCGCAAGTCGATGGTTGGTGCCGGGGTGGTTGATCGTCCTCGGAAGCGCCTCTCGATTATGTGGAGCTCCGACTTCTTCGGCGCGCATTGTAGTCTACTTGTATCCGCGTATCTCGCTACGACGTCTACGGCCTGCTGTAATGCCTCCTGTTGTTCTCCTATGGACCCTCAGAGCGTCCATATTTGGATGTCGTCTGCGTACAAGGCATGCCCAGTATTTTCACGAGTTAGGCTGGGAGTTTCGTCATGGCCACGTTGAAAAGTGTCGGCGACAGTACTGTTCCTTCTGGCGTTCCTGTGTTCGGTGTGTCTACTCGCTGCGATATCACATTTCCCGGCCCATTGTGGCTGTACAATTTGTGAGAAAAACCCTCACGTAGTTGTAAGTTCGTCAGCCGCAATTCGTGTCACGGAGATTGGCTAAGATGGATTCGTGTTCCAGTTGTCAAAGACCCCTTTTAAGTCTAGTGCAAGAATTGCTTTCGGGCCGTCCCACGGCATTGCTATCTTTCAGCTGAAGTACGTCTTGCGTCGACAAGGTGGGCCGAAAACCAAACACCGTGTTCGGCATCAGTTGACGTTCTTCGGGATGCATCTGCTATAGCCTGTCTAGGATCACGCGTTCCATCAGTTTACCGAGGCAACACCTGAGCGAAATGGGTCTTACGTTCTCCAGACAGGGAGTTTTTTTCGGCTTTGGCATTGGCGTAATCTCCTCATGCTTGAATCCCGAGGGCAAGGTCCCTAGCACTGCTTGCATGGTTGCACCGTCCAGGTTCCGTAGCAACTTGGTGATTCTGTCCTTGCCCGGGGTGGTGTTTCGAGTGAGTCTCGCGATCGCTCGCGTCAGCTCGGAACGCGTTATGTCGCGGTCAGCCTCGCTGTTTTCCAGTCCGGCGTATTCAGCCGCGAGCTGCGCTACGAGTATCGGCTGGTATCTTTCTTTCTTTCTTTCTTTCTTTCTTTCTTTTTTCCTTCTTTCTTTTTTCTTTTTTTCTTTATTTATTTATTTATTTATTTATTTATCTATTTATTTATTTATTTATTTATTTGTTTGTTTGTTTCCATTGCTAAAATACAATGACGGGGGCTAAGATAAAAGCTGCAATGAGGCAGCTTGAGGTGCCCTTAGCCCCCGTGTTACATGGTGGCAGTGAGTAGCGCAATCAACCATACGCAAAGAACATTACATATAAATATTAATTACAATCATCGATCAATTCAAGAGAATTTTCTACAATGGAACAAACAAAAAAGGAACAAGGAAATGGGATAAGGACAAATAAAAGCAATGCAGATAGTACGCACCACCACATTACATACACTTGGCAATACGTAAATAAAAGTGAAAATCGCGTACACTTGACGATGCATAATTAAAGGTGAAAAGATACGATGGTCGATTAATATTGGAATAATTAAGAGAAAGAAAAGGACGAGCAAAAATAATGTCATTACAAACATTTAACAAGACACACATCTGAATACAGGTGAAAAAGAAATTACGCTTGGTTCATTATTTAGGAGAAGGTTCTGATAAGTAACGACAGTTCTGACCGTGTTATGTTAATGATGTCAATGCCAGCGTCATGTAATGAATTAAGCAGTCTGGGTAATTAATTTTTCGTCATTTGCAAACCATAGTTGGTTCTTGAGGGGGGTATAGACCAACATTCTCCGTGACGGGTGATATAGGTAGCTGTATTTCTTTGCAGACAAGCAATTTCATTAAATACGCTGTTTTCAGAGTTTGAGTTTGAGTGCCATATACGAAGGAGAGAGCGGTTGTATAGAGAGTAGATTGTAGGTATGTTGTGTTGTTTAAAGAGGCGCTCACTGTGACTGTGATATGGCACGTTTGCAATGATACGTACGATCTTTTTCTGTAGTAAGTGTATTTTCCTGAGGTTAGTTTCAGTTCTTGTGCCCCGCACAAGGTGTGTATAGTTAATGTGTGATGCAAATAGTGAGTGGTAAATTAATATTTTACGGATGTTGGTAGACGATATCTGTTCTTATTTAGCATCCCTGTGATACGGTTAAGCTTTTGTACTACAGAGTCTACGTGTCGATCCCAGTTTAGCGTACTAGAGAAGTATGTACCTAATACTTTAATTTCATTTACTATTTCTATGCTCCCATTGTTCATCTCTAAAGTGTGGCTTTGTGGAATCTTTGTGCCTTTCGCATAAATGATTACGGCTTTTGTCTTATTTGAATTTGATTTCAGATAATTTTCTATAGGCCATGAGGATATGTTCTGGAGAAACTCGTTAGCGCTGTTTATTAAACTAGTATAGGATGCCGATGAAATAAGCACACTAGTATCGTCTGCATATATGATAAATTTTGCCTTGGGATAGATCAGAACAATATCGTTTATATATAAGTTAATAAGCAGTGGTCCAAGAATGCTTCCTTGTGGGACTCCTGTTTTTATTTCTCCAGAAAACGATTTAAAGTTATTTATGTGCACATATTGCCGTCTTTTTTCTAAATATGACTTAATTAACTGCAGTGGGAGGCCCCTGATACCCTACGTATCAAGCTTTGTTAATAATAGGTTATGGTTAATATGATCGAAGGCCTGAGTAAAGTCTATAAATATACCTATTGTCAGTTGCTTCCTTTCAAAATTTTGCAGTATATGGTCTTTCTGGTGTAGTAGTGCTAACTGTGTTGATTTGTTTTTTTGAAAGCCATACTGAGCTTTCGTTACAACGCGATATTTTTCACAGAAGGATGTTAACTGGATCAATATTATTTTTTCAAGTCCCTTAGAAAAGTGCGGTAAAATTGATATGGGGCGATAGTTTTGAATATTGAGCCTGTCTGCCTTCTTATATATTGGAATGACTTTAGCAAACTTCATTTTTGATGGAAAGCTGCCTTCAGCAATAGAGGTATTATAGATATGAACTAGAATGGGGGCTATATCGTGTATGACATATTTTATGGGTTTTATCTGCATGCCGTCTGAATCACAACATTTAGAGTTTTTCATTGCCATAAATACAGAGCAGACCTCGCCAACATTAGTTGGATGGAAAAAGATTGTGTTTGAGTTTCCGGGTAGGGAGAGAGTGGTTTTCGGGCGTGTATGCGCTTGTGTTTCTCTGTTCAGGAAGTATTCGTTAGAGGCATTCGCCATGTCTGTTTCGGACAGTAAACGACCTTCTAGGCTAATTTTTTCAATAGGTTCTGCGCGTTGTTTCCGCTCTAATATATTATCAAGGTTCCTCCACAGTTTTTCTGAGTTTCCATCACACAATAAAAAAGATTTATCTCTGGTTTTCCTTATTTCCTTGTTTAGACTGTTCCTGTAAACTTTAAATTCTTTAAAATCAGCAATTTCACGAGTTTTAATGAATCTGGCGTACAACTTTTGTTGTACTTTGTAGGGCACACAATAGTTGATCGTCAGTGCCCTAGTAGTTGTGTAGTATTCAGCTTATCGTGCGCTTGCTTTCTCTCTCGCTCTGGGTCGTATCTAGCACATGTCTGAGTATGGCCCACGTCTTCGCAGTGCCCAGCGTTCCTTGGAGTGAGTTACGGAACTGGTCTCAGTTCTGTCGTGCAAGCTGCTCCGCGTAGCGCTCTTCGTCGTCCGTTAGCTTCGCGATGCGAATATTTAATTTATGGTGGTTCCTCTGGCTGCACCATCTTCTCAACAGACTCTGACACGCTTCCCACGGATTGTCCATCGTGAGCGCAACCTTCTTGGAGTGTTCGGCAACCGATTCCAGCAGTTATTTAACCCAGCCCGTCAGATCGCTTATCGCTTGGGCTTCTTGCGTTTCTCTTTCGCTCGGGAACCTTACCCAATCCTTGATTATGGTGGAGCGTATCTTTGTTCTTGGGAAGTTTTCCTTTTGGTACCGCGATGCCGAGTATGAAGTGGTCGCTTGCTAATGTTTGGTTAGAGTTTTCCCACTCGACGTTCCGTAGTCTGGACGCTAGCGCAAGATCGGCGGGCCGTGTTGTTGCCTACCCTCGTTGGGGATGTCGGGTCCGTCCCTATCGTAAGTCGGTTATGTTGTGTGACGTTGTACAAGGCCATTCCCTTTTTTGGTGTCTGACGCACCCCCAAGCCTCGTGCGCTGCGCTGAAGTCGCCTAGTACGGGGATGCCGTTTCGTCCTGCCAGCAGCCTCGCTTGCTGCACCAGGTTGTCTAGGGGTCCCAGTGTTTCCTTCGGTGAGATGTGTATATTGGGTACAAAAAGACTCGTGTTTCCCCTGCGCTGCTTCGCTATTTTCGTGAACACGTGATCGACTCCCGTGTCCGCATAAGTGTGGTCTATTGTGGTGAGGTGTTTGCTCGTAAGTGTGGCCGTACGTGCTCCTGTCACAGCACGAGTGTGGTACCCGGTGATTCTTTGTAGCTTTGCTGTTTCCTGTAAGGCTGTCACGCCCGGTGGTGTGTCTTGTTTGGCAATGTAGTGCAGCAGCGGCGCTCTCTTGCGAGTGAAGGCACGACAATTCCACTGAAAAATGGTGATCCCTTCGTTTTGATCCTCTTGTATCATTTGCTGGAGGGCTGCCTCTTTGCGTGGATAGACTCGCGGCTTCTTATGGGGCTGATCACTCACCAGAGGGGTGAAAACTTCGTGTAGTTGCGTTATCAGCTGTCGGAGCTCGTCGAAACCCTTCTTCATTTGCAGATGTAGCTCTTCGATGGTTTTCTTGAATACCTCTTTCGCAGGCCGAGAAGAAAGGGGGTTAACCGAGGGGCCCGATTTTTATTAGTCATATCATGAGAAGCCAACAAACACTGACACGAAGGACAACATAGGGGAAATTATTTGTGCTTAATAAATGAAATATAGAAACGATAAATTAGTGGAAATTAAATCGGATGAAAAAACAAGCTGCCGCAGGTGGGAGCCGAACCCACAACCTTCGCATTTCGCGTGCGATGCTCTACCAATTGAGCTACCGCGGCGGCGTTTCCCCATCCGCTTTCTTGGGTATCTATGTGTACTAGTAAAACCCTGGGAGTGTTAGCCAGCGCCACCACTCACAGACCTTGGCGGCGGACGTGGAACGTCGTTTTTGCCACAGGCGTCACGAGAAGGTGATCTTTTTGGGTGAAGGCAATGGGTCAATAAACCCAGATATGCTACCTGAAGGCATCAATGTTGCCGGATTCGAGACCCTCGTTATGTAATAAACGAGAAGAAAGGGGGTTAACCGAGGGGCCCGATTTTTATTAGTCATATCATGAGAAGCCAACAAACACTGACACGAAGGACAACATAGGGGAAATTACTTGTGTTTAATAAATGAAATATAGAAACGATAAATTAGTGGAACTTGAAGCGGATGAAACATCAACTTGCCGCAGGTGGGAACCGAACCCACAACCTTCGCAGTGCGAAATGCGAAGAGGCCGTTAATCTTGCTTCGAGGGGTTGCGCTGTCTAATCTGGCTTGGGTGGCGTGTGGGTCTTCCGGTGCATCCCGAAATGAGTACGACACGTATGTAAACGCATTTAAGGATTCTATACCTTATACCTATACCTATACCAGTGGCACATACCCATACGGGAGGCCTGTAAGAATGGGCACGTACCATGTGGCACAAAAATAGTGTAAACTTGAGATACGAAATATGAGAGAGTCAAAGAAGCCGTTGAAAAGTATGCGCCACTAAAAGATGTGTGCTTGAGCCCATATTAGTTTTTATGTAGTGTTTTGTTTCATATCGCAGAACAGAGGTGCGCTCAAAGGCACTATACTCTGTCGATCAACATACAGTGCTTGGTCGTTTGTACTTTAAAGAGAAAGAAAAGAAGAAGAAAAAGATAAAACCTTTGCTTAGAAATTGGCAAATCAGCTTTTTCAAAGCTCTCAAGAAAAATATTTGTCATGTACCCAACTGTAGCTACGAAGCTACAAACGAGCTTCTCTTGAAAAAAAAAACGACCAGAACTTATAGCACCGCGAACTCTCTAAGTGTGCGACAGCGCTTGCGTCACGGACGACCTTGTTGCACACTCTCCTTTATTGAAGTGACGTTTCTGTATCTCTTACAAACTTGCGAATTCAACACACCTGGAGTTTTCTGTCAAATTTATCTAAACTAGGTGAAGTCCAGCTATAATATTATACGAGGTGATCATCTTTAAGTTTTACGGAATTTTGAAAACTCCCCTGTGGCAGGTAGCGTAATCCTTGTCCTTGAGCTGGATTATTCGATGAGCCGGGCATTAATGGCACGATAAATCAAAACACGTATACAACTAATTACCAAAATTTTACTAATTAACTTCTTAATTGATTACTTTGCGGCACGCATTGCAACTTACGAATTGCAGCCAGTGATTTTGCAAAACGTATCCACTTGAAGTGAATTTCCAGAATGAAACTAGTTTCGACATATTCATTCAAGTGTGGGACGAAATACTTGGGCGTTCCAGATACTTTCGTACTTCAATGTATGAAAAATCGTTTTGTAAGAAATTTAACTGGAACAACAGTGCATCTCTACGGCGAGTTTGATGGTGCATATCTCCAAACTGGTGTCATTCAGGAAATTCACTTCAAGCGGGTACGCCTTGCAAGCTCACCGGCTACAATCTGTAAATTGCAATATGAGCCGTAAAACAAACATTTAGAAGTTCATTTGTGAATATATGTTAATTAGTCGAATGTGTGTTTCGATTTATCGTGCGAGCAATGTCAGCCTCTTTGAATATCATCGAGCTCAAAGACTAGAATTATGTTATCTGCAAATAGGCGATTTGTGACCAATTCCGTAGAACTTAGAAATGAACACCCGTACACAAAGAAATTCGAGACCGACGCTGGGATTGAACCTCTGTCTTCCAGCGTGCGTCTGTCGTGACAAAGTCGCTCTTTGAAAAGTCTGGCGCTTGAGTCACGTGCCGGTTTCTCCCATTCTTCCGTCGTGACAGCTACCGATTAGCGCTTTGGGGTGTTGTGCTAGACGGCACTGCCTCCCGGATCGGCCCACATTTTCAGACTGGCAGCTTTCGAAACCAGCCCACATTTTTCGTCAGACGGATACCTACAAAGTGTGCCGTCCGCCTTCGTAACCCTATAATCGCATTTTTTTAAAAAATGCACAGTCAGCTCCAGTTGGTATATCTTCGCATTACGTAGATGTCACTACGTTGGTGTTGTTTGTTGTTGTGATATCCAGTGACCCAAGTTGGCGTCAAAGAGGCTCATTGAAGAACGGCACATACCCATTGGCACATGCCCAGTGACACTCACTCAGTGTGCCCAGTGACACATCGGTCCACATTGTTAGACACCACTATCTACTGGATCGGCCCACGTGAACGCCCAAATATCAACAGATAGCCGTTACACAAAACTGGGTTGCACTCACGAAGAACGCTTCGCGTGCTGGACTCGCAGTCTGTTTCGCCCGTAATGATCCCCGGCATATTCCGCGTTCCAAATTCGTCCGCACAAATACAATAATTCGATATTTACTGCGACGGCTAGGGCGCTATACTTGGCCACTCGATGGAAAGCTCCGTAAGCGCCATGCGGGGTCGTTTTGGTTAACACAAACGCATATGGAATCCCACTATACGCTGATGACGAACCGTTGAACAAGATGCCGGGGATTGGCTTTGCTTCTGGGTTTTGTGAATAGCTTTCGGGCTTTGTAAACAAATAGCATCAAATTATGGTACAAGTACATCTCATTAAACAAACTAGAACAAGGAGAACCGAGGAGGTCAATTTTTCGTTACGACTATGCATGAAGCCAACAGACAAGGAAACGAAAAAAAGCATAAGAAAGAAATCTCAGTGCCCTTCCACTCTGTGGAGAAAGATGACCAGCGAATCTGTGTATGTGGGTCCTTAATGACGAACTGCACCTCCGCCATGGGTCGGTCCGGCATTGCACTGTCTTCGGTTTCGACCCACGTATGGAGAGTACTTAACGCCTTCTTCACCTCCGCCGCGGGTCGGCCCGGCATTAAACTATCTTCCGGATTGGCTTACATATGGGGAGGGCTTAACGCCTTCTTCACCTCCGCAGCGGGTCAGCCCGGCATTGCACTATCTTCGGTATTGGCCCATGTATTGTTAGGATCCGCCTGCAGCTATTTCAGCCCGCTGCACGTGTTTCGATCCAACCGGGGTGGTGGCGCACTTCAGAGAACTGCGGATAACCGGCAGCCACGCGGCGAGGGGTCAGCTCAGGGGAGTTCTCAAGGGGAGGTAATTGGCGGAACCTCCTCCCGGCGCTTTTCGAGACACCAGACAATAGGGACTTTTAGCTGTGCTACGGAAAGCACGGTACACGGTACGGTAAGTGCGTAATACCGTACCGGTTGAGGACTGCGCATGCGCGAACTTTACCGTACGGAATGACTTTCCGTACGGCGTACTAGACGGTAAGGAGTCGGTAAGGCTCGGCTGGCACCGTGTGTCGCGAGCCGAGCTGCACCAAGCCAAAACAGTGAGAAGCTGATGCCGGCCACAGAGTCCACGTCTAGCGTGCTTTTTTTACCATGATAATACCAAGGCAAGAGGCTACTTTGAATCACCTTCTGCGGAGCGACCAATTGACAACAAGTAAACAGTGGCATAAAAAAAAGCTAGGTAGGTGGCGCCATCTAGTGATACAGAGATTACTTAGAGGGGACACAGAGTTTTTATTGCAGTAACTAACTATATTCTACTTATCTACTGGTGTGAAGTGTGAGCAGCGGCACAATTTACAAGACACATACCTTTTTTTATGTATTTGATTAGATAAGAACACCTATGTAACAAAAGGTTTCACGAGTTGCAGGACGAAGTGTCACAAGATGTCGCTACCGGCCTTGTGACTGGCGTCTAAGTTTGCTGTAGCCGGGTACTTCTGTAAAAAATAATGCGCGTATGGACAAGCTAAAGCTTTCTAAAATTATTGGTCAAAATGAATATTTCGCGCTCAGCGCTCAGTTATTGCATTCTGCAAAGCCCCAATGTTAGCCGCTATCATCATCACATTACCGTAGCATCGAGCGGCACACACAGCTAAAACGTCTTCGGTCATCGCGGTAAATTACTACGGAACGGTAATACCGTACCGTATACCGAACTTACCGTACCGTAATACGGCACTGCTAAAAGTCTCTAATGTGTAGCCGCGGAGGCCGCTGTGCGAGGTCCGCTCTGAAATTTAGAGGCGCCGGCTAGGGTCGGTCGTGACCACTTGACTACGGGGACGCGGGACAATGGATACCACGACGACTGCGCTGCAAAGGTCGTCTGCCCTCGGAGAGAGCACTGAAACCTGTGCGGCATGTGCGTGTGTAAAACCCCTACCCCCTTCTCTCAAAGGCGACCACGAGGACTTTCCACGATGACGTCGAACGATGACGTCGAACGGAGTGGTTACAAGCGGCTGTTGTCGGCTGCTAGGGTCGTGCTCGTTGTCGTGCTCGAAATGTACTCGTGAGCTGTGTGCTCGTTTGCTGTATGCTTTGTCTTGCGGGCTCCATTTGGGAGTCACGCTAGACTGTCGATGTATGTCTTGTTTAAACTGTAAATAAAGTAAATAAACCCTGCTCGCCTAATCCTGTCGCCTCAAGTTCCTCCGATCGTCCTACAACTACGACACCAAATCTTACATCTGGTTGACAGCGGTGGGATCGTCCTCAAACTCCTACAGTATGGGGAGTGCTTAACACCTGCTTAACCTTCGCCGCGCATCGGCCCGGCATCGTACTGTCTCCGGGATCGGCCCACGTATGGAGAGATTTTTATTGCGAAAGCAATACTGCTCGCACTTTCGGCCCATCGGTGGTCGTGGCGCCTCCTTACACAGCTGTGCGTCACGTGACCGTGTGACGTCACGCCACACCGAGAGACGGGGCCCCAGCTCGCGGCATCGATGGTGGAGGCGAAGCCTTGCGCGCCGCTGCTGCGGCGCTACCGAGAGAGGGCGCTCGCTGGTGTGACGTCACGCTAGGAGGATAAATGGGGCTACAGCTCGGCTCCTCGCAGTGGTCGGCGCGCTGCCTTGCGCTATGTCGGATGATGTATAGCCATAAGCTTAACAAAGGACAACCATGTCCACACCATCAGCCGAACCAAGGCGCAGCCAAGGGTATTGCTTTCGCAATCTTCCAGGCTTAACCAAGCTAAGCCTTCAGCCAATTTTTTTTGCTTACGACATGAAAATTTCCTTGGACGGTAGAGGTATACAGCTTCGCTTTAAAATTTCTTATTTTAATTGAAATGTGGAAACGATAACGTAAAATTAAATGAAACTGGACGAAAAAATTAATTGACAGCACTGCAAACGATACCAAAGCTTGTTGCACGCGAGCTCCTTGCATGGTGTACTAACAACTAACGCTTAGGTGACGCGTGCAGCAAGCGAGGCAACTGCTGTGGCGCAGCAGGTACATCAGCATAACATATGCCAGGCTTGACACAACGCTGGCGCGGTTATGAACGCCGGCAGAGAAGTTAACATGCGTCGCATCTCAATGATATGCACGAGATGAGGCCGACGGAAAGCCGTCAGCGTTTGTCAGGGCACAATGAAAGGATAAGATAGATTTATCTTGACGTTTACAGTCCGTTCCGCTCAAACCAGTGTATGCACCACGGTGTGGCACACAGCTACTGAGAAACGCCAATACGTGTGCGCACGATGCTCGTGACAGAAGCCACAACGCTGTATGGCAGAGGCGATTGAGTGGAGGCGCCCACTTGGCGATGTCGTTTTCAGCGAAGCTTTGTACAGCTCGGATCCCAGGGTTTCTTCGTCTCCGTCGACAAAACCGTCGACAGAAAACATTCCACGAGCTGAAGCGAAAAGTGCATATCTCCATTGTAATTAAGCATGCAAGACAGGCCCCAGTATTCGCTTCAATAAAGAAAAGCACCAAGCAAGTGTGAGGACAGTGCCTCCTCTATAGGAGGCGTTGGTCAGAACAACATGATAAATGACAAGGCGTGTTCGAACAATGCGAAGCACGTAGCGTTCGCCTCGTGCGTTTCCCGGTAAAGATTACGGTTGCATAAGCTGCAGTTGCCGGGAAGCGGCAACTGTACCACACAGTCTAAAATGTAAAACCAACTAGCCCAAACCATCACATTTCTATGTAGCATACGAAGCAGACAGTGACTTCACTACACTTTCATATGTAAAAGATTAACCCATCTAGCAACAAATTTCATTTGTGTTGGGATAGCGCTGTGGAAAGGCTACGCATAGTTACGACTCCCGAAGAGCAGCTTGAACACAATGAGCGGCACCGAGAACTACAATGTCAACATGCGCAACGGCATCGTGCTCAGTCAAGGCAAGATTCCTGCCCAAAGCAAGCCACCAAGGAGTTAGGACGCAGGAAGAGCAGCGCGAATACGATGAGCGACGATAGGAACGGCAACGTCAATATGCACAACACCGGTGTCATGTACTTCACCAATCCAAGTCAGCCAACCACGGTGCAAAGGTCGTTTATCTCTCTCAAGTAGCGAGGAAAACATCAGTGTTTAACACAGTGATCACGAAGCAGTTACCAATATAGTTTCAAAGAAATGAAGTTTTGGTACAGTGCATTTGTCTTACTGTCAATCATTTCATGTAGTGCGTTGCTGAATAGTTCAAGGCTACGTCACATTGGTCTATCAAATCAGGTGATACCACAGCTTCGCTGGCAAACCACCTTCACATCGTAGATTCGTGCCCATTTTTTTTTTTAATTTCTTGGCTGCTCACAGTCTTCTATACCGCCTTCCGTGCATCTCGCTCCAAATTGAGCTCATTCTTTAGCTCTTCGGCCCGTTTCACAGGCTCACTCTGGACATCCTCCATTCTCTTTAGTCTAGCATCGACATCACATTGTCTGCCGATCAACACGACTTCCTCTCCATTCTCAACATTCCCCTCGTCTACCTTGAGGAGCCCCCGCACGCTGAACAGCTTTACCGCCTTTCTTGCCATATGTTGCAGTTGGCTTTCCCTAATGCTAACACCGAACCTTTCAAAGCCCGTGCCTACAAGCAAAGGCCGATACGCACAGAACCTAAATCCTTAAAATGGCTCAAATTATTTATCTGAAATGTTTTAAAAAGCAATGAATGTCGAAAAGATTTAAGGTATGACACAGGGTCGCATGTGTTCATACAAGTCCCCAGGCTCTGATTGTCCTACAAAAGTAACATTCCCGATACACAATCAAGAAATGGGCTGACAGATAGAAAAGCACACTGTGCTATAAAGGTTTACAGGGATAAGGTGCCTCAGAAAGGCTGGCCAACGTTTCGATAGGAGGACCTATCTTCGTCAAAGGCGGCCTCGTCATCCTCGGCATGTTAGTTTTAACGGGTTAGTAGAGTGGCGTCACGTGCAGTTGCTGTCGGTGGCGGCTGATTGTAAAGGGAGAGACTTCAAAGAGAATGAGCGCCGCCGCCTGACGTCTGTAAGCGTGCTCCCTAAGACGAGGGGACAAAAGCGGGAGAGTGGGAAGGCGGGGAGACAAAAAGGAAAAGGGGGAGAAAAGGAGACCAAGAGGGGGAAAACAAGAAAAGGAAGGGCATGGGAGGGTGTTGCGGGAAGCGAGAGGTTAGGGAGCATTTATGGGTGTCGTTGGCAGCATGTTTTTGTGCCTTTAGAAGAGCCGATGAGGCGGTCAGTGCGCGAGTAACAAAAAAAAACATAAAAGTAATCAAAAACATGCCGCCAACGACACCCCTGAATGCTCCCTAACCTCACGTATCCTCAACACCCTCCCAAGCCCTTCTTTTTCTCGTTCTTTATTTTTCCTCTTGGTCTACTTTTCTCTCTCCTTTTTTTCTTTTCTTTTCTCCCCACCTTCCCACTCTCCCGCTCTTGTTCCCTTGTCTTAGGAACCACGCTCACAGACGTCAGGCGACAGCGCTCATTCTCTTTGAAGTCTCTCCCTTTACAACAAGCCGCCACCGACAACAACCATACGTGACGTCACTCTGCTAAACCATTAAAACTAACATGTCGAGGATGACGAGGCCGCCTTTGACGAAGGTAGGTCCT
This sequence comes from Dermacentor andersoni, assembly GCF_023375885.2. Taxonomy (NCBI): domain Eukaryota; kingdom Metazoa; phylum Arthropoda; class Arachnida; order Ixodida; family Ixodidae; genus Dermacentor; species Dermacentor andersoni. The sequence continues at coordinate 19,669,457 of NC_092817.1, forward strand.
CCTATCTAAACGTTGGCCAGCCTTTCTGAGGCATCTTATCCCTGTTTATAACATTTATACCACATTCCCGATACAAAAAAATGTGGAGGACTCTTAAGCTTCGCCTTTAAGAGTGGAACGCGATAGAGTTCAAAGACCCCTTACTGCGTTTCATGCTTCCCGGCAACAGCAGCTTATGTAACCGTAACGTTTACCGGGAAACGCTGACTGCGAACGCTATGCACGAAGGCGAGCTTTCTGGTAGAAACGCGGCCTCTTGCGTCAGTCGGTTTCGCACTTTTAACATTTCACTCTGAGAACAGAGAGATTGCAAATGAGAGAAATGCAGGGAGGTTAACCAGAGTTAAAGCCTCCGGTTTGCTACTCTGCACTAGGGGAAGGGAAAGGGGAAGTAAAGACGGCAAGGAGAGCGAGGGGGGAAAGAAAGGCGCGAAAAAAAAGAAGGGGACGGAATGCCATCATTACAGTCTTTCTAATAGGCCACTGCCACGTAAAAAGGTCAACAAAGCCTTAACCAACTTTCGGTGCTACGACAGTTCATGTCGGCATTCTAAGACTGTCTGTTCTGAAAGTGGCCTGTCGTCAAGGCATGCCAACAGGGCCGCTAGTGACAGCCGGTGCGTGCTGTATCGAGGACAGTGGCAAAGTACGTGTTCGATGGTCTCCTCGCCGCCGCAGTGACTGCAAGCCGCGCTGTCATCCATACCGACTCGGAAGGTGAAAGATCTTGTGAAAGCGACACCAAGCTACAGTCGGCAAAGTTCTGTTGTCTGGAGTCGAGAGAGTCCAGATGGGGATCGAAGTCGAAGGGACCGGTCCAGTCGGCGCAGATGTGTGTGTTTCAAGCTTGGTGTGTTCCATAAAGATATTATGGCTTCATTTGCAAGCACACAAATTTTCATTACTGCGTCTGTTCTTGAGAATGGTGTGGAGCCGCCTTGCAAGCCCTGCTCATGTGCAGATCATGCTGCTGCATCGGGATGTTTATTGCCGTCTATGCCACAGTGGCTTGGAATCCACTGTAACGCAACGTCGTGTCCTTGCTCGACGAGGTAGTGAGACAGCAGTCTGATTTCTAGAACTAGTTTTTCGTGGGGTCCGCGGCGTAAGGCAGAAACCAAACAATGAAGAGCAGCCTTGTAGTCACTGAACGCGCACAATTTCATAAGCAGTTCATCAGAAATTACGCGAAGTGCACAGCGAATGGCAGCGAGTTCCGCAGCAGTCGATGTAGTCTGGTGAGATAGTCGAGTCTGTACGGTGGAGATTTTAGCAGCAAAGGTCACCGATCCTGCAAACCCATTCACCGTGGTTGAAGCGTCAGTATATGGATGATGATGCTCGTTGTATGTCTCGTACAGCAAGAGCAGTGAAAGCTGCTTGAGTGCTGGAGACGAGAGTTGGGCTCTTGCTCGTATTCCTGGTACCATTAGCCGAACTTTTGCGTGAGCCAAGCACCACGGGGAAAACGGGACTCTCGCTGGAGCTGTATAACCTGATGGAAGGTATGCACGATAGGACAGGACTGTCTGACAAAAGGAGGCACATGGTGGTTCGATGATGGGCAGAGCTAACATAAAGGACATGCGCTGTAGGTGTTTTTTTTTTTCATTACATTTGTTTGTGAGCTGCCGTTCTCAAAATTTCGAGAAATAACTTTGTAAAGAATGAAAGACAATTAAGGTATGAGCAACTTTGGTGGTAGAGAAGTGGTTGGGTATGCGTTGCTCGAAATTTGGTTCGAACTACTCTTTGCCGACGCGACGTCCGGCGCGGGGACCCTGACGCTGGATGTTCTGCAAAAGACCGTTTTCATGTTTACAAACAGGCTTACCAGAAGACTTTCGGTTAAGTCCTCTAGAACAACACGTTACAATAGCCTATCAATTTACAGAACCCTCCAGCTGGCATCAGTTTTGCTGTGAAGTTGGAATGTTCTACAAGTGAATTTGTTGCACATTCAGGGCAACAAAAAAAGCCCATACATGAGATCGACACATGCCGCACTTTCTTTATATCTGAACACATCAAGAATATGTGGCTACAGTAAACTATGCGCAATATACTTCCGTTTTCTTGGCTAACTTGACTGTAAGAAATGCATGACCGAAAGTTTTCTGGTGTCATGAATGCACTGCTGCCACAGCGGGGACAAAAAAGGTCTATACGGGATCCTTAACGCTATTGCGTTAATACACACACGCTAAACATGCTTCTAGCCTTCCCACTTTCAAAGCACTGTTTAAAGGCTAGAAGGACTTAACATCCTCCACGGTCGCACGTGTTAAAACACGTGTCACGAAAGGACGCTCTGATTGCCGTACATAACCAATTATATCCAATCGATACACACACGCAAAAAAAAGAAAGAACAACAAATAGCTAATAGCCTTGCCGCGCCAACCTACGAGTTGAAGGCTAAAAGAAAGCAAGTCTAAAAACAGAATCAAGCTCAAAGCACGCAGGGAGGAGGAGGAAATAACTTTATTGCGTGTCCTGCGAGTTGGTGGGGAGGGCCAAAGGCCCCGCCTAGGTGACGGGCAGGAGTTCGTGAGTCCTGGCGGCATCCTCGGCCTGCTGTAAGGAAAGGCTCCGGATTAATTTTAACCACCCGAGGTATCTTTCCGTGCTGTTCGTAAAGCACGATAACAAGCGTTTTTGCATTCCTTCCTCATCTGAATTTAGACGCCGCCACTGGGTACGGCTCCTTCACTACAATGCAATCACCTTCACTACCTTCAAGTACCTTCACTAAAATGCAATAGAAATTTTTGACCAGTCATCTAAGCTGACTGTCATTTCGGCACCTTGAAAATGTGCATCTTCTGTGATAAAATGTTCACTTTCAAAGAGTAATAACATTTTGTGGCTGTTTGATCTCCAGAAGAGGCATATTCTTACGAAATCACTACATGCTGACTTAAGGGAACCATGCACTCGGCAAGAACGCTACGTTGTTGTGCCGGTAAAACGGGGACGATTATACTTTCTAAGCATAGTTCGTAGATGCTGTCACTTGAAAAAATAGCAATATGCCAGAATTACGATCGCGGCTGTTGATATGCGCAGCGCTGTTATGCAGAGAGAACGGTTCGCATGAACATTTTTTGTCAACAGCTCCCACTTCGAAGGCGCGGCAGATGTGTGCACTCGCATGCAGTGACGTCACACTGTTTTCAAAGAGGGAGAGGTCTGTACCAAAACATCACGCCGGCCGCAGCGTCGAACCCACATGTCCTGATTTACGCGTGGGGTACTGTAACATGTGTTTTAGCCAGAAAAGCCATTAATGGACAAATTAAAAAAAAAGCGAGAACATAGCAAGATTGATAAGTAACACAGGAAAGGCAGTTCAAATCACTAATTGATTAATCGGCACAATAAAGTAACAGGGACACGTACTCAACTAAGGCAATATTGTCGGCACTGAAGGACGCGATGTCTTCGGTACACGGATGTCTTCAGTACTTTGTGCAGCGGCGGGTGAAGGTGGCTATGCCATTACCGCTCATGTTCCCGCCATTTTAGTGGGATAGAATGCTACATTAATTCATCAGAATAAATGCTACTGTACATATTTCTTTGTTGGGCTCACTTCGTCCACCGAGGTTCCGTCAACCTTGCCGGGTGAAATAACAGTGAATGGTGATGCGGGTGAATGCCAGGAAATAATGGAACAGCATGGTGCACCAATTCAATCGCGCGTATTTTGTTTGCCACCAGTTCGCATACGTGCAGCGCTTTCGCCGGACTCGCCCTCCACGTTAGGGCAGCGCGTGCCTTGTACAAGAGGTTTAAAAGAAGGCAAAAACGTTATATGCGTGAACTACAAATGTTTGTCAGCGAGAGAACGTGTGCTCGCATTACTCTGCTGCAGGCTAACACAAAAACTCAGGCACACTTCATCTTATTACCGGCCCTAGCTCGCATTTCCTATATGTTTTCAACCTGCCAGTATATAAGATGGGATCACATCGTTGAGATCACTGACGCTAGCGGGCGCCATTCCACGTATACGCACGCCAATAAAAGAAACACTTCGAGCACGGCCTGCGCGAGCCACGGAGCCTCAAAGGTGGTCGCACCGGTTGCAAATAACGGGGCTTTGGGTGTTTGCGCTCGCGTTCTGCGTGCGCCCAGATGCGCACGTGTCGCCGTGGGGCCCGCAGTGACATCAACATCGTGCCCGAGCAACGCACTAGGTGTTTCGATGGTCACCTACAGTTCCTACGCAAGATTGTTTCTTTTTTTTTTATCCCCAGCAGTCGCCTTCGTTGGCACCAGAGCTTCATTTTTCTTTTGTTCAGTGTGGACGAAAAGCACTTGCGTCGAATCGATTGGATAAGTGCGACGGCTCTGCCCATGGTACACGCCAACGTGAGCAAGCGGCCCTGCTGTCTGAAGCGCTTGCAACTTTCGGAGAGATTCGCATCAAACTCATCTGGTTTTGCTATTCGTCTTATTCTTCCTCCGAAGTGACGTCTCTGAATTCGTGATTTAGAATTTTAAATCTAAGGGAAAGACGCACTTGCGTCTGTCCGCTACACGTTGAATTTATGTACATTCCAAGAGAAGAGATATGGCTGTAGGGTAGTTTCTGTCCTGAATTATTGTTCTACAAATGCAGTAAGCATCGATCCTGCAAACGGATATTTTCTCTCTTTTTGTATACCAGCTCTCGCTTTTTTTTTTTTAGTCCCTTTTTATCGTTGCGATCCAGTTTTCTTTAGACAAACAGCCCGACCTCCTTCAAACGCGTACATCTCTTGTGAGCGCTTACCAGAACTGCTGCAGCGATCCCCTGACGTTATGCCAGTGGGCACAGGAGAAAAGAGAGAAAGAATTCTTTGTAAGGCTGCTCTTGCGCTGGCAAGTTTCTCACTGCGACGCAAACATTCCTTCTGCTCAACTTGGAGACAGATTGCGCCAGCGTGTAGTGGCCGTGATTAAGGGACAGGAGATAAATGACGATGGAATGGCAGAACTTAACGTTGCCGTTCGCCCTCCAAGGCGTCTAAGAAGGACTAAAAACAGATTTCGAAGACTGGGTATTAGTTAACTTCTACTTTCCACAGTGTTTTTTTTTTTTCTTGCTCCCAGAGCGCACATGCAGGATAGGATGTCGACCTCGTCTGCTGATAAAACTTGCGAGCGTCCTAAGGCAACGAACTTGGTAATTTCCGGCTTCGCACTTCGGATGGAAGCAAATGAAGGTTTTCAGCGATCGCTGGCGATTACCAGTGCCCGCAAGATGAAACGAGCGTTGAGAAACTTAATTTGGTTACCGCTTAGCAATGAGCTTCACTTTATCACCATCAGGGCTCCGTGTACGCGTCACTTCTCTTGTCGGACCCCAGCTGCCTGCTCAATACTCAGGCGCGGCATAAGCGCAGCCGGTACGGAGAACAACTTTCGGCAACCTTGGCCAATATCTATTATTTTTTTCTTGTGTTCATTCGTGGCAGTGCATTTTGTTTTTTCTTTATATATATTAGTGAGGCATGTGGTGCATCATAGATGAATATGAGAGAGGAAGAAAGTTTACCTGGATCTGGGCAGCTTAGCCCAGTCATACGCCTGCCATTCTACCCATTAGATTATGCTGGAAAATAAGAAGCATTTTCTTTGAAGAAAGTAAATAATAAAAAAGAACGAAAAGCCAAGAAATCTTAAGAGCGTCACTCCCTCACTCACTCACTTTTTTAAGGACAGGTGAGACTCATAAATAAATCATTTACACGAGATTCATGAATTTCCATAACCTGGTTCAATCCTCTGCTAGAGAGGGCGAGAGTGATAAGAAAAATCGCGAGAGCGAATTGACGAAACGTCTTAGTAATCATTCTAAATACGGAACATTTCGATAGCAGAAATAAATATACGTATACCAAAATCAAAAGAGTAAAAATGTGGATTCGGCCAGTTATTACAATCCAAGAGAACTATAACTACTCGTAACAGCGCGCGCATAAACTGATTTCGTGCAGTAGAAACAGACACGAGTTCAAAAAAAGGAAAAAAGAAAGCTCGGGAAGCTTGATACCCACACAATGTGTTTCCTTTATGAAGTGGTCTGTTGACACGGACAAGCGCATTTTGTTTTTCTTTTTGTCAGAGGCGTTCATACAAGGAGCTTACCAACATGCGAAATTTAGTAACAAACAAGTAAAACTATTGGAATAAAAAGCCTGATGATTACGTCGTCGCAACATGCTTCGTTGCTAAGCAAAAGAAATAGAAACTTAACTAATACATTTACCCGCCGTGGTTGCTTAGTGGCTATGGTGTTGGGCTGCTTAGCGTGAGGTCGCGGGATCGAATCCCGGTCAGGGCGATGGCATTTCAATGGGGGATAAATGCGAAATCACCCGTGTACTTAGATTTAAGTGCACGTTAAAGAACTCCAAGTGGTCCACATTTCCGGAGTACCCCACTACGGCGTGGCTCATAATCAGATCGTGGTTTTGGCACTTAAAACCCCATAATTTCCTTACTTTCCTTTTGTTTATTTATTTACTTCAGAAGTACCACCAGCGCCTATGAGACCGTAGGCAGGAGGGGCTAATAAAGTGAAAAAATTTTTAATATCAATAAAGTTTATGTAAAGTGAGGCAAGAAACAATGTATCAAGTGCACAGAAAACATTTCATCAAATACATCTGAAACAATTAAAAGAAACGCTATTTGAAATGACAATGACGATTATGATGATGCTGCTGATATGCGTGGCATACTTCAGCGATACAGAACATAGCAGACATTGCTCACATATGGCACATAAGTGAACTGCCTGGCTCATGCAGATTAGCGGAAAAGAGCAGCCGATGCCTCTAACGCGATAGCAATGCAAAAAAAAAGAACAAAGAACAGAGCTGTGTGTGCATGTTGTATACGCAACTGTGAATCCGCACCAAGATATTCATTAGACGTCCATAACAACATTGCTCCTAACTGCGTTCCAAAAGACGAGCAGTTTTATTCGCCATACTAAGTGTTTGGCAAATGAGTGAATCTCGTTCGCACAACCCCCACGGTTCATGTGCGTGTCACGCACATGTATTCAGTGGCAACCTAATCATTCAATACGAGCTCAGCCCACAAAAGAATGATGCACCTGACCTCTGCGCCTCCACGCTACAAAACATAATTCCTGATAGACAGCAATATTGAAAAAAATTTGACTCTTCCGTGATGTAACGGTAATGAACAGATGCTAACGCATCCGCACAATCTCTGGGTCGGACAACGGTGTACTTGCCATTTTAATGTTAAAGCTGCCAACGGCTATAGCATCCTTTGTGTCTGTCCTCGCTTTCGCGCAGGAGGTGAAAGCGCAAGGGCAGATTCGAACAGTTGCTTTAGAACGAAACGCAGATAATTGTGTACACACTCCCAACTACCCTGATATTCACTCATTAGGTCATCGTTCCGATACATCCGTCTCCACTAGCCAAATCAGACTGCGACGTTCTGCTGTATTTCAGTCCTTACATCTATAAAATCATTACTATTCTGCACCCACGACAATACTTGCCGTTCTCCAGACAACTGACAGTTATCAGATGACCTCTGGCTCCTTCTTGACGCAAGATGGAAAGTTGGAAGATTTAGTACTTATTTTTGGTAATAACCGCTTTCGGCATCGACGACGACGATGATTACCACAACAACCCGTGGACTCAGAGATTGGGTAACGTGCAGGTAGCCTCCGCGTGGCCTCCCGAAGGCTTGCACGGTTTACCGCTCCCGAATCAAAACCATCCAATCATGCACTGGCAGCATCTTTCGGCGAACTTTTCAGTTTTAGTCAGTCGTTTTGAGGTGTTTTTGCAGTGCACTCGATGGCGCTGCCCTCTCTCGAATCGTTGGATCATCACAGGCCCCTGGCCTGACAAATGAGACAAAAGGTAACTCTTCGATACTCGCAGAAATGACTTGACCTCGGACATCAAACGACGTGAGTGTCTCTGTGTGGGACACATTATTTGTCTTCGCCTAGCACCCGCATACAGCAGGAGCCGTCCATTCCAGAGCTCTAAGTGTAACTGGATCCAGTTTGCTGTATCAACAATGCATACACCGTGTCTCAAACAAACCGCGTTAGCCGCTCTGTTTGCGCTCGGTTTCCATGTCAAGTAATTGATGTCCTGCGGCCGCCAACCGCCATTTACGCTCCCGCTATACTCGACCTGTTTATAGCGGGCTCTCTAGCACTTCGCTCTCAGTATTTACAAAAGCTAGGGAGTCAATAACAGCTGAGAGCAAAATAATGCTTCTCGGTACTCTTTTCCCCCAAAGCCATTTGTAGCAGTCTGTTTCTCCCAAGTTAGAAGATGACCGACGGATCATCTGCGCTTGGTTTATTTTTTTAGGCACAGAGCAAGTTTTATGGGATACTTATGAGGTACTAAAGGATACATTTTTTTCGATTGTGTAAGAAAGAAGTACCTATGTCGTCTTCTTTTTTCTTTGTTTGTCTTGAGTGAAACAGTCTTTGTTGACACTTCGTGGCTGAAAGCACTTTGAACCTTTGACACGTGTTCAATACCACTTGAAAGACTCGGTGCCTTTCGAAACGAAAGTGGCTAAGCAGTGCAATCCTCCACCACCTCCCCCCTCTGTCTCTGCGGCGCTGGGCAAACGGTGCACGTTTTCGCTGGTATACACGTCCGTACTTGTTTCAAAGTTTCGTAAAGCGGCTGCAACGCACGACATTCCAGCTCAGATGTCTCCAAACTCTTTTGAACAGAGGGCCGGACCGGCAACCAGGTCTGCTGTCGAGGGCCGGACGATAAATAATTAAATAAACATTAGTGAAAATAAATCCGTAAACATAAGTAACAGTACTTCATCGTCATCATCATCAGCCTAATTACGCCCACTGCAGGGCAAAGGCCTCTCCCATACTTCTCCAACTACCCCGGTCATGTACTAATTGTGGCCATATTGTCCCTGCAAACGTCTTAATGTCATCCGCCCACCTAACTTTCTGCCGCCCCCTACTACGCTTCCCTTCCCTTGGAATCCAGTCCGTAACCCTTAATGACCATCGGTTATCTTCCCTCCTCATTACATGTCCGGCCCATGCCCATTTCTTTTTCTTGATTTCAACTAAGATGTCATTTACCCGCGTTTGTTCCCTCACCCAATCTGCTCTTTTCTTATCCCTTAACGTTACACCTATCATTCTTCTTTCCATAGCTCGTTGCGTCGTCCTGAATTTCAGCAGAACCCTTTTCGTAAGCCTCCAGGTTTCTGCCCCGTAGGTGAGTACTGGTAAGACACAGCTGTTATACACTTTCCTCTTGAGGGATAGTGGCAACCTGCTGTTCATGATCTCAGAATGCCTGCCAATCGCACCCCAGCCCATTCTTAATCTTCTGACTATTTCAGTCTCATGGTCCGGATCCGGGGTCACTACCTGCCCTAAGTAGATGTAATCCCTTACCACTTCCAGTGCCTCGCTACCTATCGTAAACTGCTGTTCTCTTCCGAGACTGTTAAACATTACTTTAGTTTTCTGTAGATTAATTTTCAGACCCGCCCTTCTGCTTTGCCTCTCCAGGTCAGTGAGCATGCATTGCAATTGGTCGCCTGAGTTACTAAGCAAGGCAATATCATCAGCGAATCGCAAGTTGCTAAGGTATTCTCCATCAACTTTTATCCCCAATTCTTCCCACTCCAGGTCTCTGAATACCTCCTGTAAACATGCTGTGAATAGCATTGGAGATATCGTATCTCCCTGTCTGACGCCTTTCTTTATTGGGATTTTGTTGCTTTCTTTGTGGAGGATTACGGTGGCTGTGGAACCGCTATAGATATCTTCCAGTATCTTTACATATGGCTCATCTACACCCTGATTCCGTAGTGCCTTCATGACTGCTGAGGTTTCGACTGAATCAAATGCTTTTTCGTAATCAATGAAGGCTATATATAAGGGTTGGTTATATTCCGCACATTTCTCTATCACCTGATTGATAGTGTGAATATGGTCTATTGTTGAGTAGCCTTTACGGAATCCTGCCTGGTCCTTTGGTTGACAGAAATCTAAGGTATTCCTGATTCTATTTGCGATTACCTTAGTAAATACTTCGTAGGCAACGGACAGTAAGCTGATCGGTCTATAATTTTTCAAGTCTTTGGCGTCCCCTTTCTTATGGATCAGGATTATGTTAGCGTTCTTCCAAGATTCCGGTACGTTCGAGGTCATGAGGCATTGTGTATATAGGGCGGCCAATCTTTCTAGGACAGTGTTCCCACCATCCTTCAACAAATCTGCTGTTACCTGATCCTCCCCAGCTGCCTTCCCCCTTTGCATAGCTCCCAAGGCGTTCTTTACCTCTTCCGGTGTTACTTGTGGGATTTCAAGTTCCTCTAGCCTATTCTCTCTCACCTTATCGTCGTGGGTGTTACTGGTACTGTATAAATCTCTATAAAACTCTTCAGCCACTTGAACTATCTCATCCATGTTAGTAACGATATTGCCGGCTTTGTCTCTTAACGCACACATCTGATTCTTGCCTATTCCTAGTTTCTTCTTCACTGCTTTTAGGCTTCCTCCGTTCCTGAGAGCCTGTTCAATTCTATCCATATTATAGTTCCTTATGTCCGCTGTCTTACGCTTGTTGATTAACTTAGAAAGTTCTGCCACTTCTATTCTAGCTGTAGGGTTAGAGGCTTTCATACATTGGCGTTTCTTGATCAGATCTTTCGTCTCTTGCGATAGCTTACTGGTTTCCTGTCTAACGGCGTTACCACCGACTTCTATTGCGCACTCCTTAATGATGCCCATAAGATTGTCGTTCATTGCTTCAACACTATGGTCCTCTTCCTGGGTTAAAGCCGAATACCTGTTCTGTAGCTTGATCCGGAATTCCTCTAGTTTCCCTCTTACCGCTAACTCATTGATTGGCTTCTTATGTACCAGTTTCTTCCGTTCCCTCCTCAAGTCAAGGCTAATTCGAGTTCTTACCATCCTATGGTCACTGCAGCGCACCTTGCCGAGCACGTCTACATCTTGTATGATGCCAGGGTTCGCGCAGAGTATGAAGTCGATTTCATTTCTAGTCTCACCATTCGGGCTCCTCCACGTCCACTTTCGGCCAACCCGCTTGCGGAAAAAGGTATTCATTATCCGCATATTATTCTGTTCTGCAAACTCTACTAATAACTCTCCTCTGCTATTCCGAGAGCCTATGCCATATTCCCCCACTGACTTGTCTCCGGCCTGCTTCTTGCCTACCCAGTACTACCCAGTACTACTAGCTAAATTTTTGTTGCGATTAATTAACGTGCTTTTTTTCGAATACTTTTTTATTTTCATTTGTTGCTTTCACCTGTTGGCATAACATCCAGGAAAGGAGCAAAATAACTACTTTGCGATTAGACTTTCGCTTTCATCATCAAGTCTCAGTGGGTGTATCGATTTGAAGTAATCTTAAACATCCGTCATCGTGGGCACCGAGTAGGGAGAGGGGGGGGGGGTGTTAGCGGGACTTGAACCCCCTCCAAAATTACCGGAGGGGGGGGGGGGGGCAGAGCGTACCCTACCCCCAAAAAGTGTCATTACCAGAGTTCTTTTACCCACATCCTTTCAGATTTCCCTTTAAATTGCCTCTACCTTTTCACTTAAAACTTTATTGCGGCTAACAGCTTAAGTGCATCACTTTTGGCGCGGACGTGCACGGCTTTTATTCATACTCTCGCTTTACTTCTGTAACTCCTGACAATAGGAGCACAAGCGCATTAGAGGCACCAGAGGCTGCTACCTCATCCGTATTTTTTCACTTTAATTTCTTTAATTAATTTCTTTAATTTTTCACTTTAATTTCTAATTTTCACTGTAAACACCAGGCACATACACAATATAGTTTATTTATTTATTTATTTGTGATACCCTCAAGGTACATAATTGTACATTACAGAGGGGAGGGGCGAGAATACATTCGAAAAGTAAAAAATGCAGGATTAGTTCAAGGAATTTCCAACGAACAAAAGCAATATGAAAAAAGTAGTAATACATTCATAACAAATATCAGAGGCTTACATAACATGATAATACACAAAGAATACACTTTAGCAAGCAGACAATGTTCACGAATAAGCACATAATCATGCCATTTGCTACCATACATTATTTTATGTTGATTAGTGCATTCTTAAAACGAGTGGGGTCACTGATGCTTACTAATGATGTTGGTAGATTATTCCAGTCGACTGAAGTCCTAGGAAGGAATGATTGTGAGCACGCGACGGTGTTATGACGGGGTACGTTAACTTTATGTAAGTGGTCACGACGAGCCGAATAATAAGGCGCAGGTTGGATCCAAAGAGGGCGAAGAGATGCGTTGTGGTAGTAGATTTTATGAAAAAGGGAAATGCGTGATTCTTTTCTGCGAAGAGATAATAATGGCATTTGAAGGGTTCTCATCATTAATGTAACACTAGCAGTGCGATGGTAGTTAGCTAAGATGAAACGAACCGAGCGATTTTGCCCCGATTCAATTTCGTTAATTAATGTGATCTGATGAGGATCCCAAACGGATGAGGCATATTCCAATTGGGGGCGGACGTATGTCGTGTACAAAAGCCGTTTTAATGAAACTGGCGCAAGCGAAATCCTAAGGAGCGGTTAGTTTTAGATATTACGTACTGTATATGCTGCTTCCAAGAAAGATCGCTAGTTATATGAATGCCAAGATAACGGTAGCATGTAACGGATTGAAGGGGGCAGTCATTAAGGGCGTAGGTAGGGCAAGTTGTGTTAGAACGAGAAATCCGCATAGATTTGCATTTATTAATGTTGAGTTCCATGCACCAAGTGAGGCACCAGTTAGATATGTTATTTAAATCGGATTGAAGGGTAGCTATATCAGATGCATTAGTCACTTTTCGATATATAACGCAGTCGTCAGCGAATAAACAAATTTGTGAGGTAATGTTATCAGGCAAATCGTTAATATATATTAAAAATAAAAGAGGACCAAGAACAGACCCTTGTGGAACACCTGATTCAACTGGAGCCGCGTGAGATGTGGAGTCATTAGTTACAACAAATTGGGAACGAGAAGAAAGGAACGATTGGATCCAGCTGAGTACTCCCGGGTCAATGTTGAGTGCGCTTAGTTTGTGTAGTAGCAGTACATGTTTCACTTTGCACAGGAAATGTATGCACAGGAAAAAGCTTATATTTTTAAAGAGAAAAAAGCAACCAAGTAACAATTATTTCTAAATGGTATGGATAGTATACGCTTATAGGATGAATACATCGCTTCAAATTGCTTTGCGTGCTTTTTTGACCCTAAAAAAGGCTGCAGGCTTCAGTGACTCCTTCGGCAGTCTTTATTCAATGGCGTGTGAAATGCACGTGAATGATATTTGTCTCAGTATTGCTTCTCTTTCCAGTAAGAAATGCTAACGATTGATAAAAAAAAGAGCTCTTCTAATAATTTACGACATTTGTTAGGGATGGAAACATCGCCACTTGCATGCAGAGGTCATAAATTATATAATTCACTCAGTAACCAAATGAGGCCAAGCCGGATTCGCTCGAAATCAGAGTCCATAGCAGTCTTGCGCAGCAGCGCTTATACTCGGACTGACAGTAAAAAATATGAAAAAAAAATAGAGAAGCTGCAGTTGCGCCGCGAAGGTGAAGCAGCGTAAGTGATAGCGAAGTACAAGACAATTACACGTAGGAAGATTACACCAACGAGAGAAGCCAGAATTTCGGTGGTGCGAGAGGACTAACATGAGGTCTTCTCCTAATATGAGGTCTTCTAAATACTCATATAAGGCTGTCACTTCAGTGAACAGTTCTCCGTGGTCAGCGGAAATTTTTTCAAGTGCAACTGTTATTAAAAGTTTGTATGTATATATATATATATATATATATATATATATATATCCATTCTTTCTTTTCCTTTCTTGCTTGGTTTCTTGCTTTTTCTATCTCGCTGTATGTTATGCATCTTTCCTTTCCTATCCTGCTATGTGTCTTTCCAATTTTCTTTCTAGCCATATTTTCCTTCCGCTCGAGAAATTCGGCCCCCCGTGGTTTTTCTCTGCACCGGTGCAAAGGAACCGAACCTGACGCCTCAAGCACAGGTCGCGAGGCGCAGAAGAGAGGCGGACCAGTGTTTCGGCGTCGTTCTGAAAGAATGGCCCCCGCGCAGCCTTTATTTCGCCGCAGACAGTGGCGGAACGCCAGCAGCGCTGAACGGATCCGGCGGTGGTGGTTTATGACGGGTCCTATGGAGACAGCGTTGCGGTCGATATTTTCTGCCGGGGGCCTGGCGGCGTGAGCGAAAGGAAACCCCAGACCGCGTAATAACGCGCGCCTTCAGCCTATCGCCACGACGACTCGCAGGTACAAGTGTCCAAGTCGATTTCTCCGCTACAAAACAGGGCGCAAGCCGTCCGCCTCGGTTTCTTGGTAGACGTTGGTGTGGCACTCCCTATAATAATTATATTTAAAAAAAAACATTAGGCACGTAAATCAACAAGACTAAAACTGCAAGTCAGCCGACTTCAGCGGTTCCTCCGACTCTGAGCTCATTTACTGCAACAGCATAAGACAGTCACAGCGGACACCAGCGTCGCGATTGCTGGCTTGCTCCTTAAATAATGCTTCTCAAAGAAAGAGAGAGACAGAGAGAGAGAGAGAGACAGAGACAGAGAGAGAGGGGGGGTTAAAGCAGGGAACTAGGTTAACTAGACAGTCCACTATTCTGACCGACACGCGGAGAAGGGAATGACAACAGTTCAGATTATGCACATATGACGAAGCACAACGTTCCCACTCTCTGGCACTCAACTCTGTCGCCGTCAGGTACAGTCAACCACAAAATTTTATGGACCACGGGATCTCAGAAAACGTTCAACTTCCGAGTAGCCTGTAACAGTAGTCAGTAAAACCGAACGTCACAATGTTGTTCGCATTTACTGCTAGAGGCTGTAAATGCGAGTACCAGGCTGCGTTGTGAGGCTGCGCAGATATTCAGCTTTTTTTCTGATTTCGTGTTCCGTAAAATTTTGTGGTTGACTGTACTGTAGAAGAACTCTTGTGACTTTCTGGGCTGTGAGGCCACGCTCCCAGGACTTATACTTCGGTAAAAGGTCGCTCATCTAGCCCAGCGGTTCCCAAACTTTCTGGACCTGGAGAGCCCAACTTGCGTTCCCAGAGTGCCGCGGAACTCGTGTTTGTCTCTTTTCGCTATTCACGCAACCACAGTTGGCCAGGAGCGAATATCGCGAAGTGGCTCAGTGGTTAGCGCGTCTGGCTCCCAGCTGCACGTTGCCCAAGGGGAACGAGCTCGATCCCCAGAGGCGCTCGGGAGCGAGGCGTTGTTTCGTCTAGGGAGGCCGCCCACCTCGGGCAAAGAACCAGCGGCTCAATTTATTGAGCGAAGTTTATTCTATCTCTTTCTTCACCACGTGGTAACGGTGGAGTTGACTTGGACGATGTATGTAACAGAAAGGACTTACGAACACTGCAAATCCAGTTTGGAGCTTATAACTGCTGTCGCACCAAAAGGTGACGGCTGTCCTCGATATGGCGCTTGAGCAGCGTGGAAACCTACAAAGGTGTCTTCTATACCGGGTGGCCCAATTAACTTGAACCAAGATTTAAAAAAGAAGGCTAGGAGCTCTAGAGAAATCGTACCGACTGCATAGTCGCCGTACTCGTGTGTACTTAAAGCCAGTAATTTTTTTATCACGAAGTATTAAATATTTGCTTTTAATTAGTGAACTTTTTAATTATTGCTTGAATCGCACATATATCAATTACAAAATTGTAGGGCGCCTCGAATAACCTCGTATTCAAGCATTTGTTTCATGCTCAGCTTTGCCTCGTTGGTTTTTCCGAGAAGAAACAAGTGCGCGAAACATCCAAAATACGAAATAGATACGCGCTAGCGCGTCGCTACTCAAGCGCTACCAAGCGAATAGCCACGGATACAAGGCTTATCCTGAAACACGGTTACACGGCTGATACACGGCTTATCCTGTTCAGTTTATTGCTGAACAAATTTTGGTCTGCATTGTAGGTAGGAATTGGGAGCGTTTTCCGGTAAGAGAGTCGGGGCTTTCAGACACCTCTATTTCATATGTTCTTGCAGAGAAAAAATAAATACCGAGAAAATTCAGTTCGAGCACGTGCTCCTACAATTCGCAACGCAAGTTGGAGCTGGAGGATTTGTAACAAAAATTAAGCTGAGTAATTGGCTGGGCTACGAGCCTAAATTAACCTTACTCGAAAACAAATATATTCTAATCTACCGACGCGGCCTCGTTGAAGTTGCCGTTCTAAGCTACACATTTGAGTCCAGCACTTTATCTATGAGTTTATTTCTAAGAACATATATAATAAAAACATACATTGTAACTAATATTTGCGCATTGCGCACATGCGCTCGCCTCACCGCCTCAAGTTCGAGCTCGCGTATTAGCGTGGGTGTTACAAAAAAGCCGGTCACTGCTGTTGTTTGGTTTCATTTCCGCCAAACTCCTGTACCTCTATAGGCGTTTTGCTTTTCGTTTCTCTTCCCTCCGGAAAGAGGTTTTATAAAGCACAGTCACGTTCTCTTTAAGTGTGGCAGCTACAAACACCGCTCCCACATTGGAAACTTGTCGGTCACAGCTGCGTAGAACGTGAAATATGCACCGAAGACAGAGCAATTTCCCTACGAAAATACCTCCCCGCAACATTACCTGTCCTTTTAAACGCGTTTGTTATTTTGTTGTTTTCCTTCTAGTAGGTAGTACCTATCGCAATAGATCTTTTTCTTTTCTTTTTTTCCTGGCGGAAGCCGCGCAACCTTACCGTTCCAGCAATAACTTTGGCGAGCGGCCAACTGTAATCTCGACCTGTGGTTAAGCAAGGCGCGCGCAACATATCTGAAGCCCCAGATTACGTCGGAGCCCCAAGCTTCCTGTCGCCATTGATTAGAGCGACTGCCTCGATATATGAAGTCGACTCCGACTCAAATTTCCAAAGTACAGAACCCGATTCGCCGGCTTATTTGGAGAACGCGTTATAGAAGACCACGCCGGGCCGTTCGGCCAGCCTCCTCGAGGCACAGCTCCTTGCGACATCGCCGTCACGACAGCTAGCCTTCCACCTGAGGTTGCACGGAATAAATTGTACCATGCCACGTACACGGACGCAACGCCCTCGGTGTGTGAGGGAAGGACTTTAAGCGAAAGCAGTAGTGATACAAATAAGTACATGCGATATAAAAGTATGTATAAGTTTCTGCATGTAATCGTTAACTCCAGGAACTAAAACTAAACTAAACTAACTTTCAGGAACTAAAAGAACAGCTCATGGTCTGCCCGTGCGTTGAAAACAAACGGCAGCAGGGGTTATTAAAAAAAAAAAACGAAGAAAGCTTTGCCGGTTTTTGAACAGAACTTAAGACCTTGTAAATTTAGCCCCTTTACAGTAATATACTTTCGCTTTCAATTTAATAGATCTGTCATTAATACGGTCACCTCTTCTCCGCTTGATGAATATAGGCCTCGTGGTCAGTTAAAAATTTTAGCCGAAACAGTAATCGTCTAATCGATTAATCGATTCTGTTGATTTCCAAACGTGACGTCTGAATACTGAGATCAAAACAGATAACGTCCTGAAGGCACTTACGAGATACACTAAATCACTTTGCACTAGTAAACCATCGTTTTAGAATTCGATTCTCGTTAATTTTGCCGTAAGCAGTTGATTATGAGCATAGAAAATGAATGTCCCTACGCCGGTACGTCTGTGTGACTTCACGGATTTCAAAATACTACTTTCACATATTTTGGTCGTTGTGGCGCAGAACAACTTCCAAATTTTAGTCTTGCTACTGTAGAAGGCAACGTATATAGTCCATGTACGTAGATAAAAAGTATGCCTCGGTCCGAGCAGACGCCGTCAAAATCCATGACGTCACGCAGAGCTGGCGCGGTAACTTCAAAGAGGCATCGACAGGATTCTTTCGTTTTTGCGTCTTTAAAATCTGGTTTACCAAGCCTTCTCACACAGTAAGAGTGGTTTACAAGTATACCTACCCTTCTTTTCTCTTTTGTCCCTCTAAATTAAATATAAGAGTCTCAACGTGTCCGTATAACATAATGATGATGTTTACTGGCATCCCCTTTGAAAGACTATGAAATTTGAACTCCAGATCAGATAGGGAAAAGGCTATAATAGCGTTAGATGTATTATCTATCGCTGTCTAGGCTTTTCCTTATCTGATTTGGAGTACAATTTTCACATTCAAAACCTCCATCGCTATATTTGTACGATTACATACGCTTGCAATGACTCCAGCTCTATCAATCTCTTTCCTGCTTTTTTTTTATCCTCCGATACTCCAATTGTCACTACTTATCTTGACTGCTGGGCAATTAATCCTTCATCTTCTTGGAATCCCAATGCTTCTGGAAGGTGTACATTTCCTACGGGTCTCGCTTGGTGAATATCTTGGCATTCCATTACGATGTGCCAAGTAATTCCGGGGTTTTCTTTTTCTTTTTTGCAGCATACGTTTCATCCTTTGGCGTACGTTTGCTCCGGCATGTTTTTGTCCTAAGGCAGCCAGCTCGGGCCTCAAATAGCAAGGCACTGCTCTTTGCGTAATCATGCATATTTTTCCTCCTGATTTCTTTCTTGCCGTCTTTGTAAGTCTCCAAAGTCTCTCTTTTTTTTTCATCCCTTGCATCCAATTTACCATCTCTATTTCTCTCACTTTCTTTTTATGACCCCTAATCGTCTATTTACACTTTCAATTACCCAGAACTTCAGCTAGAGGACAGGTGATGGTGGCGCCATCTCGTGACGTGAATTCAGCCAGGGCGCACGAAATTATTTGTTACACGATTGTGTTCACTTTGGCTTGTTGGTAACATGGCTTATTCTGAAGAAACAGCGGGAAGAGGTGACTCAGATGAAAAATAAAATACAATGAAGCACTGAGATTCGCGACGGGTCAGCAGCAAACAAAATTTTTTGACGCTTTGTCGTTGAACAAACTGCCAGGAGATGGTGCCAGCGCTGCTGCTACGGTCCGCGTCACCGGAATTCCGTGTTATGCACGGGTCCGCCAAAACTCCCCATTGTCTTAAAACTGAAGCCATGGTGCATTGGACACCACTAAACATCGCTAAAGGTTGCGACAGATGGCAGACCTGAGAATAAAAGGCTTCCGCCTCGTGGTGTTTCCCTTGCTCTCTGTGTGGTGTCTCCCTTGCTCTCGTGGTGTTTCACTTGCTATATAACTAACATTTTAGCATGGGTGACTGCGCTAATTAACGCACCCCACAAGCACAGACAAGGCGCCGCCACTCGACAAAAATGTGAACAAGGACATGGCGAGCACTCATGCTCTGAATGTCTCTTTGTGTGGTGCTTGTTCATTCGCGTGTTCCGTCACGTTAACGAAGGCGCATCAACACCACCAATCAGTCCGAATTAGCCGACTACTAATATCCTGAAGACGACAAGTCCCCTTCTAGTAGGGGCAGAGGTTTCGTCAGCTTCCGCAAAGACTAACTAATAAACTACAGCGTCAAGAAACCGGACAGACGGATGGAATACGAGGTAGAAAGGCGCCGACAGTCCTGTTTATTACGTCCACTAACGTTTCCTGGCACTGTGTGATGCGTCAACACCTATCAACATTTGCTCATAATAACTGTGACTGCCCAGAAATTTTGTGCAAGCTTGATGACGCTCGTCTGCTGATTCGTCGCCACGTACTCAGGCAGCATCCAGACCAGCGCGTCGCCAATGGAACGTTCCCGCCCCGTGTTCACGGTCGGAGCTTGCCACGCCGCGCTAGAGCGCAACTACTCAAGCTGAGGGTTGGCTGCATGAACGTGCACGAACGTTTATAAAGACAAGGACGTGTGGCCAGTCCATCGTGTACGTCTTGTGCCTGCTGCGAGACTCTTCAGCACCTTATATTTGAGTGTCCCGCTTTCAGTGCGCAGCGCATGTCGCTATAGTGAGAGACTATCATCTCCTTGGCCTGCGGTGTACGACACTCGACGAATGTTTGTACCCCAGTGGTTGTGCGCCTAAACGTGATCAGGCTCATCGCACTCTCCTTACTAAATTCTAGCGTTAACTAACTTAGGTTCACGTTTGTAGCGTCGAAACTATTCTATTCAACATTCTGTAGTAGCGTGACCTTCAGTGACCGGCCATACCGTGTGTGATGTACTTTATTCTTTAGATTTGTCCTGTTGCTCTTCCTTTCCTCTTTCCTCCCCTCCTTCCTATCTTCCATTTCTGTGTTGCTGTCACCTCCCTTCTAAAGAGTAGGCAGGACTTGTGCCCCTTCTGGTGGCAGTTGCCAGCCTGCTCCTCGCTTTCCCTTTCCTGTTAATTGTATATTTGTGTTCAAAACAAATAATAATAATTGCCCGAGATTATCTCTCCGAAAGCTAATGGCGAAATCCGTCAGTCCGACTTGGAGCACCTTTTCCTCGCGACGCTCGAGGCGCAATTTCGCCGTCGTCGCCACCGTACGGTCCCGCGGCGTCGACGGTGCACGCGCGCTCGGGTGGCTACAGAACGCCTCCAGAGAGACGACAGGCGCGTAGTGTGTTTGCCAGCAAATGCGACGAGGCCCAGTCCCAATCGGCTCTCAGCTTCAAAAGCGAGCTTGGGAACGGAATACTAAAAAGTGTAACACGTAATTTGCAAGCGCTCACAAATGCAAATATAGAAAGCAAGTTGTAGTTGCACGATGTTACTCGTCGCATGTCGTGCACCAACGAGGCGTGACGCCCGCAACGCCGTTGGCTGCACTCCTCGTGCCCGCGTTGCGAGGCGCATGGTAAATGCCGGGGCCCTGTTTCTCCTGCGCAGCAGCGCTTGTGTCGCGTGCTGCTTCCGAGTATTGTTACAACCCAATCCGTGGAGTTCACGCACAACGCTGAACCTAATTTGCTGTCGCTTTTGATGCATTGCTCTTCGGGCGAAATTGCCCAATTTGTGGTCTGTTCCACGGTTGAGAATTCGCGTCCCTCTGATTGATGAGAGGCGAGATATCGCGTTTCATTTGTACAGCAGACGAGATCTACACTCAACAAACTACCATAGACGTCTACTATACTACTATAGACGCAATTATTTCTACTATTAGCCACTACACTACTATTAATCTATAGACCAAACGAGCGTCTCTTCTCTCCAAGGGCGCAAGAAAAACTGGTTCATCTAATCGTCCCCCCAACTGTATGCCAAACGTGCACGTCCTCAGGTAATCTCCCTACCGCTCGCTCTTCGTTTTTCTCTCGATGTATACAGACCAAGCAGCGAAATTTGCCGCAATAAAAATAGCAACAAAGCACGACACGTACCTTTGTCACAACACAGGCAGTCCGCAGTGCCAACGACGGGCATGACCTCGCAGTTCTTAACGGTCGTGAAGTTCCAAGTGCAACCGTCGCAGGTCGGACAGTGCTCGGACAAACAAGTGGGCAGCCAAGCCGCCGCCATGGTTGCAAACGAAAACACGGCGATGAATAGAAGGAAGCCGCGAATCCTGGCACCCATGACACTGGCTCGCTTGTCTTTGGACGGTACGTTAAACACGCTTCACAGTGTATTTGCACCTTCCAAGCGTACGTGTGCAAACCTGTAAGCTGCCGTTAATGAACCGACTGTGTGTGCTGTTTGCTGCAGTCCCCGGCCTTGGCACGCTACTATATAGGACGTAAGGTCGCACGTTTAGGCGGGGGAAAATGCGAGTGCGCACCAAATTGTAAAGGAACCCTATGATACTATACCAAACTGCATTCTTGCGCCCTCTGACGAAGCAATTGAGCGCCTGGTACCGTATTGGCAGTAATACGAGCGCGAAAGAACGCGCGTGTGAAATGCCATATCTCGACAACAGGCGCCTGCTTCGTCAGTGGGTGCAACACTGCACTTAGGCATTAGTTTGGCACGTGTTCACTGGCCCCGCAAAAACATTTTCCTTTCCTGTGCACCTGCTGCGAGTACGGAAATTTCAGCTTGAGAAACATACAGATACGCCGTGGTTCAGCGTGTGTAACCTACTACCACAGAACTGTATATATATAGCCTAAACCTTGTAAGCGTTCAAGAAACGTGCCGCGAAGTCGCCTTCGTCGCTTTGGGCGGAACACGAGAAAATGGCGCACCTATACGTCCCTTGGTGTGAAGGGCGAAATCGAGATCGCCCGTATTTTTTGTTTGCGGTCTTGATGAAACGAAGTGTCGACGTCAGTTGGTACAGGCTGTTTACGACAGAGTGACTTTGCATGTCCCCGCACCATCCTCGTGAAAAAGACGCGTAAATTTCACAATAATAATAATGATGATAATAATAATAATAATAATAATAATAATAATAATAATAATAACCAGTATAAATTCTATGTACTCGCCGCCTTTAGCTTCGCAGCAATGTGCAAAACATATTAAACCACTCAACTCCGAAAGTCTCTTAATTCTGTATTCATAGTTCGTACGTTGGCGCAGTTAATAAGAGCACGTGTGCCGGTCACGCGCAGTAGCAAAACAGAGCAGATGACAAAGAGTTTATGTGTTCAGCTCCGTAATTGTCTATTTAACCGTCCGTGGCCCATGCGATGCGACATATCGAATATTTGTGCGCATCAGTGAGCAGTCGATGCATTCATGTGTATGGCAAAAGGACAAGTCAACTTGTAACAACCCGGAATCTTCTTACTACACAGGCTTCTCCTCGTTTGGTAACTGTAAAAAAACATGAACTAGTCGTCAAGCATTATTACAGAAATTGACGATTTAGCCGATCACTTACACAGCCCTGCAGTGTGTCCATCGGTAACCTAGCCAGTCTGTTCCACGATTTTAGGTGAAACATAAACGCTTACGTCCGCAACAACTAATTAGTAAACAAACGGCTTTCGTGCAGATATTATGCTGGATTTCTTTCCGGGTCAACGAACATAGGGACGGAAGAATGAAACACAAGAGCGAATTTACGAAGAATGTCGTGTATTCGTGAGTCGCCTTCTGTCATCTGTGCATGTAGCCTTTGCACTGGGGCATGCTGCGCGTTTGCATGGCCTCAGCAAACCGAACAGCCTCAGGTCGACGTTTTCGTACATTGTAAAGCCTCGTCAGTGTGCACGGTGTTACACTCGGGGAAACATATAACGAGTCCGAGAAGTAACCGACATCGATGTATTAGTCCGAAACTTAGTCGATCACTATCATAGACCAGATATATGGCCATAATCGCTTGTCTTCGCAACAAAAGCGGTTCCTCGTTGGAGATTATTTCCGAGTGGTGCAAAATAAATGGTGCAACGAACAAAGCGTCACAACGTTAGTGCTTTTTCGAAAGCGTTCGAGGTCTGGGAAAGATTTTAACGAGTGTGCTCATAAAAAGAGGCGCCTCAGCGCGGCTCGCAGGTGCATTCCCGTCGTCGGCGTAAAATTCTCCGCACCCGGCATTGTTAACGGGGCATAATCCGATCGACGACCTCGACGCTTTACGGCTGTGAGTGGTCAGAATTCTGGTGCGTGCTGGATTTTACGGCCAGCTCGAAAACAGTTGCCTTCATACGACGTCTGAAAATAGCGGATGTCGTTAAGGGAAAAAGAAAACGGAAAGTAATTTTGAGAAAGGAGGCTTTATACGTAATGCAGCCATTACGGAAGGTCACGGGTTTGATATCGACAGCATTGTTGTTACGAACACAAGGTTACCGCAATGCCGAGATACTTAAATGCTTTAACAGCTTTGCGCCTTGTGGAAACGGAACATACGCAGTGCGAGATCGTATCTTGGCAACACTGAGGAAAAAAAAGAGCAAGAAGGGTAACAGCTGCCGTAGAGCCCACAGAAGATCTGAAACACGTAGGTCGATCCGGACTGCAGCATATTGCGGCGAAGTTCGAATGTTCATATTACCGTGCTGAATTCGTTGGGCACTGCGCATGTTTGTGTAGAAGCAAGGCGGGGCATTTCTTAAGAGTCTGCAGATTTATTTATTCATTTATTTAATTACGGATAGAGTGAGCAATTGTGAGCGAGTTTAGAGTCCCTAAACAGCTTAGAAGCTGAGAGCGCTTAGTGGAGAGCTCCTGTTTAATTTTGCTGCCTGCAGTTGCTTGACACGCACTCGTATCTCCGTACACTTTTTCTTTATTTCCTTCTTTTCTTTTCTTTCTTTCATTTTGCGGGGGCCACAGGAGGAAGTCAAACAAACCAGTGGCCTCCTGCTTAAGAGAACACCACCATCACCAACCGACACCCGGCAGGTCCAATTCCAAATCCAGCCCGTTGTGATGCGTACCACTCAACTGTCATGCAGGGTGAAAACGCTGACGAACTCCTCGACCCAGGCTTGGTCACACAAACCTGCATGGACAACCATTCTCCTTACGATTATTCATCATCAACATCATCATCATCAACATCATATTTTGTCCACTGCAGGACGAAGACCTTTTCCTGCGATCTCCAGTTACTCATGCCCTGTGCCAACTGATTCCAACTTGTGCCTGCGAATTTCCCAATTTCATCACCCCACCTACTTTTCTGCCGTCCTCGACTGCACTTCCCTTCTCCTGGCACCCATTCTGTAACTCTAATGGTCCACCGGTTCCAACGCATTACATTGCCTGCACAGCTCCTTTTTTTTTTAATTTCTTAATGTCAATTAGAATTTCTGCTATTCCCGTCTGCTCTCTGATCCACACCGCTCTCTTCCTGTAACGTTACACCTAACATTTTTCGTTCCATCGTTCCTTGCGCGGTATACTCAACTTGTTCCCAAGCTTCATTGTCTAACTTCCAAGTTTCTGCCCCATATGTTAGCACCGGTACAATGCATTGATTGTACACCTTTCTTGTCCATGATAATGGTAAGCTTCCAGGCAGGAGCTGACAGTGTCTGCCGTATGCACTCCAACCCACTTTTATTCTTTTGTAAGTTTCCTTCTCATGATCAGGGTCCCCTGCAAGTAATTGACCTCCTTACTTTCACGTTAAACAAGGCGTGTTTCCTGATGCACTGAAACACTAACGGTATAGCCTGCCCACATTCTGTAAGCGCGCTCCTTCGTGAAATAGACTTACGGTGAATTCCACTGAGCGGACAGCGGCGCGTGACAGTGCTTCTCACCAATCACGCTGAAGTTTGCTCTAATGAAATGCAATGGAAACATTTTAATGTGTGTGGAAATGGCACGCTGGCCTAAATTAGGGGAAATGGTTATTGGGACTAAAAAGCTTGTTAATTGCGCATCTCCACTTAATTGTGAGTCGAGACTGGCGGCTAGTCACGGAAGCTGTAGTCAAGGATGGCAATAAATGCTTCCGCGCTTAAATCGAAGATGATTTTGAAAAACACGAGAAAGGGTCGCCGAGCATACTTCATATTATATGTCGAACTCTGAAGACAAAACAGACAGGGCCGATATTATCCAAAATATGGATCAATCATCTTAATTGTAGTCCATGAACTAAACGAACAAGGACGTAAGCGGAATGCAAGATGTAGGGGGCAAAAACCGACTGCATGGGTCCGTACCACGACTCCTAACGTCTTATAGGATCTGAATAAACATCAGGTGAAAACAATTCTCTCTCTCACTCTTTTCCTTTGCTGTGTGCGGTCATGTGAAGGATGGGCAAGGACCCAGTGATATCTTTTCGAGTGGGCGCTGGCTGTCCACGGCGAGCAGTAGCTGCCCTCGCAACCCGAACCGAGCACGCAGGGAGCATCAAAGGCGGTGATCGATGGTCTTCGCGAGAGCGCACGCGGGCTGTCTGACAAGGGCCCGTGGGTGTCCATAAGAGCTGAACACACGCTCGTGCAGGGGTCACTCGATGCCCTTGCACGCGATTGACAGTGCAGACTCCTTTATATTTGTGGAAGACCGGGTCGAGCTTGACAGAGAGCGAGATAGAGAAGTGTGGAGAGAAAGACAGGGACGCCAACCAGGCTGAGCTCTTTTGGGCATATACCCTACACTGGGAAAGGGGACGGAAGGATGAGAAGTTCACAGTGTGCTCTCACACACACGTGAAATAAGATGTAGTCCGTTACGTCCCAAGCGTTCACACAGGCTGGCGCATATTTACTGTAGCATAACTGTCATCTAATTATCCTAAAACTATCCGAAGCCTCTAATATTCGTATGGCGAGTAGTCGCACAAGAGGCGTTTTAAGGTTTTCTGTACCACGTGTGTTGTAGTTGGCATTGTCCGCCATTCCAATTAGGAATGTATAGATGTTTATTTTACATGCGAACTCGTGGAACTAGAGACCGCCAAAAGGGGTTCAGGCGAGTGTAGGCAAAAATTAGGGACTTCACGTCAGTTCCGTCTTCCTAAAGAAGCCCGTTAACGAATGTTTAAAACTCTAACATTGCCTCAACAATATCCATGCTGCACAGCTGGGAATTCTTTTCGGAAACTGAGTGACACAAGAGCTGCTGCTCTTGTATTCTTGTATATGCTCCATCATATACAGGTGGTGCTATTCTGGACATTATTTAATCCCGCCATATTGTAAAATTTGGTAATGACAAAATTTTGAGCAAATCAGAGAGGTCATAGCATGTCGCTAAACTCAGACAAAGAAGCTGCTAAATTTTGCTACGTATTTCTCCCAAATCGTTAATACCGTCTGCTGAACTTTACATAATGTAGGAGTTTTTTGGAACACTGTAATACAGGCTAAAACAGCGTAGCACCATATACCAAACGAAAACATCCGCAACGACGCTTCCGCGGCCACCAAGAAAGTGGAAACCTAACTCGACGTCGAGTGAATGGACAACAGACTCGCCCACCTGATCGAAGCCAAGAACGCCCTGGGTCAAAGGCTCAATCCCAGACTCCGAAAGAAGATCTCGCAGCTCAACAAGGTCATTGAGGACCCCTGTAAATTAAGCGCTATGCGAGCAGTTCTCGACGAAAGCGGCTCCAAGTCAAAGCAGAGGCATACATTGGCCCGGGCCCTTCATCGACCATGTGGGACCTGGTGGCTTCGTGAACTCGTCTCAAAACTCGTACATAAGTACCTGCGCGTATATATATACATATATATATATATATATATATATACGCAATGCCTCATGACTTAAGTGTACCAGAGAGCTGGAAGAATGACAACATTATACTAATTGATAAGAAGTGAGACGTTAAAATATTGAAGCATTATAGGCCCATTAGCTTACTTCCAGTATTATAATACGAGGTCTGTTAGAAAAGTATCCGACCTTTGGCAGAATAAATAAAACTCCACACACTTCTCCACGCGGTGTTACCATTGTTGGAAGCATTCCGAGAAGGCCTCTTTTGGAATGGAGTTTAGCTCAGCTGTCGTTGCAGCCATAATCTCCTCTCTTGTCTGAAATCGCGCTCCTTTCAATTGCCTCTTTATTTTGGGAAACAGCCAGAAGTCGCAGGGGGCCATATCAGGAGAGTAAGGAGCCTGTTGAACTACAGGAGTCCGGTTTCACGCCAAAAAAGTCTGAATCGAGTGCGTGGAATGTGCAGGAGCATTGTCGTGATAGATGCGCCAATCTCCAGTTGACCACAACTCCGCTCTCTTGCACCGTTCAGCATCACGTACGCGAGGGAGGACATCCCTGTAGTATTCTTTCGTGATTGTTTGACCTTGTGGTGCGTACTCGTGGCGTGCCACACCGCGGGAGTCAAAGAAAGCAGTCAGCGTCACTTTGACGTTGCTGCGCAGTTGGCGGGCCATCTTTCGTCTTGGTGACGTGGAATACTTCCACTGTGACGACCGGGATTTGGTTTCCGGGTACCCGTGCACCCAAGACTCGTCACCAGTGATTATGGTATTCATGAAGTGGGGTCACTGTCTGTGGAATCCAGCATGTCCTGTGAGACTCCAACACGAAGTTGCTTTTTCTCCACCGTGAGCAGCTTCGGCACGAATTTCGCCGCAACTCTGTTCATGGCCAAATCTTCCGTCATAATGGAATGTGCAGAAAAAGTGCTGATGCCCACCTCTTCTGTAATTTCTTGAATAGTCACACGACGGTCCCGCATCAACACAGCGTTCACTTCGGCAATGACCTGGTCATTTCGGCATGTTGATGGCCCACCGGAGCGTGGCTCGCTCTCCACCGATGTGCGGCCGTCTTTAAACTGGTTGTACCGCTCTTTAATCTGTATGCTGTTCATAGCATCGTCACCAAAAGCCGTCTGAATCTTCCGAATGGTTTCCACTTGGCTGTCGCCCAGTTTCTAGCAAAATTTGATGCAGTAGCGCTAATCCAGTCGCTCCGCCATTTTCCTTAAAATAAAAAAAAAACCGACGAGAGCACTGCGCACTACCTCACCCAAACGCTGCGTTCCCGCTACTGACGCTATCGGCAGGCGGGAAAAAATTCGCGCATGCGCACGAAGGTTCAAGGTCGGCTGATGCAAGCGCGCTTGTTTCATATCCACTAGGTGTTCGCAAAAAAAATATGGTCGGATACTTTTCTAACAGACCTCGTATATAAAAATATTCATCAAGAGAATTTCCAATACAATCAGGGCAACACATCATTTCAATCAACCAAGAGAACAATCTCGCTTCAGGAAGAAACATTCTACAATGGATCACATCCATGTCATCAATCAGGTAATCGAGAAATCGGCGTAGGTACATCAATCAACCTCTCTATGTGGCTTTCATAGAGATTATGAAAAGGCATTCGCTTCAGTAGAGATACCATCAGTCATAGAGGCATTGCGTAATCAAGGAGTGCAGGAGGCATACGTGAATATCTTTGGAGATATCTTGGTTCAGTTCTTGGTTCACAGTTACTTTGGTTCTTCACAAGAAAAGTAGAAAGTTACCTATCAAGAAAGTGGTCGGGCAAGGAGACACAATCTCTCCAATACTAGTCCCTGCATGCTGAGAAAAATGTACAAGCTATTAGGCTGGGAAAGCTTAGCAGTGAGGTTCAACGGCGAGTATCTCGGCAACCTTCGGTTTGCAGATGATTGTCCTGTTCAGCAACACTGGGGAAGAATTACAACAAATGATGCAGAACCTTAACGGAGAAAGCGTAATAGTGTGGTTGAAGATTAATGTGCAGAAAGGCAATTTCCATTAGACTGGCAAGAGAACAAGAATGCAGGATCGCCACTCATCTTCTAGAGTGTGCACAGAAGTACGTTCATTTAGGTCAATTACTCGCAGGGGACCCTAACAATAAGAAGGAAATTTACAGAAGAATAAAACTGAGTTGAAGTGCATACGGCAGGCATTACCAAATCCTGACTGGAAGCTTACCACTGTCGTTGAAAAGGAAAGTGTACATTCATTGCATTCTACCGGTGCTAACATATGGGGCAGAAGCTTCGAGGTTGATAAAGAAGCTCGAGAACAAGTTAAGGACCGCGAAAAGAGCGATGGAACGAAAAATGTTAGGGGTAACATTAAGAGACAGAATGATAGCGGTATGGATCAGAGAGCAAACGGGTATAACCGATATTATAGTTGACATTAAGAGAACAAAATGGAGATGGTCAGGTCATGTAATGCGTAGGGTAGACAACCGGCGGACCACTAGACCACAAGAGTTACAGAATGGGTGCCAAGAGAGGAATGAAGCACAGTCGATGACGGTAGAAAACTAGGTGGGGTTATGAAATTAGGAAATTTGCAAGCGCAAGTTGGAATTAGCTATAGCGCAAGATAGGGGTAATTGGAGATCGCAGGGAGAGACCTTCGTCCGGCAGTTGACCTAAATGTAGGCTGATTAGGCTGGTTAGGCAGAAAGCATGCAGGTTTCGACAAAAGACAGTCAGGCTTTTCTCGTTTGTTGAAAGTGTCTGTGTAAAGTCAGACCTAAGGTTGCCCTCCATTCTAGTACAGTCATAGAGAAATGGTACAATCGGCACCGATTTCATGTATTTTGCCACCCTAGACAAATCGTTGCACTCTTCACTCTGGCAGGCAACAACTTTGGTGTATCATACCGAAGTACTTAACTTCACTTTATGAAACATTAATTACTAATTCTAAAGAAGTACTAATTCTAAAGTGTGTAGGTTTCCAGGTGTATATGCTTCCGTGAATTTGCATCCAACAGATTCCAACGTTGACTACGCTGCTGGAAGCTTGCAGGCGAAGTGGGTTGAAGTTAAAGTGAGCTAGCGAAGATTGACGATAAACATCAAATGTCAAAGAGCAGCCAGTAAAGCAGCCAAGCAGAAAGTTTCGAGGGCGTTTTGGGGGCGAGCGGGCTCGTCGCGGCATCGCGCGGAGGCCGCTGAATCTGAGGAGCGCTTGGATCAGGCACGTACCCAAGGGGGGGCCCGGGGGGGCCCGGGCCCCCCCCGAAATTAAGTGGCATACACCCCCCCCCCCCCCTATCTGCCCACGCCACCACTCCTCACACACATTCCTAAAGCGCCGACAAATCAATCTACTCTGCAGTCAACATTTTGCTGCCTTTTACAACTAAAACAGTGTATGACTAACTTCCATAGTTTTTTTCGACGTCAGTTAACAGAAAAAATATCCATGTGAGCCATCCTGGTCATAGTGCAAAAAGGCTCTAAAATCAATGGCACATACCCCTGTGGAATCGGGAACCTATAACGCTCCCTTCAGAATCTTTGGGATGGGCCCACTTATGGGGAGTGATTAACGCCTGCTTCACCTCCACCGCGGCTCGGCCCGGCATTGCACTACCTTCGGGATGGAACCAGGTATGGCGAGCGCTTAACGCCTGCTTCACCTCCGCCGTGGGTGGGCCCGGTATTGCAATATATTCAGGATCGGCCTACGTGTGGGGAGTTCTTAATGCCTGCTTCACTTCCGCCGGGGGTTGGCCCAATATTGCCACTATCTTCGCGATCGGCCTACGTATGGCGAGTGCTTAACGTGTGTTTCACTTTTGCCGCACGTCGGCCCGGTGTTGCAGTACTTACGGGATTGGCCCACGTATGCGGGGTGCTTAACGCCTGCTTCACCTCCGCCATGGCTGGGCCCGGTGTTGCACTACTTTCGGGATTGGCCCACGTATGCGGGGTGCTGAACGCTTGCTTCACCTCTGCCGAGGGTCGGCCCGGTGTTGCACTACTTTCGGGAATGGCCCAAGTATGCGGGGTGCTTAACGTCTGCTTTACCTCCGCGGCTGGTCGGCCCGATATTGCACTATATTCAGTCCGACCCGCAGCGGAGGTGAAACACTTTGCTTTTCGTTTGAGAGCTTTGACTGTCGTCAGCTTTCGCTGCCATTCCATCTCCACAGAGTGGAAAGGTTGTCAAGTTTTTCACTCCTTTGGATGGCGGTAGTTATCGGCATCTCCTAGGGTGTAGGGGCCAGTTTTCCCAGCGATTCGGTGCCCACGCGATAAACTCAAGATGAATTCAGTTGTCACCATCTATTGCAGCAGGCAGGGCGTAGTTTATTGTTTTAATCATAATATTTTATTTTATTTATGATGCCCAACACAATTTTTATGTCACCCTCTATTCGACGATCACGCGCATCGCTGTTGCTATGTTAGTTCAACCTTCTTTGTTTATACTGCTCCAGGGGCCAGGAAAGGGGCTCTGTTCATAGCCACCTGGTCTGTATGCTCGTGGAATGAGTTGTGGCCGGAGAAAACGCGAGTTGCATTTAACTTTTCATTTTGCTTCATTATTTCCTCGAGTGACGGCTCGCCGCGACGCTGGCTGATCCTCGGAACCATATATCCACGATATGGTTTAGATAAGGTGGCAAATAAAATATTGTGAAACAACGTCCATCATCAAATCCTGCACTGACCGTTCAACCCATAAGCAATATGACTGTCACTCCTTACCTCGCCTGGTTTTTCCCTAACTGTACAGCACTTTTCGTGCAAAATTGGCAACTGGAAATAAGAGTCGCAAGGAGATGAGAAATTAAGCGATCTACTAAGGGAGAAAGCTAAGGCAACA
Organism: Dermacentor andersoni; assembly: GCF_023375885.2. NCBI lineage: Eukaryota > Metazoa > Arthropoda > Arachnida > Ixodida > Ixodidae > Dermacentor > Dermacentor andersoni. Next base: position 19,701,386 of record NC_092817.1, read on the forward strand.
GCCAAACAGGGAGGACAAGCGAAAATGGTTTGTGAAAATATTTATGGATCAACATCTTTTTATTTAAAAAGGAAGTAGAGAAAACGCCGCCGGAAGTGGAGAATAATTCCGTGTGCTTTGAATGACTCTTCTACAGTTATCAATCGAGCCGCCTGACGTAGCTACTTCCCTACTGTGGTAACGGGGGTGTTTTTCTAACCTTCCTCGGTGGGCGCAGTACGTCTAGAACCGCAGCGTCCTGCACTCTACGCCGTTGTACGGGACTGGTGACCACGCATCGTTACGCAACTTCCCAAATAACGATACGAGTCGGTTTTGGCACTTGGTAGAGCTGAATAGGAGGGATCCAAAAGAACTGTGATTGTTCCGCAAATATACATTTCCCTATAATTCTTCCAGAGCTAATTAAAGAAACGCTACTAGAAATCATTATTTTGCACTTTCGCTGCTTAACTTGTTCTTGGCAAGGTCCTTCCTGCACATCATTCATGCGCGAGTCCATTTGATGTGGTTCTTCTTTTGCCAAGTAAAGAAGAGGTGTATCTCACAGGCGTACCTGTGAGATACACGTTATTTCAGTTCTCTTTTGCGGGTTTACGTTGCTTTATGGCGAATGGTAGGCATTTTTCACATTTGTACGACTAAAAGTACCCTCCCCCTCATTTGCATAGAAAAGTTACCTTGGGTTGGGGCCCTCCCCGAAAAAAAATCCTGCGTACGTGCCTGGCTTGGATTTCAATTGCGAAACTTTATGTGCATAAAATTCTCATAAACATTTGATGCCAAAAGTGCACTGAATTTTCTAAAGTCGTACATCGGACCATGCAACGAGACAAGCCAAATCAACACACTATCATACAAGTGGGCAAAGCACGCAGCGAGGTCCTATGAGACGAAGTGTTGTAGCGGTTGATTTGCGCCGTCATGTAGCAGAAAAGAATATCAACATGCTTTTCACCTGCGTCAAAGCATCGATGTCAAGGCAGTAAAGCCAGCAAATGTAACTACTTTCTTATTTATTTTTTCTGCTTTGACTTTTATCCGCGAGGACACATTCAGCCTTTTCAATTTTCTTGTTCTCGCTACCAGCGGGCTACCAGAGCCAGCCAGAACGCATGCGTTCTTTCTCCTGTTGCCCCGACCATCGCGCGGCGCACATTGGTGCGCGTTCGTCTTTCTCGGGCCGATTGAATTTTGGCCTGCCAGAGTTTTGGGCACTTTCTGGCTAGCAGACGAGAAAAATAAACAATGCTCGCTCGCCGCCATCACTGTGGGGACTCGATGGATTGCAAAGCCTCGGCTTGAGAACATCTCCTTCACTTTGATGTTACTGCAACCTCACCGGAACGTCTTTTATCTCGCCGGTGTAGGGTACCGAGCAGTATGCGCATGGCTCTCTGTGGACCAAGCGTCTCACGTTTTCCTCGATATTCCTTGGGTAAGCACATTAGGTGCCCAAAGTAGGCATTCGATTGTGGTCAACATGCTTTCCTTCGAGTTTTTTTTTTTTTTTCGTTTCGGTGCCCCCGCCCCACAAAAGAAAGAAAGACATTGTTGCGGCGCGCGAATTGTTGCATAGTGAAAGTTCGATTTTCTGTCTTCTTTTCCGGAAAGTGATGGGCCACGGGACTGTGATACTCTTATTATATTACTGCGATAGCAAGTATATAGACACTTCAGGCGCATTCCATCCGTAGCTGTCGCCGTCATGTTCCGTGTAAACTCGAAGAGCTGAAATCGAAAGTTTGACGGCAGCCCGTTTGGCCGGAAAAATACATGTTGAATAAACGCGGGACAACTGCGTGATTTCAAGGGCTGAACGACTACTAATACAAGCAAGAATATCGGAGTGTAAGGTCCGTATGCTCGAAAATGATACTTTATATGCCCGTTGCCGACTAGAGCTCCTGTGCCCCGCCGAATTTGCTTCAATTCAGCTACACGCTAACTTTCAAGCAAGCGTGAGAACACGAAATAATGACGTCATGCACCATGCCAAGCTGGAAAGGCTGCGACCATACTAAAGATTAAAATTAAATTATGGGGTTTTACGTGCCAAAACCACTTTCTGATTATGAGGCACGCCGTAGTGGAGGACTCCGGAAATTTTGACCACCTGGGGTTCTTTAACGTGCACCTAAACCTAAGTACACGGGTGTTTTCGCGTTTCGCCCCCATCGAAATGCGGCCGCCGTGGCCGGAATTCGATCCCGCGACCTCGTGCTCAGCAGCCCAACACCATAGCCACTGAGCCACCACGGTGGGTGCGACCATCCTGAAATGGTCCGTCCCGAAATTTACCAAGAGAGGCTGTACACAATCTTTCTTCCTATAAACCTGACAAAGCGGAACTCTGTTCTGAGCCTTGGTCTAACCTTTAGCACAGGGCCCACACGAGATACGAAGTAGCTGATTTTGTGCTGTTGAAAAGGCTCTAAGCCAAGTCCACTACACTAGACGTGACGCAGCTCGCACGCGTGTTGTAACGTGCCTTCTAGGCTCCAAACCCTTCTTCAAACTCCACGCTGTCCCTAGAAGAACATGAGGCTATCGACCGGCTTCGAAGCAATCCTGACATCGTCATTCTTCCGACTGACAAAGGAAACTCAGCTGTTTTGCTTGATAGTGGTGACTACACTAAAAAAATGCTGGCACTGGTTAGTGACGCCAATACCTATAGTCGCCTGACGCGTGATCTAACAGGAAAACTGCAAAGGGACTTCCAGAAGCCTCTAGCTGACGACTTTCATTTGGCCCCACCCCAGCATAAGTCACTCTATTACCGGCTACTTTGTCACAACGGATAAGCTCCTGCACTTCATGGCCTACCAAAGATACACAAGCAAGGCGTTCTTATGCGGCCCATTGTCGAATACACTCGCTCACCTCTGTACAAGCTTTCCGGTTTCTTGCAGCGGATCATGCCGCCACTCGTTAGATTCTGTGATCTGTGATTGCGCGACATGCTTATTTCCCTTGTTTGATGCATTATATAAAGTGGCTTTTGTTTAGATACGTAGATTTATGGGAGACTGATGCGTATATATAGATATCTCGTTGCGAGCTTTTGTGTATGCATGCAATGAACTTTGTTTCCAGTGACACCTTTTTGCGCTTTATCAAGCTGTATCTTCACATTTATAGTGTATATATTGCAGAACTCCTGCTTTTTATATATGCTCTCCGTTGAGACTATAATTTTGGTGCAATTACTCACAATGCGCGACCGGGGACAGCTGTTCCTGCGCAATACATTGGAACGAAGGACAGCGCCATTGAGAGTTTTCCCTGGCCGTTGCATATGTAGAAAAATGTAAAGAAGGTTCCTGAATTACAAAATTTAATTAAAGTATTTGTCCTCAACTTGTTCATTTCATGGCTTCGCATTTTTCATATGAGCGGCATGTACACCTTTGCTGGTTTCAAATGAATATATTCCAACTTTTTTGTGATATTTTCTTTTAAATAGACAAGAAAGGTGGAAGTACTCATATCAATTACTTCTGGCACAATTGTTTGGGACATACGAATATATTCTTTTATGAAAAAATACATATTTTACATGTCTTGACAGTGCGTAGCGCATAAGAATTCGTTTGCAGCATCTTTGGCAATGACACTGCAGTTATCGTTGATGTATTATGACTAGCGGAGAAAGCCTAAACACAACAGTAAATATTTGCACTGGTAGTGAACAGCTTGTCCTCGAAAAATATACTTGCAGCGCCTAACAAAAGCATGTACTGAAAAAACTACGCCCTCTCGATACTACAAGAGTAACACGTGTTACGTTTCTAGCACGATATATGACAAAACACAGTCCATGCACTTCACAGCTTCATGCACCTGTTGACGATAGCGCGATCAGGAAAGCAAATCTGAACAAGCACCGAAAATAGCACCCGTGCGTATGCCTACCCATGACCGAGTTCCGTACCCCGTTAACAAAGAAAAGAGGCTCCGTTCGTACACGCTTGCACCTCCAGTACTCTTAAAACCAATCCCTACCATAAAACAAAACAAAAACTGAGTTCTTCAATGACGCGGTTAGCCACGAAACTTAGCCAAAACATCCGAAATTCCTTACGAAATCCTCACTGCTGTAGCACGACGGCCAAATGTCATGGTGGTGAGTGCGCCGAGACACGGAAAAGAAGAAAAAATAGAGAAAAGGGCATGAAAAATACTACGTGATGGCGCTCAACCAATTGGGAGAAGCAGACCTTCTCTCCTGCCTCTTCGCATGCTCCTCGCAGCAGCGACGGCGGCAAAACAACAGGATGTCGCTACCTTTCAGTTTTATTGAGGGTCTTTAGAGTGGCCTAAAGCCCCTTAAACTTCGTAAAGTAGCGCCACACTTTGAAGAATGCCGCCTCCTCCTAGTGCGCTCTGACCTAGGCCGACGCCGCGTCGCTATTGGCCTAGTAGCATCACGTGGGCCCTCGTGCCGGATTCGTTTGTTTAAGTCGTGCTTCAGCGCCTCTTCCTCTTCACAATCACACTCTCTCTCTCTTAGTCGTGCTTCAGCGCCATTTTAGCTTGAGAAGCGTCTACAGAGTGGCGAGGAGCGCATGTTGGCGCCGTTGCTATTCTGTTGTTTCGTGTGCTACGCTCGAGCGGTGTAGGCGGCGCCACGCTCGAGGAGGGAGTAAAGAGGCCCCTGAAACGGTTCGGACAAATTTTGTAGACGCGTAGGGTATAGCTAAAGTTAATCATTCGCGCCACAATTTGTGTGAACCGTCTCATATTAAGAGAGCTACGGACGATTACAAGTTACCCTCCTCCATAGTAATGCATTTCCTCCTCAACTCGTTCGCCGAGTGATCGGGGCTAAGCTCTGCCTTCACTGGCTCTGCGTCATGATGGCACGCCGTGTTGTCGACTTCCGGTTCTCTAGGAGCGAGCGCGCGAAGCCTCTCCAAACTCTCCGCCAGCTGCTTGGCAGTCGACCCTATTAGAGTTGTATTCGATCATGAACTATGTGGTAGCTGGCCCATGCCGCCGTCCAACTCACCCACGCTTGGGACGAGGTTGTAGGGAGGAACTTGCTCTCATCGAGAGCTAGAAGTACAGGATTTATTTACATATTTACAATAAAACATGAGATACATTTCGACAGTCTAGCCTGACTTAAGAACGGAGCCCGAAAGACGAAGCATACAGCGCACGAGCATAAAGCTCCAAGCACCAAGCACACTCCTAGCAGCCGACAAATTGCTGCTTAAAAAGCCTCTGTCCTCCCTAGATACCTAGGGGAGGGAAAACTGCTGTCCAGCCTTCATCCAATCGGACCGTCCACAGTCGTTGGGGCGTAGTCGACCCGCCTTTGAGGGAGAGGCCTCACACACTCACATACGCACTTTGGATTCCCAGAACCCACCGAGTTGAGCGGGTCCTCGTAGCCATATTGTCACGCTTGGCCCCAGCCGGCGCCTCTTAATTCCAGAGCTGACTTCTCCGGTAGCCGCCACGAGCGTCAGCAGACTGTGACGAATCCTGGGGCCCGAGGAAACGCACCACAAAACACCCTTTGTTAGAGAAGCTCTCTTGCTGCAAATAGACCATGAAGGCCACGGCAAATCAACCAACAATACACGGACCGCCAAACGTGGCCATCGCGTGGCTACTGCCATCGCCGACTCTCCGAAGGAGGCGCAAGGTGGATTAACGCTGCCGTGGTCTCCAGTTCTCCGAAGGAAGTGCATGGTCGGTTAGCGCTGTCGTCGTCGCCGGTTCTCTGAAGGACGCCACCCCCCGCGGGTCGCTCGAAACAACTGCAGCGGGCTGAGATAGGTCTGCAGTGCAGTACCCCTGCAGGCCGATCGTAACAGCTCCTCCATGGTCCGGAAAATCTCGACTAGCCAGTGCTGACAACCACTGGGCAATAAGAGAATGGCTGGCGAGCAAGAATACGGCTTTGCTCTCCGCAACAACTAAGCCATTGGAATACCTTAAACCATCTCACAACAGCCGACACGGAAGAGTCGATCCCGGTAACACAATACCACTCAGCGTGCAAACGTTCGGAATCAGCTGTAACCCACCAGGCTTCCTATCAAAATTTCAATGCAAGCCGCTCAACTGGGAACCCTAAATTTTGTGCCGCCAAAGCGAGCATTCACGTTTCCCCTGTGTTCAACCAAACCTGACCGTCGCGCTGCACAAGAGTAAATTAAGGTTTACGCAGAACTAAACCGAAGGCTTTCAACCACCAATACCCGAACATAACTTGAGCAGCCTAACTTCACGAACAGCCTGTTCTTACCCTATCGCAGTGGCCTACTTATCGCACATACTGGTGCCACTGAACAGTCTGGTCAACTCCACAGTTACGTAATCACAATCGCGCTAGCTTTGTGGTCCCTATTCAGAATGCATACTTGTGTCGTACACAAACGTTTCATCACGCTTACTCACGTTCCTTCCTCTTGCGTGACTTACGCACTCCGCAGAACCCTTAAAAAAATGCGTCTTCTAATAACTGGTTCCACGCACGCTTACTAAGCCTATCTACTCATTAATTAATACCTCGCGAAACTAAATGTTTACATAAAACGCATCTTTCACATCTCGGAGATTCTCAAACGAAACATAAACCAAGCTAATACTTTACATATTGAAAGAAACTGTAGTCTCAAATCGCGAAAATTTTCAGAGGCTCAAAAATAAAACAAATGAACACGTTTCCCTTCTACGGAAGCTCTTGGCCTCCCGTTTGATACGTTTACGACAGATTCATACTTTTGAGTCGTACTCGAGGTGGTCGCAGTTCGAAAGCTATTCTGGCTACCCAGGAACAACAAAAGGGCTGACGCACTATCAGCTCCTTCAAGACGTTACAGTTTCCTGCCAATTTGCGTCCTGGTGTCGGGCTTTCATCACGAAATCGACTGACCACGTCGCAACTCCCTACCAGCTCGTCTCGACCTGCCACCTTGCGCTCCTTCGCACTACATGCTGCACCCCGAAAAGTACGACAAGGAACATAACTGTCCTGTGCCCTTTGTCCGCGTTCGCGCAGGACATGCTTCTCGGTCTCTTTTTGACCGGTGGCTCGAACGTGCTTGATGCGCCAACGTCATCAACGACGACCGCACCTTTCTTTTCTTCATGCCTTGGCTCTTTGTGCCTGTCGCCCTCTTTGGCTTCACTACATTATTTACCGCCTTCCGATCTTTACCGCGCTTCTTTCTACGGCGCTTTCTCTTTGAACTCCCTTTCATACGGCCTTCTCGTGCCTCAAGCTGGCCGGTACACACACGCACAGTCTGAGCAATTTTCATTTAAATCAACTCGCTCTTTGCCTCGAATGGCGGACAGCTCAACCGACTCTGGAACAATGCAGCAGTCTTTACTCGAGCTATGCAACTCGCACTCCTGTGAACTGCCCTCTATTGCGCTGCCCAGCTCACGCTGTGCATCGGCACACAGCTCGTCGGTCTCGATCGCTGTCTCAACCGAATGATTAATAACTAAATCATCCCTCTCTTGGCTACCTAGACTGGTGGACAGCTGCACCGATCCCTGAACAACGCAGTTGTCTTCCCTTGAGCTACGGAGCTCGCAATCCTGAGAACTGCCCTAAACTGCATCGTCCAGTTGGCACTGCACTTTGGCACGCAGATCCGACTCGACATGGGTGCTCGTGTCTGTCGGGTCAGCAGTATTCTGTATTTCGTTAACGACCTCGTTAACATTACATGCAACGCACACGCGCGGTGACTGTGCCAACTCATTCACAGCTGGCCTAGCTGTCTCTACAGTGCTCTGTTGGCACAGCACCTCGTCGCTCTCACTACGGCCTTTAGCGGCCTTTGTTGCCACTAAGGCATCGTTAGCTGCTAGCACTTTGCGTTCACCTATGAACGCGCGGTTAATCTCGCAGGTACTACTCCTTCTCTCGGCTTTCGACCAAAATCTGCTATTGACTTCCTCAAACTTTCGCTGCATCCAGCCTACAGATTTCTCAAGCCGCTGTTGACTTATTCGTTCGATTGCCTGCTCCAAACCGTGAATCTCTTTGTTCAATGCAGCATGCAGCAACGTACTGCCTCGTTACTTCTGTTAGGCCTTCATCCTGCGAAATTCTTTTCAGTTTCTGCCTAGCTTCTTCCTGTTTTTGCCTCATTTCTTCCTGTTCTTGCCTAATTGCTTCCTGTTCCCATCTTTTGCTTAGAATTCGTTTACCTAGTTGTTCGCCGAGTTTCAAATCATAGTCACTTTGGAGAATGGTTTTACGAATTTCTGATTCCGTGAAGTCCTCCTCTACGTCTACTTCGACCTCTTCACACAACCGCAATAGGTCAGCTCTCGTTAAACAGAATAGGACCATGGTCGCTACTTTAAGCTTTGGCTCCAGTGCTGGATTAAGGGGGGGGGGGGGGATGCTAAGGGGGCTACAGCCCATGGCCTCACCTCGGACAGTGGGAGAAGGGGGCCCATTTATTCTAACCTGCTTAGTATATGGAACCATGGGCAACGGAACTTCGAGCGACATGCATGAAGCGAGAAAACAAGAACGAGCAGACGCCCCCCCGCCTAATGTAACAGCATGCGTTTAGCCTGATCATTTGGGGTGAGCTTGTCGAGCTGCAAAAACAGGAATCCCCCGCTACCCGGCGAGGCCCTCTTTCTTACGAAGCGAGGTGCATTTGCTTGGAAGAGTTTTCGTGGTTTCCTGTCAGTCCGTCTGTGCAGTGCTGTCTGGAGAGGAGGGGCAAGGGGGAAACACCGAAAACATGTAATGTGGAATGAGGACCTAAATCTCCCTTGCCCCTCATCGCCACCCTCCACCTCTCAAATAGTTCCGCTGCTGTCCTTCTCATAGAAAGGATGTGCTGCAGTACCCAACAGTGCCTCCCATTCGACTTTTCTTTACCGTGATGGTAATTTTGGCGGGGGAGGACGAGTCCGATAGCAGATGATGATGAGTCTGATGGCAGAGTCTAGGCAGGAAAGGAAAGAAGACGTCACACGGGCTTTTATCCGCGTGCCGTGGGGCATGGAATGTTCACTGTTCGGGCTAGGGTTGTGCAAGAGTGAAGGGGGAAGTTGGAGAGCTGGACACAAAGGCCTGTCTCCACGGCCCATTCCTGCCTAGTGGCTGCACACCCTCGCGCGCGCTCGACGGAAAAAGTATGTCAGACTGGCCGCTGAACTTTCCAGAAAGAAGTAGAAAAAGATGACGCAGAGGCGATGGAGGGAGTGTAACTTCGCCCGCGCTAGGAGTCGCCCTCTCCCCTTCGTTCTCGCTCTCGGCGTCGACGGGGCGAAAGAAAAAATTGAGGACCTCCCAGAACAGACGATTGCTCCAAGCCAATAGGAAGACGAAACTGGAACGGGAGAAGGAGTGAGTTTGTACGGAGAAGGAGGGAATTTGTACAAGGAACTCCATGCGTATGTGAACAACTGCTTGAGGCACAATTTGTGGTCTCATTACGTGTGTCTCAGAGACACAGTGGTCAAACGAGCTAATAGTTGGAATGAACGAGTAAGCAAACAACTAAACCAGCCGGTGAACGAGCGGGCGACCGCATGTTTTCTTTTTGCGAGTGCTCCACCACCACATCTTAACCTACACAGACTTTAAAGCTTACACAAATTAACATGTACGTCTCAAAGACTTATGAGGCTGTCGTTCGGCGACGAACGTGGTTTCGGGAGAGCACGCACACTTTTCCTTTGTATCGCAAATCCGCCGGGCGACCGCCAATGACGAACACGAACAAAAGAGGCAAACAAAGCTATTCGCTCTAAAGAAGGCTAGTCAGTAACCACAAAATTCAGAGTCAAAAATTCAAAATTCAAAGATGAGTTGTCATGCTCGAGCCGCAAATTTTGTGAAAAGGAATGGGCTGAATCATAAAGACTTCGTAATCACGTTTCGCACGCAGCCTCGCGTGCCCGCAAATTCGAGACTGTTGGCGTACAATACAATTAAGCGCACCAAATACGACCACATACTGCTTAAATAAAGTATATGTCACGTAGGTATCGCGTTAAAGCGTGCAGACAAATGGAAACATCCTCAGTGAACTGTGCAATATATACTGTATTGTGGCCCGCAACAAATTATGCAAGCATGACACATTCTATACTATGAGAGACTCGCAACTATCTCGTATAGTCGTGTGGGGAATGTTGATCTGAAGTTCTATCTCCCAATTAGATGAATCCATGTCTTCTTAACCTGGTTGCTGGACAGTACCAAGAACAGGTTTTTGTCTTTGCTGAAACTATTTTGGCATACGAAGGTGCAGCAGGTTATGGTGATATAAAATGCCGTAAATCGATGTCGCACTTGCCACAAAACTTAGTTCAAGGCGTTCGCAGACCAAAACAACACGGAACAGCAACAGCGCCATCATGTACTCCTTGCCACTCCGTAGAAGCTTCTCAAGCGAAAATGGCACTGAAGTGCCACTGTAAACAAATGAAGCCGGCACAAGGGCCCATGTGATGCTATTAGGCCAATAGCAACGCAGTGTCGGCCTCAGCCAGAGCGCATGAGGAGGAGGCGGCATTCTTCAAAGCATAGCGCTACTTTACGAAGTTTAAGGGGCTTTAGAGTGGCCTGCACGGTGCAGCCACCTAGCAGTGCAGAACTCAACGAGCACTTTCCTTGCAGAGTCCGGCTACCAACAAACCACGAAAACGGGCGGAAGATGAAAGGTAAGCTACCCTTTTCATGGCGATACCGCGGGCGGCACCATATTTAATCCCGTGGCGACGCGTTCATTTCTTACCTCAGCTGCCTCCATTGTTTCCGTGTTTACAATGCATGCGCATGACGCGGTGTGGCTCCACAAACCTTTGTTTCGATGGGTATTGGAGATGGTGACTGTGTGCACGACACAAAGCTTTGGCCACAGTTTCCGAGGACATGCAAGCGTTTTCAGAGCTCATTCCGCCATGCCCAAACAGCGTGAGCAGTGTATACAGTGCTTGTACTAAAAGCGGAGCTAGAAATGTATTCCAAGTTGTTCGGACTTTTCGCTTATGAATTAAATCAGGATGAGTGAGTTTACTCTTCGTTCTTTATTTGGCAAACACTTTGAAGAAATGGCCTGACATGTTTCCGACTCGGTTATGTCCCTCGGTGCGGTCACTATCCCATTATTTTCTGCTTAATTGCTTGCAGTTGTGCTAACTTGCAATATATTTCTACTTGCTGCGTTCAAGGCTTGCAACATGAATGTTCTGTACTTTGTGATATGATAGTATGTAGAAAAGTATTGTCACTAGTCACTCGCTTACTCTGCATGCCGTCACGAAACTTTCAGCTTTGAACATTTGTGTGTTGTCGGTGTGGTCGCTGTCAATCATTCTTCGGCACATTAATTCAAATGTGCGTGCATTCACTTATTAATACATTGGCAATATAGTGGGCATAAGTTTGTGTGTAGATAACCTGCGAGAAATATTCTATGCTAGGAAGTGGCACTACTTCCTTTGTAATGAACGTATCTCTATTATTCTGCAGGCGTTAAGTCCTTTCTTTGGAGGTTAGCGATACAGTGTTGGCGTCCTTAAATAGCAATGGCTGCAAACTAATTCCGTTCCTTAAACTGCCAGACAATTTTTCGCAGCCAACTACTGCACTTCTTCCCTCCATCGTTCCACATTCTGCAGCATGAATGGAGCACAGTGCATCAGCGATCACCCAGTTGCATTTACGACCGCTGAACGCACAGTATCAGGGCAGAAGCAGATTTGGTTTCGTACTCGTGCGCTTTCGATGAGGCAACGTGCGGCGCACCACCGAAAGCACCATCTAATTTCTCTAGAGCAAATTGCTCTGAGAGCGCACGGCCATGGACAGTGATGTGCACTTGTGTGATACGCACTTGTGTGATACGCACGGTAATGCATTATGACGTCATACTCCTGGATTCCGAAACCGACACTGGTTTGTAGAAACATAACGCAAGTTAAGGCTGCGACGCTTGCAAGCCTTTCTTTTTCCCCCCCAGAGTTTAGAGGGGTTGGACCTACACTTAAAAGAAAACAAATGACAAGTTCAAAATTTAATTGAACAGCAACATACGTCCATGGACTGCCTTCGCTTTGCTCATGCACTGTTGTGTCATAGTTCTCTTTGCACTGGAGATGAGAGAGCACATTTTACATGAGAGACATGGGCGATGCCTTTCTGTGCAAGGATTAATCTTCTTGGCTGCAGCGCATACCTTTTGGTACTTTAAAAGATGAGTGTCTTTCTTGCATTTGCCAAAGCCAGTAAGCCACATAGAGAGATCTGGGGATTTACGCTGGAGACTTTTGCTGGGAATTCTTGCTTTTATTGCGTGTTTGCCTAGGTACTGCCAGAGTCCTTTGGCCAGAGCTCGTCCAATACTTTACATGCTTTGCTCCCATTTAAGTGCCAACGCACAAGTTCATAATAGTGAAGCAGCAGTTGTTTGTCGTCAGTGGTTGGCCTGTGTCGTTGGGGCACACATAACATATGGTTTGCCGCTTCACAGTGCATCTTCGGCGCTCTGCCAGTGCCAGGATCGCCGGCAATGGCAGGCGATCCTGACAGTATGTGCCACATGGGCCCGCTTTGCATATGCTCCACGCAGCCATGAACTCCAGTATTACCTGCAAATGTATACTTTGCAATAAAACAAATTCATGGTAATAGCATGCCATTATTTATGAATGATCATAAAAAAATTAATTTGGAGCCTACCACTATATGCCATTCGTCATAACCTTTGTGTTACTTTAGAACATAACATATATTACCCAACCAATCTTCATATCCACACTGCACCCGTCTTCCGACCATGACCACTCACAGTTCCTGTACATGACTATGGCATGTTCATTGTTGCTGAAGCAGTCCGTCATCTTTTCTTTGTGCTTTGTCTGTGGTACAGTTTCTGCATTATGAACTACTGGGCAACTCCTATTTCTGAAAGCGATGAAAGATGCAGCATGCTTTCATGAGATGAGCCTCTTCTCCTGCATTCTTGGCACACAGGTGAAATGTAGCGATCAACAGCAGGCTATAGGTCTCTAGCATGCATCATCAACAGTGCATATGTTCTCCTTTTCAAAATGCTTCCTTATACAGTAGTTACAGAATGAAACACGACAGTGGGACAGCTGTAACGGTCAGGTCTGTGGTTCTGCTCGCTGGTAATCAGAAGCAGTAATCCTGCTCCAAAAACACTCTCACCCTTGCAGTGTACTACAATGCAAACACCTTGCTTCCATAGGTCACCCATGGACGGTGCTGCATGTACTGATGAACTATCGCATTTCATCCCGTGAGTACTGTACATGCTGGCAAGTCAGAGCAATAGATGTACGAGATGTACGACAACCTCACAAATACCAGCACTGCTATGCCGGTAGATTTTACCAGCCAACCAAAGAAACATGAGTGGCTAGAAACAGGAAAGTCTTCAATGTGACATAACATTTCTTTTTTATTCTTTATACTCCAGTACGGTAAAATACAGATTTGCATTTTAAATCACCCAGTCAGGGGGCTTTGCATTTGCGTTGTGTGGCCATCATTATTGCCAGTTCGGCCCAACTGCATCGTAGTACCACTAATAAATGTTATTTTGAGACAAATTAACAATTTATCTTCCACTTCTAGATGTGTACGGGTATCTGTGACTTTCAGTATTGCTTCTGTCTTTCAGACAATTTACTGCTCGACATGGAAAAATAGTACAAAAACACATGGTAGACACAATCATGAGATATTTTCTAAAGCGGGTGTTGCATAAATGCATCATTCACAACTACGCTCGATGCAGGTGCAGGAAGACAAACCAAGAGACAAATTCTAGATATACAAATGCACAGCAACGTACGCAATTCAAGTCTGGTAAAAACTGAGAAAAATGTTGGGGAGAGGGTAGTCAGTGTAGTGATATGCATAGTCGTCAGCTGATCAAACCAGCATTAACGAAACAAACAGCAAAAAAAAAGTTTTCAGTCATAAAGATAATAGAAGCACATGAAACACTCACACAACATTAAAAGAACAACACACTATGTTTACACAGTACAAGGGAAAGCTCAGGGATTCAACATTAACAACATTCCAAGAGTTAAATAACAAAGAGAACAGAAATAATAATGGCTGTCATACAGTAACATCTAAATCTTCTGCAAGGTCAAGCCCATGCCTGCCACAGTTCAGTCGCAGGAAAGACCATTGCTTCGATGCCACTTTGCCAAAGTTTGTTCCGCGCCCAAATTCCACGCCTTGATAGGAAACTCAGTAAGGCACGGGTACTTCTCATGTGCTGATAACGTCTTTAGCATGGTGCACCACATGATTCCAATGCAAAGCACACTGCTTTCCCATGTTTATATACACACAAGTTGCATATCAATCCTTGGCTCAAACACCATGCCTTAAAGACCAATAACTCCTGACACTATGCAATGGTAATGCAATACAAAAGAACACCGTCCCAATAAAAGATAGTATCTCTACACATTGCCAGCAATTGCTTCCAAGTGCCTGAAAAATGCAGCATTTTTCAATTTCCCAAAATAATTCCATGGAGCTCTCAGTTGCACTCAACAGGAACTTGTTTGACAGAAAGGAAAGAGTTATCTGAAAAACATTGTGTCAGGTGGGGACATGGCATTTGTACATCTACATGCAGTAACCTTCTACTAAAGGTTCTTTGTTAATACTAAGAATTGTCAGGATAACGAAGACGCAGAACAAAACCTCATTCAAACATCCATCTTGTGTCTCACCACACCACTGGAACATACATAAAAACATAATATCTTGGAAATGGGTCACTGTATCGTTAGCAGGTGCAGCTAATGGGCAGCCACACCTGTCACCACACACTCTTCTGTGGAGTCCCCTGGGAGAATCCCTATTCACCTAGAACTAGACAGGTTTGGCCTTTTGCTTTAGCAAATTGTGTAATAGTTTCTAAAACTACAAAGTAAAAAAGAAAGAAGCAACAAAATACAAACTACCTTTTAGAGCCAGTACAATAGATTAGTTATTGTAAATGGACACTTAGCAGAAATTTCCATCACAACGGACAGCCAAATAGTTCAAGGACACACGACTTCTGGAAATGGCTGGCTTTCGATAGTGCCCAAAGCTGTCACTGCTGCATTGAGCATCAGCTCACATCATAGGTAGACAGCATTTTTTTCCCGAAATCAGCATGAAAACCAGTGCTACAACAGTGATGAGACAGAGCAACAAACAGTTGTGTGAATGGGGCATTCTGGTTTAAAGAAAAGTTGACGTTGTCTAGTACTGAGCACGTGCACATAGTAAGTGTCTGTCCTTGTTCTCTCATGGCAAGCAGGTTACAAACTGGCGACACAGCAGAGGCAAATGTTGTACAGAGTGCTAATTTACTCCCCAAAAATACCGAAAGTGCACTCCCTTCAAGAGAATTTTAAGGTGAGCCAAAAAGCTAAAAAATCAGTGCACAAAAAGTGTGCACAAGCTTAAATACTTGATGCTGTAACTAAGTTCCAAATGAGGATTCACTATCAACAGGCAAGCCAATTGCACACTTTCCTTTTTTTTTCTTCTAACAAATTGCCATGAAGTTCACCTACTGCTTCTTTCACGACTCCCAAACATTGTTTATAATCAACCAACAATAAATCAAAAAACATTTTTTTTACCAATAATTAGACACTCATTTAAGTGTTCCCCCCCAAACAAATGAAGGTACACCTACTATATTTTACACTTGCCAGGGGATGTATTTTTTTTGACAGGCCAACTACAGCGACACCTTCACTTTCACAAACTTGCAACATTATGCTTCACTGTATCACCAAATCACCTTCCTTTAACATCACAACATTCCTGCTATCTACCTAATGAACACACTCAACTACTCACTGTAAAAATAATACTGCCAAAGAATGCGCCTACCCATGACTTCTTTTCATTGCACCCACTTCCACCACTTGTCCAGATGGGTCTCTCTGAAAGCGACACTTATTCCACAAGTGATAGATTAGAATTATGGCCTTAATTTCATATGTATTCCATTATCTCACTTGTGGCATCCATCGAATGGATATGCAACTTTCTTTGAGAGGATCTCCACCAATGACTATTCCTGGGAGACAGTATATTGCGTGCAACCAATAGCAACAATGTCAAATGTAAGTGACAGCGCGTGAAAATTAAACGTAAAAGTGCTGCCAAGGAATCTAATTCAGACAATACCCCATCTCTCTTCCCTCCTTTCACCAAACCCCACACCTCCATCTTTCTATGTGCTCAAACCACACTGCATAGCAACTCCCCCCTTGCGCACCTACAGACTTTTGATTGGATTCTGTTTCTTTCACTTGTGATATGCCAGTTCGCTGATCCTGGTGATAATAGGGGCACGCTATTTCATTTGTACCAGCCGCTGATGAAGAATAAAATAAAAAAAATTATGGTGTTTTACATGCCAAAACCACTTTCTGATTATGAGGCACGCCGTAGTGGAGGACTCCGGAAATTTCGACCACCTGGGGTTCTTTAACGTGCACCTAAATCTAAGCACACGAGTGTTTTCGCATTTCGCCCCCATCGAAATGCGGCCGCCGTGGCAAGAATAAAATTAAGCTTAAATGAACCAGAACTGGAATAGAATTGTTACTTTATGTCCCCAGACATCAATAGTACTCCACATGCCCGTAAGCACAAGCTTGAACTCAAAACAATATTGAAGGTGCTACGGCCGGGCATGAGTGTCAGGTCCACAAATACACAGTTGTCCTTCTCCCTCAGTTCATACTTGCTGCTTTAAAGGGACACTAAAGGCAAATATTAAGACAAGCTAAAGTGATAGGTTAGTGCTCGAGAACGTCTAAGACGTCAATATTATGGCAAACAGAGCTTTAGTGGTCGAGAAATTGAGGTGAATGCAGGACAAGATTAAAGAATCCCTCAGGCCATTCAAGTATTAGCCAGATGACAAAGGTACTCCTCATTATAATTCTCACTAGCACTCAACTACTCATAATAAGAAGAGAGAGAGAGAGAAAAGAATGCATAGAAAGGCAGGGAGGTTAACCAGAGGTAGTTTCCTGCACTGGGGGGAAGGGTTGAGAGGGATAAAAAGAGAGTGGAAAGGGGAGATAGAGAGAAAGAGAGATGAGCACGAACAAACTGCGTACACTACACAAAGGTAGAGGGCGGCGTTCTTAAATGTCTATCGTGAAACCCCATAGATCCCAGGAACTTTAATAACGAAACTAAGGCCTTCAGAGCGGATGTTCTTTGGGAGTACTGACTCGGAATAAAAAGATTATTGTAATGCATTATAAGACAAAAGAAAATACCACTTGTCCAGTTCTATTTGATATTTAGAAAAAAGAACTCATTGATGTGTACTTGACAACGACACGGGCGGTCGAAAGGTTTCATTTTCTCAACTGTGCGCTGCCCACGCTTTTGCATTTCAGTAGTTTCATTATCGCGTAGTGCCGCACTGGTTTTGATGGCTCGTGAAACTCTCACAAACTACAAGAGCCACGTCCATGTGATGTCGCAGGATTCCTGAATGGTCCATACCATTTGACCAAGAGCAGCTGCAGTGGCGAATCCACCGCTCTGTCATGGCTAGGTTTCTCTACAGCTGCACGTTCATGTTTCGCGAAAAAAACCATTGCGCCGTCTGTCAGGTGCCGTTTTACTCCCCAAGGGCAGTAACCGACGGCAATAACATATGCAATGTCACCACTCCTCGCATGGGAGCGGGCGATTTGAATTTTGCTAAAGGTGTGCAGAGCCTTCAAACACGATTTTCTCATAAACCAAGTCTTTTATTGGCACAAAACAAGCACTGCGAGGTTTCTGGAATGGTATTTTAACAGTCCATATTGACTTAGTATTTGCCTCTAGTGTACCTTTAAACAAACTAACAGATACAGCTCAGAGAATTGCCGCAGCCATTTTTGCTGCAATTTTCACAACATTGAGGCATTATTATAATTTTGTTTCCTCTCTCCACTTTAATTTCAACAGTTCACTGGGTGAAGTTTTTCTGGTTGAGCCAGGTAGGCAGCAGGCATCAAACTTTTAGACACCGGGGGTCGACCATTCGCGGCTGGGCAAAGGCTGTCATTCTGATGCCGGTTTTTCGCTCCATCTAGCCTGACATAGCACCGATGTATTGCACCGAATCTGACTTCTAAAAAAACATGCAGCAAAGTTGACTTTCAGAAACTGGCTATCATGGTGCAACACATATTATGACTCTTTGCCATTTTTCAAGCTAAAAAATCATGTGCGCATTATATTCCCAGTTTGTTTAGGAGCTTTAACGTCATTTATCCGTTATGTTTCTACATTGGACACAAGGTGGGCACATGTTTGATTTGGGGACGTGTTAAAATCTGGCAAATACTACTACCAAATGAATTAATGCCGCGTTTTGGCATTTTTTATGCATCTTGTTTATTTCAACCCACCGGATAATTTGATCACTTTCGCCAGTCGTTTGAGCACTGAATTAACAGGAGTCGACTGTATAATGAGATGACCCTATGTCAACCTTCCAACACTTGGCCAGCAATCAATTTCCACATGCTCACATCAGTTCAGACCAAGTAAAAAAAAATTTCATCCCGTGATGGTATCGGCATGTCACCTGCGATTCAGATGTACACTGTGTTGGTTGTGAACACCAGTCCCGCACACCACTCAATTTTGTTTCTGTTTTAAGAGATACTGAAGAGAAACACTGAAGAATTAGTCTTTCAAAACTCCTTCTGTATTTCTTTGGCAGTAAAATATTTACAATTAGGAGCACAAATAAAAGCAGACTTCCCCTCCTTGAACATCGCACCAAAATCACAGCGGCCACAACATCCTTTTTGTACCACAAATACAGTGGCATTTCTACATGTTTGTGCCCTTAATTGTGGTGGAAAATGTGAAAGAACTATTGGGTTAAGTTCTTGTTTATCTTCAAAAGGAAAGTACTTTTTTTTTTCCTTTCTAGACTTTTGATTGACCTTGGTGAAGCGTTGGTGAAGCCTATGGAGATGTAACTTCCTAAGTGATGTACACTGATCGACTGATAAAGCCTCCAGCCACAGTAACATTTGTCTACAGTCATAACTCTCTGTTAGACAGGTTAGAAGAAACTAATAGATATACCAAACTAAGCGCAAATCCTCATGAAGTTCACATAAAAATTCTTGCTTTTGAAACTTCTTTTTAATGAAGCAAAAATGTCCTACAAATGGATAGAACAAACATTTTATAGCTTGGGACAGACTTCTTCTTATTCGTGTTGATTAGGCGTAAATATGATACTGTATTAGTGCTCTTACTAAATCAGCAGTTGCAGCAGTTCAAGAACATGCCAATCCGCCCACGCTGCCAAGTCGGCAGCCACTCCTACACTCTACAGCTGCTGCAAACTCCCACTCGCTCCCAAATTCTTTTGTGCACTCTGTGCATAACATGCCATGCCTTTGTTGAGTGAAGAAATGCCTTTCTGGTGTTCGAAAGCAATAAGCAGTGTGCAAAATTGGAAGCCTGCAGCACTCCACCACTCACGAAATTCTGATACGCCGACCAATCACCGATGACATGAGACCAGTATGCAAAGATGCAGACCCCTTAACTTGACATTGTGCACATAGCAGTTTACCATGGTCATGATCAGACAGCACAGCATGCACTGCAAGACAGCTTTGCAAGCTCTGCACGTGGCAGATTTGTTGCACTGTTACTTCGCGCACGACGATGACCAAGATGAACTAGTGTTGACAGCTGCATTTAGAGAAGCACTCATCCCGATGGAGAAGATGCGGCAGGAAACAACCTTGTGCAGTCCTTCAGTGGTGCATGCCAAACTCTTACATCAGCTTCAGCTTACCATGTGATAACACCCCAGACCTTCTCGCCATGGCAAGCAATGTTGGTCATAAGTGTAGACAACAGTTATAAGAAAGTAACAGTTATAAAAAATTTCTGGAAGTCATAACGAAGTAATTCAAGCAGTCCTAATGAAGTAATTTATCCTCTCCTTGAAATTTGCTGTAGCAATGTCTTGTGCAATCTACTAATCTAGCATTTCTCTGCAGTGCCCCTTTAAGCTATGATGTCCTTTCTATGGCCTTCTGCTTTTGAAAAAGACTGCATGAGGCTGTACTTCTCTTTGTTAAAGTTGGTGTGGAAGTGGAGAAACGTAACGGGGCCACAACCAAAGTAATCCACTTGCCTCGTGCCAAAATGGCCCCTACTAACTTTTTCTGAGCAAGCTTTCCGGTTAAAGGGCAAGAAAGAATAACAGCTGCCTGCCACCAACGCTGTCAGTCTGGTGTGTCGATGGCGAGAGCTGCAACAATGGGACGAGGTTCAGCAAGCACCGAACTTCGAGGACGCTGCCGAGGTATCGACTTGACCTCCGAGGCAGCAACGGCGTCCATTGAGGGTGGGCTGTCAGCTTCGTTGTTGTGCAGGCTGTAGGAAATGTTGCCGTACTCCTGAAGCAGTGGGCAGGCTCCCAACAGGAACTGGCAGAAGTCCTTGCGGATTCCAAACCACCCTGCACAGCAATGACAGGAGGGGTCATGTCGGCTCTATGGTAACTAGACCACTATGTGCGAAACAGCTTTTTTGATATTGCTCACAGTGATGACCAGCTGTTATGAAATAGGAAACCAGCAAATGAGTCCTGCAGAATCCTTCAAGGGGTAGAAAGGTTCATGAAAGGGAAAATTCTCATCTACTCGAATGTAGCATGAAACTACAAAGGAAATCAATATGGGCGTCTCAGAAAGAAAGTTCTGCAGTCAAGGAAAACTGCGTACAAAATTCAAAAAATCCCAGACCAGGACTAATCCTTCCTCAACTGCGAAACTTTCTGCAAAATCTGTACGGTTTCTGAATCCCTTGTGCTACATTCGGATGAATGACAATTTTCCCTTTCATGAATTAAGAAGCTGTTTGTTCACTCATTCACCATGCTATAATTCAGGCATGGCACAACATAACATGAAAACGATATTAGAGCATGTATACCTACGGCAAAATAATCTATTGCTTTGTTTCAAGCCACACGCTTTATAACTATACTAGTCATAGCCATTAGATCCCATGAGTTCTTCTTGGGAGTTCCCCCACACACACACATCTTATATTAATGCGATAGCGTTTAAAGGCCCCTCACCAGGTCTGGCCATTTTGAGCTGACGAGCGCAGAGCATAGAATGCGCGATAAGGATCGTATCTGCAAAGTATTACATCGCTATGCGCCACAGAAAGATACGAAATTTCAAGCTGAACACCGTTTTCCCTTCTCCTCGCAGCCGCCACACTCCAAGCCGGAGGATGACATTCACGTGCTAGTGTGCCTACATACACGTTTACTTTGTTTAGCGCAAAACAACGGACACAAGAAAGAAGACAGGACAAGGCGCTCTTCCTTATGTCTGTTGTTTTGCACTAAACAAAGTAATTATGGATTCGCACCAACTAGCCCGTCAACGCATAGTGCTGTACAAATGTTTGTGCTGTGACGTCGTTCATGGTGACGTGTGACTTCAAGAATTATTCAAGGCAACATCTGATATTTGTGTAATAAGTTGCTTGAATAGACGAATTAAAGCCTAGGGAAATAGTAAAACACACAAACCGAATGTCTGTGTTGTTGTTTTACTTTGCACTGCAGCAAGAGATGAAATAAAGGGAAAATCAGACATCCACCCGTTCGTAGCAATTGCTACGAACGGGCGGATGTCTGATTTTCCTTTTATTAATTTCTTCTCTCCACCTTGCGGGTTTCCGCAGAACTACTACGTCAAGCAAGAGATGTACTTCCGTTTCATTTGCTTGTTTCCACGTCGTGTAGTCATGCACACAGACACCGAAATTATGTCATTTTCGACAGTGTTTGTGTCTGCCTCAGTATACGTGTAGCACTGATATATTACTAGTGAGGTGTCCTCATGCACAGCGTGCAAAACCGTGCACTGCGCGAAACGAGACAATCGCAACAGCTCGCGCGCGACACTGTCAGTAGAAGTGCGTCGTGCCACAGAAAAAGCAAGGAAAAAAAGAAATAAGGCGGGGCCCGTGACCTATGCGTCATACGATCATCGAGGTCCCGTAAGGGAGAACGCAGGGAATGAATTTCGCTTGCAGAGGCTAGGCGGGGCGAGTGGAGAGTGTCTCGCTTGGTAGTGGAGCTCACCTCCTGAAATCCTGGGTTTCGGGCACTGAAGTATTTCTGTCGGCTGCTACTGAGCCGATCTGAAAAATTTTTGCGGCAGAACGCTCCCTAGAGGACACGTAAAAACTTCCAGCATATAACAAAAGTTTGCTGTATGGTTTGGTGAGGGGCCCCTTAAGGGCCCCATGTTACAGAAAATCCAGCATCGGCACCCCGCGTCCAGCGTTGGCTGAAGCTTCGGTAAAAATCTTTACAAATCATGCAAACCCAACCACGCAGACTCTCCATGTAGCGCAAAGAAGTTACTGAAATAATTTACTTTCTCAAAGTATAACACGTCAGAAAAATCATAAAGTACGACTTACACACAACCTACAGGCATGATAGCATTGGATTGTAATTTTAACATACGAGAAAACATAATTCTGTTACGCAGAAACTCAAACACAAACTCCTTTTCCAGCATTTCTACTATTCATGGGCTAGCCACGGCACACCCGGTTCCTTGCAACACTTCCAGATGGTGCTGGCCTCAGCCGCGTAGCAGCCCGAGCAAGATGCCACATTTCTACCAGAAAGCTCGCCTTCGTGCATAATGTTTGCTGCCAGCGTTTCCTGGTAAACATTACGGTTACATAAGCTGCAGTTGCCAGGAGCCGTGAGAAGCAGTCGGGGATCTTTTAATGCTATTGCATTCCACTCTTATAGGCGAAGCTTAAGCATCCTCCAAATTTTTCACTTGTCATTTGCTTCTGCTCATTAGGCCTACTGTTTAAATTTCTGGTGCTTGAAAAACAAATGTAAAGTCAAACACAAGAGCTTATGGCACATGGGATTTTATTAAGAACGCATTTCTGTAAAGCATGCAGCAGTTTTTGACACCTAGACAGTACTTTTCCATTAAATTAGACCACCATGCCTTAACAAAGCATAAATTTCAATTTATCGTGGAGCTTATGTCCCATTAACTTTTGTGGCAAACTGTAGTCAGTTCATGTTTGTCTTGTCTACTTCATCACCATCCTATTCCTCTTTGTGAATTTACGTCTAAGCATGAACTGACTGCATACCCAATTTCATACTTAGCCGGCAATGCAAAGTCTCACTCCACGTTTCAATGGGCAGTTATCTTTGAACTGCGACACTTCCCGTGAAATTACTACTATTAACTTCATATATAAGAGAGCTTTAGATATGCGTTTACAAGCAAGTGTAATCAAGTTACATAGGCAAAGTAATAGTGTTGTCCTATACAATTGTTGGGTTTCTGCAGCTTACGTAGGCTATTTTAACCTGCATTATTTCATACACAACGCTTACATAAGCTATGAAAAAGCGTCAAGCATGGTGCCATCCGTGGCTCCCACTTCAGTGAGATTACGATTGATGGTTACTCTCTCATTATCACTGATCATCAATAAGTGGCAAAATCAGGCTTAAATTCTTATTAATTCACCTTAAGAAGAAGCTTTAGCTCGGGTGCTCCTAACTAAATACATGCAAAATGAGAATTCGTTTTTCTCGGCAACCACTGCACCAAATTTCACGAGGTTTGTTGCATTTAAAAGAAAAACTTAAAATCTAGTGACTGTTGATTTCGAATTTTTGAGTTAGGTCGTCAATGTTTTATTAAAAATTGGCAAAAATCAAAAATTTTCAATAACGAAACTATCAAGCTCACAACTCTGTAACTCAACAACGAAAAATGATAATACAATTCTGTGAATTGCATCTAACAGTACATCTAAAGCGGACAAAATTGGTATGTTACATATGAAAATAAAGAAAATTTAGTAATATGGAAATACAGCTTTTGCAGAACCCTTGTAACCAACGTAACCAATTCATGTAAGATGCAAAATGACACATCAAATTTGTCCGCTTTGAATGATCTAATGGATGCCGTTTACAGAACCGCGATATCTGTTCTTGATGCAGAGCTATGAATTTGTAAAATTTTTTTTTTATACGGTTGAATATTTGAAAATCTTTTAAAGAAAAATCAGGAGATAAACCGAAATTCCGCTTCCACCAGTCACTAAAACTTTACTTTCTCTCTGAAATGCAACAAATTTCATTAAAATCGGCCCAAGGGTTATCTCAGAAAAACACTTTTGCGTTTTACATGTATTTGAATAGGCCACGTCGGAGTTGGGCCCGAGCTAAAGCTTCCTCTTAAGCACTAGTTATAAGCGACTAGTGCATCCAACTTGAGAAATTCTTGGCCATTCTGGCATCTGTAGGCCTGGCAAGGCGCATCAGCATAGAAACAACAGGATGGCTGCTAACAGGTTGTGTTCACTTGTACATATTTAGCATAAGCCACCAGATGGTGCCCCGTATTTCACTGCGATGTGGGTCACAGGTGGATCCCTGCAGTTATTCTCTTTGTGCAGCTGTGCAAGGCTTTCCTACTGTGTGCAAATGACATCTTTGCAAGAAATTAGTGGAGAAGAAAATTATTCTTGTTGTTTCTGATTTAATGCATCGTGGTGCCATCTCTCTGCACTCTCAGGACGTTTCAAGTGGTCACTCCATGGCGACTCACCCAGTGGGTCATCATGCACAGAAATCGTGGCTTCATAAAGTACATCAGTAAATGTGCTAGTGTTTTATTTAGATATGCAATTCCATACATTAAACTAAATGTCTTCAAGGAATACGCACTGTAGCCTCCCTCAAAGGGCGGCGTTTACCGTGCATAAGGCACTGAATACTTTTCTAAACTGTCTGTTAAACTACAACTTGTGGATGTAAGGTTATGTCAAATCATGCATTATTTGTACAACATTGTGCTACCAGTATACAAAGTACTACGTTTTGGCTGTGCGTGCAAGCAGCGCGCTGTGGCTGCTGTTTGCAGAAACATGTCATTCCACTCACTTGGTGGTAAATAGTTTTGGATCTGTGACACCTTCCATGTAATAATTGTCACATCTCGCGATAAAAGTATGGAACTTAATGTTACATCGAATTACATTATGCATACCTACATCTTTCGTATGTGACACACTCCTTTTTCTTTTCTTTTTTCACAAATGTGAGCAGTGAGAGAAGTCTGTCTGCCCTTCACAGTGTTGCTTGCTATGTACGAAGCAGAGTACAGCCCAGCCTTACATGCTTAAAAAGTCTGTGATCATGGAAACATACCCCATCATGAAAAATATTCTACGATTACGATACTTCCCAATGCGAAATTTGAATGCAGCTGTATACGTTTTCATTTCACAATATGTTGGCTGGTGCAGACAACCTGTCTCATGCGGCACGTTGCAAATGGAGCGATGTGTGGTGCAACTCCCTCACTAATCAGAAGATCACGAGAGGTGGCGTGTGGATGACGCGTGGGCACGATTCACAGCAGCAGCCATGGACAGACCTCTGCTCATGCAGCCCTTTGTTTCCATACAGACAATGCACGCTACTCTGGTGCCAATCTCATAGCCATCGTTGTCGCAAAGCTGGCAAAACACGTCCTGTGCAGCACTGCACTTTTCATCTCATGGTTTCGCTATGCCCTCCTCCTCCACTTTCTGCCTCATGGTTCAGCTGCACCCTCCTCCTCTGCTTTCCTCCTCATGCTCTCTTCGCTATCGTAGTCTTTCATCTGCCACTGCACTCCGCATTCACTTTCATCATTCACTGTGTTCGTTCGCTGGGTTACAAGGGACAATGCCGACACTCGCAGCAGGAACGGGCAACTAAGAGCTGCACTCTAAAACTGCCAGACAAGGAATTCAAAAACACTCTTATCACGGTGTAAATGTCAGCTAATATTAAACAGCAAGACAGTCTCATCACGTACAATGGTTTCCTCCTTTGGATCCAAAGGACAGGAAGATGAGAACAAGGAACGTGAAATAGAGGGGCGTGCAAGTTTCAGTATAGCCAAGGCTGTCCTCCGTGTCCAGCTTATTCGACAGCAACACCTGCAATGGGAAGGCAACAGGAAACTTGCAATTTAGAGTCTCACGCGAAAAAACAAAGACAGTACAAGTATGATTGAGACGCTCATCTGAAAGCACGTTTTCAGTGATTAAACATGCTTTCTGCTCCGGTGCTAAGATCTTGCTTGGCTCTTAAACCTCCTTTGTGAAAATGTGTGACAGTAATTTTGCTAATGCAGCAGCCATAAAAAAATATGTAAACAGAAATCCAGGTCATGCAAAAGCACATTCAAGAAAAGTAATATGTTTGAATCTCGTTATAATGAAGTTGAAGAGGAAGCCAAAATTACTTTGTTGCCATTTATGCAGTATATATGCCCCATGATATGCACAACTTTAAACATGCAAAGAAGACTACGGCTCTGCAGCCTGCCAAACCGCTGCGCAGCAGCGTATGCAATGAAAATTCAATAAAACAACAGCAAAAGACTCTCCGGCATGTGCCCACACAACTTTTCAGTACCTGACATGACAGCCATTACGATAGCATCCTTATGTTCCAATGTGATGGTCTTTTGCTTCTGCTTTCAGGGTTGCAATATTTATAAATAAATAAAATAAACAGGGAGGACTCAAATTGGCGTCCACGGTCTGTTGTCATGGTGCCAGGACAACCAAAGCAAGGTACCCACCCAGAAATGAAAGCACGGGAAACAGTCTCAGACGCGATGTCATGAATGGGAACAGCCTCCGGCCAGTGTGTGAAACGGTCAACTATGTTGAGTATATAATGATAACCTTGAGACATGGGTAGAGGGCCCATAATGTCGAGATTAACATGGTCAAAACAATGGCCGTGTGGAAGGAAGGCTTGGGGAGGCCTCTTGGTATGATGCATGACCTTTGTCGTCTGGCAGGGCAGACACGTGCGCATCTAAGCGCGCACATCATCGTTAATTCCAGACCAAACATAGCACAGGGTGAGAAGGCACCGAGTAGCCCGAATACCTGGGTGACAAACGCCATGTAGAGAGTGGAAAATGGCGCAACGTAGTCAACCCAGAACAAAAGGATGGGGAAGGTCTGCTGAGACTTTGCACCACAAGGGCTCAGCCGAGCATGGATGCGGCACAAGTCGTAGTCGGAGAGAAAGGGGGTTCTCCTGACAAGCGTCGAGCTCACTGTCATTTTGCTGTGCGGAAGAGCATGTGGCCTAGTCGACAGTTGGAGATGGAGAGTCAACCATGCCTTTACGAGAAAGGGCATCAGCGGTGGTGTTGTCGGCACCTATCACGTGGCAGATGTCGGTTGTAAATTCCGAAATATAAGCGAGATGGTGGAGTTCACGTGACACATACTTTTATGAGTGGTGTGGAAAACATATGCTAGTGGCTTATGATTGGTCAGCACCGGAGTGCAGTGATTGAGGCAGCGAGCTCATCGATGCGGGCCTCAAGGCACAAAATTGCCGGGTCTGTAGGCGGTAAGACATCAATGACGGACGAGGAGGTAGCCCCATGAACTCGATCGAAGAGCTCTGCCAGGTGGTCGAGGGTGACGTCACCGGCCACCACGAGGGCAAGGTGGATGGGCTCGGAAAGGCGTCACGAGGAAAAACTCTCAAAGCAATGCTGAATGGGTGTGGACGTCACACTGCCCAAGAAGCTGTCACATCCGGTGCAGCAGTTGGGAGGGGCGCCGGTCACCAAGGCCCTCGTCTGTAATGAGCTGCTGAAGGCAGGTGCATTCTGATGGCATGAATCTCTCCAGCACCTTGGTTATGAGATGCTGATATGGTTTAGCGCCTGTGATAGCGGAGAGAATGTTCGAGAGCTCACTCACAACATCAGGAGGTAGGACTGAGGCAACGTGGTAGTAGCGTGTCGTTTCCAAGGTGATGCAGTAGAGGCAGAATTCCACCTCGATATGGTGAAACCAAACTTGTGGGTTCCGAGGCCAGAAAGGTGGGAGCCGAAGCTGCAGACGAGACGTCCTGTGGATGTGAGTCCTGTTCCGTGGACGCTTCAGGCGGGTCAGTCATTGTGTTTTTCCTAGGTCACCACTCATAATCTTATGCATCAAGCATGAAGGAAAAAGACAGCTGACCGGAATCGGCACCAGAAGAGAACTGCAAGCCGTGGCTTCACGAGCCACGGCCAGGCGCCGTCTCTATTTTCTTCTCCTGCGGGTACACGCTATCCGGGTTCTCGGCACCGCCCAAGGGAGGGTGCTACAATCTAGTACTACTATTAGCGAAAGAAACCTGCAAACTTGTGGAAACTGTACATCAATATCCTAACTGTGGAAAAAAGAATATTACTTTCACTGGATTATATTTCTTTTATCAGTGGAAGGTGGAACCAAATTGGACATGAACCAAATTGGACATGAACAAGCAATCAGTCAAAATCTTGCAAACATGCAAAATATTATAAAATCATTGACCCAAGCCATCCTTTCCACTTCTTCAAGTTGGATCATGCTAGAAAACTTAGGATTTTTGAGAAAAAATGACATTTACTACTGCACCATCCATGCATTGCAGTGAAGCACATAACTCCACAGAAAGGTTTGTGACTTTGGATAGTTTGTGTTCCTGTGTAACAATAATGATTCTTGTAGCAAACATATTATAGTAATTCAACGGCTTCATATTTAAGCACTCACATCAGTCGCACTTGGCTTAAGTGACTGTTACAGCACAGTAAGGAAAATGTTGACAGGCACGATTCAGCTCAAGAGAAAGGTTTACCTTGGGAGCTCCAATCTAAACACATGGAGACAGAGAAATTGTTTTGCTTGGCATCCACTGCACTAAATTCCATGAGGTTCATTGTATTTAAAAGAAAAAGAAAAAACCCCACTGTCACTGTACCAAGCATAATATTGTATTTAGTCCACCAACATTTCTTACAAAATATTTTTAAAACAGGAAAATTGAAACACTCACCACATTTTCAACTCTATAACTCAGTAATAATTAACAATATCACAATTTTGTAAATGCACTCATTAACACATCTAAAGTGATCAAAACTGATGTATTTTTATTTTACACCACTCTCAGATATACCACTAATTTGTGAGTAGGACTTCGGCATAACTGTCATAATCATTGTGATAATTTCACCTAAACTGTGAACTTGTATATCTAGTATTTCTGCTTTAAACGCTCATCAAATGCAGTTTTTGATGCTGAATTATAGACTTGTAAACACCGTGCTTTATATTTTTTTTAAAACTTTACCAATTTTCAGCAACTTTTGCCAAACCTATGAGGTCCTAAAGCCAAATTCTGCTTCCTAGAGTTGCTAAAGTGTAATTATCTCAAATACAATAAATTTCATTCAAATCGAGGCAGCAGCTGGCATATGAAAGCATTTCTGCACTTTACATGCATTTGAATAGAAAGATTGGAGCTGGCATGGAGCTAAAGCTTCCTCCTAGAAAAATAAGCTATCTTTATTTATAGAGAGACCCTCTTCACATTGCATGATCATGAAATTGGAGGGGGTGCAATAAAACTGAGCACTTTGAACAATGTGTAACATTTCCTTAACAGTCAGGCCAGCCATTTCGAATTGCAATATTGACACAAGGCAGAAACATATTTAAACAATGCGCACAGGTTCATGCACCCCTCAAGAGGACAACGGCGTATTGGAGAAAAAGAAGACGAAATGATGGCGCGTGTTTCGGGCTGCTTTCTCCAACTCGAATTGGGCTGGAAGTCATTACCCAGCGCCTCCACCAGAATTGTAACGAACAATTAAGGGAGTCCAGACACAACTATTTATTGTGGGCTAACTTGTGCCCTGGGGGTAAATAAAAAGGACTGCCGCGTTCTGAAGAGGAGATCAAGAATGCCTCCTTCTTCTCTCTCAAGCGTCGCTTCACCTCTTCTTCTTCTTGTAGACGCTGACAACGGCCATCTACGATGCAAGTGCGTGCGGCGAAAACACGCGCCATCATTTCGTCTTCTTTTTCTCCAATACGCCGTTGTCCTCTTGAGGGGTGCATGAACCTGCGCGCGTTGTTTAAATATGTTTCTGCCTTGTGTCAATACTTATATTTTTTTGTAACAACATCGCCTTGAATATATTAAATAAGTGTACTGGAGTGTTGCACACTGACATCAATTTTAATCCCCTGGCAAAGTTGATGCAGTTGACACTCGTTACAACAGACTGTAATAATTCATAATATTCAACATTATGACCTCTGTATGTTAAGAAATGGCAGTTTTTGATTATTGGAACATGGAGGTGATCGCAAGAATGATTTTGTAATTTAAAGTAAAGTAAAGGAATAAATAAGCTGGTTTAAAGCGGCAATCGTACAGACACACTAGCGGCACGACATCTTCCAGAAAATTTTCACCCGCTGGCTACCGACAAATGGCAGTTTTTTAGCAAGATCTTCCAGTCGACGAAAAAAAAAAGAAAAATATTTTCAGGCAATATTTCTGCTATTGCAGTCTGCTTCCCACTATGTCATCTGGCCCGAGCGCATCACCGCTGCCTATGACACAGACACTTGCTACAATTTCTTTTTCATGCAACACAATTCTCCATAGCAAAAACTAACGTCTTAATTGTATCTTTCACGAAAAGTGACAATGACTGTCAATGCTGTAGCAGAAATGAGGGCTGCAATGAGAGGCACGCAAGCCTGTGGCATGTGGTGTGTTTCACGTCCAAGCCTTGGGGTGGCGCCACCATCGGTAATCGAAACGCCAGCTAAGCCTTTATTATGTAAACTTTATTTGCAACTCATCAAACCAGCACGTACAAAAAAATATTTCTATCTGAAATTATAAATCTTTCGAAGCAAATTCAGCTTAAATGCTGAAAATTTTTATAATATGACTTCTCAAATGGTTAACTGCGAGAGAGCAGGCATTCTGGACCAGAAGTCAAACAGTCGCGACAGAATTCGCCCTTGTGAAAGTAACGTGTTTTCGCTCAAACAGGAAGCACTGGCTCAAATCAAGTTGCAGTTTATGAATATTGTGAACGAAGTGACGTGACATCTTCAGCTACAAAAATGGAGGAACTTTAGCAACATACCAGCGTGCAACGGCATTATGTGGTCGGATGTGTTTCTTCATTCAACGGCGGACAGCTTGTGTTCACCAGAAATGTGTGACGAGACTGTACGTAGTATCTTTTTGCACATAAACAACTATGCATGTTACGCACCAGTATATCTTTGAAACGCTATTCATGTGCTAAAATTTTTACTTCATGTAAACATCGATGATGTGCGTTATAATAAAGCTGCTTATTGGGCGCAAGTTTGTGTGATTAGCATCGTGATTTCTCTCGGCCTGTGCAGCAGTGCCAACCTTCAAAGGTAAATAAGAATATATATATAGTGGGATATACCTAGCCAAAGCAAGCGGGCAGCGCAAAAGCAATCGCAGAAGCAGATGACGCCAGTGTCGGTCGCCTGCTGTGCGGTATTCCTCACAAGCGTCACCGCGCTTTCGATACGCATGTAACTTTCTAAGCAACTAGAAATTATTCAGACGTCGCCTATAATTTTTAAATTTAGATTGTAAGGGAATAATATTAAAAACATTATCTATTATTAGTAAGTAAACATTTTTCTGGTATCAGTGCAACTACCCTTAGAATCCAGGCGGCGCTATCGTCGCCTGCGAAAATAGACCCCATTGGCCCTATGGGAATGTCACGGGCTTGAGGCAAGTTCAACTAGGAGCCCACATATTGACACGGCAGCACTGCATGAGAGATGGCTCAACCACATCACACAATTTGTAGCACGGATGCCACAAATAGCAGTCCATTTTTGTGCAAATTCATGCAATTATAAGGTTAACTGTGCTCAAAACTGCATTTTGCGATCGTCAGCACTTGTTTTTTAGTGCCATTGCTAGGGTTTTGAAGCAAGGCAAGTTAGGCCTAGAGGCCCCTTTGACACAAAGCCAACAACAGTGGATGGTGGTAAGCCACTTGCATTGTTGCCCCAGAAAGTTGTCCAGCAGTCGCACTACTGCGGTAAGCTTGTCACTAGTATGTTAATTCCTCAAGAAAATTTGTATTTTTGCACTTTCCGCAACTGGCTGGAAGAAGTTGCATGCAGTGCAGTGCCACACACAAACATAGCCACAGCAAAGTATGTTATATACACTTCACAGTGGCAAAATTTGCCAATAATTGCCCATTGTTGCCAAGAGTCGACTATAGCCAGGTCTGTTAAAAGCGAAATTTAGTGTGTGAATAAAATGGGCAGATCAAACTAGGTGATTAGAACGGTCTGTTATATATGAGAGTATCTTGTACACAGATCCACTTGAACGGCCGTGGATATTCAAGTACAGTCGAGTTCTGGTAATTCGACCCTGACGGGATGGACAGAACTGATCGAATTATCCGGCGGGTCGAATTAAACAAGACGCATAAAAAATGTCAAAACACACCAGCGATTAATTTGGCAGCATTTGCCAGTCTAATACACACCCAATCAATTGTGCGCCTATATTTTTTTATGTGTAAAAAAAAAGAAAACTAACGTAGAAATTACATTCGAGCTTCTAAACAAAGTGTAAATGTAAAATCTAACGAGCACCCGATTATATAGCAAGATAAATATGTACAACACAATGGCGGCCGGTTTTTTTAAAGTCAGCTTCACCGCACTACACTTCTGTTATGCGGTAAAGCATACAACCGCCACTAAGACTGTTTTGGCTTCGCATCAAACTGCAATGCGCGGGGAATTCCCGGTCTAATTGTGAAAAAGAAAAGGCGCATTAGAATCGGGTAAACACCGTAATAATACATCGTGGGCCACGGTTAATGCATGCAAATCTTCCTAGGTCAGGCTGAAAATAAGCGCTTTCAACTGGATATGGCGTGCGTTTAACACATTTACTGTCCCCTAAGCTCTGTCGGTGAGGCACTGCCACTAAAGGGGTCGCTATTGGGGTCACCATAGGGGCAGGCACGTGCGTGCTGACGGGCCATGCTCGAATTATTAAGAGAAGGCCAATTTTAGGATAAAAATAACGAAAGTTTGGGCCATAGAAATGCACAGGCGCCAGCCAGGACCTTCAATCAGTATCGAATTAATGGGAGTCGAATTAACAGAAGTCTGCTGTATTTTAGGCCATGGCAGCAGCATTTTGATAGGGACGAAATGAAAAGAAAAAAATGCTCGTGTACTCAGATTTAGCTGCACAAACCTCAGGTGGTAAAAATATTCGCAGTTCCGCCCAAAAGGCGAATCACCAATTGCGATAGCAAATTAGTTGATTGCTGTATGAAGTAAGGATAGTAGCTTTATCGGCCGTATAAACTTGTAAACATTTACTTACTAACTAAATTAACAATGATAGAATATGTAAGCGTGACTCAACGAGGATGTAGAAAGAAACAGCGTGTCTGCTTCTTTCTACGTTTTTGTTCAGTCGTGCTTACCCATTCTATCATGAATTCAAACCAACTAGCCCGTCAACGTGTTTTAACTAAATTAACCAGCACGATGTCACATGCACACAGGTAAACATGAACACATCTCGATCGATGACAGCGGATACACTCTGTGATAACGCTAGAGTTAGAAATCACGGCGGGAGCCGCAAGCCAATTGACCTCCGTGTATTTGTCGCCTCAATGCGAACGAAACATTGAAAGCACAGCGCATACGAAGCTACCAGTACTACGCACACTCTGCAAACATCGTAGATCACTTTGAAGATGAGGTCCGCAGGGGCACGCACTTTGGCAACGTCACAGATTGCTTTCAAGACACACAAACGCCGGCAACACATCCCTACGGCGTCCACCAAAGGCGTCTACTACGGCGTCCATGATTCGTGTGGCCAACACCATAGTAGACGCCACAATGTCTCCACTCTGCACGGAGTGGCAGGCGAGGAGGACATCAAGACACCCTGGCAGCCACCGGAGAAGAAAGCTCCTCCCCCCTCGCCTGACCCCCTTTGCCTCGCGTGCCACAGTAGAGGGTATGCATCCAGACCGCGTTCCTCGCTCGCGCACGCAAGATTGAACCGCATTCACCGACTCCCCCTCACACGCTTTTGCTCATACGGAACCTCACAGCGACGACAGAAATGCGCCTGAAGTGTCTACATAACTGCTATCACAATAAAAGAATTCGGAGCCCTCCACAATGACGTCACTCATAGCCATACTTGCAAACCTGGGAACTTACACACATGACTGCTGCGCAAGGAGGAGATACTACGAATTTTTTTATAATGTTTTATTTGATATGAGTACACACCTTTTCCGAGATACATACATACTTTATCAATCGGACGCAGTACACAAGTAGCAACAAACTTGGAAGATCCGAGATTTACAAGCAGCATATTGTCTTGAGATAAGACTTTTGCAGTCATACTGTTGTTGCTGATTTTGCCTGCTATAGTCAGTTGTCTAAATAAACTTGCTCGAAGCAAGTATCCCTTCGGTGTCTTTTCACTATCAGCTTTCCAAGAATATTTTGGAGACTGACTATCACGAACATAATTTTTTTTTTAATTTGACATAACATTCGTAAAATCGTAGAACAATGCCAAATTCATAAACTTTACGAAAAACTCAGGATAGTTGCCAGGTATGCTCATAACCCACTGCACAGTGTCGGGACCTCACACTGCGGCGAAACAGCTTGTTTAAAGCTGCTACTGCAACAACTATGCTTTCAATAAGCAATGCTTCATAACATGCAGTGTAATGACAGAAGCTTGCCAACAATGGAATATAGCACATTACACAAGTGTAATGGCCACATTCGTTTATTTTATGTAATAGCCGCACCCATATCTTCGCAGGGAAAATCTGAAAAAAATATATATATTTAGAAATTGGCCATGTATAAGACATACCAATGATTTCAGGAAGGTTGGCAGCACCATCTAATGTGTGGTGCAAGAACTGTAGAACATATATCTTTCTTTTTAGTTACTGCCCACAGGTGACGTGCAAAACTTATGTGCAGTGCAATTCCTGACATCAGGAATAGTCAGTGCCACTACCACCTGTTTGTGCTTCTAGTTTTATTTCGTTCGCCAGTCACGTGCAATCTCAGAATCGGAACGTATCAATACTCTCTGTTTGCTCCTGCACTCGTGTATTTACAAGCTTGTTGCTATCTTGACACATGTTCCTTACTCTGTTGACATGCGTTACCTACTCATCCCGACAGAGTGTGTGTGGCGACAGCTTTGCGCATCTGTAACAGGCTGTGTCGTTAAACCTGGTGATATGACCAGCATGCTTCAGCCACTGAAGGTTTCGGTAAACCTACCTTTAAAGTGCAGATTTCACCGTGCATACACTGAGTGGATGGCAACAACCATCCACCAGAAAACACTGACTGGTCGGCTGCAGAGGGCATTCTTTGTGGGTGTGTGCCGCTGGATCCCCGAAGCATGCGGCGCGGTTTCCTTCAACAATAAAAAGCTCTGAGTCACAGGAATCTCCAACAAGCTCGATGGGACGGATGATGACCTCATCTGTGATGGGGACGAGTTCGGAGGAGACGTGTTTGCAAGCTCATGAAAGTGATAAACATTGTTTTTTCTTCTCTTCTGCCAACACACGCAAGTACTTTACCTTAATAAAGGCAAGTACCAGAGAAAATATTTACGAGAAAAAGAAGTCTTCTTTTTCTGCATAAGCAAACCCCAATTTTCACCTCAAATCTTGAAAATATACCTGCATCCATTACACGCACATATACGGTACTAAAACGTGAAGGTCTAATTATGTTAACGGTGAAAATTACTGTTTATTATCCAAAAAATATTTTATTTGGTTTCAGAAATTATTGTTCGCACACCCCAAGCAAATTCAAAAACGTTGGAAGCAACAAGTTACACTGATTCAATTCCTCACTCTGAGAAAACGAAACAAGTATTAAACCCTGCCACACATATGCAGAAGGTCCACCTATGTAGCTTTGCCTCCATTGCCGCAGAAAGTTGTCCACGAACATAGTGTCACGAGAGAGTGTTGACGTAACTAT
Organism: Dermacentor andersoni; assembly: GCF_023375885.2. Lineage (NCBI taxonomy): Eukaryota > Metazoa > Arthropoda > Arachnida > Ixodida > Ixodidae > Dermacentor > Dermacentor andersoni. Next base: position 19,737,450 of record NC_092817.1, read on the forward strand.
GAACACAGCACGACTCTAGTGATGTCACAGCATTTGTCATTTCCAAGCTCAAAGGACATTGGCAAACCATTTTCATGGGATCTGAACTAATGATACGAGACACGTGGCCAAGTGAACTTACTAGGAACACAAGAAGAGGGCCCACGATCATGCTGTAGGAGATGGCCGAGTGTAGGCTAGTGCGTCGCTGCTCGGGGCTCACTTCAGGGGTGCGCAACAGGATGCTCGCAAAGATGATCGCATAAAGCACCCCGATCACTGCCAAGCACATCACAATCCACAATGGCACAAACACCACCTATGAGAAAATGGGAAATGATACTTGTATCATTAAGAGACAAGAATATGGCAGTATGGATTAGAGAACGAACTGTTGCAGCTTTCTTTATTTGCTGATAATTGCTGATAACTTGGCACGTATCCTTGGTTCTCGAGTTCTATTGTACTATCTGCTTTGTGTTCACCTACCTGCCTTGTTTAGCATTTGCCGGCAATATTTAAATGTAATTCAGATTTGATTTTGTTAGTTCTGCACTGGTCACAATGTGCTTTCCGATTAAATGATTTGCGTTGATATTACTTATATGACGCCTCCCTTGTACAGTGCTCTGTACATGGCCTGTGAGGTATATTTAAAAAGGTAAACTAATGTGAAATCGTCGCAAAACATAGCTAATTGACTTTCCGAAAGCTACAGCCGCAATCTATGCACCCATCCACAGTATAACAAACTTGTAACACTGAACTCTGGCAACAATACTTAAATTATTGACATGTGTATGGAAACTTGCATCACACTGTGTGTAGAGCTCCCTGCCTTCACTCTATGTCAGGTGATCAGGACTGCGACTCTACGAGCCACTCAAACAGTTCCTGTGCAATGTTTTTTGCTTGTTTTGTTTTTTCCTTGCACAAGGCATGTCATCAGGGAAGCAAGGCAGCAGAAATGCATCAGATGTCACTCAGACTGACATGTGGATAAAGAAAAGAAAATCGAGGTGTTTATTCGGGTCTTCCTCTATTCCTTTGGAAATAAATTGAAAAAAAAATTTGAAAATTAGAGATGCGTTGTTTTTTTGTTTTTGTTTTTTGACAAGACCCATGGGAAACACATACCCCCAAAAGGTCATTAAACTCCCACAGTACATGTGTGCAGGATTTTTGTAACAGCGCAACACAAGACACGGACAAAAGGAAGGTTGGTTGCAGTATATCAATAGAAGCCTTTCTTGAACTTCTTTCCTTTTACTTGAGATCTATCTTCGTTTCATGGAGAGGGAGTCTTTTATAAGAGAGGAGTCTTTATGTACAAAAGTTGGAGGTATGCATTAGCTCGTGTGTAGCTCCCATCATTAGTAACATTTTTCTAGGTTATATTGATAGGCAACTAGAGGGCCACCTTGCTAAGCTTTCCAGTAAGGTTTTCCACTATGTTGATGATTTTGTTATATTTTTTAATAGTGACATTCATCCCGAGGTTGTTGATTAAATTTTGATGGTATTCAGGCAGCACGGCATGGGCCTTGATTTTACTTTCGAAGTCCCTAAAGATTATGAACTGCAGTTTCTATAACCTGAGGTTAACCACCTTTGGGAAAAATCATGTGTGCTGGAAATATGATCCCAGGTCTGTTAAGCCCATTTTGAACTATATATCCGGTCACTCTAAAGTAGTGAAGAGGGCTATAGCGAAGACTATCCTAAATGCTGCACTAAAGAAGTCGTGTTTTTATATGTCTAAGGCTACTTTTTCTGATCAGGTCAATCGTTTACTGGACGCTGGTTACCCCGAAGTGATTATTTCATCTGTGTGCAAAAGTATGGTTCGTGGCGTCAAGAGCATAAGGTGGTAAAACTAAATTAGTGGAAAAAAGGAAAATATCAGTACAGTAAAACCTCGTTAAACCATACCTGCTTAAACAGTAGTTTCGTTTTAAAAGCAGTAAAGTCAAATCCCCGACTCAACGGCCATTGAACATAATGTGTTTTGTATCCGCATAAACCGTACCAGCTTATTGCATATGTATCAGTTAACACGTAGTGTTTCCACTTTTTGTCATGCAAACACGGCAGTGCTTCATCTTCATTGGGCGGCCTGGCAGAACAAAAAGCCTAAGAGATCTTAACAACAGCCTCCAAGTGCCATGTGCGTTTGTGCGTGAAGCCACATCAACATCATTTCGGCGCCGTCCCACAGAGCGTTGCGGCGTCATGTAAGCAAGGACTCGCATCATGCTCGGATAAAAGCTCGGATAAAAAAGACACCAGGTGCTCAGCATAGAAGAAAAATTGCACATCATTCATGCTGTCGAATGTGACACAAAGAAGTCGGTGCTGGCACGCGACATGGGTCTACTGTTGACTATGATGTGTTAAATTTGGAATGTGAAGAACTTGCTCGGCAGCGCTCCTGCGACCGCGAAGAGATGTTGGCTGCAAGGTTTGACTTTTCGCCATTGTTGCCTCTGTTTTGCCGAAGTGTCGCCTAGCGACAGTGATAAGGATGACACGGAAAGCGACAGCATGGGTGATTCAGGCCTGACAGTGGCAGAAGCTGCATGTTATGTCAGCCTCACGAATGCAATCATCGCGATGAGAACAGCACCCCACAAGGAAAAGGTGCCCCGTGACTTCTGCAACGCTACCACGCCCGTGCACGGAGAATATGCAACACTAACGAGGAATCTGCAATGCGAGTGTTTGCCGAGAAAAGGGGGCTGGTTGAAAAGCTGGCTCACAGCTTCAGTAAGTTTGAGGCCGCTGTTGTCGCCGCTAGGCCGCGGCGGCATCAAACGAAAATAACACTTTTGTCGCGCGAAGTAAATCAATACTGCATGTTTTTTCCCCTTTCATCACACTCTCTCTTCCGTTTTTGACAGGTAAGTGAGCGATCTCATGCCATTTCGGTTAAGCAGTACTACCGTTTAGTATGTATTTTTTCCGAGCTCCGGCCAACTACAGTTTACTGTAGTTGTAGTAGTACACTGTAGTACTGTAGTACCATATGTACACAAGTTGGCGCATGGGCTTAAGAAGGTCGGTTGAAGGTATAGCATCAATGTTTGTTTTTCTGAAAAACATAAGATGATTTGCATATGCCGAATAGTTGACAATATGCTAAAGGATAAGCAAGTAAAGGGAAAGTGCACTGCCAAACATGTAAATGGGTACATTACTTGTGCTAAGCAGGCTGTGTATGCCATTCCATTATCTTGTGGTAGAGAGTATATGGAACAAACAAACCGCTGCGTGAATGCTCGACTTAGGGAGCATGAGCTATATCTTCAAGGGGTTGCGCCACTTCATCTCCCGAAGCATTGCAAGTCGTGCAGTTGTCACCCCTATTTTTAAAAGAACTAACGTCATTTATAAACATGCAAGCCAATTGACAAGAGAAATCGCTGAGGCTTACAATATAAGAATTAAGGACAATGCATGCATCAGCGAACCATCTATGACTCAAGACAAGGAATTACCGTATTTACCCGCGTATAACCCGCCCCTGCGTATAACCCGCACCCCTAACTTTGAACTCGGCGGAAAAAAAAAAAAAAAATTCGCGTATAACCCGCACTCGCGTATAACCCGCAAATGCCGTCGGCCATCCACTCGGCATACAGCCGCTTCACGTGTGCCTTGAACGGCTTGTTCAGGCACACGTCGAGTGGCTGTAGCATGGACGTCATGCCGCCAGGTATTATGACGAGGTCGGTGCTGGTCTCGGCAAGGCGAGCCTTCACCGCATCAGTGCAGTGGCCTCTGAAGGAATCTAGTACGAGCATCGACCGGCGTGCCAGCAAGGCACCTGGTTTTCGCTCCCAGATTACTCGAAGCCAGTCACCGACTAGGCCACTGTTCATCCACGAATTTTCTTCCGCACGCACAACGATTCCTGGGGGCAGTGGAATGCTAGGTAGCGTCTTGCGTTTGAAAATGACATACGGGCGCAGTTTCGTGCCGTCAGCCAAAGCGCATAGCATGACTGTGCAGCGCAGCTTGGCATTTCCGCCGGTCAGCACGCTGACTGATTTGGAGCCCTTTTTTTCCATGGTCGTGTCCATCGGCATCTCAAAGTACACAGGTGTTTGATCAGCATTTCCCACCTGAGACAGCAAATAGCTGTGCTCCTTCCGAAGTGCGATCACATATCGTTGAAAGTTCAACAACTTTTCCTCGTAGGCTTCAGGAAGCCGCTGGCACATGGTTGTTCGCCGCCGCATAGAAAATCCATGTCTTCGCATGAAGCGCTGAAGCCATCCAGGGCTTGCACGAAACTCACGTGGAATGTTCAATTCCCGGGCCAACTTCAGGGCTTCCATTTGCGCCATCTCAGTCGAAACAGCGTGGCCACGACTTCTCTGCTCCTCAATGAACTTCGCAAGCTGCGTCTCGAGGTGGGGGTACGCGCCAGTCTTCGGACCCCGAAACGCTCGCCTGTCCCGGTTCGTTGCTTCGAGACTCTCTTTTTTCTTCCTCCAGTCGCGAATGCACGACTCGTCGACGTCATGCTGTCTTGCAGCAGCTCTGTTGCCGATTTCTTCGGCAGCGGCTATAATCTTTAGCTTCTCTTTCGCTGTGAAACACTGCCGTCGAGTCGCACTCATGATGCCAAAACAAAGCAGGCAAACAGTGCAAACTGGGGTAAGTACACTAAACAGCGCCTAACGCGAGGCTCAACAATGCTGGCCTTTCGTTGGCCCTTCATCGGCTTGACAAGCGTCGATGACGATGGGGATGGTGGACTACACGGGGAGGCCGCCGCACATTGCGGTGAAGCCGACCCCCCCCCTCCCAAGGAAAAAATTCGCAGATAACCCGCACCCCCACTTTTTAAACGCGTTTTTTCACATTTTGGTGCGGGTTATACGCGAATAAATACGGTACATTACCTATGTCACTCTTGATCATGCGTCAGTTCATCACAGTTGCCTTGACGTATCTATGTTTCTCGTGCATGTCATGGTTTTTGAACTGGCACCTATATATATATATATATATATATATATATATATATATATATATGTGTGTGTGTGTGTGTGTTAGACGTATCTTCAATAAAATATCAGTTGAGCGTCAGCGCCGTGTAGTTTTTACCTTCCTTTTGTCCGTCCCTTGTGGTGTGCTGTTACGAACCTTGCAATGAATCCTAACCAACTGACCCAACTAGGCATCTTGAGGCATGTGTGCAGACCTCATAGCAAAAAAGCACGAAGGCTACAGCAATACCGTATATATTCGTGTAATGGCCACAGGCTTTTTTCTGAGATTTGGGCTGAAAGTCGGGGATACGGTCATTACACAGAGAAAAAAACAATTTTTTTTTTCCGCAAATATTTTTAGTGGTAATTGCCTTTACTGAAACAGAGTACTCGCTTATACTGGATCTGGCTATGCTTCGCTATTCCCGTAGCATGTCACCTGCCAGCTGTAATAAATGGCGACACCTCACAGACCAGAGACAGCAGCGTCTCTGAGGCAGCCGCTGAAATCTTGGAGGCTGTATGTTTGCTACCTGGAGACAACGAAACACTCGGAATGGTTACTTTGTTTTGCCACCGATTAAAAAAAAAAAAAAAAAAAAAAAAGAGAAAGCTTCAGAATTCTCGTACCACACAACAGATAACGCTGCCAATCTTTTTTACAAATCAAGGGTGCGGCTTGCACACAGGTAATTTTTAAATGTATATTGGGGGGAATTTATTTTTACAAATTTCTGGGTGCGGCTGTTACAAGGGTGTGGCTGTTACAAGAGTGCGGCCACTACATGACTATATACGGTATTTTATAGCACTCGCAAAAATACTGATCGGGTTTGTAAAAGGAAGAGAGACCTGCAAGAATTTTTTACATGTAATGAAAGCTTTTAAGAAGGAAGCACCAAACCAAATGGATTCACCTCAACATCTGGTCATTAGGTAGTTCTCTGGAAAAGAAACAATGCATAGAAGTTTATGGGAAAACTGTGTGATAGCTTTAACAAGTAGCCTTCATTGTTGTTGAAGAAACAACACAGTTGCATGGTGCAAACAGCAGCATCTCAGTTCAAGAACTATATAATTTACACAGGTTGAAGGATTAAGCCGTTTAGCCACATTGGTGTCTTTCTGAAGCTGGACTCATATAAACAACACAGCTATCATAAAACCACCATGAACAAAACAAAATTTATTTAGACAAGGTAATGCAAACTGTGAATTTCTGACGCCAGAATCAAACACTGAACTATGCTGAACAGACCACTTTTGTAAAAGCACATCATTGGCAGCTCTTGTTTCATGTGACTACCCATCAACAGCATACAATCACACTAAGTTCTATAGGCTGTAAACTGGTCGTAAGAAAAATTTACGCTATACTACATGGCCTTAAAGGGCCCATCATCAGGACACATAGCAAATCTTAGTTATATGCTGGAAGTTGTTACATGCCCTTTAGGGAGCGTTCTACCGCAAGAATTTTTCAAATTGGTTCGTTAATAGCAGAGATAGAAATATTTCAGTGCCGCAAACCCATGATCTCAGGAAGCGAGCGTCATTGCACACACAGACACTCTGTCCACTTGCCCTAGTCTAGCCTCCACAAGAGAAATTCCTTCCCTGCGTTCTCCCATACCAAAGCTGGAGGATCGCAGTACACATATGTCACGGGCACCGCTTTTTTTTTTTTTCTTTCCCCCCCCCTCGCTTTTTGCTGAGCGGCACACTTTCGCTGACGGTCTTGCATGAGAGCTGTTGCATTTGTCTTGTTTCGCACAGCACACAACCTTGCGCGTTGCGCACAAGAACACCTGACTAGCGGCATAAGTCAGTGCTATATGAACACTGAGGCAGACGCAAGCGGATGACAGAGTATGATCGTGCACTGGAACACAGCAGAAAATGACAAGTTTCCTCCTCTCTGTGCACAACAGCACAACATGGGAACAAGCAGACAAAATGGAAGTACATCTCTCTTGCTATGGTACAAAGTAAAACAAAGGCACGCAAACATTCGGTTTGTGCTTTTTATTATTACTCTGAACTTTAATTCGTCTATTGAACCAACAGATCAAACAAATAGCTGCTGTTGCCTTGAATAATTCTCAAAGTCACGTGCCACTGTGAGTGACATGACACCACGGTTAACTATGCAGGTACACATGCACGACTGACATTGACTATTCGGCTGGGAGCACGGTGCCTGTGAGAAGGAGGGCACAGGGAACTTGGTTTGAAATTTCAGCTCTTTTCACAGTGCATAGCAGTGTAATACTTTGCAGGCACAATTGTAAGCATGCATTGTATGCACTGCGCTTGTCGGTTCAAAATGGCCAGACCTGGTGAGGGCCCCTTCAAATACAAGGACTTATTGTTATAAATCTTTAGCAATTGACATTTACATCACTACATTCAGTCATCATCACTGCTCAAGTATTCACAGCGCTGACAGAGCTCTGTATGACAAAACTGGTGTGACAGAAAAAAAAAGAACCAGAATTAAAAGGCAAAGTTGCACAGTATCTGAGAAAGTTCTTTTTGCCGAAGATATATCCACTGCCTTGCAATACTAAAATTACAATATCATAACACTAAAGCAGAGCAAACACCAGGCAGCACGGCTGCCATGGTCGAGAACTTACCACCCAGCTCCACTGGATGAACTTGTCGAGCTGGAGAGCCAGGAATATAAACTGCAGCACGTTCACAGAACAGAAGAGCTCCAGCTGAGTGAAGAAAAACGAGATCACAAAAATGGTTTAACTCCCAGAAGCAACCTCTTGCACCATTCCAGTTTCAACAAAGAGAAATGCCAGAGACCTCTTAAAGTACAAGTAATGGGTAGAAAACAAACACTTGAAACACACATAGAGAGAAACCACTGTTCCTTAAACAAAAGCCACACTACAGAAGGCCTCTATATAGCAAGTTGAAGGTAATTTATTTTCATGAAGAGTCAGTCACCCCAAGTACAAGAAAAGCATGTGTTAGATTAAAAACCTAAAGAGACAAGACGGCACAGTGCACTATAAAATTAGACACACTAGAAAGAAATATATATTGAATGGACCCCATAACACCTTTTCAATATGGGAAATAAATTTTTAGTAAATATGTTAAGGTAACACAGTGCTGGACATAAGAGCCAAATATTATTCCTGCCGAGGTAGCCGGTAGCCCAGAATTATGCACAAAAGGTAGTCTGCCCTTTTCTTTAACTTTCCTAACCCCTATCACTTTTGTTAACCCCTATCACTTTTGTTTATTACTTGTACAGTAGAGTAAACATGGTGAATGCAGAGTGGATTTCTTCAACCATCATGGCTAAGTAGTGCTTCCAGCAAAAGCAGAAACGAAAAATCGAGCAATGTACTGACACATTATATCCCCGAAGTCACGTTTATTTAACATGTGTAATGTTAATTCTTACAGTTTTGTTGTTTTGCCTATAGGCCACATATAGCCACAATATCGTCCCACTTTGATATTGCACTTACTTGCCAAGGACGCCCATAAGCATGGAGGCATTAAAAATTAAATTATGGGGTTTTACGTGCCAAAACCACTTTCTGATTATGAGGCACGCCGTAGTGGAGGACTCCGGAAATTTAGACCACCTGGGGTTCTTTGACGTGCACCTAAATCTAAGTGCATGGGTGTTTTCGCATTTCGCCCCCATCGAAATGCGGCCACCGTGGCCGGGATTCGATCCTGCGACCTCGTGCTCAGCAGCCTAACATCATAGCCACTGAGCAACCATGGTGGGTCGATGGAGGCAGGATATATATAGTGACTGTATGACGCTGACGCAGTGACAATGAAATGACGAAGGAATGATATTGATTGAACGACAAAGGTGTATAACAACAATGGCATGACAACAATGAGATGCAGATTCATAAATTATAGCGATGGAGTAACGACAACAATGTGACGACATGAGGGCAGAGATGATGACTGTATCGCGATGACAGCATGACGACAATCGGATGAAGAAGCGGGAATGACACTGACGACACCACCAAGACGGCATAACGACAACGGTGTGACAAAGAATGCGTGATAGCATACATGTGACAACGATGGCACGACAACAGTGCCATCATAATAAGAATTGAATGACAACAGCATGATTACGATAGAATGACAAACTGGAAATGACATCGATTGACAGACGAAAGTTATGTGTCAACAACGGCATGACAACAATGGGATGATGATACCGAAGTGATGGCGATGGTGGAATGACAGCATGACAACAACGGCATGACCACAACGATATGACAACGACAACATCACAAGAACCGGATGTCGAAGTTACAATGACGATGAAACACAATGGCATCCCAACGATGACGTGGCAATAAATGCATGACAATGATGACATGTCCACGACATGAAGACAATGGGATGAAGACGAATGTATGATCACAACAGTGGGACGATGACTGTATCATGAAACCCTTTTGACGATGATGGTATGACGAGAATCAGATGTCGAAAATGGTGGGACACTGAAGGCACAACATCGATGGTATGATGAAACCAGATGAAGAAGCGGGAACGACAATTATAGCACGATCAAGGCGGCGTGATAACAAGAGTATGATAAAGGATGAATTACATTGCCTATGTGATAATGACGGCATGGCAACGGTGGCATTATCACAATTGAATGACAAAAACATGATTACTATAGAATTATGAACAAAAACTGATGTCAATGGATGGACGAAAGTGGCATGATGACAACAGCATGATGACAAGGGGATGACAATACTGAAGTGATGATGATGGTGAAACGACAGCATGACGACAATGGTACAGGGTCCATTATGAAAGTAATGCGCATTTTCTTGGAAAAATAGATTTATTGACCGGACCTGTAAAAATGGTTAAAATTCTTCAAAATACTCTACCCTTGCATCAATACAGTTGCAGAGACGTGTCTGCCACGCCTGGAAAGCACCCTGAAAGTCCTCGACGAGAATGTCTCTCAGGAACGTTGTAACATGCTTTTGGATGTCTTCCACGGTCTCCATATGCTTTCCTTTCAGCGCTCTCTTCAGTCGGGGAAACAAAAAAAAGTCGCACGGAGCCAAGTCGGGACTGTAAGGGGGATAGGGGATCACCGGGGTGTTGCTACGGGCCAGGAAGTTGGTAACGATGAAGGACATGTGGCTGGGGGATTGTCATGGTGGAGCTTGACCATTTCTTTTACGTCAGCCCTCGCACGCATGACCCGGTGTCTCAATTTAATGAGCAGCTCCAGGTAAAAGGCTGAGTTGACAGTTTCTCCCTGCGGTACAAACTCAAAATGGACGATTCTTCGGGCATCAAAGAAGACAATGAGCATCGTTTTGATGCGAGACTTGCTCATTCGCGCTTTCTAGGGACGGGGGAATGATTTTCTGTGCCACTCGCTTCTCTGCTTTTCGATTCTGGGTCGTACTCGAACATCCAGGATTCGTCTCCGGTGACAATAGTGTCCGGAGACGAAATTCCGGCTCATTTTTAATCAAATCCAACAATACTTGACAGCGCAAAACTTGAAGTTCTTTCTGATCTTCCGTCAACACTTTCGGCACAAGGTTTATGCAGACCTTGCGTATTTGCAGGTCTGCAGGACATTTGCATTTGCAATCGTAGCAATTGCTACAAAGTAAACTCGGAGTAAACTGGCGACTGGCTGCTTTGGCAGGGCAGAACCCTCGCAATATTTCCCGACCAGTTTTACCACGCTGCCATGGATAGCCGCATCATAATAAAATCATGCGCATTACTTTATAATGGACCCTGTATGACGACAACGGCATTACGGGTGTTATATGTGGAAGTTTCAATATGTCAATGAAACTACCGCAACAGAATCCTGACCACGATGGCATGACATCAGCATGAAAGCATTGGAATGACGAGTGTTTGAATGCAATGGCATGAGGACACTGTATCATCAAACTTGTATGACGACGACAATGGCATGATGAGAGTCGGATGACATAGTTGAGTGACGATAATGTCATGAACATGATGGTACAGTTGAACCTCGCAATACAGTTGAGCCTCGCACCGGCGGGGAATGCGAAAAAAATTTACGTTCGCGAGAATTTTGTGGTTGCAAAATGAGACAGCACAAATAGGTAATTTGTTGCAGAATGGAATTTTACAGTCAAAATTCTGTTAGCCTACTTTGGCAAGCTTTACTTGGGGATATAGAGCCGCATTGGCGACAGTACAAAGTGCGCCGCATGCAATGATCAGCAATGACAGCACTGCCGTGGAGGAATATTCTTGGTCAATTGCTTTCAGAGATACAATCACTTTTGCGAGATTTTGCATCCCTCGGCACCAGATACACACAAACAGTGCTCCACGCGTGCAGCAGCATTTCTCCAGCGCCAAGTGTGAAAGTCATCGTACCTCATATAACCGAAGGCAATCGATCGAGATTACGGCCCCTTCGCGCAAATCTACGTCTGGCACAAAATCCGCATGCAATGCCTGTCAGGTGGCAGATGGCACCAAAACCAGTGTTCTTGATGCAAGGGATGCGTATTCCTGAACGATCACTGATTCACGGCCCAATGCGTGGCACTCCATACTGCAACTGCCATCTCAAGCGCCATAAACAATTCCACATCATTGGGATGTGGATTTCCTTGTTTTTGCTGCATTTTTCTTATCGAGGTGCACATGACGCGCTGCACTAAGTGTGCAAAAACCGTCATCACATGTTGGTAGCAACATGCCTGCCACTTCAAATGGGCGATCAACAAAGATGGCAGCCATGACGTGTTTCCAGCGCAAGCAATCGCTCCTGGCACTTGGTTGTTTTTGTAAACAAAAATGGTGGCGCCCATGCAAATGGCACCAACATATGGCGATATGGTAACACAGATTTAGGGTCGTACTCAATTCTAACGCACACATCATTTTTGGACCCGTTTTATTGGAAAAAGAGTATGCATTAGATTCAAGTAAATACGGCATGTGACGATGACACAATGCCGATGATGGCATGACAATGGCGGCATGATCACGATTTAATTACTAAAGCATTATTACAATAGAATAATGAACAAGTAATGATGTTGATAGATCAAAGAAGGTGGCTTGACGTTAACAGCATGATGACAATGGGATGATGATACTGAAGGGGGGATGCCAGTTCTAGATTGGTAAAAAATGCCAGAAAAAGCACCCGCCCTCACATTATTAACACTGCTTTCGATCGCTAAATAGAAAAAAATCAGCTTGCAAAACACCACAAGAGTGATAAAACGCTCGGTGGGAGGCAAAATTTGTTCAAAGTTCCCCCATGTGGCGTGGCTACAGTCGCCATCTTAGGCTTGTTTTGATGATGTTTTCTTTGTGTGCACTTGGCACCAGCTCAAAATGGTGCCACTAGAACAGAATGACTGCTCTCGCCGTTTTTCCAAAGGGTGATTTCGGGCCTCACATGTAAGGCGAGCCCCCATCTTGCACCTCCCTTGGCTGGTGCAACTGAAGCGGCCTTTTTTTTTTTTTCGTGTGCTGCGGTCTAGGGTGGCATAATCACAACTGAGTGATGACAGTATGATTACAATGAAATGGCAAAGAAAGACTGACGTCATTGGAACGACAAAGGTGGTATGACGACAACGGCATGACAACTGGATGACGTTACTGAAGTAATGACAATGATAAAACCACAGCTTGATTACGACGGCATAACGAACGTCCGATGACAAAGCTGGAATGACGACAATGTTAACGACCACGACGGCATCACAACCCTGAACACATACCTAGTGGCTTAAGGTATTTCGCAACGTAACTTGGACCACTGGGTCTGAGTAGAAGGTCTGACAATGACAGCATGACGACAGGCATATCACAAAGCTGGAATGACGAGCACTGAATGAACACGATGGCATTACTAAGGTGGTGTGATGACAAATGCAGGACAATTGTATGACGATGACGGCATGACAAGTGTCCGATAACATAGCTGGAATGATGGCGACGCAACGACCAGAACCCCATCCCGACCAGGGCCAGTTTTATTGCGATAGCAACTATGTGGACACTCCAAGCACATTTCTGCCAGCGGTGGCACCGTCGCTGTGAGGTTCCGTCCAAGGGCAATAACATCATCGCCTCGCGCCCTACGCTGTATGTGCGACTGAAAACGTGCGAGGGAAGATTTAGACCGTGGCTCAATCTCGCCCGCACGAAAGGGACGGAAGCAGAGAGGAAACACACAGTCTTCTGTGGCGTGCAAGGAACCCAACATTGCAAGGCAACTGGGGGGAGGCGGTGTTCTACTCTGACTGCAATTGTGCATGTGGCGACTGCGTGCAGTCACGTGGCCTTATCTTGAGAGCGATCTGCATTAGAGACAGTCTCAGTGCGTTGGCGGCTTGTAGCTTTGTGCATGCTGTGTGTTCTTGGTGCTCACTTTGTGTTGAAGTAATATACACTACAAAGATCGCTTCGCTTGCTGTTGCTGCCGCCGCGTTTCCTCAAGCCAGCATTTTGACAGCAAGTGTCCGCAGTCGTCAGGTGTGATGTGTTCATGTTTGCTGTGCGCGCTGACACTATGCTTGTTAATTTAAGTTGCAAGAGAATGTTTACAAGTTGGTACAGCCAATAAAAGTACTATCCTTCCTTGGTATGGCTGTCTGCTGATTTGCTATCGCAATCGATTCTTCGCCTTTCGGGAAAAACTGCAACTTTTTATGTTATACCAGCCCAGGAGCCCATACCTTGTGGCCCAAACTATTAAACAACTTGGGTAACTGGGTCAGGCTAGAAGGCATGACGACAGCATGACGAGATTAAGATATGATGAAGAGAGAATGACGACAATGGAATGACAACAATGGCATCATAACCAGGAGCACCTACCCAGTGGCTCAAGCAGGTAGATAACTTGGGCCACTGGGTCGGCGCAAGAGGCTAGAATGATAGATAAGATAACAACGGCAGAAGTAGGAAAAGAATGCTATTCACATTATTAGACAATGATATCCCACCGGTGCACATGGCACAAGTCGTTAGCAACAACCACTGGTCCACCTTCGAAAGGCATCTTCGTGGTTACCTGTCAATGAAACCCGAAACCCACTGCACACCTACCCAGTGGGACCCGATACCAAACCCTTAACACCTTTTCCCACCCCAAGTCTCTCCTGCCCATATTAATGCCACACACGTTGTTCTGCCGAGATTCAACTCCGCAGCCGGAATCAAAGTGACACCGTGTCGAAAAGCCTCCACTATTATCAACTACCTCCAGGGCTAGTTCACCGTGCGGCTATATACATGCTCCACGCTGAGACGCTAAGTACAGCTGCACATAATCACGGTTTCACTGGTAGTGGGTTCACAATATACACCGCAAGGTGTTTGATCTCCCTGATCCAGCTATTCACATTAAAAATCAATACTTATGGGGCAGGGGTGCCATGTGATGGCAGAGAATTATAAATTTATAGGGCAGGAAGCGTTGCATTGTCATCAGTTGCAGTCACTTGACTCTGAAGTTGCAATCAATGATGCTTGATATTACTGCACCAGCTGCATACATGTCATAGATTCTGACTACATTTGCTTGAAGTTAGTTGACTGCTAATCAATATAGACAGTTACACCACATTCAAAAGTAAGCAGACTAAATTTACCAGCAAGCACACCCCATGTCAACACAGTGGAATAAGGAAATGTAAACAAAGCTCAGAAAGGATATTTTACGAGTCGAAATCGGTTTACAGGAATGGCAAAGTGTAAAAATATGCAAACATAGGAGCAGAGGCAAAGATGAGACGACTGCTGCATAAGCAAGAAAGTGCTGCACAAGCAAAATAGCACTTGTCTTGTCCTTCTCAATTCTCAATTATTAACAGCAAACAACAAAAAGATAAGAAAAGGGCTTGCACAGTGACCCATGGTTTCTTTTACAAGCATGAAGCAATGCATTTAACTTGAATTGAGTGAAATTAACTCAGCAAATTTGGTCACCGGCAACCCTCTTCCACATTATGCACCACTAGAAGTTCCAACACAAACGCCTACAACTAATGCTGAGTGAGAGCACCTAAATGACATTGGCGGCTAGAACAAAGAAAAAGCAATGGGAGTAAACAGAACTTGCAGTCACCTCAAAGGAGCGGTCGTGCTTGACTGCCCAGATGCACACGGCAATGGAGAGGACCGAGATGAAGATGAGCGGTATAAAGACGAGAGTCCAGAGGTGCCGATCATTCTGAAGGTTGTCACAGGCAAGCACCTCAAAGACGAGGAGCAGCAGCTGCAGGAACAGGCTGATGACCATTGCCTGGTAATGGACCTGGCCATCCCCTTCATTCCTTCATAAAAGTAAACAGCAATACTTCAATGCAATGAAATCTTAAGCAATAAACTACCGTACATATTTATGTAAGGGCAGCACCGCCACATTGGAAGGCACAATTTTTGAAAAAAAGTTCAAAACGTCCCGCCGGAGAGTGGAGTTAGTTCCATTGCCACTAGATGACGCTAGCTGCTTTTACGGCGATGCTGCACCATTATTTCTTTGTGTGATGCATCATCTCAGCTGTGTTGGCAGTGTTTCCAGTCAGATCGGTGGCATTTCACCCCTAGAGAAGGGAGTCCTGTTTGGGTCAGCACTGATCAGGAACAATGGGCCGGCATCTGAGGTCATTTACTGTAGAGCTATGTCATTTGTGCCTATCTTACTCTCTGCTACAGTTGTGAAAACAGTATGAACTTTTAGCAGGCCATCATCAGCCTGATTCGTGTGAGGGCCGTACCCAGCCAAGATTCTAGAGAAAATGTGCGACACTTACACAAGATATATTGTAGTGAATTAAAATAACCTAGCCAACAGGACAACATTCGATTTAGTTGCAATTATACCTATCGCATGCAATTTTGTTAGCACGGCACATAACTACAACAGCTTTTGTTTTTGGAAGTGCAACTGCATTACTTGTGGTTGTACCTGTCATGTTTTTATACACACTTCTTTGCTAATAAAGACTGGAACACCAAGTCTGAAGAACCAGTCTTCGAAAAAAAAATATATATAAATACCCCACAATAAAAGATTACATTATTATTTATCCCCTGTGTGCTGCAGCAGATAAGGTTCCATGCTATGATTAATTAATAGCTACTCATTAGAGCCAAAAGACCAAGACTGAAGGGTTGGCATAGATGCAAAGCTGTCACATGGTGAAGTGCAAGAGAGTGGATCAATGTGAACCCAACTTAAATTTTTAGAAGTGTTGGCACTGGCACCATCTTACAAACAAAAGTGAAAGCCCAGAATGGAAATATGCTTATCACATCAAACAATTTCAGAACTCCGATGACATATGCTTGTGTGCACCATCCCATGGCTGAAGTGACGAATTCGGTTATTTGTGAGGCGCAGCAGCAACTATGGCTACAATGCACGAAATATCCATAGCCTTGCGCTCAAACCACGCAAAGCAACAGAAATACATATGTACGAACCCCTTAAATTTCAGATAAGTGGCATGTCTAGAATTTACAGAGTTCACCATGTAAGTATGCTGCAGATTTTGTTGACTTCATTAACAGTGTAAAACAAATGCTCTAAGGTAAAGTTATACAACTTGTGTACTCAGTCACAGACATTGTGTGCTTCGGCATCGCACCGGCATAAGTCTCCACTTTACTCCCATTAAAGTTCCTCTTTCTCTCTAGGCTGTCTTTCATTTAAACACCTTTCGCCACCATTCCATAGCAGTGCCCGTACCTCACAGCTACCAAGTTTCATTGCCACCAACGAATTCTAATTTAGATGAAGCTGTACAAAGCAAGTTGTGCGTGCTTTCTTCTCCGACTGAACGAGACTCGGAGATCCCAAAAATTCACAACAAAGTTCGAGCACTGCGGCTTAACTCTCCCCGTCAAGTGTACGTCACCTTTTAACGGTCCGACCAATCTGCGCATCGCACTCCAATACCTGTATTGTGGGTGCGTCCACCACACGTAGCTGCCCACCACGGCTCCAACGATGACCATAAACTTCCAGATCCAAAGGGGAAGGAACACGACCCAGTAGTTCCACGAGATGACGCCATCGAGCCTCAACGAGAAGAGCAGCGTGAACGCTAGCAGGCAGCAGTGAACTAGAAAACGACTGCAAAGACATCGAGGAACAACTCTATCAGCGAACAGAACTCCAGAAGAGCTAGAAATTTAGCGCCTACGGCATGCGAAAGTTTACTAAAGGTGCGGGTTTTGACCTATTTAGCTGGACAAGCGATTTAGAGCACTAGATGATGCTGGTTCGGAACAGTTTAAGCCGGTCACCTAGGATTGAAGTCTTCAAAGAGACTTTGAAGGTTCATAACATCAGGTTGGAGGCGCGAAGAACCAACTTGAACGCCATGCGATGAGGTGGCGATAACAACAAAAAATCACTTGTCTGTTGCACTTCCTACATCTAAAGATCACTTATCGCACAATGCAGGCCCACGCCAGTCGCCAAGCAATATGCGCTACAAGTTTCCAAGTTTTTGGGTCATCGTCAACGCTGAAGAACATGGTTCCGCGAGGCTATGTAACAGGATTCTTCGCTCATCACTGCTTGACAGTGTTTTTAAATTATACGCATTGGTGGCTCTTCTTTCTATTGCTTGCTATCGTCCTTCCGAGCAAAAACAGATGGGGGAAAAAAAATGCTCTGCCAGAGACGAAAACGGCTTTGGATGGCTTGTGGATTACTCTCCACGGCAGGAGCCACAGCTACGGAAGTATTTTGAACCATTGCTTGAACGTGTTTCGATCCTTGAACTTCCTTCCGTAATTCCTCCGAGGACGTGTTACAAATCTCGCGTAATAACCGCACTGGGCAGACAGCTAAAATTGACCATAACGTTTACAAGGAAAACAGCTTTAATGCTTGCAACAACTCCAGCTACACTTCTAGTTAACTCTACGGGGATTTGCAAAATGTAATAAAGTTTCCTACAAAAACACTGTGGAATCAAGCGAGCTCTACAGACCAACGCTACAGACTATAGCTTGTTCGTTCTTGAATGGTTCTTGATGAAGGTCCGTTGACATGGTTGAGTTGTCAAAGCTGAGCGCTTTTTGGGCAAGAGCTAAAATCGCAGAGAAACGAAAGTTTCTGAAAGCGGTGAAGCTTTTCCTGCGCCGCGGTGCATTGTCTTCTACAAAGTTTGGCCGGTCGAAGGAATAAGCCAACGCCAAAATTGTAATTAGCCATTTATTATGACACAAATTAAGTTGTGCGACTATCTAGACTAAAATGCGTGCGATAACTATCTTTGTTTAATTTCTACGATATTGTGAACAAAATTAATGACTAAGTTTTCGGTTTCTGACATCGGGAGTTGGTTCTTTATTCTATGAGGAGGCAAAGTTACGGCGTGTTCGTGTTTTCATGTAAGTGCAGTACACATGGCAGCAAAGAAGCTGACTTTTTATACGTCACATTAGACATCATAGAGTAGTGATAGACTATGGTATACTGGAATAGGGTAGTGTGTCGTCGACGGGGGAAACGTGCCTCTTTTTCCGATGACGACCGGGATTGCTGAAGCACGCTGGTCTACTGCAGTGCCATCTGTCGCTGCAGCCTGGAGTTGTTGCTGGCAAGAGGAAAAATAATGGTGCAACACAGGGCCTCTGGGGTTATGGTTGTCGCGGAGGTCATGCATGTACGTTTGGAGCTCGCGGATTGCTTGCTATGGTTTCTCCTGCCGCGTTCGCACATCCTTTATGTGCACGGCAAGCAGTGCTTCGCTGCAAGCAGTGCTTGCAGTGCTTGCAAGCTTGCAGTGCGGCAAGCGCTGGGTTTGCAAATGTACTGTGTGCGTGTGTGTGTGTGTGTGTGCGCGCACACGTGCAGAGGTTCCTGCATAACGATCACAACTCCGGGCTGCTTCAGATCGGGCACATTCATAACATTGGCTGTATTCTTGCACTTCGGCGCCCTTTTACGGAGCAAAATATCTAAGCGTTAGCGGCTGCATTCCACAGAGCAGTATTTTTTCTTTTTTCTTCAATGAGCTGGCGACCGATTTTCTGGCTGATACAAAATGAAAGGAATCCCGTGCAACCGGCAGGCACAGTGCTCTTTCCGGGCTTTTACTCAAATGATATTGGGCAACTAAAAAAATGACACGGACGTAAGCTTAGAGAAGACGACACACCAAGCGTAAGTGCATTAAGAGCCCGCATTGGCCCCTCATACCTACCTTCGAGACTTCAAGAGTGCTGTTATGTGTTACATTCGAACGGAAACGGCTATTAGATAATTTTTAACAGTTAATTATGAAGTCGAATACGATCTGAGTAGCAAATACCATTAAATTAGACTATATGTTTATACTTCATTTCGCATGCTGGCACGTTGAATGAGATCGCCAGACAAGCGAAGGAGATTACATTGGTAAAAACTTAATCCCGGCCTCCCCAATTCAGTCTGAGTTCATAGGCAATATATGCACTCTAAGAAAAGTTGACACCCTTTGGTAGTCGTATATCTTGCCATACAACGATAAACGTCATCTGTCTTAATTGTCCGCATTTACTTTCTTTAACGCTGCGAACCCGGTACTTCCTAGTAATTATAACGAACAGCATGCGCGTTATCAGCATGACATAGCATTGCCGACAAGAAAGTAGCGGGTGCGGTGTTTTCAAGAAAGGAAACGCAAGCAATGGCAGATGACGATTATTGTTGCGTGACAGATATACACCCCAAATGGTGTAAACCTCTTTTATAGTGTATCTTTTCCCTAACACTGCTGTTCATATTAACGTCCAATAAGTGTTGATTCCTCTTCTCGGAAAGTCGATTGGTTCACCCGGGGCTACTTTTAAATGAAAGACGCTTATTCCGGTCGGGAGTTCTCAATACTGCAATCAGTGTATTTAGAATATTTGATAATTTTTCTCTTACATATATGTCGTGGAGATATGTCTATGTACCATTGGATATACCTAGAAGTGCATTGGTCATCTGCATCTCTTCGCGCCACGCAGTTAATAAACCTGTTTTATTATAGGCGGTGCACGAGGCGTATAATATTGTTTTCTTTGATCATTGTCCCTGATAAATATTCCAGGAACAAGAAGAGCGTGTAAAATGGCGCGATATCAATAAAATTTTCTTATGTAGCTTCATTTTGCGAATAGGCGGCTTCTGTGGCAAAAATTACGTGTTACCTTTAGAAAACAATGGTAAAAATAGCAGTTCACCTGGATAGAAATACAATTAGTACCAGCCGGCAAGAGTCGCGGGCACACCAACGCAAGTAAAGCCATAAAAGTTTTACTCCACAGACTTTCTGCGATAAAAACTGGGCTTCCGCCATCGCCCACGCAACGAACGCGCGCTCGCTAGCAGACGACGCACCTGTCAACAACAGCAAAATTGAAGACGTCATGTTGTATAACCCACGCTTCAAATATGTATACGTAGCAGAAAGGTGTCAATATAAACTTGCAGTTGAAATAAGGCACCAATATACGAACGTAGGCGCGCAATCGGTCTCAGCGCCCACAGCGAAATTACGTTAAATCTGCCGTGAAGCGCATCCCCGCCTCAATTCGGTTCGCTCGCAGCGCCCTCACAAAATTTTTCCACACGCGGCGTCTCAGCGGAAGAGCGCCGTTCGGCCCACTCGACCATTGTCTAGCACACTCTAGTTTTCCTTTAGTTGGTCGGTAGTCTGCTTCGAGAGTAGCCAGCCAGGTTCCGGTCTTTTTCATCTTCGCCATAGTAGAGATGGCCGTCGGTAAAAATAAGGGCCTGTCTAAAGGCGGGAAGAAGGGTGTGAAGAAGAAGATGTAAGTGAAAATATCATCTCTGTTGAATTAATAGGTTATTCCGTGTATCGCCTACATAGAGCAGTGCTCGGAATAGGTGATAGTTCGAGTGGATTGAACTCGATACTGTTGCGGTGTGGCTGGTAGCCGGTGCATGTTACCGCCATGGTTAGCTCATAACTCGTTGATATGTAGCACTTGAATTCTGTATTTCATGTTTGCAGTGTTGACCCGTTCACGCGCAAAGATTGGTACGATGTCAAGGCGCCGGCCATGTACGCCGTCAGGAACATCGGCAAAACTTTTGTCAACCGCACGCAAGGCACAAGTGAGTGAAACCATGCCATCTTGTTGCTACTTCTCCTCTTTGTAATCATGATCGGTGTGTGATACATTCGATACTTGCACACGAACCCTCTGGCTCGAGGCTTTTTCCTCTTGCTGGTTCTAAGATTGTGCCACATAAATTCCTGCTCACCACAGGCATGCAGCATCTTGGTGCCTGCCTTCCAAAATAGCTGGAACACGAATTGCTGCTCTAAGTTATAATTTAAGCTATATAAAAGCTTGAATGTGCTCTTGATGATTGGAAATCGAACCTAACTGTTCTAACCCGCGTAGTTTCTGAAACGCATGCTGGAATTTTCTTATTGCAGAGATTGCGTCTGAAGGGCTGAAGGGACGTGTGTTCGAAGTCTCGCAAGCCGATTTGACAAACGGAGAGGATGCTTTCCGGAAATTCCGCCTCATCGCCGAGGAAGTGCAGGGGCGCAATGTGTTGACCAACTTCCATGGAATGGACCTGACCACTGACAAGCTTCGTTCCATGGTCAAGAAATGGCAGGTGTGTACGATCTGTGTGCCATGTGCACTGTGGAAATCAGAGGAATAAGCTGCTCTTATCAGATTTATTTAGAATAACTTTAATCTCGTCTTGTCCTGGGTGATAAGTTCATTGAAACAAAAATTATTTCTCGTGATCAGTTGCTCCTAGCACACGTGACCAGTTTCCATCAGACTAGTGCATTTATTGGGAGTTATGAGGTCCGTTCGATTTTCCTGCACCATTGTGAACCAGTTCATAGTGGTTCACAAGAAGTTCAAAAATTGTGCAGCTTTATTTCTGTGGTGCAGGTCTTATGTTTTGTCAGACTAATGTGCACAGGGTGCGTAAGTTTGAGAGGTCCTGAACTGCTGGTATGATCGGCTTCTGAGGTGTATAAGTACACCCGCGCCTGCGTAGACACAGCAGGTGCACGTAAGTGGGGTTTCAATGGTTCTTGTGGTCAGGTGCTACGTCGTCTGCTGCACTGCTGCTTTGCATCTGTACGCCTGCACCAAGCTGGCACCGACAGTAGAGAAAGTGCAGCAAAATCATGAACCAGCCCTGCACCTCTCCTGCAACTTTTAAAACGGAACGGCGTGGTTCAGAGGGCGCCATTGCTGCACCCCTGAAACGAATGGCAGGGTGTCACACCTTGTGAACTGGTTCAGATGGTGCAGGTGAATCGAACATCCCTATGGTGTCCAGAAGACATTTCACATCCTTCATGGTTTCAAGAATGTGCGCGTTTGAGTGTACTGCCAAGTGGGCAAGTCGTTATAGGTTTCTTGCTCCGAGGTACATTGCTGTGCTAAATATTTCACATTCATGCGCCAACTCTCTAGTAGAGCTTCTGTACATATAGATTGAGTTGTGCCACAAAGGGCAGCATGCTTCATGCATGGCCTATAATCCATAACAATGTAGCAGACATTGTGGACCAGTATTTGCTCTTCATTTGGATGTCCTGACCCTCTATGTGCCTAGCACGTAAACATTGCAGTTTTATGTAGTGGCTGAACAAATAAAACCTCATTCACTGTGTCTGTGCTGGTCATCCTCAATGGGAAAAGTTAGGCATAGCATGGTACGTGGTCTCTTCCTGCATGCATCTGTATCACTTCATAAGGGACTCTGGGAGGCATGACCTGACTTGTGTGTTTCAGCCACAGATGGCTGAAGGATACAGGTCACACAGGCACAGGAAATGACATTAACTTTCTAATGCCTCAAGTTTTAACATCATTTGTGTGATGCCACACGGACAAACCTAGTGTCATTTGCCTTGATGTCATTCATTATTTAATGTGTTGTGTGCTCGTCGATACAGCTTGGACAGTGCAGTATAATTGAAGTGATTGAAACATTGCTCTTGTAAAAAGTGATTACTTGAGTTGGCACTGCAATGGCTTCAACATGGCAGGCGTCATTTTGCTTCTGGGCTTTTGACATACAATAGCTGAAGTTGCTATGGTCTATTGCAACGTTGTAAGAGACAGCAACAAGCTTAAAAGGGACTGACAACCTTTTTTTTATGGCATCTGCTCTTAGAGCAATGGAAAGCTTATTGGTCTGAGTGTGCAATCTTTGTGCTAATGCGGAAAATGCTGCGAAACATTTTTTATCAGAAGTTTTCAATCTGGATTGAGGATATAGTTGTGCACGATAGCCATTATACGCTGACATTGGTGGGAAACGGTGAGCGCAGCTTAAGCTGTACGAAATTAAGATTTTGTTTATCAAGCCCATGTTCTTGCAGCTCATGTTTTATAAAGCATTGAATTATTTTTACAATGATACGTGGTTTTTGAAAGTAAGCCCCAGCAACGGCTCCTTCCAAGTAAAACTGATCTGAAAGGTCATGCTTTTGCTGGGTGCATGTGCCAGGTTCTTTAGGCAAGCCAAGTTAAGTGAAAGGATATGCCAGTAGTGCTGTGTATTATTGCAGTGCTGACACCCATGGCACAATTCGTCTATAGCATTTTGATCTCGAGACCACAGAACTCGGTGTACGAACTTGTAAACTATCGCACATGCAAGAGCCCTCATGTGCGCTGCAATGCATCGAACAGCTCTTGTCGCTCCACTCATTACTACAAAGGCAGCGTCACTCATTCGCGCGCACATTCTTTACTTAGCAATACACATACAAACTGCAATTTTAAGCACTAAATATGCTGTACTTAATGACAGCCGAATTATGTGCAGTAATCTCGTGCTACATCCGAAGTGCCAAGATGTAATCGCCAGGCCACGCCACTTACTAGTTGCTGAAGCTTTCACTGCTAATTCAGAATAATTCGTACTTAAATTGTGAACAGCATGTTGAATTCTATAACTATAAATCATGATCATTTCATTTCTGTCAACGTCTCGCAACACATTCTGGCCAGTTGTCACCTTCTATGCTAACTGCGCTACAGCATGCTTAGTTTTACATATCACTATTCATGAGGGCATATAAACTTCTAGGTCAATATTTATTTTTAACCCTTTGAGGGTACATTTTTTCACCAAATATGACTCCCCATGATTGTTTATTTCCTTTTCTTTCTCTTTTTAAATCAATCGGACTGATGTACTGATGATGGACTGATGTAGGTAGACATTGCATTGTTTGTTCATGAATGCAGATCGGCTTCCATAAATACTTTAAAAAATAAAAAAATCAGATGCACTGAAATATTTTGATTCAACGCTCGCGTAGTAGTCCACATCTGAGGAATTGCCGCTCATAGGGTAATCGAACTGTGTTTGTGAGTACGCGCAACAAAACTCGATGGCTTTGTGCCCATCAGAAAAACCTAACGAATCGGAAACTTGCAGTAAGCGAACTAGGGGCAATCAGTTTTCATGAGCCGAGTCCCGAGAAAAGAAATGCAGGCATAGCAGCATCATTTGTATATATCAGGGCCTGCCTGTAAACCCCTGTGAGCAATAGACGAGGGACCATCTAGGAGTGACTTTGAAAGATTAGAAACCAGGTAAACATCAGTATCTATGAGAGCAGCAAACAGCCCGTGAGGTGAAACAGAAACGAGACACCCTCGCAAGCACTGATGCACAGGTGGTTGCTGAAACACCAGTGTAAAGAAGCCGTGGAATGAAAACAAAGAGGCTGTGAAACAAAAACAAAAGATCCTTGTACAATAAAACCTCGTTAAACCGTACCTGAAACAGTAGTTTCATTTTAAAAGTATTAGTCAAATCCCTGGCTCGGCAGCCATTGAACAAATGCGTTTTCTATCTGCGTAAACCATACCAACCTTTTGCATATGTATTGGTGTAGTGTTTCCACTTTTCGTCACGCAATCATGGCAGTGCGTTGTCCCCATTTGGCGGCCCGTCAGAACAGCAAGCCTCGGAGATCGGAACAATGGCCTCCAAGCACCCTGTGCATTTGCATGTGAAGCCACATCATCATCATCATTTTGGCGGCGTGCAAGCAAGAGGTTTTTCGTGGAACCACAAACGAAAAGGTGCAGGTAGCGCCAGTTACAAGGTCTATTTGATTCAGCGAAGTTTCTCTGCACCTATTCACAATGCACTGCACCTAGGCCTTCGATTCCCCGAGGTGCAGCAGTGCACACTTGAACCTTGCAGTGAGTGGGTGCAGGCCGGCACACCATAACTAGCGCCACGTGCACTTTGTGTATGGTGCCGTGCACCTTTTTCTGAGTCGGACAAACCTATGGTGTTCCAGGCTGCACCCACTCACTGCAAGGTGCAAGGGTGCACTGCACCGCGACGGCGCCCCGCCTTGTACCCCATTCATTCGAGCACACGGATGCAGGGTGCACCGTTAATAGGTGCAGAGAAACTTGGCCGAAACGAATACAGTCGCCGACCGTTTCTTTGGACCTCACGAGGACTGCGAAAATGTCCGAATAAACTGGTGTCCGAAAAAGCAGATTAAGAAAAAAAAAAAGATCCTTTATTTTCACGCACTTATTCGGGCTTGGCAGTAGGCTTGAAGAAATCGTGAATGCGCCGTTGCACGGTCACTGCTTGTACATGCTCCGCATGCGACGGCAGCATAGCATATGGTGCGTCATCGTCCAGTGGCGCAGCAGAAACCTGAAGAATGATCTCGCTGGCGAGTTCTGCGCATGTCACTACAGCAGTATCAGCACCTGTGAAACTGTCAAATGAGACGGTGTCCGGAATCGCAATGCAACCACTGTGCAGGTCTCGGCAGAACATTTTTGGCGTCAGTAGGGAGCACATCGGAAGGCGACAAATCCTAGGCCTCTCGCACCCGCTTGCCGGCATTCCCCAGCGCAGTCTGTGCGGGCACTGTCAGCGCCATTAGACACTCAACGCGATGTTTCCGTATGCTGCATTGCATCACCGCAATCTCGACACAGACACAAAGCAAACGTCACCACGCCGACACCAGTTGCACAAACAAAAAATGTCGCCTACTCGCAGCGTCGTGCATGAAGAAACAAATTAGCTGCTTGATTGTCTTGACATGGCTTACCAAGCTGAAACCGGAGCTGCTTTAGCAATGGCTGTGGCCACAAACCAGGCAGAAACGATAATGAGCGGGGATTTGCAGTAGTGCCATTTCATGGGGCAGCAAGGAGGCTCCGTTCAAAACAAAAATGTCGTTCAGCAAGTCAAACCATGCACCGGTTTGAGTCGGTGCATGGTGCTCTCGATCGAGTTGGCTCAAGGAGTGTCCGAAAAATCGGACGAGAGGTTGCAAGGTGTCCAAACTTTCGGCAGTTGTTATACATTATGGTCTATGGGGAGAATGGCGGTGTCGCGAAGCAGACTGAATGATCGAGCATGTCCGAATTTTTGGAGTCCGAAAAATCAGTCGGCGACTGTAAACCTAAGGACTCGCGTCATGCGAAAGCTTTGATAAAAAACACACGGGTGCGCAGCATAGAAGAAAAACTGGACATTTGTGCTATCGAACGTGGCATGAAGAAGTCGGCGCTGGCACGCGACAACGATTTGCAATTGGCTACGGTGTGCGGCATTTGGAATGCGAAGAAGTTGCTTGGCAGCGCTGCTGTGACTGGGAAAAGATGTCGGCTACGAAGTTTGACTTTTTGCCATCGTTGCCTCTGTTGCCGTAGTGTCTCCCAACGACAGTGATGAGGACAGCGCAGAAAGTAACAGCATGGGCAGTTCAGGCCCAACAGTGGCACAAGCTGCTCATTACATCAACCTCATGATACCATACCTGTGCACGAAGAATATGCAGCACCAATGAGGAATCTGCCATGCGAGTGTTTGCCGAGAAGAGGGGGCTGGCTGAAAAGCCGGCTCGCAGCTTCAGCAAGTATTAAGTCGCTGCTAGGCCACGGCGGCATCAAACGAAAATAAGACTTTTGTCGCGCAAAGTGAATAAATACTGCATGTTATACAATGATTAAACATGGAAAATATGCATATTTCCAAAGTTAACGAAATATTTAAAAAGCTTTGGTAGTGCATGTGCTGCTGCTGTAAATGGTGTGGGAACCTCGTCAAGTGCTTAGGCTTTTTTTAATCGCCTTGACTGTATTGGCAGAAATAAAGATGTTACAGAAGATTGTCCATAATATGATGCATCATCCAGATTCTCTACATTGAAAACAGGTTGCAACAGATACCCTTTTTCTGAATCTCTTGAGATGCTGTGAGTGCACAAGTAGATTGCAGAAATACCAAATTAATGCTGGAATTTTCAATTATAGTTTGCCACTTCAGGAAAACCTCATAACGAAGTTGCAGGGGGAGCCAAAATTAGTTGGTTATATCCATTACTGTCGTTTACTGTAATGTATGCCCAATGGGGTGCACAACTTCGAACATGCGTAGAAGACTGCATCACTGCAGCCAGCGAGACTGCTGCACAGCCATGCATGTGATGAAATTTTAATGGCAAAAGAATCATCAGCGTGCGCAACACACAACTTCTTAGTCGTTAGCTTGATTGCCATTTATTCCAGTCTGACAGTATCTCGTTTCCGCTTTCCATTTAGCACGTCTGTAGTATCTTAAAGCTGGCGAGCCTCTCTCATTGCGACACCAGCCTATGCGGCGCCATAGTGAGAAGTGTGATGCTGATATTGGGGGGGGGGGGGGGGAGCCACTCATTACACAAAGGGGTGAGGAGTACCGGTGTTGCTCGACTGTGTATTCAACATTTGAATACAAGAGTTTCACACTTCTGTTCCAAATGTGTGCCAAACCACACAGAAAGCGATATATACAGTCGACGCTCATTATAATGGACCTGCATACAACGGACTTGCACATATAACGAACCATAATTCATGCTTGGATTGCTAACACGAGGTCGCGGGATCGAATCCCGGCCACGGCGGCCGCATTTCGATGGGGGCGAAATGCGAAAACACCCGTGTGCTTAGATTTAGGTGCACGTTAAAGAACCCCAGGTGGTCAAAATTTCCGGAGTCCTCCACTACGGCGTGCCTCATAATCAGAAAGTGGTTTTGGCACGTAAAACCCCAAATATTATTATTATTATTATGCTTGGATTGCTTTACTTATATTAATGCAACGAAGTTCACTTTTAATTGCCCATGCTACAACAGACTATTGGCTACAGCGAATGAAATGAGTGGCAATTTTTGTAAAAATCTGGCGTATAACATGGACTTTTGCCGTGTCATCACAGGCTGGCGACTGACTTGCGAGTGTCAGTCGACGATCGTGGGTCAATATCTCGCGTGAGGAAGTGAGGGAGGGGGGGTTCTAATGCGGCGGTGGCTGCTTACAACGCGGCCAAGTGGGCACCGCATCTTAAAAGCGATCTGTGATACAGACAAAAGTTGGCACCCGCGTGGGCCTCATCTTGGAAGCAATCTGCGATGTTTGTAGAGTGCATGTAGTGCTGGTAGCTTCATATGCACTTTGCTTTCGACATTTCGTTCACATTGATGCAAAAGATGCACAAAGGTCGATTTGATCGCTGCTGCTGCTGCTGCGATTCCTCCCTTCAAAGTTTTGACAGCAACTTTCCATGTTCATTGAGTGAGATGTGTTCACGTTTACCTGGGCGCGCATGACGCCGTGCTTGTTAGCCCTTTCAGGGTCAGTGACGTAAATATAGGGCGCCGCGAACAAGTCCAAAATGGTCGATGCCGTATATTTAAGGTGCTGTCTGTACGTTTAAAAAGCGCGCCAATTTCCTATTTTTTTTTTTCTTTCCTGCCATGTGCTGCCACTATGTGGGAATACAGGGAATTTTTTTCTTCCGCCTCTCTCATGGTTTTCGTTGCATGGTTTGTTCTAGAGCTAGTTTGCTCTGGCGCATCTACATACAGTAAACTCTCAATTGTACGAACGTCAGTTTATCGAATATTTCAGAATAACAAACTTTTTTAAAATCCCTGGCAGTTTTCTTATAGCTTCTATGCAAAAATGTTTCACTTAAACGAATTTTGGAACAGTCAATATTTCAGTTTAACGAACTCCCTCAGAGGACCAAGGCTTGCACTGCACTGCAGGCGCAACCGATGCCCGCCCTCATCAAACCGCCGCTCCAGCGGCAATGTAACGTCGCTGGCGCTACAGCGCCCCTGGGGCAAAGTGGCGGCCTGGAAAACGAACGGCAACGAGGCATGGCCTCCGAGATTGCCCGCACAAAACGAACAACCATGTAATCTCTGAGGCCATGAAGAAAGTAACATCGCTGACGCTTACAACGCCGCCAGAGCAAAGCGGCGATCTGTCACACCACAAACCACGTGGTGTGTTTTTTTCCGACCGCCTAGTCGTGGCATGGTCGTCGTCTTTGCAGTCTAGTCGGTTCCGCGTGCGCACACAAAAGACCCACGTGATGTGTTTTTCATTGATATGTACAAATTCCATTTCACACATTTCTAACACTATGGATGCTATGACTTTTGCTCCATGAATTGCACTTCGAACTTTTGACTCTGTATGCCATGTCTTATGTTGGTCTAGTGAATATTCAGTTTAGTGAACTTTCAGTTAACTGAACTATTTCCTTCGGTCCCTTGAAGTTCACTCAAGTGAGAGTTCACTGTACTACCACCCGTGCATTGGTGCATGGGCAGGCAGCGGTTTGGGTTTGGTTCCACCGGTGGTTTCGGCTTCTTGCACTCACAAAACTGATGGCTATCTCGTTAGTAATTACTCAAAGGGCAACCGCCTGTTTCTCGCTCGTTTAGTGCTCACAGGGGTGATCATAGGGAGGGTGCCGTCATGCATGCGTTTCCTTTGCTGGGTGGGGGACTCAAGAAATCTAATCGCCTCTGGTTGGTGATAAAATGAAGATTAGCGGAAGTTTGTCACATGCTTTGCTTTTTTGGCGAGCACACAACCGCACAGTTTTTTTAGTGCGCTCACCTACGCAGTTCGGTTACGCTATGGACATAAATATTAGTGTGAGAGCAGGAACATTTGAGACTTGAGAAATATTCTCGTGTGCACATTCTTTAAGCCATGAATGTGTATAGCAATGCATCAAATTTTTAATTCTTATAAGCTTATTTCCTTTTTTGTTGTTGTGATTCATAAATAAAGACTAGGTATATACCAACACAAAATATTTTTCTCACGTTATGATCACCCTAGAAAAATTTTCGTAATTTTTTTTTGAAATAGGTCCCTCAGAAGAATTGGAATCTGCAATAAAAAAATCTACCCTGAAAAGTTAATTTAGTTAGTAAGCAAATGTTTATAACTTTATATTGCTGATAAAACTACTATTCTTACTTTGCATAGCTGTCCAATAATTTTCTAACGCAGTCTATGCTTCGCCTCTTGGGTGAAACTGACTCCCTCTCTCTCTCTCGCCATCTCATTTCTCTCTCTCTTTTTCTTTTTTTTTTTTACTTTAGACGTTTGTCACTCACTCTTTGCAATAACATTGTTACACATTGCAACATGTTTCAGAAGTGAGGCGGTTTGTTGGATTATCAAGGTCAATTGTAACGAGAGTCGACTGTTTTTGGTGCTTAAGGATCGTCCTTTTTTTCTTTTGCAGACAGATCTAATTCATTATATCCATTGGCACAGCAGTTTTACATTGTTAAAATGAAGTTTTAAATCTAAATCTCTCTGAGGATTTCAAGGGGAATTTCTTACTTTGCTATATCCGTTATTTCATTGCATCCCATTTCATTATAACTAGGTTTGACTGTATAAAAGATTACATTTGCACACAAACCCTCTGGCTTGAGGCCTTTTCCTCTTGCTGGTTCTAAGATTGTGCTACATCAATTCCCGCTCACCACAGGCATGCAACACTTAGTGGCTTGCCTTCCATAATAGCTGGAACACAAATTGTACAAGTCATTTAACTACGGTATTTACTCGCATAATGATCGCACTTTTTTATCAAAGAAATTGATGCAAATTCATGGGTGTGATCATTATGTGGGTTAAATTTCCTGCGAAAAGAAAAATTTTTGTCATCCCGCGTTTGCTGCGGGATGACAACAGGTCGAAAAACAGGCGGCTGCTGCTGCAGCAGTGCGGGAGACCAAAACAAAAAATGGCGGCCGACGGAGTAAGCCAAATACGCCGAACTAGATTTTTTTTCTTCTCGTGAATGCATTGCATGCATTGAAACAGTTTCGTCCGCGTCAGTAATGAGTAATATTGTTAATAGTACCGGCAAGTTTGCGGCAATGACGTAGCCATGTCCACTTTGAGGGGACAGAAACAGAGATGGGCACGCTTAGCCGCCAGTGGTAAAAACACATGGCAGCAGGGCATGCTGCGGAAACTGTGGCTTTTGTCTTAAGGGGGGACACGGCTCTTTGCGGCGAAAAAATCGCGAAAAAATCGATTTTTTGAAAACGAAATTTTCGATATCTACAGCTAATATTCCTTTAATTCACCAAGTTTCGAATCTCGGGGAAGAGTATTTCGTCCGCAATATCAATTTATAACATCACTGTGAGCTGAATTCCGCGCAACAACAGCCCTTTTTATCGCGGCGCGTAGCTCATTTTCTACGCGCGCGATCGCAGCCATCTTGGTCTCGTTGGAAAGAGGAGCCTTCCTTCTTTAATTTCCCGCCAAAAGTGACTCCGTCGGTACGCCAGTGACGTTGAAATCCGGGGAGAAAAAAAAGCCCGAACGCGCGATCCGATTCGTTGGCTAGCGCACGTGACCAAAAACGCGTGCTGTGGTTGGCTGCGCGAGGTTCCCATCGTCTGCTCCACTCCGCAGGCGACGCGACTGCGCGTCTCGTAGGTTTGTTGGCACATGCCCAACGAAGTCCGATCCA
Organism: Dermacentor andersoni; assembly: GCF_023375885.2. Lineage (NCBI taxonomy): Eukaryota > Metazoa > Arthropoda > Arachnida > Ixodida > Ixodidae > Dermacentor > Dermacentor andersoni. Next base: position 19,769,293 of record NC_092817.1, read on the forward strand.
CCGGGAAAGTTCGCCACGAGGCACAAGTTCGGCAAAAAGAAGAAGCGATCAGCTTATAACTTTCAAAAGCGCTCCATTCCTTCTGAAAGCATCGAGAGTAGCTCGCCGCCAACCGCAAATGATGCCGAAACCGCGGACGATGCCGAAGTAGGCCTAGCCAGCTCACAAATGAGTGAAATCGTTACGGACAGCGGCTGCGTTCGGCGTGACACTGCAATGTTGCAGCGTGCGGATTTGTTGCAGAGGGAGATGAATGCTCAAAAAAACTTCGAGTTCTTGCGTCAACGCCAGCAACAACGCGGGTGTTGGATTTGCTCACTCGCGCCGACGGCGTTGCAGCCGCGCCAGTCGACGCCGAGGCAGGCTTCGCTTTCCTCAGTAGGACTCCGTGAACGGACTGATGTCGTCAAGTGCAAGGTGTGCGGCGGCAGCGTCGCAGTAGGCAAAAGCGAACGGTAATCTGGCCTCGCCATAAAGATCGTTATCACGGGCGCGTGTTGCGGCGATATCGCGTCGGCATGGAGCTCGACCCGCGTGAACAACCTTGCAAGCCACCGGGAATCGGCGAACGGCGATGTTTTTGCCGCATTTGGGTGGCCGTGGTCGAAGCGACTACATTCCTGGCGGCTTTTAGCCACTTTCACTGCAAAATAATGCAAAATTATTTCTGTACTTTTGATTAAAAGTGAATGTATTCCTTTTTTCTCGTTTTCTCAAAACACCGACTTTTCACTTGTACACAATGTAGGGTCAGATTTTGGAATTTATGCTTCAAAAATTTTCAATTCTGCTTTAGATCAGACAGTAGGGTAGCCAGAATTCGAACAGTAAAGATTGAATTGCTATAAAATTACTAATGTTTGATATATCAAAGTAGTATTCCTACCATTATGTTCCTTATGTTTTGTAGTACCCAGGCATGTGCAAATACGAATTTCGTAGAGCATTTTTTCCCCCTATTTCTGCAAATTATGAACAATGAATTTCATTTATCTTCAGAACTAAATGGCCTATTGGAAAAATAGTTACATATTTGAAATCAGCACAAAGGTCTTAACAAGCATGGAAAGTTTCATGAATATTGATGTAAAACATCATGAACATTATTTGAATTACAGTGTCCCCCCTTAAAGAAGAGAGTTTCATTCTTGCCTGGTTAGACCCCTGTATCATCCTTGATCAATTTAGTATTCAAGCATTTGCCGTAATCACCATGAACATGTCCTGAAATGTTTTTTCTCGTTTTCTCAAAACGACATTTTTGATGGTAGTGTAGTTTTGGAGTGACGATATCTCTGGTTCTACTCATCTTATTGCAATAATTCTTTTTTCGTCAGAAAGGTGGACAAATTGGGAGTGCAGTAGGCCTAAAATGTGAACAAATATCATTACAGAAATTTTGAAAAAGTAATAATTTCTTCAGGGTTACAATAATGCCTTCTGCTTACAAAAGTTTGACATGCTGTAACTTCGGCACTAATCAGTTTAGAACATTCATTCTTGTAGCACTGCAACCTCTGATCATTCAACATCATTTTGATGTGCCAGTCTCCTCCATTAACAGCAAGCATTGTAGAGAGAACTTGCCTCCAAATTAGTCCATACAAAAAAACATGAATTGCTTATATTTTGAAAAGTACTTGTTGCATGGGAAAACCAATCGAATATTTGAAATCAGCATGTCAAAATACATAAGTGATGGAAGTTTTATCAAATTGTGGCCACAAATAAAAAATGAAAATTTAAGTGGGGTGTCCCCCCTTAAGGGGGGACATGGCATCTGGAGGTTTCTTAATTTATTTATTAAGCAAATTCAACCTAAATGCACAGATATATGTATTTTCTTGTGCTGATTTTAAAAATGCAATTACTTTTTTATGGCTCAAGTAATTAATGAAATAATTAAAATGCATTGGCATGTTTTGGTGAAACAATAGATAAATATTTACTGGTCAGAAAGTTATATTTATTGCACGAGTGGAAAGCAGAATGTACAGGGATTGCAGTGCTGGAAGCAGTTTTCCAATCCAACAACAAATAGCAGTTTAGCAGCTCATTGAAGTTCAATGTTTACAACACAGCTAACAAAAAGAAAAGAAAGCAAGCAAAAATATGCTTGCAGCACTTCAAGCTTTATTCATTAAGCTGCCTGTAGCAAAAAAAATTACAGCTGTAGCTGTCCTACAGATTTAAGATATCGTTGCTCTGAAGGGGCTGGGTGAGTAAAAACCTTGTTTTGAGAAAATCAAGAAAACCGAAAACAGCTTAATTTATTCAAAAATATTGTAAAATATTTACGTGTCACCAGCCGTAACTGGTTAGTATCCCCTTGGAACACAGTCAGTTTAAGAATTGTTGCCTGTGTGGCATTTTTGAAGGCTTGATGCATGTTTTCAGTTGATGCACGCTTTCGAGCTAAAGCTTTCAATCGCCGCTGATCTTTTTCAGCCACGCAATCGCTGCATAATTAGCTGTGGATGGGGCTCAGCTCTTGTATTATAGATGCAGATGCTTTGACATTCTCTGCATTAAACTTCAGCACTGCCTCCGCCACAGCTGCCTGTATGGTGAACAGAGAGGCATGGCGATCCTTCGATGCAAGAGACCAGATAACCGAGTGGAAGCTCTTGTTGCTGTTTGGGTCTTTCCCATCTGGCATCTCTCAAGCAACTTCTTGTCACTCAAATGCTCGTAAATGGGCAGCAAGTCCTGGCAAACATGAGGGGGCAGGTTGCGAGGATGCTTTGGTGCTGGCTTGCTCCTAGCCTCTGCAGCATTTTGACAGCACCACGATTTCGGGCCTGTTGGGCAAAATGTGTGGTTTGATTCAAAGTCATTGGAGGTAATATGATAGTAAGTCGCCATCACTGCCTTGTGCATGTCATCCACGTCTCCCTTGTGCGTTTTTAGCGCCCATCCGTAATATGAGCTTAGTCTTGTAATAAGGGCTGCTGTGAGCCGACCCTTTCCACCGAGGCTCTGAAGGCCAGAAGCTTTATTTTTTGAAACAAGGTAGCGCAATGCCGTACCCATGCGTTTGAATACGTGGTTTTCGCAGTCCTCCTTGTCTATTTTCAAATAACCGTAAACATTTTCCTCTTGCAGTGCAAAATAAGTACGGCTATCCCCATCATTCAATATAGCGGTATAACAGAAGTTGTGCCGTTCTTGGGACCATTGGAACAGAATGAGGGCGGCCTCCACTTCCATTTCTCCAGATTTTTTCTCACTATTCGGGCACTGGTGATTCTTCTTCGTTTCCAAAACCAGGATCATTTTCATTTGGACCAGTCTCGCATCCTGCACAGAAATCACTCAATACAATGTAATCTAAACAAAGACCCGTAAACAGTTCAATCACGACGCTGATGTGCGAGGTGTGTCTGCGGGTCATCCACGGCCCGTTGTATGACACCGTGATGCTTCCTGGGGTTGTCGAGACACAATTCGTTGTAAACGTCGCGAACCGAATGTGCACACTCACTTATCACGTTTCGGGCAGCACGATCGGCGGCGGGAGCCAGCTTTTCCTTCACATAGCGTTGCCACGTCTCCGTGTGACGCCCGCGGCGGCTAATGTTCATCGTGGAAAACACATTATTGAGGGCTGTTTGCCGGTTTCCTGTTGCTTGCATTGCGCGAGCGGCGAGAATGTTCACAGCGAACGGGTTTGATTTTTGTTCACCGTGTATGCGCTTCGAGCTTCAGGTTGACCTCACATCGCCACAGTTCCCGCGCATAAGAATTAACTGGACAGAGAGTCCGTATTCGTGCTCACCTCTGACGATTTTCGCGTTCCCGCCATTGCATACCTTGCACTTCATTCTCACAAGCAGAATGTTCACCGCACGTAAACTTACTATAGTAAACACGGTCCCATCAAGTGGTTCAACAGGTTCAGCTGCGGTATCGGTGTTATCAGTCAGAAGATCTCGCTTCCTTTCCGTCGCGGGTGTGGACGCAGCCGCTGGAGCTTTTCTTGCTTTTTTTTCCCCCTCCTTTAATTCTGCGGGCTTCAGGAACTTCGTATCGCGATTAACGCGACCTTCGGCACCTTCGCACGGTGATGGGCTTGTTAGGCCTAGGCCTACATCGGCGGCGTCAGCAGATGCGGGTACGGAGGGGCCGCGACGACTTTGACATCCGGATCTGTCACGCTACGCTTCTTGAAGTTGTCGATAAGCGCATGTGGCACCTTTCTTGCACCAAACTTATTCCTCGTATGAAATTTCTTACGGGCTATCGCGTAGTACGGTGTCACTTCTCTCACAATGACTCGGTGCTCGGACAATATGGCGCACAGCTGACCGCTAAGATGAGCGTGATGCAGACGCGAAAGGAATTCCGCCAATTGTATGCCGAGCACAGGTCACATGCGCTGAACAACCAATAAGGGGCCGTGCTGGGACTCTCTTTTGGCGTAGAAATTTCAGGAAGCCAATGGCATCACGGAGCTGGAGTTGACGTGAATTGTAAGAAGAAAAATCGCTCTTTCAAATGCCACCAAGATGTCCGCGCTACGGTGCGTGAAACGGCAGCTGCGCTTCGCGAAAAAAGTACCGTTTTTGCAATAACTTCGGTTGAAATTGTCGAGAAACTTTGTGTAGTTGCGGAACAATAGCTGCAGATTTCAAAAATTCCATTTTCTAAAAGTCGACTTTCGCGAATTTTTCGTCCCAAAGAGTCGTGTCCCCCCTTAACTACTATCCTGATATGGCACGTTCCCGCTAAGGGTGGGCGAATATCTTAGCTGTGTTACAAATGTCGGCGTATAAATAGGGTACACCTCTAACGTATCAGTGTAAACGTGGCTACTATTGTTGCCGCTTGCAATTTGTTGCGTGCCCACGAGTGCAGACAAGAAGAATCGAAAGGCACCTTTTTTGTTGTTGACCACAACCATTATAAAGCCTACAAATAATAAAGCCAAGGCAAGTTTGGTTGTAGCTTTTTTTTTTTTTTTTTTTTTTTTTTTTTTTTTCCCCCATGGAAGTACGGAAAGTGATGAAAGGAGTGAAATGGGGCGTCTGCTTTAGAATGTTTGGTGTGTGCAGACCGCTTGGTACGTCTTGAGTAATTCGCATAGCATTCGACAGATGGTAAGCGCGGTCATCATTAGCTAGACTTGGCACACGACATATCGCTGTGGCAAGTTTGGGGTGGGATCATTACACGGGAAAAAAAAATCACAGCAAAATTCAAGGGTGCACTCATTATGCGAGTGCGATCATTTATGCAAGTAAATATGGTATGTCTCCAGTTGCTTATGCTCCCATGCATTTTACATCAGCCATTGATCCAACCACATGCTTTCATAGACCACACTCCGACACCGAACCATGCTAAGCTCAAGCTTTTTATTGCATACTTTACCACTAGTTCTTGTCATAACAGCATTGTGCTTGGTCAGTATGTGGAAGAGAGACCACAATTAGGTGCCAGTAGCAAGAGATGTCCCAACTCTTGGCACTAGGTAATTGATGTAGGAAGAACAATTTGCTAGAGCATTTGTAGAAAGCAAACTGACCCTCTGCATTGCACATGTCTGTCACCATTAGGCACATTGGGATAAAACATTTGTTGTGATAGCATGGTTTCATGTTAGGAGACACTGGTGAAAGCATTCTACTTCAGCTATTGCTGCATTGTCAAAACTGCCATTACAGAAAGTACGTTTACACTGTTTTTCTTTTCCCGCAGACTTTGATTGAGGCCACAGTTGATGTGCGGACGACTGATGGCTACCTCCTGCGCATGTTCTGCATTGGTTTCACAAAGAAGTGCGCCAACCAGCTGAAGAAGACATGCTATGCACAGCACAACCAGGTTAATAGTGCCTTTCTATCTCTATCTCTCTCCTGATTAGATTACTATTGTTTACCTTGTGCTTTTTGATGTCACAAACTACCTGCAGCAGTGGCTTTGTGGCCATGGTAAAAAGCCTCAGGTGGACAAAAAGACCCCGCTGTATCATGCCTCGTAATCAGATGATTGTTTTCGAACATAAAAACACAATCTCTGTGAAAGTTTCAATGTGGTCGAAAGCAGCAATTGATTTCCTAACATATCAAAAGTTCAAGGTATTATTTCTGACTAGGCCAATGAACTAGGTCGAGCTAAGGCCCTGCCTCAAAGGGGTTGACAGGTGCTTAACACATTTGCAATGTCTCATCCAGGTACGCCTCATTAGGAAGAAAATGACTGAGATGATGATACAGGAGGTGTCTTCCACCAGTCTGAAGGAGGTCGTCAACAAGCTGTAAGTTCTTTTTTTGTCTAGCTTTCATGATACGCTGGGCCAAGACTTCAGTTATCTTGATCACAAAATTCGCCTTTGCCAGATCATTTTAAATTGACTGGTCAGAATATATGCATCTTGCCCCAGTGGTGGCCCCAATGGCATCGGTCTTCGCTCTGAATGCTTCGTATGTCATCTCTAGCAAAAATGCCCATTTTCAGATTGCCCTCTGCAGAATTTCAAGTGAACATGGCAGGTCGCTCTAGGCCAGTTAGTCAGTGGTTCCTGATTATGAGAAGGAAATTTACAGAAGACTAAGGACGGTTGCAGTACATCAGGTCATGACTGCCAGCTTACTGCTATCCTCGAAAAGAATGTTGCACTATGAAAAAAGTTACAGCCATAACATTAACGGGAAGACAGCAGTGTGGATTAGCGAGCGAAAAGGAGTAGTCGGCTTTCTACTTTCCATTAACAGCACATAGTTAGTCCAACTTTGATTTGATTTGCAGTGCAGAAAGAACATGGTACATCAAAAGCAGTGTATAACACAGACAAGTTGTGGCCAATACAGTCTTCGGTTTATTCATACATACCGTTTATTCGGACCTCATAGGGACTGCGGAAATGTCCGAATAAACAGGTGTCCAAGAAAGCAGATTAAGAAAAAAAAGAAAACTAAATCATTTATTTCCACGCGCTTATTAGGGCCTGGCAGTAGGCTTGAAGAAATCGTGAATGCGCCGTTGCGCGCTGTTCCGTTTACGCGCAATCAGATAAGCCTGAATCTAGGAGAGGGTCGTACGGTCACTGTAGGCGGCTGAAAGCACAGTCACTGCTTGTACATGCTCCGCATGCGACGGCAGCGTAGCACATGGTGCGTCATCTTTCGACTCGGAGTCGTCGTCGAGTTCTGCACATGTCAGTACAGCAGTGTCGGCACGTGTGAAACTGTCAAATGAGACGGTGTCCGGAATCGCAATGCTCATCAGAACATTTTCGGTGTCAGTAGGGAGCACATTGGAAGGCGACAAATCCTAGGCCTCCCGGCACCCGCTTGCCGGCATTGCCCAGCGCAGTCTGCGTGGGCACTGTCGGCGCTATTACACTTGACGCAATGTTTCCGTATGCCCCGTTGGATCACCGTGCCGTCACGCCAACACCAGTCGCTTAAACGAAAAACGTCGCGCATGAAGAAACAAACAAATCGGCAGCTGGATTGTCTTGACATGGCTTACTAAGCTGAGACCGGAACTGCTGTAGCAATGGCTGTGGCCACAAACCAGGCAGAAACGATTATGAGCGGGGATTTGCAGTAGCGCCACTTTGTGGGGCAGCAAGGAAGCACCGTTCAAAAGAAAAATGGCTTACAGCAAGTCGAACCATGCACCGGTCAGAGTCGGTGCATGGTGCTCTCGATCGAGTTGGCTCAAGGAGTGTCCGAAAAATCAGACGAGAGGTTGCAAGGTGTCCAAACTTTTGACAGTTGTTATACATTATGGTCTATGGCGAGAATGGCAGTGCCGCGAAGCAGGCTGAATAATAATCATCATCAGCTGGTTACGCCCACTGCAGGGCAAAGGCCTCTCCCATACTTCTCAAACAACCCCGGTCAACAACCTCCTGAATAATCGAGCATGTCCAAATTTTTGGAGTCCGAAAAATCAGTCGGCGACTGTATAGTGATAGAGCTGAGCGATGGTGATGCACATAAAGAATAATTTGCATTCCTGAAAGGGTACTTTGCAGGTATTATCACTTTCCGATTGCAAGAATAGTCATTCTACATTTCTCTTGTACATTAGAGTGCAAGTTACATTTGGGCTCACATTGCTTTTTACTTTGAGATCATAAAAACTGGGTGTGTGTTAGAATTGGGTGAATACCACCAAACAAAGCAGCGGTGTCTGGACACCGCTGCTCGATGAAACTCGATGAATTCAATTGTTCCTAAACTAATGGAAGTCGACTGTATCTTCCAGCGCATTAGTTTTCGAATGTGAAGTACAGTAAACCCTCTTAACGTGAACTCTGATATTTTGAAATATCAATTAAGTCAATATTTTCAACCCTTGTGTTTTTCGCCTCTTATCGAAAAGGTTTTGCACCGTACTTCTGTTATCTCAATATCACGCTGTCAGTGACGCATCAGTATGATCACAGCTTATTGTGATGTTGGGCAAGATGACCGGCACTTTTAAGCAGGTCCGATAAGCCCAAGTGCTGTGCCCAAAGGAAACCAGCATGTGAGCCCATGGCAATTAAGCGAGATCGCAGCTTGATCAGGATGCTTGAGATCTTCATGCTCGAGTGACAGTGAGGCATAGATGCCATGTCACTCACAAGGCGTCTATTCTAGCATGACAATTGCACTTTTCCGTACTTTGTTTTTGATATTAAATTGTCCAGAATTCTTTGTGATGCAGAAAGCAGCGTCAACATTATGGATGTCTGAAAATGGTTATGCACGAATGACTGGATTCAAGCACCATATATACCCGCGTAATGAATGCACTTTTCTTTTTCCAGTGTGCTGAAGAAAAGTTGGGGTGGGGGGTGCTTACATCATGCGGGGTAAATTTCGTGGAGACATTTCCTAAACAGCAAAAATTTAAAAGTAAGACGGTAGTTATTTAACACATGCATACGATAACTTATCTTTGCAGTAAAAATACATGTATACCATTTGCAAACTAACTTCACTCTGCATCGGAACCACCTTCCCTGCTGCTCACGTCGCTGGCATGCTTCATCCACTTCGTGGTTCCACATTAGAATAAAGAACCAATGCGTCAGCGGTGCAAAGTCAGCACGACCTAGGCCAGTCATGTGCGGCGAAACTGAATGCGCACTCCACACAGTGATCTGATTTTTCGCGACTAATCTGGCATTGCGTTTATTACGCAAGTAAATGTGGTATATCATTAGGATCAGTCTCGACTTTGTGCCAAACATGCAGTCTTGGCACAGTGCCAGTTACGCTGTTGCCCATAGACGCCGACCTCTCCGGTGCTGATGCACGTGAAAGTGACAAAAAATGTTGCCATCGGTATTTCTGAAGGGCTCCATGTGGTCTATTAGTCAGAGGGCTTTTGTTTTCATGATTTGGCTTATCTTGAAACTGCACGTCAGTTTTCTTGCTTCTTTTTTTTAAACGGTTGCAGCTAAGGGGGTTTTACTGTATGTATATTTGGCATCACTGCATGCTTTTTCTTTTAACAGTATTCCTGGAAGCATTGGCAAGGACATCGAAAAGAGCTGCCAACACATCTACCCTCTGCATGATGTGCTCATCCGCAAAGTGAAGGTGCTCAAGAAGCCTAAATTTGAATGTAAGTACACAGTACACAGCCTTGTAACTTGTTCTTTTGTTTGCATGTTTGTCCTTTGTTGCTGCCAATTAAATATCGAGGTGCATGTTTATTCTACTACCGTATATTCTCTTGTAAGGGCCACACATTTTTCTTAAATTTGGGCCCGAATTTCGTGGGTGCAGAAGCAAAAAGTGTACTGCATTGGTACTGGGTAGAGATGCTCCTGTGCTGTTGTGACTGACAAGGTAAGTGTGCACATGTGAGAAGGAGGGGGGGGGGGGGGGGTGCATGCTAAGCACCAGTAGCTTTTTCTGAAATAATTGGGTCCAAATTTTTAATTGGGTCCAAATTTTTAATTGGGTCCAAATCTTTAATAAACTCCACTGCCTGGGGTAATTTTTCATGCTGATTTCAGATCTGTAATTAGATTTTCGATAGCTGTAGCAGTTCAGAAAATATTGAGGTCTGAAGTCAAATTAATTTCAAACTCGTTACGGGACTTTTTGATGATTCCATCTTGCTAAACCAAAAACTAAATGCATGACACCATTGCTAAAGACCTATTGTAGGGGGTGATGCTATTTTTATTCATTTGGAAGCATTTTGCAGACAAGGAAACGATCTTGCATTTATGATGAACATTTTCTTTCGAATTAGCAGCGATTACTATACCTGAATGTAATTTTCATGACGGTGCAAGAGTAATAAAAATAGCATCACCCCCCAGATCATTTCAATACGAATAAAATGATACCACCCTTGTCATTTTTGGCCAAAAACAACCCAGAAGAAACACCCGTAAGGCGGAGTAGTGTGCAAAAACATCGAACTGAAATAAACGCATTTGAAGTTTCAAACAAATGTAGCTTTTGCTGAAGTGAATCTACAGCAATACAAATGGCACGATATTGAAGCTCTATGTTTTGTAAGAATGGCCATACTAAATGTGTGACTGCACACTCTCAAAATAATAGCACACTGGCCACTGAACTAGCACAAGAAATTTTATTAGGCACCATGCTCTACTAAGAGCATGGTGCCTGGGTTTCAAACCGAAATGTAGAACTCTGTGTGGGCATGAATAGTTCCAGTGTTGTACATGCAGGCTGCCTGATTGATAGCAGTCTCCATTACAATCAGTGAGGCATTTTTTCATTTGGTAGAATTGACCATGTTACTGAATGAAGGCTTTGAGTGTAAGTAGCCTTCCAAGTCATCTTCACCTGACAGTGGCTGTGGAACTTACGATTAGAGAGCCAGTGATAGATATGCAGCTGCTAGGTGCTTTCCAGAATTTTACTTTTGTATGATGCCTCGATCACTCCTGCTGCCAGGTGTGTGCCAGCCCAAGGGGCCTAATGAACAGAGCTCATGATGAGGTTCTCTTTATGAGGGGGGGGGGGGGGTATAATAGATATTGTTACGAGCTATCGTGACAATATGATAATACCGTATTTACTCGCATAATGATCGCACCCCTGAATTTTGTCGTCAAAATTTGATTTTTTTAATTTCCCGCGTAATGATCGCACCCCGAACTTGCCGCAGCGATATGTCGTGTGCGAAGTCTAGCTAATAATGATCGCGCTTACCATCTGTTGAATGCTACGCGAACGACTATTCAAGATGAACCAAGCGGTCTGCACGACGCACCAAACACTCTTAAGTAGATGCCTCATTTCATTACTTTCATCACTTTCCGCACTTCCATGACAAAAAGAGGTACAACCAAACTTTCCTTTATTATGTGTAGGCTTTATAATGGTTGTGGTCAACAACAAAAAAAGGCGCCTTTCGATTCTTCTCATCTGCACTCGTGGGCAAGCAACAAATCGCGAGCGGCAACGATAGTAGCCACGTTTACGCTGATACGTTAAAAGTGTACCTTATTCATACGCCAACGCTTGTAACACAGCTAAGATATTCACCCACCCTTAGCGCAAACGTGCGGTATTAGGATAGTAGTGAAGACAGATGCCGCAGTTTCCGCAGCATGCCCGCCATGTGTTTCTTGTATGTCACTGGCAGCTAAGCGCGCCCATCTGTTTCTGCCCCCTCAAAGTGGACATGGCTACGTTATTGCTGCAAACTTGCCGATATTAACGATATTATTCATTACTGATACGGAAAAAACTGTTTCAATGCATGTAATGTACTCGCGAGAAGAAGAAAAAAATCGTCTTCGGCGCGTTCGGCTTGCTCAGCCGGCCGCCATTTTTGTTTTGGTATCCCGCATCCCGCAGCAAACGGGGGACGAAAAAAAGTTTTTTTTTTTTTCGCGGGGAATTTAACCCGCGCAATGATCGCACCCCTGAATTTGAGTCAATTTTTTCTGACAAGAAAGTGCGATCATTATGCGAGTAAATACGGTAGAGTGAACGCACAATGGTGCTTGGCTGCGAGGCCGAAGTGCCGATGTGCGAAATGCCTAGCTGCAGATCACAAGGAGCCGACGCGCAATGTGCTTAGTCGCGCATTTCAAGGTGCAGACGCGCGAAATGCCTAGTCACGGGCTCGAGGTGCTGACGCGCGAAGTGCCTAGTCGCGGGCTCGAGGAGTCGACACTCGACGCGCTCATTCGCACAGTCCTACGTGCCGATGCGCCAAATTCCTAGCCGCGGGCTCGGGGAGTCGACACTCGATGCGCTTATTCGCACAGTCGGAGGCGCCGATGCACAAAATCATTAGGTGACGGTCTGAGAAGTCCGCGCGCGATGTGCATGATCGCCAAGTCGGAGACTCCCTATGCGCGAAATGTTAAGCCGCGTTTCTGAGAATTGCGTGCGCGATACGAATGTGTCACGAATTCGAAACACCGACTGCTGAAAGGCTTAGCCGCATGTCCGAGAATTCCGCGCGCGAATCTTGGTCGCGAAGTCCGCGTCGCCGATGCTCGGAATGCTTAGCCGCAAGTCTGAAACGTCCACAAGCGTAGGCATCGGCCACGCTACTGCGATGTCCGCGTAGCACCCGTTTTGACACGTCGAGGTTACGGTGTGTGGAGACGTCAAACTCGCGAGGTAAAGACACAGAACACCTATACAAACTTAGAGAAGGGAAACTGTACCTTCCACAGTGCAACGGAAATAAGCGTAGCGGTGGCGTCGTGAACTAAAGTATGCGACCACAGAGGGCGCTGTACAAGAGGAAACGGAAACAGTATTGCCGCTTTACCAGGTGTTCTGTGGCTTTACTGAGTTTCTGGCTGCTGCGCCTCGATCGTTCTCCCGCCACTTTGGTTGCTGTGTGGCAAACGTAGCGCCTATGTAGGCGCTACGTTTGCCACACAGCAACCAAAGTGGCGGGAGCACGATCGAGTTAAGGCACACTCGGAACTGACTTGTAAGGGCATCCCGAGTAGTTTTTCGTTTATTACGCCGCCGTTACCCCCGCACTCCAGCTGTTGCATTTCGTGTAGGGCTACTGACAGAATGCGGTTTCTAGGTGGCATGATGGCCTCGACTGGAATAAACCCACACGACACCAAAGATTGAGTAAGCTTGAAAATATTTGCATTTTACAAGTACAACAAAAAGCACACGTCTACGCATCCACACAAACGCGATTACATAGTCAAGAACATAGTCAAGAAATGGCTCATTAAAAAGGGTAGCACAAACGCACAAGAAAGAAGACCTAAGCTACAAAACGTACGGTCGGCTGCTAAGTATAATAATTTCCCGGTCACCGCGTGTCACTTTTATACAGCATCTTTACAGCACTACCAGGCAGAGTAGTTTGGCGGAAAGGACGCAATAGCTTACGGCCGTCAGCTGCCTGTTCTTTACGGGTGTCATAATTATCCTAATCTCCGCATCAACGTCGTGCAAGTCCGCATACAGGTATCTGTATCTGAACCATATGTGCCAGCTTAATACATGTGTAGTGAAATTATGATAACCACTGCGTCTTATCAAACATGTATTGGTTTTGCAAATGCGCATTACAGCTGACAAAACGACATTGTAAGTGAAGCACAAGAGAACAAGGACAAAAGGAGGATACAACACTTGAAGAAGAAATGAATTAGTAGGCGTACAGCAAACAAGCGATGACGGAGAACACACAATGATGCATTGGGTGTTCTGTGACATCGGTTTGCGTACTTACGTTGTTATTGGCGGCGAGGAGTTACGGAGTCGCCACCTATCGGAAGCGCCTCGCTGGCGTATTATGAGGGATCACGTGGCGCGCTCCTCATAGGTTTTGCTGTCAGCGCTCACTGAAAGCACCACGCGCGAGCTCTCCCGAACATTTCTGTAAGTACTTTCGAAACGAGAGAAGTTTATTGCTGTCTAAATAATAATCTTGGACAAACTGAAAGCACACAATCGTTTACAGACGCTATCTCTTTACCGAATACGTACAGTGAACGCCACTGCGCGCGGTCGCCGCGATGGAGTCTCCCGAACCGGCTTCTTGCGTGAAAAGTAGGTAAACGCTGAGAGCAAACTATGTGAAATATGTTCTTATAGTGTTTGTATAACTAAATGGAGGGTAATAGAACGAAGCCTCAATGCAGCGATCGCACAGATTCGCAGCGACCGACTGCGCGTCTGCATGCTTGTCCGCGCACTGTTTCGTTTTCACCGCGCGCGCGTTTTCGCACCGTGCCATGAGCTTTAGGCCGCAGAATATGAGCATTTGACAGTATACAAGCAACCATTGTTGCGTAGGCGCTATCACAGCTGTTCAAAAATAATTTCATTGTAGAGACTTCGACGCCTACTCCCCGGGGACTGTGATGTGCCGTCGCAACGATTCAATCTTCTTTTTTTCTTCTAAATTCTTTGACCTTTCAATACTATTTCTCGAGTTGCGTCGCACTGTATGTTTATCGGTGTTCTCAGCGCGCAATTTCCCGCTGCTCCTTTTTTGTAATTTAGCGCATTAATTCATAACACAAACATGACCATATGCCATGCTTTCTTTAAATGTGCTTCTTACCGCTGCTGTTCCACTCCACTGAACTTGCCAGTATCTATAGCATCGACAAGTTCATAGACCAAACCGTCACGACATTAGTCGGGCAGCGGACTCGGGCGAGCGTCTCAGTGCGCGTTTTCAGAACATCGCAGACCGGGCGCCGTAGCAGAAATCTTCCTCGCGTCTGTGCTTGCTGCATACCCGAGTTGTAGCCGATGACTGTTCGCCGGTTTTATGTTTCGCGAGCCAAGCTTCACGCAGCTTCTTGTCCTGCGGCTACGTGTGAATAAGGCTGACACCGGCCTCCGTTACGTGCGTCCCGCCCTGCGGCACCGAGCAGTAGCCTACCATATTGCGCGCCTTCAAAGGCAGCCACTAACTATTGTAGTGCTTTCAAACGTTGTAAAGGAGACACTCGAAGCGGGAAAATTTCGCCACTAAATGAGGACCGCAGCATACGAGGGAATTTAAACTCGTTTTCAGCTCGCTTCGGCGCGCCCGAAGCAGCCGACGCGGCCGCTATGTCCACGTGATCCCTCCTAGCACGTCACGCCGACAGTGGCGCCAGCTTTTCCAGTGGTGGAGCTCGAGGCCAATGGAGATCAGCGGCATAAAAACGTACCTTCAAGCGTACTCCCTCAACCTCCGCCGCATTCGTTATGATAATCAACGCCTAAACAAAATGAGGCACTATTTTTTGCCAAGAGTAGACCTCTTTATAGCAAGTCTATGTAATGACTCACAGACGAAACCAGGATGCTTTTTGAAAATGTTTTGCCGCCGTAGTATTCGAACGCCAACGGCCAAGAAACACTTCGATACCAATAGGCTGTCGGTGGTTAATCAAGTACAAAAACCTTGACGCTATGACTAAAAAGCAACTTCAACAATCATATTAAAAAAAAATCAACTGCCTATTTGCCTGAGGTAAAAAAACATCCTTAGACACCTCGATTGTTTATGTTAATGGTTTGTGTAAAGTAAAAAATTCAGCATGTTTAGCGTTTAAACAGTGTTACTTTGTTTTTAATATGTTGCCGGTGCCTCTTCGAAATGGGAACTAGCAGCAGTCAAATGTCACACCCGAGCCGCTAAGTTGTGAAGGCTGCATGTGTTGTTTGTTATGCAAGAGTACCAGTTCCACGAAGTCAGTGTTGCTATTTTAACACGTAAATGAACAGACACAGTACTGGGAGACTTAAAACAGTTTTAAGTGTTCAGTGAGGGTGGCAATTAAATGAGCTAGTGCCGGAATATGTGAAAAAAGAAATGTGTGGCTATTGTTTCCTCTCTTGTATTAAATATGTGTAGACAATAATGAATTATGTATTACAGCAGACTTACCTATGTGATGATTTTCGTCCTGAGAAAGTGGGATTTGTGTGGAAAGGACCGTTTGAAGCCAAGTAATATTCGAGACAAGCCTTGCAAACCCACATATTATCATACTTTCCTACTGAGGTTTCTAAAAGCAAATGGGGCACTACGATTATTCAGCTACCATGGTCAGTACATAGATTTGTTTGATCCTCATGCTCATGGCTTCAGACGTTCTAGAGGCCTTGTTTACTATGCATTATCAGCCTTTGTTGGACAAATTTCATAACAGAATCGTATTTTTGTAAGTGTAGGAAACAATCAGACTTCGCACATGTGGCAATTGTAGGACAATGTTTTGTTGAATATGATCAATTTTACAAAGTTGTGAAGCCGTTTGAAGCCATGAGGATACAGTTTAGGCAAATTCATGTACTGCCCATTATTCGAATGTTGCCCGAATCACCATACTTGCAACCCCTGTAGATATAAGTGCCAGAGTTCCCCATGGTAATATTTGTAGGAAATTATGTGCATATGAGCATTCCCAAGATGGCACAGCACCCATTAAGGAACTTGCTAGGTGGTGGCACCAGTTCTTTCGCTATGCAATTTCGCAAGAAACTGCCAACTACTAGAAAGTAATGCTATGCCATTTGCTGAGCATCTAGTATATTTTTTACTGTGGAATAATTTGTATTAAGTTTTGTCCAGTGCATTGCATTTTCATTGACATTTGCTTGCTTTGTTTACAGTGGGCAAGCTCCTGGAACTGCACGGAGAAGGTTCTGGCAAAGGTGGTGCTAGTGCAACTGCATCTGCCGCCAAAGGCGAAGAAGGCGTGAAAGTGGATAGACCAGAGGGCTATGAGCCCCCTGTGCTTGAAACAGTCTGAGCACATTTGAATAAATGACCATGAACACACAGCTTTCAGTCTGTTCGCTTTGGGGTTTCAAAGGTAGTCACTGCAAAAGGACTAAAGGTTAGCCTTGCCGGTGCAACTCATATGGGCAGTGTATGGCTGCCACACTTTTACTTTATGTAGCCTGTATCATGTATTTGAATCCCAACTGCAGTATGCGGAAACATACTGAGTATCAGGGGCATGTTATACCCCAGGCAGTCAAATTGAATTGTGGAATCGCTTGTACCGTGTCTTGAAGTGTGTACTGTGTCTTAAAGGGGCCCTGAACCACTTTTTATTGAAGTGGAGAAAGGCATTTGAAGTGAAAATAGGCTATTTCAGAAGTAGTTGGCCACAAAAAGTATGTGTTCAGCAGAAACTGGATTATTCGCAATCAAACACTACCTCCGCTGTGCTCCCGTCCCTTCAATGCCCTGCAGTGCGAAGACTGCTGCAATGGGGCGTGCCCACAACGCTCTGCCTCCTAAAGTGTCACCGTGGTACCCAGTTCAAATTTCATTCTGGATGTTAACGTAGATGCCAGGACTTCCACCTTTGGTGCCTACGAAGCGCTAAACATAAGCCAAACGCGGTTATCCTTAGCGAGCCACAGTGCGCGGAGCCAGTGGACTTGTGGTGACGGCCGTGGTATCTACGCCATGTAGCAGACTACAACTTGATGTCTGCTGTCGGCCAATAGCAGCCATCTAATGGAATGACGAAATAGTGTCTAGAAGAGAGTGAGGGCAGGGCCTTCTGTTAAAGAGTGTTTGAGAGAAAGGTGACTTCGCGATCCGCTTGCGAGCTTCACGCACCTCGTACAACCATATATAGGCGTTAGATGGTAGACAGCAAAACTTGGCCGAGACAGCGGCGTATGCCACCCACAGACTGTTATTTCACCAAGCCCGAGGGATGTTTCTGAGCACGAGGTTTTGGGTTTGATTCTTGGCCACAAAAGGCAGAATGCAAAAATGCTTGTGTGCTAAAATTTTGGTGCACCTAACTCTTACTGGCATGGGATGACCAGTGTCTGTGGCTACTTTTGTGTAAAGTTTCAAACTGCATGCTCTTTTCAAGTTTCTGTCCCTTTTGAGAGTGGTGGTGCGCTGTCTTTGGACTCCTGTCAGTTGTGGCAACATGTTTTCCTGGCTGCGATTACATAATGCGAGCCGTGCTGAATCCAAAAGTCTTCTATGGAAACAAGCTTAGTTCGGTCTACTAGGTTGCAAGCATGGTATAACATGCGTAAAAAGTCCGTATCATGCAAGAAATGAAGTGCTAGACTGGTATTCACTCGCTAGCTAGCTTTTTTTGTAATTTTTGCTTGGTTTTATTTAGTTTTAGTAGTTTATAGAAATACAATCGCACTTGAAGAGAGTTGCGTGGTCTGACAAATCGAATGACAGTGATCCTGACTTTAAAGCTCGAGATACAGTTTACTAGAATGCGCAAAAAAGTTGGCACAAGGAAAGCTGTTGGCACTGTGCAAGCCTGTGCAAACCATTTATCATACAGTACTGTCATTTGCTAATAAGAATGAAAAGGCAGTAAGCCGAAGTGACACTCTGCCATTTCCTGAAGGTGTCCTTGAATCTGATAGTATTTCAGACAACTGCCTACATACAGCAGCAGTGCAAATTGTTCACGCCAACTACTTTAGTGGAATGAGTTCTTTTCTGGGGCTCCATCACTGAGGTGGCCCAGATTATGAAATCAGCCGTATGCAGATACTACAATGACCATACTTCACTACAAGCACCGGCCGAAAAGGTGCATCTACGGCGGTGTTAGCAGTACAAAACCCCAACCTTTGAGGATGACATTGCTTAGGCGTTGGATGTGCGAGAGATTTCAAGAAGACGAGCATAAACATTGTGGTTGAAATGCTCGAGGCAGAATTGTGTGCACTAGCACAAACATTGCTTTTGTTGCAGAGGGACAAACATTCGTGAGCTGTAAAAAATTTAAACGACGATACTGATACTCCCTAATGTGAAATTTGACCGCAGCGCTATACATGTTTTCATTTCGCGATCTATTTACTGCCGTGGGCAATCTGTCTCGTGTGGCACGTTGCTAATGGAACGATGTGTGGCGCGACTGCCTCGATAATCAGGAGATCGCGAGAAGCATCGCGTGGGTGAGACCTAGACGCGATTCGCAGCAGCTGCCGCAGACATACCTCCACCCATGCAGCGCTTTGTTTCCATACAGACGACGCGCGCTACTCTGGCGCCATCTCGTAGCCATCGTCGCCGCAGACAAACGCCTGCCCAGAGTCGAAAGGGATCAGGACCACTTACGCACAGCCAGCACTACGCTTTTCTTCTGCCGCTTTGCGCCTCATGGTTCCGCTGCAACCTCCTCCTCCGCTTTCCTCCTCGCACTCTCTTCGGTATCACCGTTTTTCATCTCCCGCTTTCGCTTTCATCGTTCGCTAGGTTACGGGGTACAGCGCCGTGATGCCATTCCTTGGTGTAGCCTCTGTCGTAGATTGTTCTCGAGTCGCATGAGTCTTGACAAATTTCGGAGGCCATAGTATGGTGTAGTGGAATTGGGTAGTGTGTCGTCGGTACAGCAAAACAATGGGAGAACCGGGGACGCTTCTGCGATGACGCCACCAGTAGGGCGCGGCGATCGACCGGCGTGCATAGCGCGCAAAGTGCAAACATGTGCAAAACTTTCTGCGTTTATGAACTAAAACGCTCTCAAAACAATTGAAATTAATGTAATTTAAAAAAAAATAAACCCTACAAACTGTTAGGATACATCAAAACGGCGTCTAAGGTTGCACGTTTCCAACCACAGATCATGCAGTATTGCTGATCGTCTGCTCAGTGCTTCGGTTGCAGAAGACAAACAAACACTCGTCTACTCGTTCCATTCGGTAAGCATGCATGTGTTTTTAGTATTTCGAAACACACGGCGATAAGAAGTCAGGCAGGAGCACCTGCACTGTGCCTGGTGGGTTGCTTGGGATTCCTTTCATGCTGCATCAGCCAGAA
The DNA here is from genome assembly GCF_023375885.2 of Dermacentor andersoni. Lineage (NCBI taxonomy): Eukaryota > Metazoa > Arthropoda > Arachnida > Ixodida > Ixodidae > Dermacentor > Dermacentor andersoni. The sequence continues at coordinate 19,789,000 of NC_092817.1, forward strand.
AGGCGATCGCCAGGTTTCACTGAAGAAAACGCACACACACACACACAAACATATTTACAAATCCAGCGCGCGTACACATAAAGAATGTGCGAACGTGGCAGGAAAAACCACAGCAAGCAATCGGCGAGCTCCGTACGTTCATGCATGACCTCCGCGACAACCATAACTACGAATTTCGGAGGCCCTGTGTTGCACCATTATTATTTTCTTTTGTCAGCATTAACTCCAGCATGCAACGCTGTACGCAATGTACCGCGCCACGGCAGTGGCAATGGACGAAGGAATATCTGCGGGAAATTTTGCCCTCTTTGGCGAAATCATGCTAACGTGCTAACGATTGTTTAGTATTGCTGCGGAGCGCGCGGGTCCGAGCAGCACGGTTGCGCGCAGCACGGCGTGGTTTCGTGAGAAATGTAAACAAGATAGAAGAGCTGGCCCGAACTTCCGGCTTCACTTTAGCTTCACAAAGAGTGACGTCAGGGCCTCTCCTGAGTTTCCTTCCTCCGTGTGCCCAGCCATAGAGTTTCTCACTACATTACTCTCACTATAGCACTACGGTGAGAAACTCTGTGTGCCCAGCACGACCTACTGGAACTCCAGACCTGCACAGATATCCTGTAAAGCCCCTCAATCTTTCAAAAGTAGCGCCATTCTTAGATCTTTCCGCCACCCCGCTCACCCTGGCGCGTTCTCCTCCACGCTTCCTGTCGCCCCAGCCTCCTCCGCTCCCCCATTGGCCAATTTGTGTCACGTGGAAGCGGGAGCCGCGCTTTTGTGTATTTTTTTCTTTCCAGCGTGGAGCAGGCGCCGCGCTTTTGTATATTTTTTCTTTTCAGCGCGCGCCGACCTCCATTGTTGGGCCTGCGCGACGAAAGTACGGCAGGCGGACTGACGGAGTGCGTTAGCGTAATAGAATGTGCAGGGCCGAGAACTTAATTGCGATGCCATGCTGCTGCACCTTCGGTTGCCACAACAGACACAGCGAGGGCAAAAAGCTTTTTGCTTTGCCGTCCGGCGGGCGCAACGCAAAAAGAAGTGTGGATTCGCAGGATCGGGCGGGCTGACTTCGAGGAAGTGGCAAAGAGCGCACGGCTTAGTGAAGTAAGGGCCACGGCTACTCACAACCTCTTATTTTGAGCCTAGTCCATGGCCTAGTTCACGCCTTCCGCTTCGAAAAAGTGGGTGTTCATGCTCTGCGTGGTTTTTAGCGCGTTGTTTGACTTTCTTTTTTCGAATGTGCTCTCTTTGTTTCATGTAGTATCGTCTTGCGGTGAAATGCACGCATCTGCAGCTGGCCTGTGACATAAAAGCGACTTTATTCAGGGTGTGTATTGAGCTCCACCAAAAGTTAGCACATTCTCAACGCTATTGCAAGGCTCACTATTACTTACGATGCAGTCTTTTAGCTTCGAATGTACGCCCGCATGTATTGATTTGGTTTGTGGTGATTAATGTTTTTAACGTTCCGAAGCGACTAAAGCTAGGATGGAGGTCGTAGTGGATGGCTCCGGATAACTATCTAGCTCGCCTGGGGATGTTTAACGTGCACTTTGATCGTAGAGTCGTACGTGGGCCGGTAAATTCCTCGTTGGCGTTTCATAATACTCGTGCGCTAGTGCTGCTTTAGAAGTTGGCGCCTCGGCGCGATTGTATTTCTTCAATAAATTTTATTTACTAGTGTAACAACTTGTCATTATTTCGTGTTATTGACGGCGCCGTCAGGGCACCAAAGCGGCAACGGCAACACCAAAGCTAGAACCAGCGCTAGATGGGGCTCGCCGAAGCCTGTGCATGCCACGGGGGTATAAGATCGCGGACAGCCAATTTTGTATGCGAACACTCCCTGCGACGTCTGCATTAGTGTAATGTTACGTGCTCTTCAGAGGCTTCCGTTAGCCATTACATGTGCCCTCCTGGAGCAGTACTTGTAAAAAAAAAAAAAAAACAAGATATCGTCACGATTACCAAAGCACCCCGCAATGAAAAAACGGCCCTGTTGCCAGGCATTGCTGACCGCACACAGCCGGAATCTCTCACGCGCCGACCGAACAAAAGTGTCCTGCAGGTACGTGAATGAACCTACGAAACCACGTACGCATACTTTCACGCTGTCAACACCTGAAACATTGGTAATTACGCGCGTGTTTGAGTACACCGCGTGCTTGCGTCGTGTTTCAGCAACACGAACTCTCAACGTCGCGCGCTTTACGCCTTAAATACGCCTTGAATAATGGTCATTTTCTCTATTTCCTCCGCAATTCTAACACGAAATTCTAAAGGCCAGTTACCGACTGACGAAGAAAGATCTCGATTGAAAAAACTGCTCCGCAGGGCTCGAACGACCTTTTCTGCGGATTTCCTCCCGTAGCGTGTTAGCCGTCGTCTGCTACGGCAGGCCCACCACCGGCGGCGCCACCGTCGAGGCCGCGCCGAGTGAAGGAGGAGGGAAGCGAATGGCGCTACTTTGGGAGATTGAGGGGCTTTAATATCCTGCGCTCACTTTCGTTCAACCGACAGCCGTAGGTGGCGCTTTTAAAAAAACTTTAAAAGATAGACGAATACCAGACAGTTGGCGACAAAGTAGAATGAACTTAATTTATAAGGGTAAGGGGGAGAAAGACAGAATTCACTCGTATAGACCGTTGACCATTACATCGGTAATATACAGGCTAGCAATGCAGGCAATCAAATTAAAGCTTCAAGCATGGGCAGAAAATAATGGCATTTTGGGAGAGCTTCAGAATGGCTTTAGAATAGGTAGGCGTTTGGATGATAACTTGTTTGTTCTTACTCAGTGTATTGAAATATCAAAAGCAGAATGCAGACCGTTGTATGTGGCCTTTTTGGACATTACAGGAGCATACGACAACGTAGACCGCAGCATTTTGTGGGATATTCTGGAAGGGGAAGGCTTAGGTAACGATTGTATACAGCTTTTGAGAGATATTTACCTAGAAAATACTGTTTGCGTTGAATGGGAAGGGATGAGGAGCGCGGAGAAAGTTCATATCAACAAGGGACTGAGGCAGGGGTGCCCTTTATCCCCGCTGCTGTTTATGATGTACATGGTGAGGATGGAGAGGGCGCTAGAAGGAAGTAATATCGGGTTTAATCTCTCATACAAACAGGCAGGTACAGTAATAGAGCAGCAACTCCCAGGTTTATTTTATGCGGACGACATTGTGTTGCTCGCAAACAAGCAAAGTGATTTGCAACGTCTGGCTAATATCTGTGGACAGGAAGGCAACAAGTTAGGTTTGAAATTTAGTGTTAGAAAATCAGGTGTTATTGTATTCAATGAAAACAGTGAACAGACAGTGGAGATACAGGGCCAAGAAATACCTCGGGTAACAGAATATAAATACCTTGGTATATGGATAAACGAAGGCAACGGATATATGGAAACACAGGAAAAAACCATAACAGTCAAGGGGAAGAGAAATGCAGCCATAATGAAGCACAGAGCGCTATGGGGATACAATAGGTACGAGGTCCTCCGAGGTATGTGGAAAGGGGTAATGGTTCCAGGACTTACTTTTGGAAATGCGGTTGTTTGCTTTAAATCAGGGGTACAATCAGGACTCGACGGGAACCAAAGGTCAGTGGGTCGCCTCGCATTGGGCGCTCACGGGAAGACCACAAATGAAGCTGTGCAAGGGGATATGGGCTGGACTAGTTTTGAAGTGAGGGAAGCCCGCAGTAAAATTGAGTATGAAGAACGGCTGAGGAACATGGAGGAAAGTAAATGGCCTGGGAGAGTGTTCAGGTATCTGCACAGGCAAAACATTGATTCACAGTGGAGGAAAGAACTAGGAAGCTTACCAGCAAGTATGCGGCCTGTGGGGTGGGCAACACAGCAACAAAGAAGGTCAAGCGGAAAGTCAGAGAGGCTGAATTAATCTCATGGGTGGCGGCAATGGAAAAGAAACCTGCCATGAGTAACTCTTAAGGGGAAAAAACGAAATTAGGAAAGAAACCATTTATGATAACTCAAAGGGAAGCTCATTACTTTTCGAAGCGAGATCGGGATGCCTTAGAACACGCACCTATAAAGCGAGATATAAGAAGGAAGAAGAAACATGTGCTTGCTGCGGTAAAGCTAGGGAAACGACGGAGCATATTTTATTAGAATGTGAAGACGTCTACCCAGCGGTCGATTTAGGCACCACTGGCCTCCTTGAAGCCCTTGGGTTCAGCGGGAGCAGTGGTAAAGCAGGGTCCGCAATAGACATCAGTAAGAGGCGATTGGAGGATTGGTGGAAGAAAAGTAGGGAAACGACAAAAGACAGAGACGAACAAAAGCACAGTTCGCAATAGGGTATCAGAAAATTTGGACGTGGTAGTTCATAATGTTTTTTTTTTTTCATTGGTGAACCTAGGTAGGATATTAGGCAGCATAGTAGCAAGAGCTTGGTGGCGCAAGCCACCGCCCCGTTCCAAAGGGGACGCTCATAACACCCATCCATCCATCCATCCGTCGTGGTGGTTTTAAACGAGATGGGATCCACTTCAATTACAGGCTAGCACGAGAAGTGGGCTGGCGACTTGGGGGTCGCGCTGTTGCTTTTTTAGGAGGCCCGCGGGCGCTCAGGAGGTCAAGTAGGTAGTAATAAAGAAGGTCCTCTAGGGGAACATCAGAAGAGCATCGCCGTCGATAACAGAAAAAGGAGGAAAGCAAAAACAAGAGCTCGCCATGCAATGGGGCTCTTGCATTGCCCAGGGGGCGCTGCGAAAAAGGTGCTAAAAAGCGCCCTCCGTCCAAAAATGGGTCGTACCAAGCTCTGTCGTCTGCTTCGGAAAGCACGTTTACAATACGGACCCGCCACTTTCGGTTGTGTTTTATCACGGCCTGCAGCGAATATCGGGCGCCGAAGATTTTTTTCAGGAGTGGCACGCTGCGTAAAGGCAAGAAATTATGCAGTGCCGAACACGTGTACGCCGTTTAAGAATTAAGCGGCGAAGTTTTAGCGCGGTGTCAATCGCAAGTGAAGCGAGTCGTGTACGAAGTGGAACTTCACGTAAGGTTTGCACGCTGCCCGATTCAGGCGCACAAACGCGAGGAAATGCTTGCTATAAATGAATCCACAGCAGCGATAAGCATACATCATGTGTACGGAACTGCTAGAGCACACGACGGTACGCGCCGCGATGTACGAACTGCTCGAGCGCACGATCGTACGCGCCGCGACGGCAGCGGTCTTTCGACATGCCTCGAAACGGCAGGCCTTCCTCAATCTTTGTTGACTGCATGCCGACAGACAAGTAGTTATACCTGCACTGTAGTAGCGGCCATCTGTCCCTTTAGCAATTGATAAATAACTGATGCAATGCATATGAGCTCGCACGTATACGTGCGAATCGCGCTGCAGCGCGAGCTCGTGCGCTGCTCGCTTGATGTAGCTTTTAATGACAGCGCTCGAACATCGATCTGCTGTAATCAATACTACATTGCTGCGCTGCCTCAACATGCTGGCTTGAGGTCAAGTATGAGCACATTTAACTCTCTAACCTGCGCTGCTCGTAGTGGGGTAGTGAATTGTCACCGAATCAGCCCGGCCATTTGTGGTCATTTGCACACACCTGCAGTCACTTCACCACTTCGCATCGGTCGAATTGTTAATTGTCGCTGTGGCCGGGTCTAGAATCGTGAATTACCAGCCATGCCTGCTGCTATGTCGGTCTGCTGTCGGGTCTGTAGGTGCAAAAGACCGAAATTTAGAACGCAGGTAATCAAGCAAGCTTCAAGACAGGCGAAACAATCAGCATGGCGCGAAGTTTCGCTTACTCAGCGCGACGAACTGCAGCTATGCAGCGCGCCCGTAAACTCCACTTCGCGAGGCCTTGAAGGAAAACGGTAGAATCTGATGTTGGGATTCAGGCCTTCTTGTTCATGGCAGCCCACACCGCAGAAGTAATGACGGTGACGCCTTTTCGTGGCTGGGCTAGGTCTCTCCGGACCGATTCCTTCTGCTCCCAGCATTACGTCCAACGGCACACGGAGAGTCCGTTTTCGTTAAACTATAGGCTGCGGCGAGCTCGCAGCGTGGTCGGCATGGTCTGTGAGAAGTGACGAGCCTTTTCGCACTCTCAACAGGGCAGAAAAAAAGTGCGAATCGACGCAAAACTGGGCCTAGAAACGTGCTTCGCCACAGCCAGGGCTCAATACGACCCAAGCTGGTACGACCCAGTTGTCGTTTTCCGCGCCGCCACCAGGCGCCGCTACTATACCTCAAACTCCAGCGCAAGGCTCCCATAGGCTACATAAACATGCAGGGCGGCAGAAGAAAGGAAAAGTGGGCAGAGATTGAGGAGCAGTTACATAGAGAACAAATAGGGGTGTATGCGGTTACAGAAACGCACCTTAGAGACTCAGAAGAGCCGCCAGTTATTGAGAATTATGTGTGGGAAGGGTGCAACAGAACTAAGTCGGAAAGAAAGGGAGGGGGAGTCGGAATGCTCATCCATCAGGGAGCCAAATGGAAAAGAGTAAATTCACAATGTCAAGAGCATCTTTGGTTATCAGGTACAATGAGTGGGAAAGAAACTTGGCTGGGAGTTACGTATTTGTGGACCGGAAAAAATTGCACAGAGAAGAATAAAGAGTTAGTGGAATGCATAAGCGCTGATATTAAGGGTTTCGGGAATGGTGCTGAGATTGTCCTATTAGGTGACATGAATGCCCACATACAGGATTTAGATGGCTATACCGACAATAACGGGAAGTCAATGCTAGACCTTTGCGAGCAACATAACCTCGTGATCGTGAATACAGGGCCTAAGTGTGAAGGACAGATCACGTGGGAAGTGGGAAACCGGCAATCGACCATTGACTACTGTCTGATGACAGAAGGAATTCATGATAAGTTGAGAGAAATGGTCATCGATGAGGAAGGGTTTAGTAGCATAGGGAGTGACCACAAACGCATCATTTTGAAAATGGGATATGTAGTTGGGAAAGAGAGCAAGGAAAGCACAATGGCCAGTCCAAATTTGAACGCTGAACAAATAGCAAATATAGTCACTAGAGTTGAGGAAGAACTTGGCAAGTGGCCAAGTAAGGGGTGGGAATATGGTGAGCTTCTAAGTGTAGTAACGACAGAAATACGGAAAGAGAAACAACATGTTCGTTGGAAAGGAAAAAAGAAACCGAAAATCTGGTGGAACAAGGAGATACGAGAAGCGATCGACGAACGACAGAAAGCATCTCGAGAGCACAGGCAGGCAAAGAAGGCGCAGTTGCCACAGGATGAAGTAACCAGTAAATGGGAAATATACCGGGCGAAAAAGTCTATGGTTCAAATACTGGTGCAAGCAAAATTAAAAGGTGAAAGTGAACGTTGGTTGTCAGAAATACGTGAGAAAAAGAAGGCCGCACCTAGAATATTTTGGAATCACATAAAATTATTAGGCAGGAAGTCAACAACAATACAACAACATATCCTAGACGAAGATGAAAACAGACTGGAAGGAGAGGCAGCAATAAATTACATCCAAAAAGTAACAGCCGAATCTTTCCAAGGCAAGGACGAGGTTGTATTTAAACAAAATAAGAGCATAAAAGAGACCCAAGTGGAAAAGGAACTGGTGCTTACAAATTTAAACTGGAAGAAAGCGGAAGAGAAAATTCCTAAGCGCACAGCCACAGGGCTAGACGAGGTTCCCGTTAGGCTGATAAATGAACTGGGACCAAAAAGTAAGGAAGCTCTGGTGAAAGCAGTGGAAAAAACTTTAAAAGATAGACGAATACCAGACAGTTGGCGACAAAGTAGAATGAATTTAATTTATAAAGGTAAGGGGGAGAAAGACAGAATTCACTCGTATAGACCGTTGACCATTACATCGGTAATATACAGGCTAGCAATGCAGGCAATCAAATTAAAGCTTCAAGCATGGGCAGAAAATAATGGCATTTTGGGAGAGCTTCAGAATGGCTTTAGAATAGGTAGGCGTTTGGATGATAACTTGTTTGTTCTTACTCAGTGTATTGAAATATCAAAAGCAGAAAGCAGACCGTTGTATGTGGCCTTTTTGGACATTACAGGAGCCTACGACAACGTAGACGGCAACATTTTGTGGAATATTCTGGAAGGGGAAGGCTTAGGTAACGATTGTCTACAGCTTTTGAGAGAGATTTACCTAGAAAATACTGTTTGCGTTGAATGGGAAGGGATGAGGAGCGCGGAGAAAGTTCATATCAACAAGGGACTGAGGCAGGGGTGCCCTTTATCCCCGCTGCTGTTTATGATGTACATGGTGAGGATGGAGAGGGCGCTAGAAGGAAGTAATATCGGGTTTAATCTCTCATACAAACAGGCAGGTACAGTAATAGAGCAGCAACTCCCAGGTTTATTTTATGCGGACGACATTGTGTTGCTCGCAAACAAGCAAAGTGATTTGCAACGTCTGGCTAATATCTGTGCTTCTATTTTTTTCAAACGTCTGAATTTTTGAAAATACTTTTAACAAAATTGAAGCCCTAAATCAAAATTCCGCTTCCAACAGTCACTAGAATTTAACTTTCTCTCTCAAATGCAACAAATTTCATTAAAATCGGTCCAGGGGTTATATCAGAAAAACGTTTTTGCGTTTTTACATGTATTTGAATAGGCCGCGTCGGAGTTGGGCCCGAGCTAAAGCTTCCTCTTAGCACCACCGTTATGCTGCCGCCGTGCCACGCAGAAAAGCTAGCTTTACAGTTTGAAAAGAGTTCCGTGACACGATTTTTAAGGCCTGCAGTGCAGCACGTTTTAAAGCACTGGGATCGCTTAATTTTTTGCAAGCTTTCTGCTGAGCTAGACATCCAACGATATTAAAAACAAGATATGCTCACCTTCCCTTGAAACAGAATCGATCAGCCTATTGCACATATCGGGCGGAGGACTTACTCGTGAATACTTTTACTATACTTTTAGCAGATCATCTGCCTTTCACTACGGCACACAGCAGTAAATCGTAATGTCATCTACGACATTAGGCTGTCTGTAATCAACTAAAAAAAAGCTAGATTATCCTATGAATCTTTTAAAACAATTTTTCCAGTCTCTTAAGGAGGCTAGGAAAGGGAAATTTATGCCGTCGATCTAGCATTGCAGCGGCTACCCATGCTCGTTGTTTACATTTCTTGCACCGCTCGTCCTCTTCTAGTTTCACTATTCAAACGCAAAGCATTCGAAAATATGTCTTCTTTTGTATATTTGTGAATTTATTCATTTATCGCCAATACAAGCGCTTTGTGCCTGCCGAAATGGCAAGACAAGCGCTGAACAGATCGCAGAAGCAGACGACAGCGAACAGGTTATAACTAGCGCCGCTCTGCTGGTATATTCTTTCCCTAGCGGCAAAAGGGGCGAACTAGACCAGGCGTGCTGGAGGAGGGAGATCTGTGCAGATCTGAAGTTCAGTAGGTCGTGGTGCCCAGCCGTAATTGCAGAAAGAGGCACGTTTTCGCCACCGCTACTAGATACTTGCGTTTTCGCCGCCGGACGACATACTGCCCTATTCCAGTACACCATAGCAATGACCATAGCCGCCATCAGTAGGTCGTGGCCACCATAGCCATAGTACAGATCACGACCTGCTGGGGGTCGTGGTACAGATTGAGCGCTGGTCATGGCTTCCGAGAGTGACGTCTGTACTTAGGAAGCGATGCGCCATAATTTAATACATAAATTTGGTAGGTAACTTTATGCCATGTGTGACCTAGCTGTGTAAAACGCGCACACATACAACACGGGGCACCACGTAAACAAACCATTATTATCATCATCACCAATACACTAACATTGCGCGCGTGCTATATTTTGTGGCAGTGGCAGTTGTGCCATGGTTGTGCCGCTTCCTTGATTGCTGTCGACGCCGTCGATTTGCTGCTTCGTGGTACTATTTCGTACTACGTAGCACTCGCGTGCCTGCATGAGCTCTTCTGCCTAATTAATTGTGCCAATTTCAAGATAACAGTGATAATAGCGTTGTCGATGCAACAGTAAGGGCGGCTCTCCTGCAGGCAAGGCCTCTCCTCGCACGTCACGTAAATGTTTTCGTACTTAAACTCTATACATTTTGAGTGCGCACGGTCGCAAATTTGCTCATTTGTCTTTCTCAACTGTTCGTAGGTGCGTGCGAGTATTTCGCTCAGTCTGATCCCCGTACTGCCATGAACACTGGCTATGTCCGCGATTCTTTGAGCTTGGAACGGGAAGGCAAAGTCAGGGAAGTGGGAGCGCAAGCTGTGTGGTCGTTGTCATCTTGTAAGCCGGGTAAGCCACGAAGTCATTGAGTGTATTACGCGCGACTAAATGTTTCCAGTGCACGGGGCTGTGAAGAAACTTCCTCACGGCATCGCGAGTGAGCATTTGGGCGCGTTTGTGTGCGTTCACTGTTTCGTTTTCTCGCGTCCCTGGTGCCCTGGAAACTTGCGGTCGGGTGAATGTCAGCAGCCTTGGCGCTGTGAGGCGTTTCGCATGATTTTGATGTTTTCGCAGGATTCGGCGTTGATCAACTGCGTGACAACTGCCTCGACACGTACTGGCAGTCCGATGGGCCTCAGCCGCACCTAGTCAACATTCAGTTTCGCCGCAAGACGACTATTCAGGGGATATGCATTTACGCAGACTATAAACTCGACGAGAGCTACACACCTAACAGGTACGCGTTCCTTGTCAGGCGCTGTGCCTGCAGGCATTGTTGGTAGAGCACGGGACTTAACAAAAGCGAAGAACAGAGGGCGAGGTTCTGACTGGTGGTGTAGAAGTCGCGGGGGGCTTTTTTTCGTTGCTGGGTGTACGTCGGACAAACTTTCTCTTACCTGCGGCGCTCGTGCGGAGTCAGTCATGGCGAATTATACCTTTTTCGCGGCTTACGGCGCTCTACCTTTAATATTGCATCACTGATTTTCCCTGGGGAGCAGTAGGGGCCGTAGTAGAAACCGGGCCTGCAGTGCTGGAGAGGTACCTATCTTCGTTCGTGCCAGGCTTTTCGTATGCTGCTCTCCGTGTCCTTTCAAAAGCATCTTTAGTGAATCCTTTTGAGTTAAATAAACGTCCTTCTGCAAAAACATGTGCGAGAATCGGTAGGCGAGAGCCGCGGAGTTAGCGAAGCGGAAGCAAAGCAGGTACGTGTGAAATACCTTTAGGCACAGTGTTATAATAATCTCAGGTGCTTTCCTGCAGCCTCCGTTTGCCGGTTACATGTCCCCGTTTGGAGAAGTACTTGTAAAAAATTCAATATATCATTGCTACGAAAAAAAGCACCCAGCTACTACAATAGCCCCCTTCGATTTCCACAACACCAGTCAGACCCTTGCCGAACAGAGTAACACCAGAGGCCTTTCAAGGTTTCGTAATGTCTTATGTAATAACATTTCATAAGTTGAGGCGACTGATTTGCAACTAATCGGTCTTATTACACGCACAATCTGGGGACATGTCCACATTTCTTTTTATTGCCAGTGCACCTCTGTACAGAGCCAGCTTAATAGTTGTCAGTCATAATAATGCTGTCTTGACAATGGGAGACTTTCTGTGCACATGTCAGCATAGAACAGACGGAAAGTTCATTCGTTATGTATATGTACATACTCTTTGTACCACAGTACTTTGTCGTAAAAAAAGAGTAAAGACCACCCAGCCATCAGCACGAACTATCAGCTGGCTCCCCCACCTCTCTCTTTCTTTTCTTTTTTTTAGAAGGCTGTACCGTCTGCATCAAAAGTTTATTGGGGTGAATATTTTCTGAGCCTGAGCATGCAAGCTGTATTTCAGATTTTCTATCTGTACTAGTGTATGTGACCCACATACTGTTTCATGTTCTTAGTAAAAGCAGCGCAGCAACACAAGACAGAGAGCTACACACAATTCTACAGCCTGCAAGCTAAAACTTGGTTGAAGTTTGACTTTCTTTGCTGAACGTACATGCTGCCAACTTTTGATACCACCTGCACATTTCGTGAGACTGACTAAAATATGGATAGGAAGCAATCAGCATGAATCAACATACATTGCAAAAAAAGCTCCCCTGTATGGCAAATTCAAACCTATGTTAATATATTCCGCTTCTCTTTGTTTACTTTCTGCTTACCATATTCTGTTGTATGCCTTACAAAACCTGATGGACACCAAATTTATGTAAAATACAGACATAACCATCACTCTTGCTGCATGATTTCTCATAAAATCAATGGTATGTACTTATTAAGGATGTTTAAGTTCGATAGTGTTGCACCATTGTTTGCAAGCTTACTTCTGAAGATAAGCCATGCATAAGGTGCAGGCACCCGTCCAACCAGAATAGCGGGGTTAAGTATGAGCCAAGCTCTGGCAGAGCAGCTGACTTGCATAATTTTGCATCTTGTGAATTTGGACCTTTCTGAGCATGGCTCCCATTGTGGATGAAACGCCAAAGCAGTGCATCAGTGCAAAACACGTGTGTCAAAAGGAAAAATTAGAAGAAAATAATGATTTCTTGTGTATATAAATGATCTGTTTTTTACACTCCTATAGAATGCAGATTCTTCACGGATGACTGCGTTGTTTATCGTACTCTTCAGTCTGAAGGTGATGAATTAACCTTAACCAATTTTCTATCATCAATTTCTAGCTGGTGCCATATCTGAAAGATGAGTGTAAAGATTTCTAAGTGCTCCCAAATGACTGTAATGTAAAAAGAGAACCCGCTATAATTAACCTGAACCAATTTTCTATCATTAATTTCTAGTTGGTGCCATATCTGGAAGATGAGTGTAAAGATTTCTAAGTGCTCCCAAATGACTGTAACGAGAAAAGAGAACCCACTATTGCGTGCATACAAAATTAGCAGCGCTGACATCAAGTCTGCTGATGTGTCTAAATATCTTGGACTAGAAATAGCTTGTGATTTAGAATAGAGTGCTCACATCAAATGGCATAGTTTTGCCAGCATCAAAAATACTCTGCCTGCTTCGTCATCGTCTCAAGCACTGCACAAGTAAAACAAAACTGATTGGCGATACATCGTTCGCATATCCTTTACCCGAATATTGTGATGTCGTTTGGGACCCACCCACAAAGGCTAATATAGATAAGCTTGAAAAAGTGCAGAAGAGAACGCTGAGGTTTATTTTTTAATACCTATGAAAGAGAAGTCAATTTCTGATGTCTGTTCATGGTCTAGTCTACCAACACTGGATGACTGTCATAAGTTACACCATCTCAAGATGCTTTATACAATAGTCAATGGAACGGCAAATTAAAATGAATTTTGGAAGTTATTTACAGTTTAACACTTCTAGAATAACTTGCGCAAAACACGAACATACCCTCATTATACCCCAGGCTAGAACAAATGCTTACCCGTTTTTATTCTTTCCCAGAACCGTAAGAGGATGGAACATGCTTACAAAAGAAGTCGCGAAGAGGCACTCAGTCGACTCTTTCTTATCTGCTGTTTGTCATTTATGAGAGAAGCACTTGATATTCCTTTCCTTTTTCTTTTTTGTACGGATTTTAAAATAAGTGCTTTCTTTTTCAAAGACATGTAGCTGTGATCTTACTATATCCTACATACCCTCTTTTGCTTTTTATTCAACACTCATCCTTAGTCATCAGTGCTCTTGCCCTGCGCAGTTGCGTACACATACTTTTGAGTGTTTTTTTACTCCTGCTGTTTGAATTGTATTTCCACATTATTTTGCTTTGTGAAAGTGTCCCTTTTCTTTATCTACCACCCCAGCTTTGGCTGCCAAAAAGCAGCTGGCAGTATCATCAAACAAATAAAATAAATAAATAAATGACATGTACCCATGCTTTCTCCTGCCCTGCAGTTTTTTAGTCACTGACACGGAGTATTATCATGAGCTTGGTAGACAGCAAGCAGAATGGTAGTAGAGTGAAGTTGACCTGTATGATGCAAACTGTTCACTACTGAACTGTGTTTTGTTTCTCCAGTGAGGACAGGACACATCTTGGAGAACTTTGTGTCCATTTCATTTCTAGGGAACTGCATAACCTATTGAAAATTAGGTCATATATGGATATGCTTGAGTAAACGAAAAAAAATAAAAGGCAATGTTGCATATAAAATACACAAAGTCTTCAGTGATGCCTTTCCAATGGTTGCATAAGACGGAGTGCCAGGTGTGCGAGTCTTCTGGCTAAACTGCTGGCTTATTCACGCTCAGATTTTGAACAGAGGTCACATTTTATTGTTCATGCAGTTTGATAATACGTTTTGGTACACTATTCACTGTTTCCTTAGGACTAAACGGGAAGTATGTGTTGTCTGTGGCGATACTGAACACGGAGACTTAACATGCCAAATGTGTTATCGCATGACTGTTTGAGATTCACATCTTTAATTGTGGACATAGCGTAACAAATGCCGTTGTGAGCACTTCCAAATAACGTGCTTTCGTGCTGTTTTTGAAGAGACCAATGATTGCAGCTTCATCCAGTAAAAAAGTGGCGCCACTGTCTGATTTCCCATTTTTCACGAGCACTCTCCCTGGGATGCAAGCAACGTACAGTCAGCTTGGCTACAAAATGACAAGCCAAATTAATACATTGTCATGTTCCACTCAATAGACACAGGAGTGGAGCAAGGGCAGCGTTCTACCTTCCATTGCTGGCATGAGCATTGTGCACACGCATGCAAGTGTTTCTGCTGAGCGGCTGTGTGCAATTTGTTTGAAAATTATGCCAGAACAGAGCACATTTTTAATGAAATATTGCCCCCTCTCCTGTGACAAACCCATGATCCGAGAGCCACCTCATGGCATCATATTGAACCAGAGTACACTATCAGCACTTCCTGCAAGGCGCACTGTCTACACCTAAAGAGCTTTTCTTACATTTTCAGCAGTAGACTCGGCAGAGATAATTTTTTGTTTCATTATCTGCCAGGAGCTTTGCCATCAAACAAGAAATAAAATCATTTCACTGTGAGCCTTTCGGACTTTTCATGTCATTCACTGGAGTTTATTCGCAGAAAATGCCATAAAATGACACTGCATGCTGCATTGTTTCAGTGCTGTGTTGGTGAACTGGATTATGGAAAATCATACTAGCTCCTATTGTATTTGTCAGTTGTTCTTTAACTGTGAGACAAATGCACTTGGCCAGCAGGAGGACCAGTGTGAAAAACTGTCATTTGCCTTCTCTTCAACATGCAGGATTTCTGTGCGTGTGGGCAGCAGTTTCCACGACCTGCAGGAGCTGGAGGCTGTAGACTTGACGGAGCCCACGGGCTGGGTGCACATTGCTACACGTGACGCAGCTGGCCACCCTGTGAGGACCTTCTTTGTGCAAATTGCTGTGCTGTCGAATCACCAGAACGGTCGGGACACCCATCTTCGCCAGATCAAAGTGCACTCACCTGTCCAGCAAGCCAATGTCAGCGTCATGCCAAAAGTCAACTTCACCAGTGTCAACTGCCGTGCCTTCAGCTGCATCCGCTGATGCCTCTGTTTAACAAGCCCGCCACTACTCAAAGCAGGACTTGATGTTGTTTAGCAGTTAACATGTTCTAACCATTCTAAGAATAGTTTCTTCTATTGTTTCATTCTAAACTGTGCGGTTATTCTGCTTCTGCCAATAGCTTTTGCTAAAAGAAAATGGCCGAAGATCTGGAAACAGTGAAAATGGTTATCCATTCAATACTAATTACACATAAAGGACCCATGACAATTTCAGAACTAGAAAAGGAGTTCAAGTCTCTTGAAGACCGTCCTGTGCCATATCAAAAATTTGGTTGCACAAATGTTCGTCAGTTTCTTAACAAAATCTCCGACACTGTTATTGTCACACGCAGCTATACTGGAGAGGATGTAATACAGGCTAAACCAAAGGAGGAAGTCAAACACATTGAAGAAATGGTCAAGCAGCAAAAGCCAAGCACAACAAAAGCTAAAGTCCGTCATGTAACACACAAACCACCAGTACGAGGAAAGTATGGGCCAAGGGGCATGTATAGGGGCCGAGGAGGTGGCCGCTCCTTTGGCGGAAGAGACTACTCAACAACAGTCATGACGTCGCAGAAGTTGTGTGAACCTAAAAGTTCTCGCGCCACACCTAGCACTCCAGATTCTCACAATGAAACGACATCTACGTCAACAGCCTCAAATGACGCAGCTCAACGCAGAGGGGTGTCAAGGCTCCACTATGCATTACTCAGAAATACTGGTCTTTTGAACAGTACTGCAACAAACTATCCCATCCATGTGGACACGAAACATCATGTTGAAGCTGATGTACGCAATCAATCCACCCAATGTGTTAAACATGAGCCAATTCCTTATATGCCTCTGTCGGTTTCTCAGAATGAAAACTGTAGAGAAGTTACAAACATAGCTGAGCATGAACGGTGTAGTGATGACTCTTCAGGCCAAGCTTCAGGCAGCAAATCAGCTTCTGTAAAGAGAAATCTAAATTATATGCCCTGTAACAGCCTTGTTCAGCAGTGGACTGCACAGAATTGTGTTACCAGCAGCATGTATCAGCCTGTCTATCAACAGACTTTGCCTGTGCAAGGTGTCAGCATTCCCCCCGGTCAGCCTACCTTGAGGCCTTCACTGTGCCGTCCATTTGTAGCTCCGCTAGAAGAAGGGGCCATTGCTTGTAATGGTGAAACAAGTGAGCAGTTGATGAGCAGCACGCTCAATCCCAGTGCTGTTGCATACGAGCCAAGATCTATGAGCATACGAGCAAGTGCCGGTCAAGATGAACATGAGCTCACACAAAGAGCTGTCGGTAGAGAGTTTGCTGACAACCAGACACAAGTTGCACCTGAGGTGACGAGCAAGGGAACGTCAACAGTTGATTTAACTGTTGACATTCCACAAGGTTTCGCAACTCGCATAAGGAGCCTTTTGGAGAAGTATCCCACTGGTCTTGACATCGAATTGCTGATGAAAATGTGTGAAGAGAGAATGGGCAGCAGTGCTTACTTTAAGCAGAATAAGCACCCTTTTGAAATGTTGCCAGATATATTATCTTCAGTCTCTTCAGTGTGCATTATGCCCGACTCTGGAGGGAGGTTCAAAGTTATGCTTCCCAACAAAGACCAGAAGGAAACGCGAACTGGTGCCCCTGCCCTGCCTGATGATCTCCGATGTGGATTGTTGTCAATTCTGCTCAAAATCCCTCAAGGCCTCGAAGTTTCAGAGCTGCTAGACTTGTACGAAAGCCGTTTTGGTGAGCATCGCCACATCAAAACTCACGGCCAATGTACAAGTGACTTCATTCGCAACATACTGTATGCACTTCCTGGCACAGTTGTGAAAAACCATGGTGATGGGACACACACCGTACAAATGCTCAAAGAGGGTCTGCAACACCCGATGCAGAATCTCGGGCAATCTGTGCCGCTCTTGGATGCTGGCGAGTCTGATTCTTCTGTAGTCATGTGTGCTTATCCCGTACAAGAACTACCCAGCTGCTGGACATTTTCTGTTGCTATAGGGGAAGTGTTCTCGCCATCTGAGTTTTACATCTTAATTACAGAAGGTGATGGACTCAGTCGACTAACAGACTTAATGGCTGAGCTAGATGCGTTTTACTCCAGCACACCTGCTGATTTTTACTCCGTGAGTATCAGTAATTTGAAGCCAGGCTTCGTTTGTGCTGCTCTGTACACAAGCAACGGACGTCCACTCTGGCATCGGGCTCTTGTGCAAAGTGTTCGACTTCATGAAGTGTTTGTATCCTACATTGACTACGGCACAGTAATGCCTGTGAAAGTTGCTGACATCAGGAGGCTCCGATCTGACTTTCTTGAACTTCCTGCGCAGGCAATTAGAGCTTCACTTTCAGGTATAAAGCCCAAAAATGAACAGGTGTGGCCATCCAACGCTAAGGAACGCTTCTTGGAGCTAGTACAGATGGGAGAGTGTAGCTGCTCTGTCATGAGCAAAGAGCAAGACACCTTAGCTGTACAGCTAGTGATGTCTGTTGGCAACATGGAGTGCTCTCTCAGTGAAGTTTTGATTAACGAAGACTTGGCAGTAAGCACAATGGTGAAAGAAGAAATTGCAGCTGGAAGTTTTATAGAAACATGGACTTTCTCAGAGGGTCACACTGCTGATGTGATCATGTGGAATGGGGGACGTTACATGTCTTCTATGGGTATCTCAAAGCTTTTGGGCTGGAAAGATGACTTGGTGTCAACGAGCCTTTCCAAAAAGGGTATCAGTCTTGTTGGGCCTTTGCTAGAAAAAAAGTGTGATCCAGAGCTTCACCTTGAGGTTTCCCTGAGTGATGGTGTCTTTTATTTCGACAGTGTCCAGTTGTATCACTTGCACAATATTCCAGACATTCTCAGAATCTTGCAACATCCATACGAGAATTTGAGAAGTGAGCTGGAGAGTAAGGTGGCGAGTTGCACTCTGTCTGATCAACCTGTGTTTGTGAATGGAGGCAACATGAGTGATAATTGGTGCCTCAGCTATGATGATGAGTCTTGTATGTCTCTGAGCAACACGACTAATGTCAACAACTCGCAAGAGCGAGTTGATCCTTGTGAATATGTACACAAAAGTAGCACTGAAGATGTCGAAGACAGCAGCAGCTCCCAAGATGTGGCAGCCTTCAGACAAAGTCTTCAGACAAAACTAGCAGAATTGAAGACGAAACGAGCTGCATTAAGAATGGCAGCATATGAGAACCCTGACTCTGTTGCCACATCTGACCTGCAATTTATTGAAAAAAGGGTTGATTCCTTCAGCAAGGTGCTGAAAGAGCTGGACATGAATTCCACCTCGCAAGGCGTGGAGGAGCCTTTCAAGTTGTCCGGTTGTAACTCGTCTAATCATTTTAGCAGCGTCAGACGGAGTTCTTCAGAAAGTGTTGTAGACAAATTTCAAACTAAGCTAATGGAAGCATTAATGACTTCAAAGCAGAAGTGATGGACTTTACAAATTTTGTGCTACTTTTATTATGTGGTGGAGAACTTTCTTTCTTTTTTTTTCTTTTTCTTTTTTAGTGTGCCATCTTCAAATTTAGGTTTTCATAAGTCATTGTACAAATCGTGCTGAATGGTTAATAAATCACTTTACTTTCTGACTTGTTTCACATTTGTTCAGTAGCTTGTTGGAGAGCCAGGAGTGTAGACTCTGCAGTTTGTAAGTGTAGTAGGTATAATTACACTTAGGCCTCCTGCTGCAACTGCCATCCAGTTATTGTAAAAGGGGGGGGGGGGGGGGGCAAATAAAATGCAGTTGAAACTGTCCTGCCACCGTGACTCAATGGCAATGGGCATCTACTTGTGTGGGCACAAGGTTATGGGTTCGATTCCCAGCCAATTTCATTTAAGACAAAATGCAAGAATGCTTGTGTAAAGGCACTTTGAATAGTTCAAAGCCAGAACCCCAGGTGGTCACAAACCGGATTTTGCTACTACAGTATGTCTTAACCACTGTGTTGCTTTGGGACATCTGGATGTGCAAAAAAAACATAATTGCAAACAGTCGTTCATTATTTATGTGGTTTTGTAGTCGATGTATTTATCTGGCCTATGCTATATAACTTGTTGTGGTGGCCACAGTTTGAGGTTCAACTATTCATTTAATGGCACTTTATCACCAACTTGTGTGACAACAACCATTTCTCAATTTCCTCCATGTAACAATAAATGCATTTCATTTTTCCTTGACATTTAGACTGTTTTGCATCCCGCTTTTCATGTTCAATTTTTCATTAAGCCTTTCTGGGCTGATGATTCCTTTAGTAATTGTAATATTTTACAAGGAATATGCAAGACTGAGGAGAACATAAACCAAAGCTAACCTTAAAAATCTTGAGTGCCAGCAGTTCAGTCATTTAATTTGTGCAAACTCAATGCTGCAGATCATTGGTTCTCTCTGAGGTTTAGAAAAAAGTCTACAGGTTGTCACATTCTGAGATTAGGCCTCAGTGCTGCAACTCTGAAGCCTATCACCTAAGGCCAGCTACGCGACTTTGAGGGAGTGCAAACAGCAATACAATAACTTGTGGCTGTAATTCGAACATCCATCACTGTGAATTTTGTAATTTGACATGTCACTAGCTGCCTACAGTGAAGATGTTATGATATGACTTCAATATATTACAAAAAAAGTACACTGGGAATATTTTTTTCATATACACACTAGTAGGAACAAAACGAGAGTTTGGACCAAAAAAGGTTGATAGAGTGTAAAGTAGCTATTGCACACTTTGTCTGAGCTAACAGGGCTTTCTTGTAGCAGTTGATCGTCGATAAAATCGCGGTTGATATGAATATTGGGGTGATACAAATTTTGAAAATGTCCTGGCCAGCATGCATACAGTTTCGAGATGACTCTAATGGTTCATTGCGCTGTAGTGGGCAATATGAATTTTTGATCCATTGTCGGATCTCTCACTCACGAGAATATAGCCATAGTGTACATGTGCAAAGTTGGTCAATGAAATCATGGTCGTTCATGAACCTGCCAAAGACCTGCGCAATTGAAGAGCACTATGTATTGAGTACTGGCAATGCAGCTGAATAAACGGGCAAGTGTTATACAACCCTCAACAACAAGGGCAGAGATGTTTGGAAAGCCATCAAGGACTTCTTCAGCTTAAGGTAGTCGCCATAAACAAACAAAAATGCCCTGCCTCCTGTTTGCTGTGGTTGTTTGTTATGGCTCACATTAATCTGGGATAAAATATTTTCTAAGGTTCCCCGGGTGTTCTTCTCACTGACATTGTCCCACATGTGCACTTGTAGCACTTGAGTATTTGCATATGAAGAGGTCTTGTGCAATTGGACTAATGTCAAAACAAAACGGAATTTACTTATTTTCATATTCTCAGGGCCTGAGGGTATTACAGAGAGAAGTGTTCTAACAATAAATTGTTAATTGCAACTTTAAAGGCGGCAGGGTCTTCGATTTCAGTGAACCTTGCTCAGTCAAATACAAGAGCAGATCTGACATCTGACAGCATTAAATGTGTGCAATGCATAGCAAATAAACACTACCATTCTGAAAATGAAATAACTACAAAAGATGATGGCTAGAAGGAATTGCAAATTGAAGATAGTGATGTACTAATGTAAGATTACTTAAAATGTTGAATGCTCTCCAACAGCATTTTCATAGAATTATGATATGCAATGCGTTACTGCATTGTATATATGAACTAACATTGCGGCATACCATACAATCCTTTAACTTTCTCTTAAATTCATGCTGCTAATATTACGTATGCTTAGGTAGTGTGTTCCATTAGTGGGCTGAGAAAACATATATCCTGCTTGTCATAATTGATACATACTACGTTAGGCAAAATGACGCTATTATTTATTGCTCACCTTGTGAAACTATTGGCTAAAAAAAATGGGGTATTAGACAACTATACAAAAGGCTTTTTGTCTATGCAAATTAAGATTGGAGGCTGTACTAGTTAGAGTTCTTACAACGAAGTTGTGTTGTCACTTTATGTTGGCTACGTAGCATTACAATAGTAAGAACTAAAAGGTTATTTTAATACAAGGATGCACAACATATGGCTGGCAGGCCAAATTTGGCCCACAAGTGAATTTCTGGCTGCCTGGGGCTGTTTTCAGATTTCTATAGTAGACTCGTGCTTCAATCAACACATGGTCGCATGATGAGAGAAACTGTAGTATACACTTTTGTTGGCAAATGTAGCGCATAAAATGAACCATTGGTGGCATCAAGCACAGCAAAAAGAAGAAAAAAGAAAAATGGAGCAGAGCCCTTTTACCGGGAACAGTTAATGAACGCATGCGACAACTGCACGTAATCTTCTTACAACATTCTTTCACTGTCACCTTCTTGCTCATGTAAACACGCATAACATCTCATCCAAACCTCCAGGTGCTCTTGGAATGGATTTCTGGTCGTCGGGACGGAAGGCAATGATCAAGCTCATTTGCTAGCCTACGTCAATATACTGAGCGCCCCACTCCGATGACGAGAAGTTTATTCCCCTGCAAGCAATGCCACGCTCGACTCTGAGGTCCACAAAAACCGCATGCCCCTAACAACTTGCTCGTACCTCTTTCCACGTGCAGACCGTCGCTCTCCTTAATGATGCAATCATTCATCACATTGAGCATAGTTAGACCAGGCTATCCCATCTTTCGGGTCTGGGAGCAGCATCCTAATGTGGTACACGTACTGGGGATGTCCCCGCACTCTCTCCTCACCCCACATTATTACACATGCCAATGCTCCTCCCGTCTGTGCCTTATACCACGGCAAGCTGGACTGCACCAGAAGAAGGCCTGTGCCTAACTCTAGCTTCTCCTCGTGTGCCAGGTCAGCCACATCTAGTGGGCGATGGCATCCATCGCAAGTCCACCACTACCGAGTGCCACCTCCACAAGCAGAAACGACTTGGCCTAGAGTCGTCATGCAATGAAGCTTTGTTCTTCATACAACATCAATGACCGCTTTATCTGTGCAGCATACATAATTGAATCGAACATGTGCTTTTCCAATATGTCTGTATTCAGTGATCGAAGGCTATCGTGCCTGAGAAATGGTAATATGCTCTGTGTGTTTGCCTAACTTTTCAAACTTCACAAATATTTGCTGACATGGCAGTGCAGTGGGAGTGAGCATCAATCAAAGCTACTGTATTTACACGATTGTAGGTCGACTCGAATGTAAGTCGACCCTCCCATATCGCGTGTGATAGGGGAAAAAAAGAAGGGCATACCCGCAGGCACATTCCATAACGAAAATTTATTAGTAGCTGGCACGGTCACTGGACTACACTTCACTTGTGCCATCGTCTTCACTAGTGATGCCATCGTCATTGCTGCTACGGTCCCACAGCACGTCTTCGTCCAATGAAATTCCGCATTTGCATACATAAGTGCATTTGCATACATACATAAATCCACGCCGAAAGCACCCAACCACACACAACCGTCAGGGAGGCTCTTTTGACATGTCCGGTTGGCGTAAGTTCGCGGTCTTCTGCCGCCAGCCACTCGTACTTAAGGTGGAGCAGGTCCCTAAAAGGCAAAGATCCAGGCTGGTCTCATGACTATGTCGTAAGTTACTGGCAGCTAGGGACCGATCACGCATTTAAACAATGTACGCCACAAGCTTGGCCTCCAGCCCCGAAAAGCGTCCCGACTTCGGCCCGCGGAAACCTCTTCGCTTGCCATCACAGGTGAAAATTTTGCTTCGCTGCAGTCACCACTCTCGCACCGCCCATTAAGAAACATCATGGCGTTTTCTATCCAATTTAAATTCTGGCAGCAAATAATATCTTAATTTTGAAAGTAAACATTCATGCATATGCAGAAGAACGTACAGAACATAAAATCTTCAGAACACATCGAGAGCCTTTTTGAAATATTTTAAACATCATTTAAAGTAATTTAAGTATGAGAAACTGAGCAACCACCTCTTTCACTACCTTTACTTAGCAACACCAGAAGACTGTGACTATACTACATTCATCGACCTGCAGTGTTGGCCAGACCTAAAAGGCATGTAACAGGAGTAGCCCCTCCTTGAGGTTTATAGTTGCCCTGATAACATATATGGAAACATAACTAAGAATGCTGTGAAACCGGCCTCCCCTCCTTGAGGTTTATAGTTGCCCTGATAACATATATGGAAACATAACTAAGAATGCTGTGAAACCGGCCTATCTCCTTGGAAGCACCTATATGTTTGGACAGGTGATCTCTTTGATGACTGACCCTGCAGACACTTTTGACGACAAAAACTGCCCTTCCACAAGCAAAAATTAAATGTTTCCTGTTGATGTGCGGCTCCCAGATAGGTTAGTTCTGACCACGGTGTAGGAATATTGAGTAATATTCCTACACCGTGGTTCCGAGTCACATTGGTTTAGAGTTTTGCAGCCGGCCCCCTGTTCTAAAATGTTCTGGAAGAGAGCTTTGCCCTGCAGGTCAGTTGTCTGTTGAATAAATGCTTGCTACATCCTGGAGCGAAGCGTAGTTGGTAAAGAAAATTGACTCTTTTGGACAGCTGATCTTTGCTGCAGTGACTTGATCTGGCCAACAGCTAGACTGATGCATCTCGCATTTGAAAAGGAGTTCAGTGCGACACATTTCTTGGCAAGAGTGAATGGCCAATTAAGGGTAACTTAATTCCATCCCTTAATTGACCTGTTCCCCCAGTCTATCATATGCAATAAAGAAGTCGCAGTTCCGACCGAAAAGCGAAGCATTGATTGCGATAGCAAATTATTAGAGAGCTATAGAAGTAAGGTTTGTCGTTTTATCAACTGCATAAATTTACTGCTGTAAACATTCGCTTACAAACTAACATGCCCGTTGTCACGCGCGCACAGGCAAGTCACTCGATGACGGCGGACACTCGCTATCGACATTCGAACGCTAACGTGATGAAGAGCGGCAGCAACGGCGAGCGAATTGACCTTCGTACTGCCTCTCGTTTCAACGCGAACTAGGCGCGCGAGAAAGCGCACACGAAGCCATCAGCTGTCAGTTCACAAGCCTTCGAACCCACGTACTGCATAGATTGCCTCCAAGATGGGACGCGCGCGGTCGCTCTCAGCCATCGCAGCTGGAGTAGAAGAGCTGCGCACTAACCTCTTCTCCCATTGCAATTGGTGACAAATAGAACAAAAAAAAAAAAAAAAAAGCTACTAATGCTACCTTGAGTATTTGACAGTAGTGTGCAAAACTCCCCCGACGCCCCCGGCCCACCGCTGCGCCCTGCGTAATGTCATGCTACAGTTCCTGCCAAGTCTGACACCATGTGGACTAATGAGAGAGTAATTAGTCTTGCTGCAATTTTTAGTGGGCTTTGTATGAAGTTTTTACAAGCGTTGGTTTATACACCCATCCATAGCCATAAGCGCCCAAACCAGTGCCTAGAATATACCCAAACTACAAGTTGGCGATCATCATCATGCTATCGTTGCAAACGTTGCTTGCGTGTTGTTTGGATCACGTGCGTACGCGTTCCTCGCGCATGGCGATGTCTTTGAACCTATGATAATGGCACAACTTTTTACATAATAAATAAGCGAAAACGCAGAAGCTACTTGAAGCAGCAGAATGTCGTTTTAGTTTCTGCGAGTAGCCAACTCTATCAACTAGCAAGAAAATCATTGGAATATGTCTACGTTGCATGGTTGTTTCGAAGCAACAGTTGAGCAATACCCATCAAGGACTGCTGTGGTGTACGATGATGGCAACAAGAAGTCTCATCAGACGTATTTGGAGTTGTCGCGGCGCTCAGAAGAGCTCTCTGCGTTAATCAACAGGCACGGCATTTCACATGCTACCGTTGCGTGTCTATGTGATACTACAGCCAACGCTGTGGATCTCGTTCTGGGGTATGTGTGCAGTGTCAACATTCGTGTCGTCCACAATCAGTGCCCCATATTTTGCAGCGAAGCTGTTAAAGGGACTTCCAACATCATCTTCGTGCGACGGCGTGTATGGTATCAAATGACAATGAAATGGCTGCAACGTAGCCTGCATCGGAACCCAGAATTTGCTTTGAATTACCCGAATAGACAATAATTTATTTGCCTGTTTATCTTAGCCAGTAATACACAATTTTTGTTTTTCACATCGCTTTTGACCGGTACCACTTTGGAGATCAGCTCGGAGGGACCCAAACCGACAAATCTTTTGTGGGTATTGCGCCTGGGCGCTGGGCCTTTTGGCTTAGATCAATAATAGTTTGGGTGGTACACTAGTAACGTCAGCATTCGTGTTCCCACGTGACAAGTGTCCCGTCAACGTCATCGGCGTTGGCATTAACGTCCACGAGCCTGCCTAGGATCTCGCCCGTTACTAATCTAGTGGCCCTCTGCCCTCGACGCTCCCCAAGGAGCACCGTTTTACATTCTTAGATGTGAGAAATCCCTTATACAGCTTCGCTGTCTGTCATTTGAGTTGCTCGGATTGGCAAGGCTTTTTTTCCTCCCCCAGGGTACTCAAGGCTTCCTGTGCATTTGCTTTCCTGAGGTCCGAGTGTCCTGAAAAGTACATTAAAGCACTTGTGGATACAACTCCACTCTATTTAGTTGCAGAGAAATCACTGTATGATAAGGTACGAAGTCCCACTTTCTTGTCATTCCCAACTTGGCACGTGACTGCAATACCTGTGCGCCATACGTTTGCACATGCAGTATGTGCCTGTCACAAGGACACTGTCGAGTCTGTGATGATGAGACTTATATAAATCAAGTGCTGCTACATATATGTCACTACAAGGTGCACTTCGATCCTCTACAGAAAAATCGAAGTTCACTTGAACTAAGATTTGATCCAATTCAAAAAGCCCAATGTAGATTGACCTTAATGAAGTTAAAAATATCCTGTCTGACAGGCGCATTATATTTGTCACCTCCATTTTAACAATCTCATACATACCTGTGCAATATCAGAAAAATGAAGTGCAGCTGCTGGTAGAATTTATTGCCAATGCTGCCAGCATGTTCTGAAGTTCTTCCCACCACTGTCTTCCTTGATCCTAATGGTGTACCCCCTGAGCAATAGTATATGGACCAGGGATTTCATAATAACATCGGTTTTCTTCTTCATCTGTGAATGTAACTTAAAGACTGCAGTCCAAACTTGGAATTGCAAATTTTTCACAGCGCTCATCATTTTCAGTTTGTGCACCTGAAATACAAATACAGTTTTTTGGAGAGCGTATGGTCCGTATACTTTTGCTCACTGGTATACATTCTCCATGATAACCTGCCATTTGCTTCCTGTGTGCTTTTTACTCACTTCTGCATCATTAGTATGAAAAGAGTAATTGAAATCCATTATGATTATAGAAAGTCTTTTTGTTGCTTTTGCAGTGCAGCCTTGCGACGATTGATGAGTGGTCTGTGCTCGATGCATTATGGGACAGCAAATTTATATTTGCTAGTTATTTTCACAATGCAAGAGCACATATTGAAGAGCCAACATTGCTGGAGCCACAAATGGCTTACACCATGTTTACATCAGGAACAACTGGTGAACCAAAGGTGGTCAGGGTTCCCCATGAATGTGCCTTGCTGAATGTCCAACACTTACGGTAATTATGAGTACAGTAATAGGTTTTTCATGTTTCATGTGTGCACTGTGCAACACAGAAATATTGCTGGTAAACTAACTTTTTACAAGCATCATTTTTTGTGAGTGATAAAAGTTTGAGTACATGTTATCACATCTGTTTCAACATTTTGGCAAGCATCACAGTGTTCTTTATCATATCACACTGTGCATGAGTTTTTGGCTGGCTCTTAGAATAACCTGTAAGGCAATAACAGATTTGGTTAATGTGTGCTGTCAAAATTTTCTGTAGTCAAGTGTTTTTAATTTTATCGAACACCTCAGCAGCCTCATTCAGTTCACTGCTTATCATGAGTGAGGTTCGTTCAAGGTATTTATGTGTACTAGAAGTGAAACTTGGGCGAGTTGGTGGTAATTCATGTTTTGGAAATTAACAGTGCTACCCGCCGTGGTTGCTCAGTGGCTATGGTGTTGGGCTGCTGAGCACGAGGTCGCGGGATCGAATCCCGGCCACGGCGGCCGCATTTCGATGGGGGCGAAATGCGAAAACACCCGTGTACTTAGATTTAGGTGCACGTTAAAGAACCCCGGGTGGTCGAAATTTCCGGAGTCCTCCACTACGGCGTGCCTCATAATCAGAAAGTGGTTTTGGCACGTAAAACCCCATAATTTAATTAACAGTGCTAAACAAACAAAGACGAAGGAAAAGAAGAACAAGATACTGGCGCTGACTCACAACCTCTATTCCTTTGTCCTTGTCTGTTTAGCGCTGTTAATTTCTGAAACATGTATTTATGTGTGTGTGTTTTGTTTTTGAAATATGGAACTTGTCCTCGTCAGCATTACAATGGATATGACTAACCTTGCAAATGTATTGTCTCTAGGCTTAGCTCCGAAATCCTTCTTTTCATCTGCAAACAACAGCTTTCCATCTTTAACCTTTCCTAGGCAGTTATGTGTGTGTTCACATACATGCATGTGCTACTAAGTAAAGCAATGAAAGGGGCTAGTTGTTGCATGTTCATGGTTACGTTCTGCTGAGTTTTACACTGGGAAAAAAATGACGAAAAAGGGAAGATGGATGTGGACAGACAAAGAGCAATCGTCTGTCTGCGTCCTTCACCATAATTTTGCCAGTGTAAAACTCAGTGCAATGTAATCCATACATTTGAACATACATGCTATACACAAAATGTGCACGATGGACTCAGTTTTTACCTCAACCACTCTGTTTTTGTGCAGCTTTATAGAATGAAGCCACTGCACAAATATTTATTTATTTATTTATTACAAAGCATTACAAAGGGGACTGGGCAGAAAGAAAATTAAAGCAGACAATGTGAAAAATACAGACACATAAATGCTTGCTCTCAGATATACAATGTTAGGTAAGAAACAATGAAATTGTTAGTAAGTACGAAATACAAAACTGTCAATGTTCATACAATACCAACCAAAACTTTGCAAAAATTATTGATGTCACTAATAGATACAATTTACTTTATGAAGATTGTTCCATTCTTTAGAAGTGCGGGGAACAGATGAGGGTAGAAAAGCAGCTGTTCTGCATCAAGGGATTGCTATTTTGTGAGGATGATCCATGCAACACGATATGTAATTGGACCGATGAAAGAAGTTATTGTGCAAGGTGGCATGATAATATAACTTGGGGAACAGAGTGAGCCAGCAAATTTTTTGTTGTGAAGTCAATGATGGAAGATTCAAATTAGTTTTCATTGCTGTTATGCTTGCTCCTCAGTTAAAGTTGGAAGAATGAAACGAACATTTTTCTGAACACATTCTAAGGAAGTAATCAAGTAGTCTTGGTTAGGATCCCACACTGCTGTTCAGTATTCTAGTTTAGGACGAACCAATGCTTTATAAAGAGCTAATTTCACGCCAATGGAAACTGACTCTGGCAACTTTTAACACCCGAGCTCTGTTGAGTGAGGCTAGCTTAGCAGGACTCTTTGATGAACTATCAGTCATTGTTGGGGATATCATTGGCCTTACTGAGATTAGAAGAACTGGTGAGGCTTATACAGTGCTGATTAACAGCCATGACCTCTGCTATAGAGGTCTCCCAGGTAAGAAGCAATACAGGGTAGGATTCCTAACCCATAAGGACATAGTGGGCAATATTCAAGTCATCTGTCAACACGAGGTTTGAGACTTTGGAAGCTTATGTATCTGCTCTGGAGTTACCCTCAATGTCTAGTGGTGCACAGGATTGTAATCACAACCTACACACTCAAATCCAGCAATTAGAAAATGCTATATCAACTTTCTCTTGCAGAAACGACAATTTAGAAAACAGGTCGCATAGAAACAACATTATTATACACGGTCTCAGCGAGGGCCCTAACGAGAATTATAAGGAACATTCTTCAAACATTGTTAAATGGTTCCAGGACACTCTTAAGATCTCATTCCAGGACACTCTTAAGGTCGCATAGACTCTGCAATAATTTCAGAGGCCGGTCACGTCCCATTATTATGAAGCTCCTTGATTTTCAGAATAAGGTGCTGGTGCTGAGGAATTGCTATAAACTTAAAAACACTAGCTTTCGTGTTTCAGAAGACTTCTCGCCACAGGTTCGCAATATTCGCAAGAAGCTCTGGGAAGTGTTCTGCTCTCATAGGGATAGTGGCTCATCTGTCCATATTCGTTTTGATCATGTATTTATTGACAGGGTACGATACGATTGGGATAGCACATCCAATACTGTCGTCAGATCATCTGCTGGCTCAACCAAAACCAACGAAACACTTGCTAGGACCAAATGCCCCTGACTCCACAGTACTGGCAATAAACTTTCCATTTTAAGCATTAATGCAAGAAGCCTGGTCACCAATTCCTCTAAATTTCTTTCCTTGGTCTCGTCTTACTCGCCACATATTATCGGTGTTACTGAGTCCTGGTTACATGATGATGTGCATGATTCTGGGTAACCCCTCCTGGTTTCAAGGTAGTTCGGCGAGACAGAAAATTTAGGAGAGGAGGCGGTGTTGCTCTATTTATTCAATCTCACCTTCACTTTTCTGTACTCCCTGCCCCACCTGATACCGAGTCTTGGTGGTGTAAAGTCCTACTTGAAAATATGTCTGATTGGCCACCAAATGTTAAGATGCGTTATAGTTCGATTGATTAGATGCTCAGATAACAGAGCACGTAGCGAGAGGACACAGAGCTTCGGCAACACAGACACAAGGCTTCCAACCACACGTTGTCGTCGTCTTTCTCGAAGCAGTGCCTGCTGCGCGTTTTTCTCCAGTACAGATTATAGGGGTCGTTTACTGTCCACCTGTTTCTAATATTGAGTATTTACACAATCTAAGTGAATTTTTGCATAGTTATAATACTTCTTCATCCAACGTTATCTGCATGGACGATTTTAATGCTCCTGGTGTTTATTGGTCTTCTGTGAAGGTAAGTGGACGCGAAGTAGCTATCAGGCATGAGTTGGCCCACATTTCACTGTCCTGTGGCCTGCATCAGATCGTTCAGGATTTCACTCGGTAAACTTCAGTCCTTGATCTTGTCTTTCTTACTACATCTCTTTTTAATGCCAGTTACGAATGCGATGTTATTGATAGAATATCTGAACACAATGCTGTGTTCATTGCAGTTACAAGCATCGTCCCTAAATCCTGCTATGTCTATTGCACTTTTCCTGACTCTAGCCGCGCTGATGATTTGGCAATAACAGACTCCCTATGCAATTCCTTTCATGAGCTTGAACTAATAAGTACCACTAGTGATACTAATACCTTGATAAGCTTCTTCGAAAATCTCAGTAAGTGTATCAACCTTTGTATTCCTTTAAACACAAAGAAAACAAACACCGAAATTCCCTGGATGACTAGGAACCTTTGCATTTATCACGTCGTGTGGCAAGATTACGTCGATCGAAACGCTGTGGTGACTCAACAAAACTCACGCAATTTCATAGCGCTAAAAAGGAACTCCATTCTAAAATGGTTGCTGCAAAAGAATTTTATTACAAAGTAACCTTGCCGAAATTAATGACGGCTAATCTCCGTAAATTTTGGAAAGCTATCCTACCACCTAGGTCATCCTCGGGCATGTTAATAATTAACAATGTTGCAGTTTCTGATTCACAAACAATATCTTCTTCTTTTAACACCTACTTCCACTCTGTCTTTATGACTGATAACTCTGTAACCCCTGTTTTTGATTCCAAACCATACCCTCCTATTGACGATATATCACTCTCCTGAGGGTGTACTCAACTTAATCATAAACTTAGAAGACACCAAGAAGTCATGTGGTCCTGATGGTATCCCGACTGTTTTTTTCGTTCGATACTCTCTTTGGTGCAGTCGATATCTGCCAATTATGTTTAGAAAATCTCTCTCAACTGCCATCCTTCCTCCCTCGTGGAAACTTGTTTCAATTCTGCCCTTATTTAAGTTGGGTAACATTCAATCATTATCTAACTATAGGCCAATCTCCTTAACAGCACACTCATGTAAATTTAGTTTCCATGGAAATTTACATGAGTGGCATGTAAATTACTTGAACACATTATCTTTAAACCATATTATGGAATTTCTTGAAACTAACAAAATTTTATTGCTTTCCAGCATGGTTTTAGACGTGGCCTTAGCACTATAACACAACTGACAGAATTCGTTCATGACATCAGCAGCTCTATAGACATAGCTGACCAGATTGATGCTATATTTATAGACTTTGCAAAGGCGTTCGACACTGTCTCAAACCATAAACTTGTGTACAAGCTGTTTGCTATACTAAAAAATGCATCTATGGTTGGCTGGATATCGGACTTTCTTTCTCAGTGTTCGCAGTATGTATATTTCAACTCTACTAACTCACCCTTGATGCCTGTTTCATCAGAGGTTCCCCAAGGCTCAGGACTGGGCCCTCTTTTATTCCTGCTTTATATTCATGATCTCCCCCTACACACTTCAGTTAAAATACACCTTTTTGCAGATGATTGCATTTTACATCATACAATTAAATCTGCTACTGATCATATTGTCCTTAACAATTATTTTGCTGACTTCTGTCACTGGTCCAAAGCATGGCAAATGAATGTCAACTTTTCCAAAACTGTCTCCATGTCTTTTACATGACGCTCATGCTCTTCCTTCTTTGCCTATACCTTCAACAATATTACTTCAAATAGGGTCTTCAAATTCAAATATTTAGGTATTCTGCTAACACACAATTTGTCATGGTCGAAACACATTGATGTCACCTGTAACAAGGCCCTTATATGGCTGCATTGTATGGAATCCATACAAACACTGTGACATCAAAAAATGATAATCAGTGCAAAAAAAGGCAGTGCATTTTGTTTGTAGGAGATATGACAAGGAATTTTCACCGTCCAACTCTCTTCCCCTACTGGGTCTTACTTCTCTTGCAGAGCGTCGTAAACTTGAATGCCTCAAATCTTTTCATACGTTAATCAATTCTCCTCACCTCCCCTCTCTAGATAACTATTTGATTTTTTCCAAACCCTTGTGTACGAGGAGTAACCATGCGCTAATTATCCCAACGTTTTTTGCCGACACTGATTCCTTTAAAAACTGTTTTTTTTTTTCCATCAACAATTGAAGTCTGAAATTCATCACTGGGCAACATGCGTTCACTACCACTGAAACAATTCACGCAAGCTTGTTTATAAATGTTTGTATGTTCGTTGTTCATCTCCTGCAGTAGCCTCATTGATGCTGAAGTAAGTATAAATAAATAAATAAATAAATAAATAAATAAATAAATAAATAAATAAATAAATAAATATTGACAAATTCTACAGCATTAATGAGAGGGTAGCAGCAGTCGTAATCAAACTTAATAAGAGGTATAGATTAAAGGTAGTTCAAGCCTGATGATGATGAAGTAGTTCAGTTTTATAAAGGTGATGAATTAGCAATGAGAAATGTGCAAACTCAATTATACTGTAGTAATGGGCGACTTCAATGCAAAAGTGGAGAAAAAGCAGCCTGGTGAACAAGCAGTTGGTAACTACAACGTAGATTCTAGGAACACTAGAGGAGAGATGCTGGTAAAATTTGTGGAAAGGAATAAGCTGCGAATAATGAACACCTTCTTCAGGAAGCATAGCAACAGAAAGTGGACATGGAAAATCCCTAATAATGAAACGAGAAATTAAATAATTTCATACTTTCTGCCGACACTTCTTGGACCACTTGAGCCAAACAAGATTGAACTTGATGCAAATCAAGTGTCACTGCATGGCCATCTTCTAGCACAGTTGATGTAACCATGCTGTGTTAATCAAGATGAAATTGTTGAGTGCAATCGAAGACTGCCACTGGGGCACACACAACCCCACTGAGCTAGCATGTGTGAAACATGAACAGAAGGTAAGCAAAGAGTCTAAAACAAGAATGAACACAAAATAATGTTTCACGTTACTTTCTTTTGCTTAATACAGTGCCTAATACATGCTTGCACTAAGTAGCACAGATCTAATTTTTGAGCCCACTTAACCCATCTCAGCTAGATAAGTAAGCTAGGTATCCCCCCACCGAAATTCCCCTTTTGTATTGCTTTTACTGCGTCAGAGGCACATTTGTCAAATGTATATATAACTGTGTCTATTTTGGATGCGTCTAGTGATGTCTGGTGCACAGAAAATAACTGGAATGAACACCTCTCTGAACATTGAGAGAAAATATTTATGCAGATTGATTTCACTGAGGGTAGGAACTCCATATGGCAGTGCCATAACTCGTTTGCCAGAATAGAGGGTCCTCCTAATTGCTTGTCTACCTTGGATGGTGTTGTAGCAGGTTGAAACAATGAAACACCAGGATGTTTAAAACATACTGCATTGAAATAACAAAATTTAAGGACAGTAATCCTGAGCAAGTTTTTAAATGAAAGTACAAGATACAAAATATCGTGAATTTTCATGTTTTCACACTGTGGGCCTATATCACACACATTTATTTTTCTGCTTCGGAATTTTTTTTAGTACAGTTGCCAGGCATTTGTTGTTCCTTGTGCATGTACAAAGTGAAGGCAAGTCAAACTTTTTTTTCTCACAGATCCATTTTCAACATCTCCAAAGAAGACATAATATTTCAGGCAGCACCTATGACATTTGATCCTTGTGTCATAGAGATCTTTCTGGCTCTTACAACTGGTGCCCAGCTGGTTTTGACATCCGAGGCTGTCAAACGTATCCCTCGAGCTCTTACGCAATTGCTCATTGACAACTCAGTTTCGATTATTCAGGTAGGAAGATGTTTGGGCATGTCTCACGTACACCTACTAGCCTTCATAATTTTCTGTGATATTTTGTTATGACTACCCAAATTGACTTGTCACATATAATGTAGCTGTATACAATGCAATAACTTCACAAAGGAAGTAGCACTGAAATACGAAATGAGGAAAGACCCAGACATGGGAAATGACTACGCACTGATTATATTTAATGTGTCACCACAGTAGTTAGCAAGAAAGGAAGCAAACCCAACATTGAACCAGCTTGGTTCAACGTACGCCTTTATTTAGTGTAGTCATGGCATAAGTGCAAGGTTGACATTTGCATATATATGGCCTTTGCGAATTGTTGCAAGGTCTTGAAAGTTGATATTTACATGTTTGCAGCTTTAATGTAGGAAATGTTGCATGAAAAGAATGTTCAGTTACTTTTCTTTTCACAGGCAACACCGAGTTTTGTTCGCAGCCTTAGTGCTGATCGCATCCGGAGCTCGCTGCTTACTGAAGCTTCACACTTGCGTGTCTTGGCCCTTGGAGGTGAAGAGTGCCCTGCCGGAGCCTGCATAAATTCCTGGAGACAGCCAGGAAACAGAACAGAAATCTACAACCTTTATGGAATCACAGAGGTGTCTTGCTGGGCAGCATGCTATAGGATTAGTCCTACCGACACAAGGCATGTGCATACTGTTTATGGTTATAATTCATTGACGTCTGCCTTGTGTTTTTCTTTAGGCTATACAAAAATTTTCAAAATTGCCCGTGGCAGATAGCATAATTGTCCTTGAGCTGGATCACTGAAAGATAGGGACCATTATCTTATTTTATTTCATAATACTGCAGGCCAGTAGGCCCAAACAGGAGTGAATGAATGTACGCTATACGTATTCCACTAAAAGCACAAAAAGGAGGCATATGTGCCATTGCAAGAGTACTGAACAACAGAAATCGAGGTAGTAGACCAACCATGAAAATTGAGAATATACTTACAAGGATATGTACTTTGATATTATTAATAATGATAAAAAATTTACAACAGACCTATACAGTAAGCTTGCGGGCTACTGATATAATAAATTTTGAAGTTCGTTACGGAAATCAGTGGAATCGAAAATGGACTGAGGAAGTGCATTTGAATCGGTAATAGCCCATTGAAGAAAGCTGTTCTTGGATCCATTTGTCTTGGCAAAAATTGGTTGTATCGCATGTTTCTGTGTATGCCGTGTCTTTTGTGTAGTAACAGGTTTGACATATGATAAAGTACCAATGTCGTGTATGCCTGTCAACATTTTGAACAATTTCTATTTGATTAAGTTTTCTATGCTTTTTCAAGATTGGAGTGTAATTGTCAGCTATTAGTTTGATAGGAGAATCGCATCTTTTATACTTTCCATAAATAAATCGGACAGGCCGCCATTAGAATCTGAACCTGGCAACGTTTAAGGTTAGAATGTTATCTAGTGAGGCGAGTCTAGCAGTGTTATTGGAGGAATTAGAGGGTAGTAAATGGGATATAATAGGGCTCAGTGAGGTTAGGAGGACAAATGAAGCATATACAGTACTAAAGAGCGGGCACGTCCTGTGCTGCCGGGGCTTAGCGGAGAGACGAGAACTAGGAGTCGAATTCCTGATTAATAAGGATATAGCTGGCAACACACAGGAATTCTGTAGCATTAACGAGAGGGTGGCAGGTCTTGTTGTGAAACTTAATAAGAGGTACAAATTGAAGGTCGTACAGGTCTACGCCCATACATCCAGTCATGGTGACCAGGAAGTCGAAAGCTTTTATGAAGACGTGGAATCAGCGATGGGTAAAGTCAAAACAAAATACACTATACTGATGGGCGACTTAAATGCCAAGGTAGGCAAGAAGCAGGCTGGAGACAAGGCAGTGGGGGAATATGGCATAGGCTCTAGGAATAGCAGGGGAGAGTTATTATAAATCGTTATGAATAAAATTGTGCGTACCCTTTAGCTTTCCCGTTCTACGCAACACTTCTTGTTTTTCCTAGTAGTTCTCAAAGTAAAGAATTATAGGGCATTTTGTCTGATTGCTTCGCCAGTCTATGAAATCTCGCGACTGATGCACAGCTGACACCAAGCTTATCGAGAAAAATTTCCTTTATCACCTTCTCATGCAGCACTGCATCCATTTCTCCAGGTATTTCACCAATCCCAAAGACGGTCAAGTTAATTACTTTCAAAAGAAACCAAAATTCACAATAGGCTAATTAAAAAAATATGGCTAATTAGGTATTGATTAATTTACGGGACATGTTGCAATTTATGAATTGTTGCCAGTGAGTTCACAAGGCGTATCCACTCGAAACAAATTTTCAGGATTACACCAGTCGTGAGATATTCATTCCCAAAGTGTGCTATGAAATACATGGGCATGCCATTTATTTTTGTGCTTCAATACATAAAATGGTGTTTAGTTAAAAAGGTTAGTGGAACAACAGTACATATTTACTGCAAGTTTGATGATGCATATCTTGATACTTGTGCCATCCTCAGAATTTCTTCCAAGCGGATATGCCTCGCAAGGTTACCGGCAACAAATCATATATTGAAATATGTGCCCTAAAGTAATAATAAAAAACTTAATTAGGGATGTTTTGTAAGTTAGACGATTATGCATATTCATTTCACATGCAAGCAATGTCTGCCTCTTGGAGTAATCGAGCAGAGAGACGAATTGTGCTATCTGCAGCAAGAGATTTTTAAAGGGACACTAAAGGCAAATACTAAGTCGACGCGAACTGTTTAAATACCGTCCCAGAAACCTCACAGCACTTGTTTTGTGCCAAGAAAAAACTTAGTTTATGAGAAAATTGCATCTGAAGGGTCTGAATGCCTTTTTCAAAATTTGAATCTCCCTCCCGCCACCAAAACGGGGGAGTGGTGACGTTGCATACGCCATCACCACCCTTTGCTGGCTGCCGTCGGTGAGTGAAACGGCACCCGACAGATGGCATACCGAGTCAAGACAAGGTGTTGGATCCGCCACTGCAGCTGCTTTTTGGTCAAGTGGCGTGGACTGTTCGGGCATCCCGCGACATCACATGGAAGTTGAATTCTCTACTACTTGCAGTTTGTGCTAGTTTCACGAACCACCAAAACCAGCGCAGCACTACGCACTCAGGAAAGTACTGAAACGCGAAAGCGTGGGTGGTGCAGAGTCGAGCGCAGACGAAACCATTTAACCGCCTGTGTCTTTGTCAATGGCAATTTCAATGAGTTCTTTTTTCTAAAAATGAAATAGAACTGGACAAGTAGTATTTTATTTAATCTTGTAATAGTACACATGGATGTTTTTTGCAATGAGTAGTTGAGCACTAGTGACAGAATTTAACTGAGGGGTGCTTTTGTCATCGGGCAAGTGCTTGAATGTCCCGGAGAAGTCTCTAATCATGTCCTGCATTTACCTCAATTTCTTGATTATTAAGGCTCTGTTCGCGATAATATTGACGCCTTGGAGATTCTTGAGCACTAATTTATCACTTTAGCTTGACTTAGTATTTGCCTTTAGTGTCCCTTTAAAAATTTTGTATAGACTAAAAAAGACACTCCATATATGGCTAATATAGAGAACAAGTTAACCGCAGAACGAGCAATGTAAGGAAAAATGTTAAGTGCAGTGTTAAGAGACGAGATGACAGCGGTGTGGATTAGAGAGAAAATGAGCATAGCCAATACTCCTGTTGACATCAAGAGAAAAATATGGAAATGGGCAGGCTAAGTAATGTGTAGAGCAGATAACTAGTAGTCTATTAGAGTTACAGAGTGAGTACCAAGGAAAGTGGAGCACAATTGAGGACAGCAGAGAATTAGATGGTGTCATGAAATTAGGAAACTTATCAGCCTAATATGTGGTCAGCTGGCGTAAGACAGAGGTAATTGGAGATTGCTGGGAGGGCCTTCATCCTGCAGTGGATATAATAAGCTGAGGATGATATGACTAATGAGAGCTCATTGCCTACATTGAAAAAAGAGAAAGGCTGCACAGGTGGCGGGAAACAGTCTCACTCGTGTGTGAAACTGCTTCATTTTTCCACCCACTGCAGTAGCTTGGTCATTATGGCAGTGTGTGGCTTAGTATAAATAGGTTCGAAGTTTTGTTCCCTTCCACAGCAGCGAAATATGAAAAAATCGGCAGACTCATGCTGCGTAGCAGAGTGACAACCTGATATCCAATGAAAAGCTAGTTTGACTATTTTGTCAGCACAACTATTTCTTGAACTGTTCTGCAGTGAGATCGCTCCAGCTCCAGTGAACATGTAGAGAATAACTGTTTTCTTGCCATTCCTCCATGCTGCTGACATTGGCTGATGACACAGTTCTTCCTTAGCGCACTATTGGTGCTTTTGCAGCGGCGGTGACCTTGAAATGCAGCCTCTTGTGATGAATGCCTCCTAAAAATAACCTTTCCAAATTTTGGAAGGAAGTTTTAACATCATTCAACTATTCTTAACAAGATTTTAACTGTTCATGTGCGAAGTTTAATCTTCTAATCTCTACACATTCTCTTCCATTGACAGTTCTAAAATTTTGCTTATCAAAAAGGCATTTTTGTGATGCCAATATTTACTCCATGACTTTGAGATCTCACCAGCATGTTTATCCAAGCAATGCTGTATTCTTACAAATTGTCAACCTGATACACTCAGAAGTTCCTTTAAATGAGCATTTTGGACTTCCGACAAACCCCAAGACATGCTGCATTTAGTAGAATTTTGACATTATTTTAATTCAATAAATTAAATTCTTGGGTTTCACATTCCAAAATCATGATCTGATTATGAGGCACACTGTAGCTGGGGG
This sequence comes from Dermacentor andersoni, assembly GCF_023375885.2. Classification (NCBI taxonomy): domain Eukaryota; kingdom Metazoa; phylum Arthropoda; class Arachnida; order Ixodida; family Ixodidae; genus Dermacentor; species Dermacentor andersoni. The sequence continues at coordinate 19,828,043 of NC_092817.1, forward strand.
CTCTGGATTAATTTAGACTACCAGGGGTTTTTTAATGTGCACCCAGTGCACAGTACACAAGCATTTTTTAAGTACACCTCCTTCGGAATGTGGCCGCTGCTGCTGGAGTCAAACATGTGACCTCAAGCTTAACAGCACAATGTTGGCATTAATCATTGGGATACTGCAGTGGGTGACATTATTTTGTGGCTCCTTTATCCACCCTTTAACTTGCAAGTTTTGCCACTACTATTTGACACACTCCGTAGTTATCTTGATGCACTTCTACACAGCTTCAAAATAGGCCCAGGCAAGCAATTAGGAAAGTTGACAGTATTATTTTTTACTATAGACTTAATTCACCTCCCCCTCCCTCTTGCAATTTTGGACACACATCACCCTTATCACCCCTCACATTTTCCTTCAATCTATCTGGAGGACCAAATGTTTCAATAACAGCTTCCCATCAAAATATTTATTTTGATAAGCTATGACTGTGTCTCGTACTGTATAATGGATGAGCACGAGTGGATGATAGCAATATACAACATCTTTGGCATTCTCAAAAACTTACATATTATTACTGTGATGTGCTTTCACAGAGTTATACCATTAGGAGAACCACTGGATGGTACTGTACTAGAAGTCAGAGATGATTCTGGAAATGTTGTTGAAGAAGGAGAGGGCATCCTTTTTGTCGGTAAGTGTTTTTTTTTTTTTAAATACAGTGAGGCTGTTTAGGGGAGTTCCACAATGAGTTTTGCGTGGTGGCAAAGTCCAGTGTGCGACAGCATTGTCAATGTCAAATGTAAATGCAACCAACATTTGTCGGAGCCCTGAATTTGCTTTGAAACATAATGGTGAGTGTTTGTAAAATAAAAATCTTGCGTATACCACATTCGCATAGACTATAACATTTATGCACAATTTTTAAACCAGTAATTTGTAATTTTTGTTTGTCACATTGAGGTTTACTGGTTCCACGTTGGACATCAACTAGGAGTTTGTACGGCTGCAGCAGTGAAATCTGATACCATAGTGCTGCAATACCGCTTGCCTGCGACGACCATGTTCAAGTGAGGCTGTGAGCTAGCTAACAAACCCCCCTGGTACTTCCGAAAGTGTAAGAACTTGCTGTTACAGCTTCTCTGTCTTTGATTTATCAGTTGTCAGATAAGCATACATTTATAAAGTTTAATTTTTTAATCAGCAATAGCAACTTTTTCAGTTTGATCCAGAGCTTGTAATCATAGTTTGCTGCAATCGTACTTATGGCATGTACCACTTCACTTCAGAAGTGCATGATGCAGACAGGTAAAGGTTTACGAAAGGAAAGAGTTGTCATCCACTTGAGAGCATCATGAAGCTACAAAATTTTTGTGTTCATCTCACCCTTTTGACTGTCATGCTCCAACCATTTTGCCTCCAGTGTTTCTGCTTGTTTGGTCTCGTGTTAAATGAGGGTGCCTCTCTTACATCCAGGTGGATCTACGCGGCGTTGCCTGGTCGGAAATGAAAAGTGGATACATCTGGATGCCTGCCACATGCGCAGTTCTGGTGACAGTGTCAGAAAATCTTCCAATGGATTAATTTTCTTAGGAAGGAAGGATTCTATCTTTAAGTACCATGGCAAGAAGATCAACCCTGCATACCTTGCAAGGCAGCTTCAGGAAATGGGAATGATACAAAGTTGCCACACTTACTTCTCCAAAACAGATCGGATGCTGTATTTCTTTGTCATTCTGCACCCTACATGCATTGCTGAAGCTGCGACGACTCAGTTGATACAAATCCTTCAACAGGAGTGCCAGTGTCCCTTCCAGGTTGAAGTCGTTCCCAGATGGCCACTCACTAGCCATGGTTTGTGCTTGCTCTTTATCAGCTGTGTATTTTTGTTGTCTTAGCCTTAGCGTAGGCTCCATGCGTTACTGCAAAAACAGTTGTTTTGATTCCGGTGTTCGCCTTTTTAGTGAAAGCAAGGGTGGAAATGCCCCTGGGCTGCAATATATTTTCAGGCATTAGCATTTCGGTGTTGGTGTTATTTCAGTTTCTGCTCACTTTGTTGTTTTGTTGGTTCAAGGAAATTCAAGGCACCCTTGACTTGGTGCTGTATTGACCTTTTTAATAACTTATTGGCACTAATACTTACCGTAACCACTGATTAGTATTACAACATGATAAAAGTTGTTACTCAATTTTTTGTCGTATTATTGCATTTTGGCTGCTTTACAGTCAAATACTAATGTTAATTTGTGATGAGTTACCTGGCAGCCGTAAGCATTTCACTCTATGCAATAATTCTTAGGGACTGCTTTGCCACAAATCTCTTGTGGACTGGTACAGGTGATAGTGGAACCCTGAGGTGGAGAAGCCATAAGGGGGGGAGGGTGGCCCAGCTTTTGGCTGCAACTGTAAATGTTGCTTATGCATGTTCCATACAATAAGATAACAAATTAATAGTGTGCAGCAAACTTCCTTTATTTTCGCTAAAAGAAAGCCAGCTTAGCATTGCTCTATTTGCTCTTCAAATACCCAAGTGTAGAAAAGGCATGTGCGACAGGTTTCATTTGCCCTCCTTGTTGCGTGGTAGTGTTGTATTTGCATTTTCACTCTGTTTTTATCTGCCGTTTCCCATGCTGCAGCATAGCAATGTGCAGGCTGTCGAACACACATTTATGTTTCCCCCTTCCTGCTCGGGGTTTGCCTGCATATTGATACACCTTGTCAAAGTCGTCCGTTTCTACTCTATTGCAAGTGAGGCCATTTGCAGCTCCCCTTAATTCCTTGTGGGAATTTTAGCTTTGGCTAGCCTCTTTGAACCTCAGTACATACTTTAATGTGCTTGCTGTCTATCACTTCAGAAATGCATCAGCCATGGCTAGCAGTGAAGCTTACGTGCACATCTCCTTACTTCTTTTTTTATCCTTCAGTGCACTTCTTTTTATTTCCGTCACAGTTCCTCATTCCTGTTTAGGGTGTGCAGTCTCATGCTGGGGGTGCTATTTTGTTTATTTCACAGGAAAAATAGACGTTGAAGCCCTTGTGGCTCATCAGAAGAAGCGAAGACTGCAAAGTTCCTTTCCTGATCTTTGTATGGTATTGGCCAGACTTTGGAATGTAGGTTTTCTGACAAAATATATATACTTGGTGACAGCCATCCTATGCCTCCCCTTCCCTCTATTGCAATGCATTATTGCTGCTTCAAGGACTATTTGTGTCCACATAGTGCCCTCTATTAGTGAGCATATAACAAAGGCTTTGGTGGCATATTCGCAGCTTGTAATAGCAACCAATTAACTCTCATATACGACATTATCAGTGTGACTGAATGTGTTTTCTTGCTCTAAGTGCTTGGTAGCAGTGGCATTCTGCTGCTGAATATGAGGTCACAAGTTTAATTCCCGGCTACCGTGGCCACATTCGAATAGAGGTGGAATATAAAATTCGCCAGGGACACTTAAGAATGCTTACGTGCGGGAATGCGAAAGCGTTATAGTCCCTTTGGTGAAATGTTTTTTTTCATACATTCCTTGTCTGCACAAACTCTCGCCTGTGTTTTAACTGCGTCTCGATAAGGCGAAATCAATATGCGCTCGCTTGCCCATGAGGAGTTCATAACTTGAAGGACCATAACTCAGCGGTGTCCAGTTGGACATTAATGCTTTTTATTTCATACGCTCATTTTATAGACTCATGACGTCACGCCACCATCCCTCGATGTAATGGGTTATATAATGCTTTCGCATTAAAAAGTATCGTGTACCAAACATCAGTTTTAGTTTGAAAAAACACGGGTGGTCAGGAGTAATCAAAAGCTGTCAACTACGGTGTCTCTGATAGTCTTTGTGTTCCATTGCGATGTAAAATGTAGTCAATCATACAGCCATTTAGCCAATCAAACCACTGAATCAGACAGTCAATCAATTGGTCAGTCTGTTGGGTGCCAGCCTCAGGGTCATATTGTTGTTGGTTTAGTGTCTTTTCTCTGATGTTGATGGTGTGTGGTGTTTATTGGTGCAAGGGCTTCACCTTGATGTTTCAACTGCAAAGTGAGGCTTCAGCAGACTGACAATTAATTTTGTTTACTTGAAATACACTCGGAGCCATATGGCACTAAAGAGGGGAGTGTTTACAGAGCATAGCAATTAAAGAACTAGCACAGTGAGTAGTGGTAATAGCATAAAGATACTCCTGGTTATACAATGTTAGTTAATATGTAATGAAAAAGTTTGTTATCAGTGAAGGCTCGATAACACTTTTGGGAAGGTGGTTCCATTCCTGGGAAGTACGGGGGAGGAAAGACTGAAAAAAGGGCTTCATGTAACGCAAATACATTCCAACCTTAATTTCATGATTGACACGGTTTAAAATGTACTGCGGCCGCAGTATGAGGCCATCCACTTAGAAGCTCCCTTGTAGCAGTCGTTAAATATGAATGGCACTGTGTGCCTGCACAATCATATTTATTGCGACTTGCGCTGAAGCACATGATTTATTGTTTGACAACACAGTGTGTCTGATGCATGCAATGTGGCTTCTATTGCTCATTATCAAATTTCACATGAGAAACCAAAAAAAATTTATTGCGAAATTTTTTTTAAACATTGTTCCCTTCCCTCTCCCTTTTTTCTTTTCAGGCCTTAACAATAAGAAATGGTGGCACAGTTGTTTCTGCAGATTCAGAGTTCGTTGCTGCTGGTGGGAACTCACTGGGTGCTGTGAGCATTTCACAGGAACTGGAGTTTGCTTTGGGCAGCCCTCTGCCACTTCTTGTGGACAAGATTCTGCATGAGAAGTTTTCAAATGTTGAGGGATATTTGGCCACCATGACACAAAGCCGTGAGCAATCAGCTTGCCCTGTTCCTGCAAAACGAGCAAGACAACTACACGTACCTACATGGAACACTTTGTCTGAACCAACACGTGTGAAGCGTTCGTCTTGTTTTACGTGCATAACAAGATTTGAGACTTGGCAACATTGTTGCTGTGCTGAGAGCTGTCATCAACCGAAGAGGATAGCTGGCCCCAATCGTGGGAGGCTAACTGTCTCTGAAAGGTGGAAATACAGCCTGGAGAAATGCATTGATGCATCTCCTCTTGTTGTCAGCTATGAAAGGTATGCCTCTGCTTTGTTGCAGTTAACTATAATGACATAAGAGTACTGGAATCACCTAAGCAGCTTTAGTGAAAAACGCTACTGCACTTTGTGCAGCCATGTGTTGTTTGGAATAAATTGTTAAAGTAGGAAAGTGATTGAAGTAGAATTAACTTCTGTGAACTTTTCAATCAGCACTGCTATAAGTCTTCTCAATTATATTGCTTCATTGTAACTGCAGAGTATTGAGCTTTTGCATGCCTTTTCTCTCTTTCTTTGAGAATCTTATTAGTGATATATTGAATACTAAAAAAATATTGTGAAGTGTAATGGTACTGGTATGAAAACTATGAGGTGTACTCTGGCACTTGTTACTGTGCAGACAATGTTCTGACATGGCGGGATGTGTGAATTCATTTTAGCATGACCCTGACTGACATGCTCCAGCTGTAGTTCTCAGTCCAATGCAGGGTTACTTGAAACAGAGTTGAAATGGAGTATTAGCTAATGTGCTGTGTGTGAACATGTTTTAACCCAACTTAATTGTCAGCAGTAGTACAGTAGACTTCCGTTAATTCGACACCGGTTAATTAGATTTTTCGCTTAACCCGTTTCCGACCGAAGGTTCCGGCAGGCGCTGATATGGGCAGGCGCCCTATGGGCTTCAACTCCCGTTATTTTGATTTCAAGATAGGCCACCGCCGAATAATGCGAATTTGACTTGTCAGCTTCGCCGCAGTACATGCGTGTTATGCGGTGAAGCTTACTAAGACTGGAAAGGGGCCACCGTGGCCGAACGTTCACAGTACGAGCACCCCGGTCACAGTACGAGCACCGCGACGCTGAATAACCGTGCTGGCAGCAATTCGTAGCTGTTTCTGACGTTTCTATATCTATTTGAGCCCTCGTTTAGCCCACCATACGTGTCTCGTTTATGACACCGTTGAAGGGGCCTAGTACGCGTTCCTTGATGATGCGCACGCACCGTGCAGCGACAAGCGAAGAAAACTAGAGGTCTATTCGAGTCACTGAATTGAACGAACCTTAGGTGTCTTGGGAAAGCTAGTGCAAAGGATGACGGTAAGACGAAAAATTCTGAAAGTCTAAGAGATGTTTGGGGCCAACAAAAGAGTATATTTAGAACTCTGGAGGCCTGCCATTAAGCTTATTAGGCATTCCAGTGCTCGTACTGTGACTGGAGACGGTTTATGTGCGCATGTATATTAAGCAACGCATGATATGTCTTGTAACAATGGCACCTGTTCCCACCTGGTATGCTTCATCGTGCAAGGATGTACTGTGGCGAAGCTAACTTTAAGGCAGATACTGCCAAGTGCATTAACGGCGTGTTTCGGCGTTTTTTTCTTTTTGTCTTTTGTTTAATTCGACCCGCCTGATAGTTCGACCACTTTCGTTGGTCCCTTCGCGGTCGAATTAACGAAAATCAACAACATAAAGTTTTTATAATTGGCCTGTCAACTGAAAAGCAGTTAACACAAGAAGACATCCCCAACACACGATGTGATGGAGATGACAGACTCACATGTGTGCTCTGTGAAACATATTTAATATGGAGAAGTTGTAGTACTGAATTTGGTGCACTGGGAGCTGCTGCCCATGCCCTCTCCATCCATCCGTTGTGATTATTCTAGTGAGCGCTCCTTTTTAATGGCTACTGTCATTGAATGCACAATTTGTAAATAATAGCCCTCCTCTTTACTCTCCCTCTCTCTCTTTGCTTGTGTGTAGAGCACTTGTTCTCAAATTTCTGTGTTTTACTATTTGGCCTGTTGGATGGCACTAAAGTAATATTGTAATTTTGTATGTGAAGTAATTTTGTACGCTCTTGTGATGGTGCAACAGTAAGTACCCACTTCGTAGGCAGTGCAAATATCTGAAAATTTTGAATAATGAATGAAAGATTGTCCTATTTGATTCGGTCCTTAAATCAAATAGTGCACACCAAGTGGCAGAGAACACTGCTTCACTCAGGGTACCAGTCCTTTTTTGTGAAACTGCAATCATTCGCACTAAAAATTGTTCACCCATGGCATTAGGAAATGGACATTTATTGGAACCATACTGAGTGTCTCTTGTAACTTGTGCCAAATTTTAAACATATGCAAGTGCCACAAAGCTGGACAGAACCAACGTAATGTTTACCGTCGCTTGAAGCAAGTCATACTATTTGTTGTATTTTGTCTAATTACATAATTAGTTATTGTTAATTAATCAATTTCTCAAATAGGGAATATTCAAAGCAAAAGTGTCTATCAGGAAATTGTAGACCATCCTGAAATAAATACCATCCAGCTTTCTCTTCCACAACATGTGCTAGATAAAACATTTTTCCAAGCCTGAAAGAAAGCTCATGAAATACGAACGGTGTTGTGCAACTACCGTAAAGTACCGCAGTAGCGCCCACCCCACTTTCTAGGTCTAGATATGGGCGCTTGTCTGGTCGAAGCAGTAAAAACCAAGATGGCGGCCAACGAAAAACTTCGAGGCAAGGCTACGGTGGCTACGGAATCGAAGAAAGCATGCTCATTTTCAAGTGGTAAATGATAGGGTACACCAGCACCTACTCATCGTCACTGAACCCAGTGAATGACTCCTCCGAGTCTGTGCAGAATAGGAGGTCAATCCATTCGTCGCTGACACTCGTGCAATGCAAGTGCCTGTCCTCACTGCTGTCCAACGTGATGCTGATCTCACACCACTTGAACGATTGCGTGACCATCTCTTCAGACACAGCAGCCCAAGCCGTCAAAACAGAGTTCAGCACGCCTTGGCGCGAAGGCTTCCGGAGGTTCTCTTTAGGAGTCTTCTCTCCCTTTGTCATTATCTTCACCCCCATCGGTCTTTCCCTGTCCACTGCAAGGAAGCGAATATCCCCGTAATCGCCCCTAGCGGTCTCGTAGCGACTGCAGTGGGTTGAATATTTTGGCTGATGCTTGGAAGTTTGGAAGGGGTGGGCGCTTAACCTATAATCTTCAGAATTCTGAAGTTTTGGAAATGTTAATACTAGGCACTTGTGCGACAGGTAGTGCAGGAAGGGCAGGTAGTAACTGCGGATCCGGATCATGAGACTTAAATAATCAGAAGAATAAGAATGGTTTGCGTTTGGCAAGCATTCTCAGATCATGAACAGCAGGTTGCCATTATCCCTCAAGAGAAAAGTGTATAACAGCTGTCTCTTACCAGTACTCACATACGGGGCAGAAACCTGGAGGCTTACGAAAAGGGTTCTACTTGAATTGAGGACGACGTGACGAGCTATGGAAAGAAGAATGATGGGTGTAACATTAAGGGATAAGAAAAGAGCAGATTGGGTGAGGGAACAAACACGAGTTAATGACATTTTAGTTGAAATCAAGAAAAGGAAATGGGCATGGGCAGGACATGTAATGAGGAGGGAAGGTAACCGATGGTCATTAATGGTAACAAACTGGATTCCAAGAGAAGGGAAGCGTAGCAGGGGGCTGTAGAAAGTGAAGTGGGCGGATGAGATTAAGAAGTTTGCAGTGACAACATGGCCACAATTAGTACATGACCGGGGTAGTTGGAGAAGTATGGGAGAGGCCTTTGCCCTGCAGTGGGCGTAACCAGGCTGATGATGATGATGATGATGATGTGCGAACCTGGGCACTTCCGTGGTAATTTACAGTGGTTGTGCAGCATTTTCTGAAGAGTTATGAACTTGTAAGTGGTCTGTTTATTTATTTCTAATGCTCTATTTGTGCTTCATGATGTGCAGTTTAAGAAAAAAATTATGGGATTTTACGGGCCAAAACCACAATCCGATTGAGGCACACTGTAGTGAGGAACTCCGGAATAATTTGGACCACCTGGGTTTCTTTAACGTGCACCTAAATTTAAGTACACAGGTGTTTTCGTAATTTGCCCCCATCGAAATGCGGCCGTCATGGCCAAGATTTGATCCCGAAACCTCATGCTTAGCAGCCCAACACCATAGCCACTAAACAACCATGGCGGGTGATGTCCAGCTTAATGGCAGAAACTTGCTAATGTGGTGGACATAAGGATACAACCATTGCTTTATATGCGTGATAAAACAAGGCTGTTCATTATTAAAAACTATAAAAGAAATATTCAATGTTTGATTCACTTTGATTCAGTTTCAAAAATTACTGTTTGCATACCTCTACAATTTTATAAATGTGAATAGATTTGTGCAATGAACTTTTCTTCTATATTGTTATTTCTGCAGTCTTTCTTAAAAGAGTTTTGAAGTTTTGCTGAAATCAAATGTGCTTGGTGGAAAGAAAATGAGAATTACTAGGAGACATTATAAAAAAATAAAAGTGTTACTCAGAGCTAGATAGCAGGTTTTTCTGCTGAATTCCAGTGCTACCTTTCTTGCTGCTCCTTTTATAGCCTGGCAGCTTTAGTCAATGTTTGCACAGAATTTGAGATATATTTTTTCCACTTGTAATATGTAATGGCTGGCATTCAAAGTAAAAACTTACTTATTTTAATCTGTTTCAGGGGTGACACGGTTGTGTTCATAGGGTCACATGCAGGCCGCTTTTGTGCCTTGAATGAGAAGTCCGGGGATTGCTTCTGGGAGATGTCAGTTGCTGACAGGATAGAGTCTTCAGCCACCCTTTCCACCTGTGGCAAATATGTTGCATTCGGTATGTATCTGGGATTTTCTTACCTTGCTCAGATAACACTGAGTGCATACATTTGTGAGGATTGACTGGCTTTATGCGAGTTGTTCATACTGCCTTTATACTGAGCACTTTAAGGAAAATTGTGAAGTGTTACCCAAATCAGGAATAGTTGGCCAGGTGATGTTGAAAACAGAAAATGATCTTGACAGCTCAATGTTTGCACTTTTCAAATGGCAACCTTGGGAAATGCAGTGAAGTTGGTGTGCCTGGGAAATGCAGGGTGAAGCTGCTGCAATGGTTCAGTTTGCAATCTCTAAGTGCTTCTGTGGCTTCTTTTTTTCTTCTGCCATGACAACATGATGATTGCGCTGCTAACTGATGCCAACTATGACAGTACTACCATAATTTTATATTGAGAGAAGATGGGAGAGGAGACCAGGGGGGGGGGGGTGATTGAATTGGAGTTATTGATCTGCAATCCCCAGGCTCTAATTTACAGAAAAGAAGTCTGGCTTAGTTGAGTAATCCTAGTAAGTTTACACTTCTACATGCATGTTTGCCTACTTTCTTTTGCCTTTATTGTGCACTGAACACACAGTAGGCTCCTATTAAGAAAAACTCGAAGGGAACGAGATTGTGTAGCATGCACGGTATTGTAGATAATGCTATGAATTTAACATGATTCTTCATCTACAGAACTCTAAACCATTTACACTAATCTATTTATTTATTGTTTACTTTTGGGAAATGCCTTCTCATTGTAGCCAACCATTAGTAATTCCAGTTACGAATAGTTTTGTAGAAGTTAATATCATCATTGTCAAAAAGCTGTTTCGGAAACAGATTTTGCAGAGACAGATGCAGATGCAGTACATGAGATTCATTTCTTCGTGCTCTGTTTGTCCTTTAGGTTGCTATGATCACCGCATTTACTGTGCTGATGTTGTGGATGGTAGTGTTAAGTGGGCGTTGAGCACTGGTGCAGAAGTCAAAAGCTCACCCACCACAAACAGGATCAACTGCTCATTCCTTTGTGGGTCTCATGATAAATGTCTTTACTGCATCAGTCAGAATGTGAGTAAGCCATTTTCTTCAATTGCACTATATTTAAAGGGCCCCTCACAAGGCCACAAATGTTGGTTATGCACTGGCAGTTGTTATGTGCCCTGTAGGGAGTGTTCTACCACGAGAATCTTTCTAATTGGCTCATTAATAGCAGAGATAGAAATATTTTTGAAGTGTCGCAACACCATGATTTCAGGAGGCAAGCTTCACTGCCAACATTGGCACTCTCTCTACTTGTCCCCTTCTAGCCTCTGCAAGTGAAATTCCTTTTCTGCGTTCTCCCATACCGGAGCCAGAGGATCATGTGGCGCATATGTGACAGTCCCGCCTTCTTTTAAAACGAAGCTTGCTTTGCCTTTTCCTTCAGCTTTCCCACTGCTGCTGCTGCTGCTGCTGCTGCAACAGTTGGCGGAGGCGGCAGCTCACCGAGTCGGGGTGGTTCAGAGCGTGTATATACATGGAAGGAGAGTGGCAGAGAAGAAAAGAGACGCGAGGAACTCATTTGGACCACACTGCGTCGAATGTGCACAACGCCCTCTGGAGCTCCCGGCTCATCGCCACATTAGCCTCTTGACAGCTGTAATTATCCGTGACCCCCCGCAAGCACTTACCTTTCTACCAACATGCAAGTCCAGAGGGAAGCTAAATAGAATGGAAGAGAGGAGGTGGGAGAGAAGGCAGAGAATGGGTAGAACCAACACATGTCGCGAAATGAGTGAATAACAGCCTTGCCACTCTTCTCTCCCAGTTACCATACAAATACAAGGGGGGGGGGGGGGGTTTAAGGAAAGGTCACGTGAGAAGGCAAGGAAACGCTGGACAAACTTAAGTTCAAGGTACGGTACGGTGGGTTTCTGCTATTTCTGAAAAACAAAACGATGCAAATATGTCTAGCGGACAACTTATGCAGGGTGTGCAGAAGCAGAGCTGCATTAATTAAAGCGAATTGCAGGGTCTAGGTGACACAGCGGAAGCGGTCGCACATCTCAAATCAATGCTTCTGTGCCCGCCGTGATAGCTTTGTGGCTATGGCATTGCTCGAGGTTGTGGATTTGACCGAGGCAGCCGTATTTCAATGGGGGCGAAATAAAAAATGCTCGTGCACATTTATTTAGGGACATGTTAACCCATTCGCTTCCGCCGCTTCATCCGCGTTCCGCGCGCTGACATCCGCGACATTTTCTGAGTGCGCGGCGCGACCGATGTCGCTGCAAACAAACCGCGATAACTTGCGCTAGAAAAGTCATGGCGTAAAAAAAATGGTTTTATTTTGCTCTCAAAGCACGCACACATTTTCGGAATTAGAAATTCTTTCGCGTATGATACATCTTAAAACACTCTGGCATGTGAAGTGCGACGTTACATTTTTCACACTCCCAACGGCTTTCACTTCTCTTCCCCTGTGCTTTGCAGACCACACATCTTCGAGACGGATTTTCTTTCACAGCATTGGGGAGTATCTGGCGAGGAAAATGCGCCCATTCAGAAGCTTCTAGCCGCATCGGTGATGGAGCCACAGCTGGTTTCCCTCTGCATTGATATCCTGGCAAAACAGTCTCTTCGACGATCTGTTCGTCAAGGTCCACCTTCCAATCCGTGTAGGACATTTTTTTCCCGGTTGCTTTTTGGAACAAGATATAGCTGTTATAAACAGCTAAATCCATAACATAAAAAAAATTTTTTCTGTATCCTTTGGCGTATCTGCGCATTATAGGAAAGGACGCCAGCTGCTGATCATGACGGTCAACGCCTCCCATGCCTGTATTATAGTCAAGCACAACACGAGGTTTCCGGATCGGTTGACCATCTCTTATTTTTTTGCACGAGTCAGTGAAGTCTGCAGCAGCGTGGACAGTGGAAAGCATTGTCACTGGTTTTTTGTCCTGCCATTTTGAAGCCATGATGCCATGGGAAAACACAGTAGAGCACTCACCCCGTTGCAAGTTCAATTTCTTGAAATCTTTCGGCATGTTTTTTCGGTGCAATCTCGCTGTACCAACAGCATTGGATCCTGAACCTTTGACACGTAGAAACAGGGACGGAGAACTATACCAATTGTCCACAAAAATGGTATGGCCATTTGGTAGGTACTCGCTTGCAAGTTCAATAACAACGGCCTCGCTGCACAACATTCCAGCCGTCGCAGGCGACTTGTCGCTCTTTCCGGTGTATATCGCAAATTTGAGGCAGTATCCACTGGTAGATTCGCAGATCTTGTAAAATTTTATGCCGAAGCGTGCTCTCTTAGACGGGTTGAACTGCACAAAGCAGAGTCTGCCTCGAAACTTCATGAGACTCTCATCCACTGCCAACTGCTCTTCTGGATAGTAGGAACTGGAGAAAGCTTCCAAGACATACTCGCTAACACTGAGCGCAGCTTCCACAGCCTATCCCCTTGTGCTTGGCCGCTACTGTCCGAGAAATGCAGGTATTTACAAAGGGCTTGATAACGCTGCCTTGGCATCAGGGATGGGAAGAACGGTGTGCTAATTACCGATCTGTGTGCCCAATATGACTGAATCGTGTTTTTCTTGACTTGGCCCATAAGCACACATACGGCGAAGAAAACCTTCATCTCACCTGGTGTTGTGGGAAACCAAGACCGATCGGGCGCTGAAGCCTGTTTCAGAACAGCAAATGCGTTCGATTCATCAGCGATCATCTGCCAGAAGTCTTCGCCGATCAAGCAGTTGAACGACGTCAAAGCTGTCGGATTTGCAGAGAGGGCTAACTGAACAGTTCTCTTCATTCCTGAATTCCCACTGAACAAACACTTTTCCACTTTCTTGTCGCTGTCAGTTGGATTCCACTTCCAGTCTTCTAACTTCGGTGCTTTTGCAGGCGGTGCGCAATCCACATCTGATGAGTTTGACTCGGCGTCAGAGCCTACATCCTCGTCGGACGAGTCACTTTCAGAATCGCTGCTTTGCAGGTCATCTACAACTACAGTGTCGTCGCTGTCGTCATCATCACTCGCAAATAAAACCGATTCAATCTCTGCCAGCGTGAGAGGCTTGCCTCGCCGCGTCGCCATGTTCGATTCAGAAACGCGGGCTTGGAAAATGCTTTTCTCCTTGTAAATATTTTAGAATCTTGCAGACAACTATCTCTACCTGGTGTAAAAAGTAGTAAACAAAAACCAGAAAACACTTTCATGTGGCGCCATCTCTTATTTATTGCGCTAACTAGCGGTTTTCAGTCGGACGGCGTTTCGCCGTCTTTTGCTACTTCGGCCCTTTCTCCACCGGACGGCGAATCGCCGTCTTTTGATGCGTATGGGTTAAAGAACAACATGGTGCCAAAATTAATACAGAGTGTGCCACTATAGCCTGCCTCATAATCCGATTGTGGTTTTGGCACATACAGCCCTATAATCCAATTCAGGTTTAATGCTCCTGCCACAATTCAATGTGCCATGGGAGGCAATGACAATGCTCAACCCTCTCAGAGGTTATGAAATATGGTGCACAACACCTCAAGCAAACACCTCTCCCTTTGTGTTTTGTTTACTATGCAGACAAACAACAGTGGTACACGCAAGGTAACGTTTAACGTCGACTCCACACTCTCGTGTTGACAAAACATTGAAAAAATTGGACATTTGCCGTCAGCATCACCACTAATTATTGTCAATAAAAGCAAACAGCAGAGAAAGCTTCGCTTACATTGATGCCCACAGTGCATGGGATCTGCATAACTTTTTTGCCACACGTTTTTGCTATGTGGTGCACTTCTGCTGAGAGTCTTGCACGCAAGCTGTTGTGTTTGTGTTGTTTTGTGCAGCACACGATTTTGCACACTGTGCACGAGAACACGTGACTAGTGGTATAAGTCAGTGCTACGCAAGCACTGAGGCAGAGGAAAACGGATCAAAGAACACGATTATGCACTGGAACCCAGTAGGAAATCGGAAATGTTTTCGTTTTCTGTGCATGCAACTGCACGAAGTGGGAACAAGCAGACGAAACGAAGTACGTACCTGTTGCTACAGCATGGAGTAAAACAAAGACTCGCAGACATTCGGTTTGTAAATTTTATTTCTCTAATCTTTTAAATCATCTGTTGAAGCAACAGATCAAGCAAATAACTGATGTTGCTTTGAATAATTCTCGAAATCACGCGTCACTGTGAGTGGCGTCACAGCACTGCCATTTACATAGACACTTGTGCGATTGTGCAAATCTCCAGCTGGGAGCGTGGCACCCACGAGTAGAAGGGCGTACAACATTTATTTCGGAATTTCAGGTATTTTTGTGGTGCGTAGCAGCGTAATACTTTGCAGGCATGATCATTATCGCACATTGTATGCACTGTGCTTGTCAGTCTAAGATGGCTAAACCTGGTGAAGGGCCCTTTGAGGAGTTGATTTATCATAAATTTCAATGTGCAGCGCAAGCATACAGGATGGGAAGTACACATCAGGTGCACATCTTGCCTCTTTGTGTCTGAAGTGCTCTAACAAAGAGCACAGCACAGAGTGGTGCAAACACATAAAAATGGTATTTATTACTCCTTGTATAACAATGCCAGCTAGACGAAATACATACAAGGAATAGTTCCTCAATGACACACACTGAGGAATAGAATAAATTTGGCTCGCAATGCAAGGTTACCAAGTGAATGTTCACCCATGTGTGACACTGCCACCTAAGTTATTCGCGGGTACAGCCTTGGAATGGAAGGACGTCTGAACGATTGTGTTCGCTCACGTTGACGCTGCACTCCAAAGCCAAAAGAGGAACCTTCCATGGAACTATCCTGCAAAAGAGCACCAACAAGTGCGTGGCTGGTCCGTACGTGCCAACATCCCATAGCCAAATGGTTGGAATCAAGTTCCTCGCACACCCATGTTATCCACACTGTCAGGTGGTGCTCGCGTCAGCACAGTCACACCATCTCCCATCACAGTTGCGCAACATTAACTCCGACTTCCACTGTCACATCTGTATAATGTAGGGAAACGGGTCACGAATCAGGGGTCAAGGAATTCTAGCATTCCCACAAAGTTGAGCAGTGTCATTACGATTGTTTGGAATTATACGCAAAATCTCCTTAGTCTTCTTAAACAATATGCCTCCTACTAGTATAGCTATCAGCGATTAAATGATTGCCATGTACTCGTTGCCTTCCTCTCATTTTTATCATCTGAAGCAGCATTCGAAGCTGTGCCACTATGCCAATAGGAAATTTTGCCTGCCACATTCTATCCCCCAATCTGCATGAACACTGAAGTGTGACTTCAGGTGATGGTGCCACCCAATCTCATAGGCTATGGTGTCAACATAGTGCCATCATTCTCTGGCACCAGATGGGGCCACTGCCTTATCATAGATAAAACTTTTTTTGCTTCTCTCACAGGCACTGTTTAGTCATTGATATGTTACAAAATTCAGCCAATGGCCATCATGTTCATTAGTGCATAGAAATGTGGACGAAAAGCTGCTGGTATTTCAGAAAGTTGAAGAAAAGAGCAGTCTCATGAGTAGAGGTCTGCGAATATACTTGAAATTTCATGTGCAAATTGAATAGAGTTTGCTAATCGATTCATATTCAATTCGAGAATTCGCTATTTGATGTTGTTGAATATACTTTTCTGTTCAAGTATAAAAATGAACTATTTTCGAGTCGTAGGAAGAACAATGCAAGTAATGACTGTTACGGATGATCCTGCGGCAGGAGAGACAAGGTTGTTGCGAAGAGGCACCAGTTTCCAAGCAAGCACATGGAGCAGATAACTTCTGCTGAATAATTTCCACTTATTCGATAGGATGCTTTGCCCTTATGCAGCTTACAAGTATGCTGTCTGGTGTTAAGCACAGCAATTTATTGTGTGGCCAATTTCACCTTGTTTGCATCCCTTTGTGATGATGTGCAGTGCTATACTATTTCACTTGGATCCTCAAACAAACACGACACACTACATGTGTCTGGTGACCTGCTGTTATATTGTTTTATTACTGTCATTATCATGGTGTGCCAGGTGCGATCGCCTTCCAGTTGTTTCTCGCTTACAATCTGACTACTTGGCAGGACACCCAGTTATGAATAGCATTACGTGTATCAAATAATGAAATCAGATTTTGTTTACTAAACAGACTCTACATAACTTTTATACTTCACTTTGACTAAAGATTAGAAATTAAATTAATGTCATTTTTCTCGAATACAGTGTTCAATTGGAATATTTCTGTTTTCGAACACTTTTACTTTTGAGCAAAATGTAGCGTCTGTGTAATGCGTACAAGGACCTTTTGCTCATATTTTAATGTCAGCATGATCTAGCAACTCATCAAGTTTACTTATTATGTTCAATAATTGTTGCAGGGCTCCATTAAGTAGTTAACAGTATGTCGTAGGTTGCATGGTATTCATGAAACGTCTTTAATCATGCATTGTCTTTTAGACTGGTAACCTCCTTTGGAAGCAGCGCCTTTCAGAAGGAAGCATCTTTGCATCCCCATCTGTTTCATATGAGCCATACCAAATATACGGAGCAACTCTCGATGGACTGGTTGCAGCTTTGTCTCCTGTAAGTTATCTATGAATATAATCTGCCATGCCCAGCATTTTTACTTGCACACTGTACAAGTTTTAATGTGCTTAGGTCATTGTTGCATAGCTTTATGATTATTCAGGTGACAGCAATCACTCAAGCGCCTAAAGGCCCACAGCATTATGCTGTTACCATCAGCAATTTTAACTGGTATCGTTATTGGAAGACAAACAACTATTTGTCACTTCGTAGTGGCATCACATACAGAGTGTTGAACTGAAAAAAAATTCAGTTTCAGTTTATATGTGGGTTCTATGCACTCCAATTTCATTCCAGTTTGGAGAAATAAAACTTTATAACAATTCGTGAAGTGTTTTGCAACACTGAACCGGTTTGCAAACCGGTTCGGCACAGAAAACTTTATCTTGTCCTATGATGGTGAAACACTACACAGTGCTATTGACTTGTCCATATGGCGCATGAGCAGGTATTGTCAGGAGGTGAAAGAAATTGACTCGCTGGCCCATGGCTGTGTTAGAAATTTATAGAAGCATTCGAAGAGTGAAATCTTCTAATCGAATTGAATACAAATATTAAAAAAAGATGACCGTTGAATATTGAATCAAATATTGAATTGAATATCGAGTACTCACAATTTCTAGAAGAGAAAGTGAAATGAAAAGTTTTATGAAGTCTGTTTGGCAACAAAAGGCATGTCTACATTATTTAATACATGTACACCAGATGTGATACAGTAGAATCACATTTGATGCACAGTGACAATAAAAGTAATGAAAAGGAGGAAGGTCACGTCCTAGATGCATTTAGTAGGGAGTAGTGCTCGTTGAAAGAGCTAAAAGCAATACTACAGCCTCAGGCATCATTTTGAAGGAATCCAAACTTGTTGAGATAGGTCAAATAATAAATTGCTTTGTCTAGATCAAGACAGCAAATTCATAGGATGCCTAAGATGAGACATGCTCACTTGATGGCTAGTAACTATTGTGCACAAGTGACATCATACGTGTGTTTGCTTAGGAACTCGATCATCTGCGCAACTGTGGTCCTGCTAAACCAGAATCAGTCAGACAAGTCTCCATTTTCATCAATCTCTTTGCCTGTAGACTGCAAGAACTGTTGTTGTTCCTTATGATATTTGAATCAACTATAAGAATTGGCCTTGAGGATGCAGTATAAATCCGGGTGTTGAGATGCCAACAATGCGAAGAGCGGCCAGTGGCCGCCCGGTTCTGTGCTCGATCCCTTTTCTTTTCTTTGTACACCTTTTCTATGCTTTTCTTTGTCAAAGAGAGTACCCACATTCACATTGTATTACTTAAATTACAACCCCGAACTTCTAGTCTGGAGTAATGTATGAAGCTAGTTATTGACATCTAGCTCAGTTTACTGCTTTTAAAATAATTTGAGTAGGTTAGGGCATTGATGTTTCTGAACGATGAACTAGGACAGTTTGTGCTAAGTACTGCGGCACTCTTTCTTATGCAACTGCATGTGGCACGGAGTCTCGCACTGACTAAATGCAGACAAAAAAGTCCAAATCACGCAATTGTGCCCAGGAAAGATTTGAAAGATCAAAGAGCACTGTAATTTGCTTGGAAGCCACAAACATGCATTGAACCATGGCACACACAAAAAAAATCAAATTTCTTGTGCCATTAAGTGCCGTTGTTGCGCACTGAGATGATGACTGCATTCATTTTAGCGACCACAGTGTTATTCTTACAAGAAGCCGTACTGATTAACTCGTTGGTTTCCCTTTTTTCCCTTCTCAAGAACAGAGTCATTCATGCTCTTTGTGTATCCTGGCGTGTGCGTTTTCTCTTTATCGAGCAGTATTAGCACGCTGGCCTATAATGGTCGAATCGGGAGCTTCAACAGAAACAGTCATTCTATAGAGTCCCTGCGGTGTCGACGGTTTTCGCCGTGGGACTGAATTGGTATGGCCGAGTTCAGAAGTGTGAGCGCCCCTGCCTAGGTTTATCCCTTTTCTCACAAGCACACAACACAACTTGTGAGTCGTAATAATCTGCCTGTGGGTGTACCGACTGAAGAAGTAAATATTTCGAAAAATCGCTTATCTATTGAGCGCCTATATATGCTATTGAACACCCTATGTGCTTGAACCATTTTGTGTCAAACCGGTAACTGTTATTATTTTTTTTAGATTCAGGCTTGCATCAGGTCGAGGCACATTCTAGGAATATTGGTTTGGGTTCAGTTCCGGCTAATATTCCAGTTCAGCTTTGGTTTGATTTCCTGGTCACATATGGACAGAAGGCATGCACAGCTTGAACTTTTGAGCAATTTTTTAGCAGTCTTTGGCTCTATGAAACAAAGAACTCACTGCTGGCAAATGTGATGATCACAATCAGCGTTCCTCGAGTGCAGTTTAGTACATGCAGCTAATATCTAATGGCATCGTCATCTTTTGTAATTCAGATGTGCTAATCGTGGCAGTTCCAGAAAACCTGCAAGTGTTGCAAGGAAAGGATAATGGAAAGTGAGTGCCCCCTGCCGTAGGCGTGAGGAATCGTTCGGGGCGCTGAGTGCGAGAGTATTTGTGTGGAAAACATTCCCAGTTGTTGCCTTGTTGCTACTTGTGCCATCGAGTTTGATTGCTTGAAATTAAGCTTGTGTTGTTTGTTTAGTCGTCTTACGTCGTATATTTTGAAAATGATGGAGGAATACTGCATTCCATTTTCTTTTTTGGACATGGGATGCATTTGTGACATCGCGATGCTCAATCGCCAGCAACAAGGCGTGAAGCTCCCTCCACTCAATAACTGCCACCGTCCGTCAGGCCCATCGTAGTTGGGCATTTAAAAAAGAGCATTATGTGGAGAACATTGTGCTCAATCTGAGCGCCAGTGACCCACAAGTGGGTCTTGTTCGGGAAGCTTGCACCTGCCCCATTGGATTTGACGTCTGTAGATTCACTTTTGCTTTTCGCTTCCTGCAGTGTTGTAGAAGCTGAACTATACGCATTACAATGTACATTTGGTGCTGAGCAAACTGCTACATGTCTGTAATAAAAGAAAGCTAAAATGAAGCCCAGGGATGAACTGGAGTGGCTTGGGTAGACGCTAACAAAAGCAACCTGTCGCATCGTCGGCTGTCAAAACAGGCTACATTGCATCAGCTAGTTTTTGCTTCATATCGCTCACTTATATCGCACTTCGAGTGGCAGCATAGAATAATCGCCGACTTAACACCAAATTTTCCAACAGATTGCATTTATGTCATATAACTCGTCGCATCAAGTAGTCAATCTATGTGCTATCGGATGTGTAGTGACGTGCGAGATGGTATGACATGATTTTCAGAATATTCGTTAGCAAATACGGTTCTTGATTTTCATTTGCTCTCGCAATAAAAATGTGTGTGTTAGCTGGCGTGCACACACGCACATGGTTTGCGCCCGCGAGACGCCGGCAGAGCGAGCCTGCGAGCTCAGAGCTAGGAGCGTACACCGAGCACAAGAGAACGCTCTGAAACCACTAGCCAATGCCGTCGCACGCATGCCACACCGAAATCCTACTTCACCATCATTAAGGTGCTGTTACACGCCTCTTTATCCATGCAACGACCGTGCGGCTGCACTGCAGCCTGACCGGAAGTTCAGGTGTATGTGAAAACAGTTAGCACATAGTGAGAGTGACTAGAAAAGTTTGAAGGCCGGCCTAAAATTGAAGAAAGGCAAATATTAATACAAAGGATTCATTACAGGCCAGAATTCATGATGTATACTTGTTATAAAGTGCTCACTATGAATCCGAATCCCTGAGTGCTCGTTTGGTTACCACACTGAGCGGTCCGCATTCAACCACTTTACGGCATTCACCCATGACGCTCTCTTTAGCGGGTACCACTACTCGGATGGAAACAACTAAAAAACAAAAACAACATTATTCTTGCCGCAATAATTTGTAGATCCATATGCGATGCAGTACGCTGGCATAGCATTCAGAAACGTGGACACGGGAGCTTGCTTGAGCATCCCGGAATGCCCAGCCAGATGGGAAGTCCTCTGCTAGCTTTCCAACTGTATAGGGGCTGCTCACACATGCACAGCAACTTTTTTGCAATGTATTCATTAGGCACTCGCCCCTGACATTGTGAGGTACGATTCCATTGCATACGTCACTGAAGTAAAGGAAAGTAGACGTGACAAATTTGGCATTTTGTCGGGAGGTCATTGAAAACTGCAATCCGCAGGCCCTCCCTCTATCTGCTAGTGCTCTTAGGCTTGTTTCGCTGCGAGCACACTGAATGTTGTCATTGGTGGTCCTATTCACACAAATATTCATAGAGTGTCCGTTCAGTTACGTTGAAACATTTAGAGAATTAAATGTTGAATTAAAGGTGTCACAGATTTTTCTGGCCTGGTTGTGTGCATTTAGTGTCAAGTGGTGGAAGCAGTTTCATTGCTAGCATTTTAAGTGAAACTTAGCTGTTGTATTATGTGTTATGTAAATCATGACATAATTAATGTATATACCAAAACCATCATAATTCTGCTTGATAATTAGAACACTACTGCATGGTTACACAGAAACAGTGGTTGCAATGAACGAAAAGTTGGCCAGCTTTGTTATAGTGGTAGCAGTAGTAGTCCTAATATTGTTATTTGTGAGCAGCTTGCCTAAACAAAAAGTGCAATAAAATACACACAAATAAAATGAGTGGACACACATGAGTGTAAACTTTAACAGATGTCTCTATTGCACTTGAACATTTGAACACTTGAACAACATGCCTTACCTAACTGGTGAAAGCTCAATGCTTATGAAGGGCACTTTGTTTGGTTTGGTGCATGGGTAATGTATTTTCAGGAACACGGAGCTCTGCTATGGATTTGCAAACTGGGCAAGCCTATCTTCTCTTCACCTGCTGTTTGTGACAGTGGAGTGGGAATTTGCTGTGTTGACGGCAAAATTTTCTTCCTTGATCATTTGAATGGCTGCAAGGTGAGCGGTAATGTACCTTAGTTCGTTTAAAAACTTGCTGTTGTTCCAGCAGCCTAATAGGTACTAGTGCAGCAACATCAAACTGGTTTTGCATAAAAACAGTTATCCGGTTATTCGATTCACCGGTTATACGAATTTCAAAACCGGATAACCGGAGTGATCGGTTATTCGGCTGGTTATTCGGTTACCAGTAACCGGATATTCGGATAGCCGGTTATTCGGATACCCTGATATTTGTTCATCTGTACTTGTGCCCAAATTACCTCTCTTTCTCTTTGTATTAGATGTGTAGTTATTATTGCAACCGCTTGTGCAAACACAATATCCTGTCTCGTTAACCTTACCTTTCATTCTTAAATTTATCTTTCCAAATTGCTGTGCTCTCTAAAATAGTACTACAGTTCTCCCCCTGAAATTATTCCAAGCACCAGCTATTTTAGTCAAAGTGCCAGTCAGTTTAATCCCAGCGCCAAATAATTTATTCTACGTGCCACGTATTTTAATCCTAAGGCCAGTGAATTTAATCCAAAGTAAAGATGCATTTGCAGAGGCGTTATAGAAGTTCAAAAGAATGACAAAATGTTGTAATTTTGCATGTTGGTAAAGTTTCTGACCGACACTGTTTTTGTCTGTATGCAGCTGTGGACGGCAGAAACTGGTGGTCCAATATTCTCAACACTTTCAGTGTCCACTGGTGATGGAGGCCCATCTCTAATCGTTGGGTGCCATGATAACCATGTCTACAAACTTTCTAGTAAAGACGGGAGTGTGCTTTGGAAGACCCTTCTCAATGCACCTGTCTATTCAACATTATTTTGTTTCAATAATGAGGAGACTTATGTTGGTGCAAGCACGCAAGGAAACTTGTGTATAATTGACAGTCACCGTGGAGAAGTGCTCAGCTCATACCATTTCGACAATGAAGTCTTCTCATCGCCAGTTGTGCTTGAAGATGACATTATTGTTGGCTGCAGGGACAATTATGTGTACTGCCTTCATTTTGAAAGTAAATATTTGAGCTGACAGAGAGATTCCAATATGTGTCTGTCAATGTAGCATAAAAAGCAAAGCATGGTGTGCTTTTAGGGTATTACTTTGTTTCTCCACTTATAATTCAGTCTGCATGTTAAGAACAAGTGTGTGTTGGTAGTGTCTTCATATGTGGTATGTTCAATACCCCCGGCGTTCATGAAACTGGTGCCGGAAAAGTTCCGCCGGTGCCAGTATTATGCATAAGTGGTGCAGCAGGTATTGGTTCAGCATGTTGCAGGCGCTTTTGAATGGAGCACTGAGGTGTACGTCAGTCCACCTCAGTGCTCAGACGTCAGTCCAAATGTTTAAAGGTGCGTTTTGTTTCGTCCCAGTCGCCATGTCTTTCTCAAATGAGCAGAAGGAAAACGTGACCCTTGCCTTGGCAGCTGCAAATGGCAACAAGAGGAAGGCCGCAAATATATATCAGTCATGGAAGTGTGGCGGTAGACCAAATGCATTGACTGTCATCAGTAATTATGAGAACCTCAGACAAACCGGCAGCTTCAAGAAACAGCGGCGAAGGATTCCATCTTTGAGTTCTAGCCTACGCACAGATATTCTACCATTTATGGCCTCAAGCCCTCATGCTAGCGTGTGGGACTTGGCCACCCAGGTACCAATTTACATGTCATCAGTTTGGAGGATTCTAAATGACAGCCGTTCACCTGTACCACCTTAACCAGCACCAATGCTTGGAAGATAAGGACCTGTAGAATCGCCTAGATTTCTTGAATTGGGTTCTCACAAAAGCTGATGTGTCACCGGACTTTTTGAGCAACATCATGTGCACAGATGAAGCCAATTTTCGCAGAAACGTCAAGGTAAATTTGCATAATGCATACTATTGGAGTGACTCCAATGCACTCTGGGTAAAGCGCAATCGGCACCAGTACCAGTGGTCGCTCAATGTGCGGTTCGGTATTTGCGCCGGTGCTATAATCTGCCCCATCTTCTTCGATCACACACTGACTGGACAACGTTACGTGGACGAAATCCTTGAAGGAATGGTGGATGAGTTTCTCAGCGAAGTCCCACTGTCATGTCTTCCACTTCTATCGTATTAGCAGGAAAAGGCACCCGCACACAGCAGCAGCCGAGCACGAAACTGGCTGGATGCAAGTTTTCACACGCAATAGATTGGAAAGGCCGGGCCTGTAAATTGGCCGGCTAGGTCACCTGACCTCTCTCCACTCGAGTTGTTTCTTTTAGGTAATGTGAAAGATGGTGCCTACATAATCAAGACCCACGTCAGATTAACTCAAGGCAAGGATAACGGATGCCGGCCGTAGAATTCGAGTGTCGGTCATCAAGAAATCCATTGAAGATGTGACAAAGCGGACTCAGTACTGCGTAGCTGTAGAAGGAGACCTATCCGAACACGTCCTCCATAGCAGCACCTTATGTTCAACAGCGCTTACAAATTCATAGATAATAAGGGCACACTGAAGTCTGATGTATTTGTTGTTTTTGTTTGTGTGCAGGTGTTGCGATTGCAAATTCGGCTAATTTAGAAGTGGTTATTTACTTTCTTGAACCCATCGTTTTTGCCTTTTCTCAGCACATGGGTCGCTTTCTGGTCTGTTTATTTTGTTTTTATTTTATGTCATGAACCTGTTTTAGCAGCACGTATACACTCTCATGAAAAATAAAACCGTCACTTTTATTTGACTTTGGTCCGAAGCAACTTGTTGGCGCGAAATATAGCTGTGCGCTGTTGCGACTGGGGGTCCAAAGATGTGGAATTCACTTTGCTCGTGCATGGAGCAGTAAGTCAACGTGAGGCTGGGTCGGATATTCAGGACGTTTGACAAACACGTTTATATTTACACATTTACAAGAAAGTTCAAAGTAATGCAGAAAAACTCATAGTGAAATATTTAGCTCGTACAATCGACAAGGACAAAGTAAAGGGGGACACATGAGTGCTTACTCACAACTGTTTATTTTCGGAAACATACAGAACATAAATACCCCAGCTATCAGCGCTGAGCATGTGCAACAAGAGTCGCCAGTATAAACAGAAACAGATTAAAAACAGATTAAAAAGGTTCAACCCGTATTTAAAATGTCAAATTCATTGTCAGTGGTCGCAACTGATGGTTGGCTTATGCATTTTTCAGCACACTTTTTGTTAAGAAACACTTCTGTGATTTCACGTTAGCTTGTTTTTATCTGAAAACAAAATGTCAGTGTCACTATGAATTCGTACCAACTCGCCCAACTATCAGTTCTAATGCAGAAAAAGTTCATGATGATGTAGCAGCCGATCATTCCCGCCGTCCTGTTGCACCTTTTATGCCCTGCGTCGTCATTGTTCAGTCATTTCCCCTAATGCGGCGTCAGGAGACCGTTGACATCAGGCCCCACCAATCCGGAGGTCTGTTGCCCTTTCCCTCCGAAGGGAGCTATGTCGGGAACGCACGCACATCACTAGGCACAAACAGAGGAAGGGGGATCGTACACGGAATCCGAATGTCCATTGACTCCGATCGTACACTGACTCCGTCCCCGGCGTGGACATGCCAATTTCGGCGGCTGACAGGTGATGGCCGCATCAATGCTAATTGCTAAAACGTCTCGTGAACGAGGTACTCCCGCGCTGGTCATAAATCATCCGTTTCGAGAACCATTTTGACGAGGCCGTCGGCCCGTTCCCCATAATCACGTTAGCCGTCGCCGCAGGTTGTCGCGGGATGAACGGCCGATCACAACAGCGCGCACACTCTGTCGATGCGGTGCGAGCAAAGCCGGGATTTTGAAGCATGTTATGTCTATTACATTGCTTTTCTCGTTTCGTGCGTGGTCAGAGCGGCGCTTCAGCCGCGTTATTAAGGGGCTTTTGTTATCAATGTCATTAGTTGGCCTTGAGAGACGGATAATAACTGTGACGTAGAGAGGAAGGAATAGCTAGCTGCAAAGCGGCGAAACCTGCCGTTAGTGCTCCTTCCGTACCATTATCAAGGTGATGCGCTCTCTCTTCGGGTTTGCGGCCAAGCAATGCAATTGCTTTCAATCAGCTTATTTGAGGTCGCTGCTTTATGATGCGGGTGGGAGCGCACTCACGTGGCATTTTTTTGTTTGTTTGCCAGTCGGAAAATATAGCACACAATTAGTACGTCGCTGAAAACACAGCCGTTAGACGTAATTTCGGGGTGCCTAGGGGTAGCTGCAAATTTCTTATTGACACTTTGATAATTAGGAGAGTACTTCTCGAATTAGGTAATTGCAATTGTCGAATTAAACTTGAGGAACGAATTACTTGCGGCTACCCCACTGTATTGGGAACAATATGCACTAGCTTTTCTCCAAGTAACGCAACTGCTCTTTTTTAAAGTCTTGGTGCATGATAGTTGGGGCACCCTGTATAATTCACTCAGTAACCGAAGTGAGGCCAAGCCGGGTTCACTCGAAATCAGAATCAACAGCAGTCATGCGCAGGAGCGCTTATACTCGGACTTACAGAAAAACAAAAATAAAGACACAGAGAGGCTGCAGTTTCACCAGAAAGGCGAAGCAGTATTAGTGATAGCAAAGTATACGGCACTTACACGAAGGTAGATTACACCACCGAGAGATGCCCTATTCTTAGTGGTGGGAGAGGACTAAGGCTGTGAAAGGCAACTGTCTCCTACTATGAGGTCTTGTAAATTCCATATAACTCCGTCACTTCAGTGAAAAATTCTTCGAGATCACACGAAGTTACTTCAAGTGCAATATATATATATATATATATATATATATACATACATATATATATATATACACACACACACACACACACATGGTGCTGGGAAATCTAATCGGGCCGCAGCCCCCCTCCGGAAAAATTCAAACTCCACCTATGAAAAGGAGTGAATTTACGGGGATCTCCACCTATCCGGAAGGCAGTGGGAATGGAGTTGAGGGTCCCGCTCCGCAACTCTGGACCGGCTATTGAACCTTTTCGCAGAGCAGTTTGTTCTAGAGAAACGAGATGGCGCGCTCGGCGATGCGCCACACATCGCCTCAGCGACAGCTCACGATTACGAAACCATTACCGCTTGCAAAAGGATAGAAAGTGTGGCGAGTTGGTACCGTAATATTCTTGTGTGTGTCACTTCGCGCTGCAATCCAAGAATACATTACCGCTTCCGCCTTGCTTGTGTGAGATCAGCTGTCCGAAATGCAATTGAGTTTTCGCTAACGCACTGTGATCCCGTCATGCCGTGTTGAATCATGTGGATTGAAGACGTGTGCAGTAGTTGGCTGCAAACATAGGGACCCTTGTCGCAGAAAATTCGATGTCCAGCGTAGGACGTCGTCTCGGCAAAAAAAAATTTTCGACCCAGTCATACCTAGGCCCTCCATGTGGTGCAAGGAAGTTACTGAAATAATTGAATTTTTCAAGCTGAAATACGTAGAAAAATCGTAAAGTATGACTTACACAAAACCTACAGATATGATAGCGTCAGATTGTAATTTGACTATACGAGAAAACATAATTCTGTTACTCGAAAACGCAAAGAAGCCGCTTTTCCAGCGTTTCACTCATACACCGGCCACGGCGCCCGCCATTTGCGCGCGCCGGCACCCGAGGGTCTTGAGGGCCACGGAGCAGCGCGCCCGGTCCCTTGCAATACTTCCAGATGGCGCTCGCGTCCGCCGCATCGCGGGCAATGCAAGAGGCCGCGTTTCTACAAGAAAGTCCGCCTTCGTGCATAGCGCCCCGGTAAACATCACGGTCATATACGCTCCAGTCGCCGGGAAGCGTGAGAAGCAGTCAGGGATTTTCGAATGCTATCGCGTTCCACTCTTAAAGGCGAAGCTTTAGCCTCCGTCTTTTAACGAATGAAATGAATCTGTGTAGCCACGTTCGTGGACCGTTGCTGCAACTGACCGTACGTGTTACCGGCACTTCGTGATGTACGGCTTTCTTCTAGGATACAGCAATTTGCCCATCCGCAGCGTTGGATCGCTAACCTTCAAAGAAAGTGCTTCAGCCCCAGGACGTCGGCAAGAGTGAGTACTGCTCGTTAAACAATAATGACAAAGAGAGTAGCGCCGCTTCCTATCATGGAAGTTTCGCGCACAGTATCTGCACACATCTGCCCTCAACTGGCACGTAATCTTACGCCCACTCTCTCGCCAACGTATCAAAAAGTGCTTGGGCACACACTTGAATAGTATATGCGCACCATATATACGCACAACAAATGACAGACTACACCGATAGCGCACGAATGATCGAAGCTGAATGTTTCGTCACGGTCCATAAGAGTAAGCGAGTTACTAGCGATAATACATCTTTGCTACAAGGTTTTACAATGTACAAAACGGCTACGTTTCAAGCCTTGCGCGCAGCAAGAACAAATCTACCAGAACTGGGCACGCCGAGCGATTAGGCAGAGACAATAACATAGTGACCGCACCAAGGAAATTTACTGAGTCAGAAACGTGACGACCCGCTGCTTCAAAATATTTGCCAAATAAAGAACGAAGAGCAAAACACACTAATCCTGATCCAACTCATGAGCAGGAAGTTTGAATAACTTGGAATACATATTTTAGCCTCGCTTTTAAATCAAGCCATATATATATATATATATATATATATATATATATATATATATATATATATATATATATATATATATATATATATACGTGGCTCGCGCCGTTCGGACATAGCTTAAAGGGACACTAAAGCTAAACAATAAATCAGTTTAGACTAATGAAGCATTGTATGAGAACCCTGCAGGCAGTCATTTCAAAAAAATAGTTTGATTATTAGATGAGAAAATGAAGGTCCAAGTATCATTATTTGAATTTCGCGCCGAAACCCCAGCGCTGGTACGTCAGCGTGACGTCAGGAATTCCAAATTACGTTTTCGCATTTGGGCCGCGTTGGCTGCATAAAGGTTCCCGAAGCTTGCCATGTTTAATATTTGGTTCCTTTAGAACACAGTGTAGTCAATCTGTACCGCTATATATAATTAGTTAGCCCTAGAAGTAGTTATCAAAATCCAAGACGTCACAGCCCCCAGGTGCGGGAACTTAAGTAGGCGTCGCCACCCGTATTTCGTTCTTGCGCTTCTTCTGGCTTGCCAAACGTCTTATCGTTGTATGAGTGGTGTTTTTGGTGTTGTAGAACGGTAATTTACTGATGCAGAAGAAATCATTTTTAACTTTAGTGTCCCTTTAATCAGCTTCCAAAGCGCTTTTGCATGTTCTCTGAAGCTGTGGCCAAAGCTTCGTATCGTCCACCCAGTCACCGTCTACGATATCTCCCGAAACAAAGGTTTGTTAATCTGCACCGGCGTCATACACACCCACTGTAAACGCGGAGGCAACGGAGGCAGTTGAGGCAAGCAATGGATGTGTCACCACGTGAGAAAACATGGCAGTGCCCACGGGATCGCCGCGAAAAGGGTCAATGTGATCTGCTACTGAGCACGAGGTCGCGGGTTTGATTCACGAAACAGGCTGCCGCATTACTCGGCGAAATGAAAAAAAAAAAAAAAAAACTGCCTTGTTTATTAAGATTTACGTGCACGATAAAAAACATCAGGTGGTTAAAATTCAGCTGGAGCCCTGCAGTACAGCGTTTTCCTTACCGCTGCTTTCGGACGTTAAACCTAATGAATCAATCACGGAATTTATACAAGAAGCTGACGCCAGGAGGATATTTCCTAACGCGCTCCCTCGCGCATGTTGCATACATCGGAATTATTGTATTTTCCCGCAGTAAAAAAAAAAAAAAAAAAAAAAAAAAACACATGCGGCAGAGTCTATTTATGTCCCAGGCGAGGTGACGTGGAGGGCATTGATACGAGTCGACGACGTATATGCCTGAAACCATTGGAGATTTGTCGCACGGCTGTGGCGCAATACGTGTCCGGACTCCGGAGTGGATCAGACCCGTCTCCATCTTGCCCTGCTCGTTTTTACGATGACAGCTCGTGCGTGCCTTGTAAATCCGTCTGCTGTTCTGTATCCAAAAGCGGATGTATCAGTAATTTAAGCATTCTTTTTTTTCTTACTTGTTGCTTCACGTATCTTTATCGCCATAGTACATATATAGCCAACGAAATGTGCGTTTTAAAACCTACAAGGATGTTTAATCCATATACTGTTAAGAAACGGTCTTACATTTGAGTATCAGGGTTCTCGCGGCAGATTTAGCACATATGTAAAAGCAGTCATCAGTAGTGATAGATTTTAGGATAGCGCTGTTACCCTAATTATTATTCTCGATCGCTACGAATGAGCATCAACATTTATCCCTGCCGACTGACCTGATTCTCTGTCGCGCTGATGTTTCCCGCCACCTGCAGTATTGCGGCTATCTTTCGTACGCATCGAGCGTTTTTTATTTATTTTGGTCAACTGCTTGCCCCTCCAACTGGTTTACATAGCTGAAAATGAGATAGGACCGTGATCAGCAAGAAAGATGAAGTCGTCCATTCGCTGCAGCAAGCTATACTGCAGCAGCAAGCTCGCCCTGAAAGGAAGGAGAGCAGGGAAAGAAATCCTGCAATTCTTTATCCCCTGTGTGTCGCAAGTGTCTTGCCGCTTTTTAAAATTTTTTTCGCCAGATGTCTGTGCGCAGTGCGATGGACTACGCTGTTCCGACACAGAAATCGAATGTTTTCTGTTTCTAACAGAGCGATGTTACTCTGCGATACGCGCAGTCGTGGTTCACGAAGTTCTACTGCTGAAGAACGCAATGTACCGACACCTTATGGTGTGTCAGTCCACAAAGTCGTTGGTCTTGACTAGTCCTATAACGAACGCTCGTTTAATCGCAATCCATTAATACTTTGGTTTCGCAAAGCATACGTCATGGGATATCATTGTTACGTTTAGATTCAAATGTATAGGCGAGAGCTTAACCCTCTATTTAGCTGAACATTTTCCAGTGCCATCAGATTCACACCATATCGAAACATTTCCCTGGCCATTGTCTGGTGTTTTCACTTTATTTTATGCAGGAAACATTGGACAAGTTGATATTCGGACATAAGTTACTGTAAAGGAACGGTGCGAGTTGGGCATTTTCTTGACCAACCGAAAGGCGTACGAACAGAATCCAGTCGCAGACATGTACGTATGTGAATGCAGTCGCCGACTTCCCGCAGTTTACCGTGAAATACCACGTAAAGCCCATGCTCGAGCAAACCCCTTTTCTCTACTTAAGAAAAAAATTAGCACCGTTTGCTGACCAAGCATGCGCCCACTCGCTACATTTAAAATCACTAAATGATACAGCAACCCCCCTACCCCCCTCTCTTCATTCCGACAAGGTTTAAGAAACATGAAATTAAATAGCAAACTCACCTTCCATTATGACAAGTTTTAAAAATTATGACATGGCATATCAAGGGCCCAACCTTCATTTTGACAATTTTTCAAGATTCGTGAAATGGTATAAAACGCACATCATGCCTTCAGTTTTCATAATCATGACAGAATCATTTGAGAACAGTGACCCTCCGGTACATCGGCCCTTTTACTGCGACAGTGAAAAGAAAATTCATGCAGAAAGTTCTCTGGTAGTTGTCTAATTACGAGTAAGTATTGTGCATCTTGATCAATCTTATGGAACCTCATCCGACCAGTGTAAACCCTTATGGACCCTCATCGGCCGTTCGCTTATCATGTTCGATAGCGAACATGATAAGGCAGGTTTAATTAGGATAGAGTTCATTACGGCCCTCGAACTCATGACAATCGATGTTAATTAATGTGCAATTAATTATTCATAGTTAATTAAGATCTAGTTAATTAAGGCCCTCGACCTCTGGTGAGAGTCTAACGTACCCACGACCTTTGGTGTTAATTAAGGTGAATAAAGGTTAATTTAGCGAAGCTGTTGCAAAACCTCCACTACATTTGCTGAGGGGGGTATGTGATGCTTTATTGATAGTTCGGATGCTTGTTTCGAGCTTGTTCTTTATTGAAACGCATGCTGTTCTGCGTGTTATATGGGTGATTTCAATGAATGTATGCGCTGTTCGCTTCACTTTGCTGAGCGCTTGCAGCCTCGGCCTTACGTGGGTATGAGCCATTCATTGTCTTACGTGATGGACAAAGTTCTCGTTGGGTAGGAATAGAAATGCTTACACATTTAAAATAAAGCCTCCGCAATGGTATATAGGATGTACACATTGCCTTAATTTCTACAAATACTGCAATTTGCTCCCATTGCTTGCAGTTCTGTTAAATTTATTCTTGTTTTCAATGAAGAGATTTCTTATATTTTTGTTAAATAGAGCGCAGGCATTGACCCTCAGATTATTGCAAACAGGCTCGTATCCCAGCCCGGCTTTATTCCACAAGCTTTATCGCGACACCTATGCCACTAGTTCTTGCAGGCACTGCAATGACATCGCTAGCCTAGACCATATGCTCTGGCGTTGCCCCTCGTTACGAAGCACAGAACAAATCAATGAGGACAAGTGGCTCTCCGCTATCAAGAGCCCCGATGTCGGGGCGCAACTATGGGCTGTCCGGAGGGCCCACGATGCGGCGGTCGGGCATGGCCTGACTGTCCTAACGTGGGAGCGGCCCGCAGCGCGCTGAGTCGCGTACCTCAGGACCTTCATTAAAGTTTTGTATCCATCCATCCATTATATTTTTGTGCAGTTACAGTTATGTGCAAATCCACCGCAATATGCTGCAGTATTTCGCGAACTTCGCTTAATTTTGCAACTTTTCTTCATGGGGCTTTTACCTCATGCGCCTCACAGAATCTTCGTGCGTAGTCAAGCATGCTTTTTGTCTGTCAGTTCCTGCAATATCTGTGACGACTGCGTGATTGCACGAGGCAGACCATAAGCAGATCTCTCACCGCTGATGCTTTCTAACCCATATTTGCGTTTTAAACAATGTAAGCGCTGGGTTGGTACGTTTCTGCGATTACGGCGTGGAGTTTCAGCTAACGTACTATCTTGGACATGCACTGCCAAATTCTGCCATATTGTCAAATTCTACAATGACGGCGTTTGGAGTCAACCAGGGAGTCCGTAGCTGCCCGGTCAGCCAATCAGGGCCGACAAGATGGCGAATTATGGCGGAGTTCATCCAAAATAGCGACCCTGTATTCTTGCAAAAGCACGGAACGGAGAGCTACCATATATTCCATAGACCACATTAATCTTATAAGAGCCAAGCTGTTTATAGCTGGGCTTCCGTGCTTTTTTGTTCTGCGTCAACAAAAACTATCATCATCAGCAATGGCTCATACTCCCTAAGAAAGCAAAAAAGTGCAATAGCTCATGGGAGACCAGGGTTGCCAGATTGGGCTATAGATAGCCAAATTGGGCTACTTTTTTGCTCGAGTTGGCGTCAGAATTTTCCTTTTGGCTATGTGGCTATTCTTGGGCTACATCTTTTTCCTGTGCAAAAAAGTAAAATAGTTAAGCACAAATGAAAAGCACGCTGGAATCAAAATGCAGACGACAAGCAGGATAAAGAAATTGAGCGCGTCTGCTACAAAATAAAAATTTGCAAGTTATATGATAGAGAACACATGTGCATGTCAAAAGGTCAAGGATCGCGGCTTTTTGATCATTTTAATTCAGAAAGCTGGCCTCAGGAAACACGCATCCATCCGCGAAATAACGCTACATGTGAGCTTTCGGCGTCCTGCGTTTTAAGCATGAGATGCTTTTAGCTCCCGTTGACGGTGCGCCGCGGGTGACCTCGGCGCCAGAACGGAGGGAGGACACCGAGCTGAACCTAACCGAAATTTGCCGAATTTTCTGCCTGCCGCATGGCGCCTACGTGGCAGTTCGCTCGGACCCCTCCTGCCCAAATTTCCCCTGCTCCAACGCCAACGTAGAACATGTCCTCTTCCGTTGCCCTACAGCCACCACAGCCATCCATTCCCTACACAACTCCCAACCCCCATTCTCTCTTTGCTATCACTACTCGTATCAAATGCCGCCGTCAAATGATTGTTCAGCCAGGTCTCGCTCATTAAAACCGACCTTGGAAATAGAATGTCGAACGAGACATTGGTAGCGCTCCTCCACGTGAAGTTTGGCCTGGCCAGGAACGGAGGCTGCTGAAAGGATCTTAAACCGGGAAAAGAATTTTGTCCCGTTTCAGCTTTGACATTTTGTACGGACCAAGTAATTCCACTTCGCAATAAGCTGTGATGCTTAATGATACCATAATTTTTATGTCTATATATCGTACTAGATTTTGTACCAACCGCCATATATTGTGTTAGACTTTGTCTTTCAATTTCTTGTAGTTTTTCGTTTAGTGCATTCGGTGGTGGTAAGGGAAATTATCATGAGCTGTAAGCTAGTACTAGCACTGAACGCCTGAATGCATGTCATTGCTTAGCGTGTTTATAGCGCGGTGCTATTTGTGTGTTGTTCATTTCGCGATTTCTTGGTGCTCTGGGAAGAATAAAACAGTGTACTTGCAATGAAGACCGCATTTCCCTTATCACGAATTTGCCTGCATGCCTGCGTTTCTGCACTTCTTGCGCTTGTGCAGCATCCGTTTTCCGTGCCGCATGGCCTCGGTCACGATGCGCGCGGAGGTCATGCGTGGAAAAATTAATATGTAGGTATTCTTGCCGAAAATTATTTCAGTATGCTTAAGAATGACATCACAAAAAAACAAAGTTTTTTGGCTACTTTTGGGCTACCCAAAAGTTTCGCTTTTGGCTACATTTGGGCTACTGCGGAGGCTAATTTGGCTACCTGTGGTTGGAGCGATCTGGCAACCCTGTAGGAGACACTAATATGGCCCCCCCGAAGAAAAAGTATAACATCAATCATTGCCTGGGCGGAAGAGTACGCCGCAAACAAGCGGCCATCTACAAAGCCCTGAAATTTATCTTGAATAAAGTTGTTTCCTCCTCCTCCTCTCGCAATGCAAAGGCTATATATATAAAACGAGAAGAAAGGGAACCAAGGGACCCGATATTTATTAAACATATCATAAGAAGCCAACAAAAATGACACCAAGGACAACAAAGGGGAAATTACTTGTACTTATTAATTGAATCAAATAAATGAAAGCGTAGGAAAAGAACAACTGGCCCCGGATGGGGAACCAACCCCCGTCTTCGCATTACGCGAGCGATGCTCTTACAAATACAGCTACCGCGGTACCGCTTTCCCATCCAATTACTGGGTTATTTTACTGCTAGAACAAACCCTGAGCGTGTTAGCCAGCGCCACCACTCACAAACATTGGTGGTGGATGTGGTACATCCTTTCTGACGAAGGCGTCACGAGTACGTGATCTATCAAAAAAAAATAAAAAAAAAATATATATATATATATATATATATATATATATATATATATATATATATATATATATATATATATATATATATATATATATATATATATATATATATATATAAATGCGTGTTCGTACCTTTCGTCACGATGCCCACCAGTTAAGACCATACTTTGTCCGTACCTTTGTTCAAAACAGGGTAGAATACTGCCTACAAGGCGCACAAGACTGCACAGACTAAGCCCTTCTCTGCAACTCAGACCTCCGGCCGGACTGCACCGACGTGAAGCGTCTCTTCTGTGTCGATTCTGGCTTGGAGTTGCCTTCACCAATGCCTACTCAGCCCTAATTGGAATGGCTGATAGTCCTGCATGTGATGTTTGCGGATGCGAGGAGAACATTGACCACTTATTGTGCCATTGTCCTCAATTTCAAGCACAAAGACAATCCTTGTCCAACACGTTGAGGAAATTAGATGATCGTCCTCTGAGTGAACAGGCAGTACTAGAGCACCGTGCTCACCGATCGTCGGCTCAGAAGGCAGTGAAGGCACTTTTGTGCTTTCTCACAACGTCTGATTTGCGTGAGCGGCTTTAACTCAAGCACTGTCCGCGCACGTCTCTATACCTTCTCTCTCTTCCCCCCTCTATGTCTTCCCCTTCTTCGTTCCCCCAGCGTAGCGTAGCCAACCAGACTCTTGACTGGTTAACATCCCTGACTTCCTTATATTCTTCTCTCTCCCTCTCTCTCTCTCTCTGTATCGTATGCCAAACAGCTTCGCAGGTCAACCACCTTCACAGATTGGAATGGCTCAAGATTTGTATTATTTTTTAAACACGCAAGGAGCAAGTTGGCAACTGCCAGCGGAAGGAGCACACCTGCCTACACTCCAGGTTCGGATGATCTCCTGAATTCGTCGGGCCTAACCGCCTTGAGCGCAAACAACTGTGAAGAAGGTACAGTGTATAATCGGACATCGCGATTCCTCGCACACTTGTGCGGAAGCCCTAGATGGTTGAGGCGCGTTCATTGGTGCTATATTTAGTGCTGGTGAATCGTTACAACCATGCCCTTGAGATGCCTCTGGCGCGAGCTTGCTGCTTTTGGACTACACATCTACGGAAACACATGCATGGAGACCGCACGTGTTACCGAATGACGGGAAAGGCACCGTTCGAAAACTCGCGGGGCCATCTATGCATATGCAGGAAAACTTGGTAAAGCGAAGGGACGGTTTAATGGACAGAAAACGTTGCGGCTAGACCTACCGGGTACCGTTTAATTTCTTCTCTCACGGTGTGGTGTGTTGACACGCGGGTGAACGCACACACATGCACGCCTGCTCGCACGCACGCACGTTTTTCTCCCTCACTCTCACGGTGTATACCGCTGTTGTTATTGCAACGCTTTCGATGCACGTGCCGTACGCGAGCGCGCATGCGGTGGCCAACGAACAACATGCTTCCACGTGCCGCTTATTATTGCTCTGTCGAAGCCCCGCGGAGCCACGGTATACCGGCATCGAACCTACCGCGGCCAACCGCATCTCGCAGATGATGCAGGGTAGTTTACGTGGCTGTGGCAATCTTGGGCAGCTGTTAATTGGAACACTTGTCACCGTGCCTTCAAACACGGTCTTTATATAACGGCGACTTTCCCTCGCTTGTGGCGCGAAGCGTTCCGCCTTTGTAGCTTCGTGCTGTGCAGTATGTAGGATGGATGACCATTTCTTCCTTTCATCAGCCACTCGCCCAGTCCCATGGCGTGTACGAGCGGATGTACGCCTAGATGTACGCGGCATACCTAGTGACAATAACATATTAGGGTTGTTAGTTTCAGAGACATATGAACGGCTTTTTCTATATATGCAGTCTATATAGATCATCGCATATCTCGGCTACTTTTGCTACCCCTCACATTTACAGCGCAAAAATGTGTGCGCATCTGCTTTTCACGAACAAATCTTTTCTGTTTTGCGTGCTCAAAACACTTCAAACATTGAAACGTGCACGCACGCAGCCCCTTCCGTTACACGCACACGCACCACTATAGCGTCCACCCGTTACCGCTAGTTGTAGTTCCTGGTTACTTTTATGCGCACTTCACGCAGCTACGATTGATTTGAGCCACCGCTGTCGGCGGTTTGCACGGAGCAGCGCCGATCGCACAGACGGCGCCGCTCTCGCTCCCACTGATGGCGTCGTCGAGCGGCACAATTGCCGTACGAGCAGGCGTACAGTCGCTCGTGCGAGCGTGAAACGGTGTGCTCCGAGGGCGCTGCTCTGCAGGCCAGAAGGCGTCAATGCCGGTCTGCTGCGCAGTGCTGCCAAACGTGCGTCTGTATGTTTGTGCGACCCGATGCGACCCGTGCTTGCCCCACACCCCCTGTGCTCTCGACAAGACGTGCCGCCACAATTTGCATGTCTAAGCTCCGCCTGGGACTCAGGGTGAGTTTAATATCGCTCGCTCCATCGCTCGCGAGGTGGTTTGCTCACGCGGACTAATGTATACTGCTGCGGCGTGCGTAGGCATTTCTGCATTTTTTTTCTTCTTGAAAGCTAACGTAAATGTTCATTAGAGTAATAGAGGCGTTCTTTGTGAGCGTGGAGGGAGGACATACTTGACTGCACATAGAGTTTAATCTTAAGTTATACTGCTGGAAATCGGAAGTCAAAGCAGAGGGAAAATAAATGCACTTACGCACAAGTATGCGAAATGGGTATTGTGCTTGTGAGGCCATGACAGATGAACGTTACGAAAATAATTTTTTTAGCAACTTATATATCAGTTCAGAAGTACTCTGTCACGAACTGGTTGGTTCAAACTGCACTACTATAATGAATGTAGTGCACAAATTTCAACAAGAAGGGTGCGCACTTCTGTCTCTTTTCTTTGTTGAGTTTTCAGCAGTATAAGTTGCTTTCATTCTTTCGATCAACGCGGAAAACGACGGCGACACAAAAAAGGGAGGAAAGAGGACGAGCGCTGTCTAAAAACTGAGTTAGATGAGCGTTGGTTAGACAGCGTTCGTCTTGTGTTCTTCCCTTTTTATGCGAAAGCGCGAAATGGCCCATTGAGCGAAAAAGCCGGCGTCTATCATTGTAGGAGCGAAATGGCGCCTAACTTTTCATTGGCTGCGACGCCACGTCACGAGTGCCTTCGCTTGCCAGCGAGGAGTTCTTAGCGGAGTTCAGCTGGACATTAGTGCTTTCAAAATTTTCGGTTGCCATGGTTCTCCGCGCTGATCCAAAGAATGCGTCAAATACAGCTCGCCCAGCTTTCCACTTTACTGCAGCACATTATTTGTTCGGTATGATTATGGTACTCGTGCCACGGCCTCTACACAGTCGGAATGGCTGCGGGAATCATACAATGTTCTTCGGTTGCATTAAGATAACGTATGCCATTTTCTATGCCATCTTGCGAACATACTGGTGACTTCTTCCTTAATTAATGATTTCTCCTTGTGGCTGAGTGGTCATTGGCCTTGTTATCGCATGAACGAATTGTTCGACAACCGGGCGCAAATAGACTTGCTTGCAGTACGGCACTGCTGTTACCGCGACCGTGTGCCTGCGCGAACACAGCTATAAACGACAAGCGTAGTACAACCATTAGAACAGGCAGCGTTCAAGCATAATATGTATCTGGCACATGTTTATGAAGCGCGTTTCCCATTCCCCCCCCCCCCCCCCATCAAGTCATTCGGCGCAGTTGAACTGTAGTACACAATTGTTGAACTTCATTCCAAAAGTATTCGACGGCTGCGTTTGGTACGTCCTCGGCTTCCTCGCGCGCTCCAGCGTCACTGGATGGCGCCCGACAGCCTTTCTTCGGCAGCTCACTCTCCTTTTCTTTTCCTTATACTTTTCTTGCAGGGTAGCAAACCAGACGCTATCACGTGGTTTACCACCCTGCCTTTCCTATCCTTGCTTATTTCTCTCTCTCTCGGCGACTCCTATTGATAGCGCGTATGCACCGCTGCAACAGAGTTTCCCAATCTGCTGTTCGTTAGAAAACCCCGTCGCTCCCACATCGTCGTCGGCAGCGACTCCCTGCACCGGCGTTGTCCACACGAATTGGTCTCGCCCTTTTCGTGTTCCCGTGGAATGTCCGCGTAGCGCTTGCAATAAGCTTTCACTCTACAGTCTTTCGTTTTTTGTTCAATCAATGCACAAGATGAGATCTCGTCTAAGTATCTATGAGATCTCGTCTAAGTAAGGCGCTGGGCTTCATTTGTGTACGAGCGTTTTATATT
Source organism: Dermacentor andersoni (assembly GCF_023375885.2). Lineage (NCBI taxonomy): Eukaryota > Metazoa > Arthropoda > Arachnida > Ixodida > Ixodidae > Dermacentor > Dermacentor andersoni. Next base: position 19,867,839 of record NC_092817.1, read on the forward strand.
GATCACGAAAGAAGGTAAAGCGTGCATACACGGACACAGGAGAAGAGAACCAGACAACGCAGGTTTTAAATTGCACCGCTGCTGGTGTTATGCGCTTGAGCGCATGCGTTCGCATTTGCTCGCAGAGAGAGAGAGAGAGAGAGAGAGGGAGGTGGGACGGACGGGTGGGGGTGGGGGGGGGGGGGGGGCTTTGGCTTTCTTTGATTTATAGGGGGTTCTGTACATACCGACGCTGTTCACATTAACAAAACCAAATATACAGACAGCGAGTTTACATACTAAAGAGACGCAAATGAATGGGAAAATGTTGGTGCCTTCAACTATTGGCCATAATTCGAATCCTTCATATTAACGAGAAAAGTAAAGGTGAAGTAGCTTACGCAAGATCATTTATTTGGCACTGCACAGAAGTACGTAGGTGTTTAGTACATTGCAGTAAAATATGACAATATTAGAGAAAGCTTAATATGCTACTCGCACATCATATATACTGTACATTTAGTACACAGTAAACTTGCCGAGTGTGAAAAATATCTGAGTATTCCTGTGAGTGGGGGCGAGAAAAGTTTCCTGCGCTCTGGTCAGGCACGACATATTCTCGAGCAACGATCGATAAACTCCGTAAAATTGCTTTTACAACATGCGTTGTCTGGCTGCTGCTGTCGCTATGTCGTGGATTTAAAACCTCGCTTTAGCCCGGTTCTAGCTGCGGCTCCTTAAGTGGAACTGCACCAGTTCATAACCAACATAACGGCCGCCCCGACAGGTCCCGCCACACGCAAATTCCGGAAAGTCAACATTTGGAAGAGCTTAAAGAAAAGGAGGAAAACAGCGCTGTAGGGTAACGTCGAAAAATGGTTTCTACAGATGAAATTTAGACTGACTGAAGTTTATTGAACGGATATTTAATAGATAACGATGTCATTTATGCCGACTATCGACGCTATAAGTATTCGTTCATCAGAATAATCCGTTCAAGTGGTATTTTTCTGTAATCGGGAAGGCAGTGCGTAATCTTATGTGAACATTTCTAAAAATAAGGAAACAAAACAAAAAAGAAGATAAGCAAATTTTCAAAATCTTTATTCAGTGGTAAGGTAATAGAGGCGTTCGGTAAATCTACAATAGCTAATTTTTTGTTAATATTCACTTGCTCGTTACACACTGGTGCATATTGTTCCCTTGAAAAAGAATAAGTAAATAAATAAAACTATTATTTTCTTTACTAGATATTCGCGCTTTTTGCCATAGTCAACAGCAGTGCGAAAAATTCAGTCGCGTTAGGTAAACATACAATTTCTAGCTGGCAGTTTACCGACAATTTTACCTGAGGGAAAGCTAGCACGGGAAACTGCGTTTTGACTGGGTGCCGAAGAAGAAGGACGTAAACTTTATTTCCAACTCAAAATATTCGAGTCCGGCGTCTTTTTAGTGGGTCTGGGCAGCCGCCACAGACGCGGTTCCGAGACCTTGTCACGAAGCGGCTTCCTCGGCTCGATGGACGGCCCAGAGTTGTGCTGTCAGGTTCGAGCTGAGCATTGTGGTCTCCCAGCGCGAGCGGAGGCTGCAGCGGTGGAAGAGACGGAGGGGTCGGCACTGTGCGAATGGTCTGTTAAGTCCTGACACTCCCACAAGACGCGACTAAGCGTGGCAACCTCGCCACACGAAGTGCTGAACATTTCTTCATTTAGCTGCCCGAGCCGCAGCATCGCTGATGGTCCTAACATACGTGACAAAAAATACTAAGAAGAAATTGTCTGTTTTCGACCAGTTACACAGCAGTAAGTCTCGGGTCAACGCGTTAATCGATCATATATACCGAGATAGTTATCCCGTACGAAAACGCGCCTAATCACACGAAACGATCACACTTCTCGATGGCTCCAGATGACACAGCTAGAAGTCTCAAGGCTTATACGGGCTCCTAGGTGAATGCATCAATCTCGGTACAGTCCACAACAAAGAAGAAACAACAAGGTCTATTGAACCGAAGGTATTGCACGTTCGTTGTAAACAGACTGCTAAAAGCGCACTCCCTGCAGTGAACGACGGGGTGCTTGAAATCGGTCGCCTTTAGTGTCTGCAAAAGTGTCGGTGATTAAAGCATCGCGATATGTATCTGTACGATGGGTTTCGGAGCGGGTTCTATTGATATGAAAGACCGACAGGTTGGCCGGGGCAGTGCGCTCTATAGTTTGCCGCAAGAATGCGCGATGACGGCCAGAGAAACGGGATGATGCAGTTGACGCGCTGTGCACCCGTATAGTAAGCGAAGGCGGCCGCGAAATGGTCAGCCATGTTTAAATAGGAGGCGACGGTGGGGATGACCGATAAACGTCGTTAAAAGACATGCTTACATCGCTAAGGAACATGAAACGCAAGCGTGTGACGCACAGGGTGTTTGTGCTTCGTCTTCCTCAGCTCTGTAAACACGTTTCATAATGCCACTAGCCAACTCGCTCATGCAGCTTTTAGGAATAGATAGACGCCGCGAAGGGAGGAGACCGTTGCTGAAGGCGTCTTTTCAGCCGTGACGCCGGAATACATGTGATTCCTGAAGTTGTGGACCCTTATTTGAAGAAAGTCGCCACAAAGGGAGGGCGGAAGGAAAGACAGCAAGTGAGCGTAATGAGTGGAGCTGGTGAAATGTTTCATTCTTTCCTTTCCCTTAGGATCTTAAGTGCTCGTCTCGCCAACTGTTCGGTCATCCACATGTCGAGGCGCTTCTGGCGTCGGTTATCGCACGTCAAGTGTCAACTTGTGGTGTACATGTACACCCACGGAGCGAATTCGCCATCGCTCGGCTGGGATCTTGTGATAGCGCGACATGGCTTCGCGTTGACGCGAAGCAATAGTATATGTGTGCGTCTGCGCGCGCGCGTGTGTGTGTGCGTGTGCGTGTGTGCGTGTGCGTGCGCGCGTGTGTGTGTGTGTGTGTGTGTGTGTGTGTGTGTGTGTGTGTGCGTGCGTGCGCGCGCGCGCGCTGAACAAATTAACAATTAAGGCACGAAAGGAGGCTAAAAACGCTGCGTTTGCTGTCAGCTTCCTCCAGTATTTCGCCCTCTTCCTTCACGTTTCAGCCCAGTACTGACCAGATCGTACATTTTTTAAAGCGCGCTTACATACTTTTGAAAGAAAGAAAATAAAAGAAAAGGAAAAAGAAGAAAATAGAAGAAATGTTCAAAAGTTTGCATCGAGAAACTCGGACGACTGCGTAGCAATGCTGCGCACAGATTATATTCCCGTACTTTACGCGTAGTACTAAGTATTCCCTGCATCCTATAGACATCGCCAGGCATCAAATGCATATCACATGTCTGCGTGCCCCTGTCTTAAACCGTGTTGTTGAAGATTAATTGTTACCACTTGACCCAATTTGCAATTCCGATAGGCACGAAGAACATATGTACGGGGGGCTAGGCAACGTTTCCATACGCGGCAGACATCCGTCCGAGAAAGCCTGCCAGCTCTCTTGCCTTATCTTTCGCGAAACTACTTGAAGCTTCCAGCGTCTCCTCAGCCGCCGCTGCGAGAGGGTGGCAGCTAAAGGAGGCGGCTTGGTGCTATTTCACGGTAGGAGCTGTATTAATAGTCTGCACGACCGCACCTTGAAGAAGATGAGCAACGATAGCAAAGAAAAAAAGAAAGAAAGAAATCAACTGCCTTGATGCGGTCCGCATCAAAGACTTGGCGAACGAAATGCAAGAATAAAGCGAGAGAAGTTTTCTGCTTTCGAGCACCGCTGTATAAGTGCGCGAAGCTCGCATTAATTGCGCAACGGCATGTTGGGGTGTGGTGGCACACGTACCACTTGGATGCGTATGCGGCTGTTTAGGTAAACCGTTTCCGCTCCGCGAAGAACAGCGCGTCGCACCTCGCGCAGGATGTGCGATACGCGTGCCCTTGAGCCGCGCGTGTTGTGTATGCACACCCTGCCGAATGTGCATGACGAAAGCGCGACAAGGAGCAAAGAGAGCGAAGGAGGTTGAAGAAAAGAAGAAGAAAAGGAAAGAACGAGTGAACGAACGGAAAGTAGAAAAGAAGTTGAATGTGTATATGTGTGTGTGTGTGTGCCGTATCGAGAGCGTGCGGATGGCACCAAGCACGCTCGCAGCATTGGCGACGCAATTGCGAAATTCGCTCTCACGCGCGCGTGGCATAACGAAGCTCGGTGCGCCCCCGCGCACTCGGTGCTTATTATACGCAGCGCGATATGCATATGCGCAATGGGTTTCCCATAACGCGGTGGGGTGGGTTTGCACTGTGACTGGCTTATAATTTTTTCTCGTTTCGGCGAAGCGTAATTAATAATGAACAATTCTGGCTAATAAAATTCTGCTTAATAATTCGTTCTTCTTCCTTTGTTAATTTGTGGTTTGCAGTTTATGAGCGTGCTTCTAGATAATTGTGCCGCAAACTTGGAGGAACACAACGAGGGCGCACGGACAAGCACTTTGCATCGTGTCATGCTGCGTACTATATAGAAGACGTACCAGAGTTCGACAAGGGATAATTTATTTTGCGTACTAACTCTTATACGCGTAGCTGCGACGCAATGGTGCGCAGACATCGGCTCGCTCAGCCGTAATTATGAATCGATGTCCTGCTTTTGTTTGCAAGCACAGGAAGCTATTGAATTTCCGAAGCCTTACGCCCGCAGCC